>NC_090265.1:284990714-286196785 GCF_040414725.1 Anabrus simplex | reverse complement strand
TTTTATGCCCCCTATACTGTAATAAGTAATTACATTAAACAATTATAGTGGTACAGTGCTCATGGGCCGCCTCTGCGGTGTTAGCGTGAGTAGCTGCCATCCCAGGAGGCCCGAGTTCGATTCCCGGCTCTGCCGCGAAGTTTGAAAAGTAGTACGAAGACTGGAATTGGCTCCACTCAGCTTCGGGAGGGCAACTGAGTAGAGATGAGTTTGACTCCCACCTCAGCCGTCCTCGAAGTTGTTCTCCGTGGTTTACCACTTCTCATCCAGGCAAATGCCGGGATGGTACCTAACTTAAGCCTCGGCCGATTCCTTACCTCTTCCTTGTCTATCCCTTCCAAACTTCCCATCTCCCACAAGGCCCCTGTTCAGCATAGCAGGTGCGGTCGCCTGGACGAGTTAGAAGTCGTCCCCCCAGTTGTAGCCCCCGACCCAAAGTCCCATGCCCCAGGTCACTGTAGAAGTGGGATCCCTCGCTGAGTCTGAGGGAAAAACCAACCTTGGAGGTTAAACTGTTTAATAAATAAATAAATAAATAAATAAATAAATAAATAAATAAATAAATAAATAAATAAATAAATAAATAAATAAATAAATAAATAAATAAATAAATAAATAAATAAATAAATAAATAAATAAATAAATAAATGAATGAATAAATGAATAAATAAATAAATAAATAAATAAATAAATAAATAAATAAATAAATAAATAAATAAATAAATAAATAAATGCAGTACTCGTGGGGAAGCAGTACCTTTAAAAATATGATCAGAATGAGGTTGTAACCTATTATAGGTCCCTTTCATTTTAAGGATTTCTGTCATAAATATTTATGTATACGGTTTTTATTGTCATTTACGCTTAACCACGACAACAAAGCAGGCTAACGCCCTTGTTCCGATTTCGAGGCCTATTCGTAAGTCAATGTGCAACGATTTCGAACTACCCTACAATCAGCTGATTATGATGTTGGCCTCGTGCCGCAACATGATGAAGTGGCGGTATTCGCAGTCTATGGTTTTCAATGCTTTAAATCTTTCGGCTAACGGTCTTTAATTCAGCCCAAGTGATTCTAAAATGCGTATTTTCTACACTTTTCTCCATTCAGGAGCGATGCTCCCTTGCTTGTGTGACCACAGGCAACATGGCGGACGTTCGTTCTATTAGCTTCATCCAGGCAGCTCTTCCGCCTCTCTATGTTATTCTAGCTCTTTGGTTCAAGCATTCATACAACTAAACGCACACCTAAACCAATCATTACGGTACTAAAGGGAAAAACAACTATTGAGCCAAGTCCTACTTGAATGCCAGTAAGTATTATATTTGACTAAGAAAGAGGGTGAAGCTTGTACTTATCCGTCGTGTTGAAGCTAAACGTGATGACGTGAGGCTAGTGATTAATCCTTTTCAATAATCCTTAAGGAGTGAACTTAAAACATCACTGCTTTCTCACAGAAACGACCAAATATGTTTCGGAAGCCGATAGTGTTCGAGGTTCGTGTGAACTCTTAATATTCTTCCGGGTTTCGGCACCAGAATTGTGGAGTAATAACACCGTGTTTATTACAAGCTAGTCTCTTTTTATTAGTAATCGCTCAGACCCAGAGTCTACATAAGCACCGTTGCTTGCGCTATTATACAAGGCTGGGAAATGAGCCATGAGAAGTGGGGCCGCGGAATTTAGTTTTCAGTTCTCCCGCTAGGATCGCCTTTCTTAGACACAAGTTCGACAAATTTTAAATGTCTTCCTGTGTTCAGCGTGGATTTTGAGACAAGTGCTCGTGGAAATTCACTAATATACAGCCAATTATGATACTTACGAAGAACCACGTGTTTTGAATGCTGCTCGTGATCTATTTTTGTCGTAGTGAAAATAATCCCGTCAAGGTGATATTAACGTGTCCTGTTCGCAAATTATTTACATCAGTATCCTGAGGTTATGAGTCGTCGTATTATGGAACCACAGTGAACACGAATTTATACATATTTACAAAGGTGTTTTAAAGTGTTTGGGAAATATATAGTCAGTTTATACTCACGTAAAATCTCTTACTTAAAATGTAGTATTTGTGGTGGGTCTCCAGTTCAGAGACACCATCACTGCCTAGACTAACTTAACTTAAACACTTTTCTGTTCAAAGGTTTTCGGTCCAGATTCGGAATATTTTGGTACTTCGATGAAAACTTCCTTGCAATATTGTCCAACAAAGGCTTGAGTCATTTCTGCAGCAACAATAGTGGCAATGTTTCGTTATTGCAGGTCCTGCACATGAGTTCCCTTAAAAACCTGTTTTTCAGGTAGTGGGTGCAGATCGGTAAATAGTGTTTTCTTTGGAGATAGTGTACTGCTTCAATAACGAAATCGTAACACATTTGTATCATAGCCCTAAAGAAAGCGTTAGGGTACCTTAACCCTCCCCTGTCCTGAAAACGGATTAAGAATACTGCAGGACCATCAGTTGCAGGTAAGGATATTATCTGTAGACAACTGTCACGGCTAGTTTCTTCTTCTACTAGATCTATCAATATCCAGCTGTCATCGCCAGTGAAATTGATGACAGAGTAAGTACAGATTCTGAAAACAGAAAAATGTAATTATCACTGCTGAGTTAAGGATCAAATCATTTGTAAGCACTTTAAAAACGTTTGTTAAATTAGCCTGTAGACGACCCGCTGGACAGCAATATGCAGACCTTTATAATGTTCTCTCTGAATTTACACTTTTGTTTACAAAAAGCCTGAATCCGCTCAATCAAGAAATTTGCTTTTTAATCACCTTGTTCAGCTAGTCCTGTAATTTTATTTAGTTGACTGTCAAATCCATGTTTATTTTTTATTTTTTAGTTGATGCACCATTTCTTTTAAGGTAGTAATAATACGTTTCTTCTTTGCTATAAGTGCTCTTTGTTTCCTACATTTCCTGGCTATTCTTAGCACTTTCTGTGATGATATAACTTCTATGGAAATTAGTTATACGTAATGTATCTAATGAGAACTCTTTGGATGTTTAATGCTCTTTGATTTATTGTTAACCTCGTTGACGTATTACATAACATAGTCTCATACCTATATGCTGAGATTTGTTTAATAAAACCTACGCAAAGGTGAACAGTCATTCCTAATTCATTTCTTTTATCAGTTTCAAACCTAATTTAGTGCAGTATAGTTTATATTTAATAGAACACTGTGTGGCTGTGGTTTTATATAATGGTTCACTGATAAGTACAGGTGGAGGTTCATCCTCTTCACTGGCTGTAGATGTGCTTGGTTCCACATGAAGTTCAATTTTCTGGTAGGGTTTAGCTTCATTTGCCACTTCTAAAGCCTTCCTTTTAAGTGGTCTTCCTGTATGTGATTATGTTTGTTTGTGTCCGGGAAAGTCTTGAAATACGGATGGAATGATGTTCGGAAGTAGGATTTTAGTTCTGTGCTCACACTGTAATCTGAGTCCTTAAAATGCCTACTGCAAACAGTGGAATGTACACTAGATTTCCACAGAGATCCCAGTCTATTTCACTGACGAGAAATTGCCAAACACTATTTAGTTTTAAGTTTCTCGTCTTTCGAAAATCTATGAAATGAAATACCACACCCTTTGGAGATCTTTGATTTGCTACAAGGAACACTGCAATACACCATGTTTTTTAAGTTTATCCGATGTTAATATTACGTAAATACGGTGATTAATTTAAATCACTCAATTATAATCACCTACACTAGCGTAAGAAAGCTCATAAAATACAAAAATACGCCTTAACACGCTCGTGAATATTTGAATGAGTACCTCGCCCGCGCAATTTTATGTCTAAGAAGAGCGCAGCTAGCGGCAAAACGATGCGTTTCGCAAGCCCGAGCGGGAACCAGTTTCACGACCAGCAAGGCCTTGTATTTCCCAGCCTGGTATAATAGCGTAAGCGACGATAAACACATGCATAGACGTTACAATAACTGCAAGTAGATAGCGTGCGACATCCCCTTGAGTTCGTCACAATTATTATTATTATTATTATTATTATTATTATTATTATTATTATTATTATTATTATTATTATTATTATTATTATTATTATTATTATTTGATTTTTTGCTAGTGGCCTAACGTCGCACCGACACAGATAGGTCTTATGGCGACGATGGGATAGGAAAAGCCTATGATTTGGAAGGAAGCGGCCGTGGCTTTTATTAAGGTACAGTCCCAGCATTTGCCTGGTGTGAAATGGGAAAGCACGGAAAATCATCTTCAGGGCTGCCGACAGTGTGATTCAAAACCACTATTTCGCGGATGCGAGCTCACAGCCGTGTACCCCTAACCGCACGGCCAACTTGCCCGGTCGCTTTTATTATTATTATTTCACGATTATGTTTATTATTATAGCTTGTGATGTACATTCACTTATTAGTAAAATCATTAGTTTACGATCATTTTATTTGTGAGGTTATGTCATGAAACATTTGCTGTATATAGATATTTATATGAGTTCGTGTAAAATCCTGTACATAATTTATTATTACCTGTATGTGCTTTGTAATCCACTACATAATTGTGAAACACACTGTAACATCCATAATGGCAATTGGTGACGAGAACTCTGTAGAAAAGTCTGTACATTATATCTGGGCCTTAAGCACTCATGTATTTACGAGAAATGTATTTTTGAAGCCTGGCCAGACACATATATACACTGACTGACAGAGCAAATGCAACGCCAAGAAGGAGTGGTCAGAACTTTATGCCAATTGCAGGGTAGACTGACGTCACTGAGGTATGCTCATGATGTGAAATGCGCCGCTGTGCTGCGCACGTAGCGAACGATAAATGGGACACGGCGTTGGCGAATGGCCCACTTCGTACCGTGATTTCTCAGCCGACAGTCATTGTAGAACGTGTTGTCGTGTGCCACAGGACACGTGTAGAGCTAAGAATGCCAGGCCGCCGTCAACGGAGGCATTTCCAGCAGACAGACGACTTTACGAGGGGTATGGTGATCGGGCTGAGAAGGGCAGGTTGGTCGCTTCGTCAAATCGCAGCCGATACCCATAGGGATGTGTCCACGGTGCAGCGCCTGTGGCGAAGATGGTTGGCGCAGGGATATGTGGCACGTGCGAGGGGTCCAGGCGCAGCCCGAGTGACGTCAGCACGCGAGGATCGGCGCATCCGCCTCCGCCGCCAAGCGGTGGCAGCCCCGCACGCCAGGTCAACCGCCATTCTTCAGCATGTGCAAGACACCCTGTCTGTTCCAATATCGACCAGAACAATTTCCCGTCGATTGGTTGAAGGAGGCCTGCACTCCCGGCGTCCGCTCAGAAGACTACCATTGACACCACAGCATAGACGTGCACGCCTGGCATGGTGCCGGGCTAGAGCGACTTGGATGAGGGAATGGCGGAACGTCGTGTTCTCCGATGAGTCACGCTTCTGTTCTGTCAGTGATAGTCACCGCAGACGAGTGTGGCGTCGGCGTGGAGAAAGGTCAAATCCGGCAGTAACTGTGGAGCGCCCTACCGCTAGACAAGGCGGTATCATGGTTTGGGGCGCTATTGCGTATGATTCCACGTCACCTCTAGTGCGTATTCAAGGCACGTTAAATGCCCACCGCTACGTGCAGCATGTGCTGCGGCCGGTGGCACTCCCGTACCTTCAGGGGCTGCCCAATGCTCTGTTTCAGCAGGATAATGCCCGCCCACACACTGACCGCATCTCCCAACAGGCTCTACGAGGTGTACAGATGCTTCCGTGGCCAGCGTACTCTCCGGATCTCTCACCAATCGAACACGTGTGGGATCTCATTGGACGCCGTTTGCAAACTCTGCCCCAGCCTCGTACGGACGACCAACTGTGGCAAATGGTTGACAGAGAATGGAGAACCATCCCTCAGGACACCATCTGCACTCTTATTGAGTCTGTACCTCGACGTGTTTCTGCGTGCATCGCCGCTCGCGGTGGTCCTACATCCTACTGAGTCGATGCCGTGCGCATTGTGTAACCTGCATATCGGTTTGAAATAAACATCAATTATTCGTCCGTGCCGTCTCTGTTTTTTCCCAACTTTCATCCCTTTCGAACCACTCCTTCTTGGTGTTGCATTTGCTTTGTCAGTCAGTGTAAATTGGAGTTATTGTTTAACAGGAGTATACTGGTCACCTCGTGCTGTGCTTGGGCAGATATGCTAGTCAGTTGTTTTAAGGTTGCGACGTCCATGTGTCATGTGCTTAGTGGTAGGCATTTGTTAAAGATGGGGGTTTGTTGTCGTGTGTTTTTTGTTTTAACTGTTGATTAGTTTGTCTATATTTATGTGAAATTAAGGTGAAATAAAGAAGTGTACCGTCAGTACAGAGAACGCTTTCCCAACAGGCGTCATCCTGTTTGGGAAAAGTTTATCTCCGTGGATACCAACTTATGAGAGACGGGGTCGTTCAACACCAAAGAGAGCCAGCCAAGATTTCCACCAAAGCCATATCCGAACACCAGATTTTGAAGAGATGTTGGTCTGTCGTGTGGCCAACCACCCACTAATAAACACCCGTCAACTAGTCCGTGAAACGCACACTTTGAAGGATAGAGTGTGGAGAGTACTAGCGGAAGAGGAATAACATTCCTATCATAAAGAACGTGTGCAAGCCCTGGCAGGAACATATTTTGATCCCAGCATTCACTGCTCTCAATGGATTATCCACCGCAGTACTGCACTGCCGAACTTTGTAGAGTTTGGATTGTTCACGGATGAGGCCTCATTTACCCGTGATGTTGTTTTCAACAGCCGCAACAACCATGTCTGGAGTGAGGACAATCCCCACGCCACCCACATCGGTGGTGACCAACAATGATTCTCTGACAAATTATTGGCGGGCATTGTCCAAGATAACCTAATTGGACTTTATTTGCTGCCTCCCCATTTAACTGGTCCACATTGCCTGGTATTCCTGCAAGATGTGCTGCCACAGTTCCTGGAGAGTGTATCCCTTGTCCGCGAAACGATGTCGTTTCGCCACAACGGTGCACCAGCCCTCTTCAATGTTAATGCCTGCAAGCACTTGAATAACGCGTACCCACGTCGTTGGATTGAATTTGGAGTCCTGTCCCATGACCAGCGTGATCGCCGGATCTCACACCTCTGGACTTTTTCCTCTGGGGTTACGGCACGTTATTGGTGTATGAAACCCCCGTAGAAACGGATGAAGACCTGCTTGCTAGTCTCCATGCTGCCTGTCTCCTGGTACAACAGACACCACGAATCTTTGAGAGAGTGCGTCAGAACTTCATGCGTCATTGCAATGCATGCATTGAGACTCTCGGTCGTCACTTTGAAAAATTACTAAGAGCTAAGTTGTGTTATACGATGTACGCTGTGTATATCCATAACGCAATAAATGAGCATTTACTACCATTGGTTCCCTATCTCAATATAATCGTTTTTGGACCCACTATCACCTGATTCAATTTGACGCAAAAGGTTTTGAGACACTCTGTATACAATATGTACATACATTAAAATCTGCTAACCAATTTAAAAATATTCAGCATTGTATAAAATAGTAATTAATAAGTAATTATTGAGTAAACAAATCATAACTAAATAGTTTAACAGGAAAATAAACTACAGTATTTCAGCCATGATGAAATATGAATTTAACAATTATATATACAAGATATGAGCATTGTACTTCAGTTTCTATACATACTTAGAAAGGTTGTGTAGAGTATAAAATAGAAATTATAATAATTAATAAAAAATGAGCAACTAAGTAGGTGATTGAAAACTAAATTTTTTATAACCAACTAAAGTGAAAGTATAACAAAAAGAAACAAACCTCTTTGTATCATGATTATATATGAATGTAACAAGAGTCAGCGCGTTACATGAGGAGGATATACATGATATTTAATTTAATTAGTACGGTTAGTGATTAGTCATTCAGTTACACAAGAACTCCACCGCTGCTTTGAAAGCATTTCCGATTTGTTTAGCCCTGATATTCTCAGGAATTTTGTTCCACTCACCAGATGCGAAAATTGTGAAGGAGTTGGTGAACATGGTAGTCCTGTGCAAGAAGGATGTTGTTATATTTTCGGGTATTTCTTTTTTAATGGTGTGAGGAGTGTTAATTGAAGGAATTTCTCAGGTAGGTTAGTTGTGAAGGATTTGGTATTTTATGAAGTATGGTTATGAAGTGATAAGTGCGTTGCACTCTTAGATGTGATCAAAGTAAGTGTGTAGGTCTAGGTCTTATGGCGACGGTGTGATAGGAATGGCGTAGGAATAGGAAGGGAGCGGCCGTGGCCTGAAAATGGGAAACCACGGAAAACCATCTTCACTATCTCCCGGATGCAAACTCACAGCTGCGTGCCCTTAACCGCACGGCCAACTCATCCGGTCCTGCAGATCTGGCTCCTTAAAAATTTCATTCAATTGTCAATATATTATTTTCAACATAATTAATGTTTGTCAGTTACGTTATAGGCCTACCATTTTCCTCAATTTATTAATGTCGTAATATTCAGGCTATGATTTCCTACCTCTCAGGCGGCCGATGGTAGGGTTATTCTCTCCCCGCATCAGATTCATCAGCCGCTTCTCTCATTATTTTAACCATATGCATTTGTTTCCCGTACGCCTTAATTCTACTTTATACTCCAGTCTTGTTTTCATGTTTTGTATTTTTTAGCAACAGTTGTTGGACGGAAATTCTTCTTCTCCTTCTACCGCTTGTCCCACCTCTGTGGGGTCCTGGGTACGAATTATGTCGCACATGTGGTGGCCCTGTTTTACGTCCGGATGCTCTACCTGACGCGAACCCTAGATGGAGGGATGTAATCACTATTGCGTGTTTCTGTGATGGTTGGTAGCGTAGTGTGTTGCGCGAATATGATGAGGAAAGTGTTGGGACAAATACAAACACCCAGTCTCCGATCCAGAAGAATTAATCAGAGTTGATTAAAATCCCCGACCCAGCCGGGGCCCTCTGAACCGAAGGCCTCAATGCTGAGCATTTAGCCAATCAGACAGTTGTTGGACGGAAATGTTTATGTTAAATTTAGCGAGTAGTTCACACTGAACTGCATTTATTGCACTTGTTTCCTTGTGCTTCTTATCCGGTAACTGTGACTTTGAAGACATAATTGTATGTTCCTTTAAAACGGAGATAAAAGCGGACTGGAATTCCACACCATCGCCTGCCATATTAAGCATTGAACTACCCGGAAGTTATCGAAGTGTTATCACAGTCTAAGGTGTTATATACATGGCACGTGCACGACCTTGATCAGTGACACTGAGTGGCTGCTCCAGACACTCAAGTGTACGCTGTGCTTCCGCTCTATATTTTTATTCACCGCAAATGGGGAGTGGAAGCTCATCGGCTGGAAGACACTCAGGCACTCAGCGAGCACACGCTCACTCGCTTAGACTCATTTTTATTCACACCACCCAATGTCGAGATAGAGGGGGAGACTAAGGCCAATGAAGTATTAAAATTTGCATATGATAACAATGACATTTACAATAAGATACAAAAGTTGAAAACTAGAAAAGCGGCTGGAATTGATCAAATTTCTGGGGATATACTAAAGACAATGGGTTGGGATATAGTACCATATCTGAAGTACTTATTTGATTATTGTTTGGTCGGAGGAGCTATACCAGGTGAATGGAGAGTTGCTATAGTAGCCCCTGTGTATAAAGGAAAGGGTGATAGACATAAAGCTGAAAATTACAGGCCAGTAAGTTTGACATGCATTGTATGTAAGCTTTGGGAAGGCATTCTTTCTGATTATATTAGACATGTTTGTGAAATTAATAACTGGTTCGATAGAAGGCAATTCGGTTTTAGAAAAGGTTATTCCACTGAAGCTCAACTTGTAGGATTCCAGCAAAATATAGCAGATATCTTGGATTCTGGAGGTCAAATGGACTGTATCGCGATTGACCTGTCTAAAGCATTTGATAGGGTGGATCATGGGAGACTACTGGCAAAAATGAGTGCAATTGGACTAGACAAAAGAGTGACTGAATGGGTTGCTATATTTCTAGATCTCAAAGAATTAGAGTAGGTGAAGCTTTATCTGACACTGTAATAATTAAGAGGGGAATTCCTCAAGACAGTATTATCGGACCTTTATGTTTTCTTATATATATAAATGATATGAGTAAATGAGTGGAATCGGAGGTAAGGCTTTTTGCGGATGATGTTATTCTCTATAGAGTGATACATAAGTTATAATGTGAGCAACTGCAACGTGACCTCGAAAATGTTGTGAAATGGACAGCAGGCAATGGTGTGTTGATAAACGGGGTTAAAAATCAGGTTGTGAGTTTCACAAATAGGAAAAGTCCTCTCAGTTTTAATTACTGCGTTGATGGGGTGAAAGTTCCTTTTGGGGATCATGGTAAGTATCTAGGTGTTAATATAAGGAAAGATCTTCGTGGGGGTAATCACATAAATGGGATTGTAAATAAAGGGTACAGATCTCTGCACATTGTTATGAGGGTGTTTAGGGGTTGTAGTAAGGATGTAAAGGAGAGTGCATATAAGTCTCTGGTAAGACTCCAACTAGAGTATGGTTCCAGTGTATGGGACCCTCACCAGGATTACCTGATTCAAGAACTGGAAAAAATCCAAAGAAAAGCAGCTCGATTTGTTCTGGGTGATTTCCGACAAAAGAGTAGCGTTACAAAAATGTTGCAATGTTTGGGATGGGTAGAATTGAGAGAAAGAAGAAGATCTGCTCGTTTAAGTGGTATGTTCCGAGCTGTCAGCGGAGAGATGGCGTGGAATGACATTAGTAGACAATAAGTTTGAGTGGCGTTTATAAAAGTAGGAAAGATCACAATATGAAGATAAAGTTGGAATTCAAGAGGTCAAACTGGGGCAAATGTTCATTTGTAGGAAGGGGAGTTAGGGATTGGAATAACTTACCAAGGGAGATGTTCAATAAATTTCCAATTTCTTTGAAATCATTTAGGAAAAGGCTATGAAAGCAACAGATAGGGAATCTGCCACCTGGGCGACTGCCCTAAATGCAGATCAGTATTGATTGATTGATTGATTGATAAAACATATACGGATGAGAATTTTAAATACCAGATTACAGAAAATAATCTGTAAATTAGGAAGTAGTATACCGGTAATGAAATCAGAAAAAAATCATTTTACGGTATCTGAACTTGACCAAAAAGTAAACCAAATAGAAAAGCATGCTAAAATTGGTCATTTAGGAGCTTTATTCCTGTTAGGACGAATTTAATTTTCTTCTTCTTTCTTCATCCGTTTACCCTCCAGCCCAGGGTCGGTTTTTCCCTCGGACTCAACGAGGGATCCCACCTCTACCGCTCAAGGGTAGTGTCCTGGAGCACCAGACTTTGGGTCGGGGGATACAGCTGGGGAGGATGACCATTACCTCGCCCAGGCAGCCTCACCTGCTATGCTGAACAGGAGCCTTGTGGATGGATGGGAAGATTGGGAAGGATAGGTAGGGAAGAGGGAAGGAAGCGGCTGTAACCTTAAGTTAGGTACTATCCTGGCATTTGCCTGGAGGAGAAGTGGGAAACCACCGAAAACCACTTCGAGGATGACTGAGGTGGGAATCGAACCCACCTCAACTCTGTTGACCTTCCGAGGCTGAGTGGATCCCCGTTCCAACCCTCGTACCACTTTTCAAATTTAGTGGCAGATCCGGGAATCGAACCCGGACCTCCGGGGGTGACAGCTAATCACACTAACCACTACACCACAAAGGCGAACACAAATTTAATTTTACGGAAAGAAAAAAAGAGAAATACGGTGAAACGACGCTAAATATTTGCGTAACGGGCATAATATCGCTTACCAAACAGCGGCTTCAATGCGGATGTCAAAATATCAGATGTGCGGAGGAAAAGATTGGATCGCTAATAATTGGTGAAAGGGCGATTAAATCCAAGGTTACTTATGACCGCAATCTCGATCCGCTTATCGGATACTCTGAGGCACAATTAAAGGAATCGGTAAGAAGTGACAAACTCGCTATCAGATTTATCTGCTTCTTTCGTGAATTACTCATTTCGTTTAAGCATATTGTAAGAAATACGTTGTAGAAAATAAGTCAAACAATTGCTCTTGGTCTATCTTTGATCACATATCTGTTTGCTGCCTTCTGAAATTACTAGTTTTAATGAATTTTATAGTTTTACATATTCGAACGTGTTGTAATGTGCGGGCGAGACAGATCAGTAAAGAGAACTCTAACGGCACTTGCCGGAAGTATCTCAAGGACGAGTCTAGTTGTTGCCTACGAGATAAGCAAGGTTTGGACCGTTGCCTACGCTATAATACAAAGCCTTGATATGCACTCGTGCAAACGGGTTGCTTCCTAGTTCACCATTCAGCCGCTAGGATCGCGTTCTTGCCCCCTTGTTTTCGGATGGCCGTATATGTCAATAAGTAAATTATATCCTAAATAAAATGAACTGAAGGTTTTTGCGAGTATTGACAGTACTTTATTTATAGAGCGGTGCTGCATTGGTTTGGATATGTCATTGAAGTTTCAAAACTTTCCTTTTGAGGGGCTTCTTATCAAGTTTCAAAACTTTCTCTCTTCTACTTGAGTGGCTCAAAGCAATGTTGTCTAACAGAGGTTTCGGAAATCTTCATAGTAGAAAAAGAGGTGGTTTGTCGCCTTTACACTTTCCACACTTAATTTCACTGTTGAACATATCTTTCGAAAAAATAAACGTACACCTTTTAGTAACTCTCTGCGTAGCAGAGGTGACAAATTCCGTCGTTCACTGCAGAAGTGCCACAGAGGATGATTTTCGGTATCTGAGTGCTCCTCGATCTTGAAAACGAATAAGACACAATGTTGGACTTTGAGTAGCTGGAGAAGAAATATGTTCCAAACAGCCTTCACGGTGTGTTTTTTATTTTGCCACACGAACCATAATGTCATTTTATTCCGCTTGGCGTCTTAGGTAGCTGAAGAAGAGCTCATTGTTTATAGCTCGTTAGGTTACTCGTCAATGGATAATGCAAATGTATACTTATGAGTTATTTTACGCAGGCCACAGTGGATTGGGTAGTCGAGATCCATGCCTGATACATTTCTCTCATGAATCTTTTTTACTTTCTCTGAATGCATTTGAAGTTTCTTAATATATGACAGGAAATCATTTATTAACCAACTGAGGAGTTCATCTTCAGTACTAAAAGGTGTTTTTTGCTAGTGGTTTTACGTCGCAACGACACATATAGGTATTATGGCGACGATGGGATAGGAGAGGCCCAGGAGTTGGAAGGAAGCGACCGTGGCCTTCATTAAGGTACAGCCCCAGCATTTTCCTGGTGTCAAAATGAGAAACCACGGAAAAACATCTTCAGGACTGCCGACAGTGGGATTCGAACCCACTCTCTCCCGGATGCAAGCTGACAGCCGCGCGCCCTTAACCGTACGACCAACTCGCCCGATTAAAAGATGCTCGTTTGTTCTCGTTCCTGGAATATGTCCCATGTGAGGTGTTACAGACGTCATGCGCATCGAACAATTTCATAAAATTCTCCATAAAGCAAATGGCTTATTTTAAACTGCATTTAATGCTCTCGGGACAAACCACCTCCATACTTTTCAAACCAGAGACTGTTTCGGGGGAAAATACAATTCTTTTTAGCTCTTGCTACATTAATTTTCGCCAAATTATTTTCCTCGTTGGTTTCCTAATTTAAGATTTCTGAGTTTGAAGATGCCTCTGAAATGATCACTGGTCACGGTAGCATTGTTTACAAAAAAGTCCAGCGACAAATTTTGGGATTCGCCCGATTCTTATGACGTAACTCAGATCAAAACCTAGGGATTGATGCCTACTTCGATCAGCTTGCATTCGTATCTCATGCGCAATACTTTCTCTGTATAATGTTCCGAACATTGAACACTCACTGGAAACTTGTGAAACGAAATTCCACTATCTTTAATTTCTCGTGAATAAACCATGAAGGGAACTGCGAATGCTTAACATCAGACGAATACATAATACATTCTCAAACCAACTCAGTTAATGAACACGTTTAAAGGCGCGAATCTTGTATACAGGGGGGCAAGAAAGCGATCCTAGCGGCCCGGCATTGAACTTCGGTGTGACCACTTCCGTAGCGTTTTACGGGCTCTATTTCCAGGGACATAGCTACTAATTTGCCGCTCAAAAAGATGTCAGGTTTCCGTTCTGTTCTTGGCAAGGTCTGTCTAGGGAGGTCAAGTCACGAATGCTACTTATGGAGCCGCCATATTGGGTCTTTAAGCGAGCGTTACCAAAGGCAAGTGTATTCGAATTCAGAGGATTTCGGTACCGTACATTGAAATAAAAACGAAATACCAACCAATTTTGATAAAGAATTTAATTGGGCATCTCCTGGCCATGTATATATAACTGTATAACACTTAAATGATATGAATACATTCACAGCTATTTGAATAGGAAGATAATTAACAGAGGCCGAAATTCTTTCTCTTTTTTTTCTTTTTTGAGAAACAAGAATCAACAGAAAAGCTCATGTTCTTCTGTTTTACTTCCTTACAACTTGGTCTTACTGTGTTTCTTATTAACATCATCTGTCAAATACGTAATCTTATTGACAGAAACATAGAAATCTGTACAGTACCTGTGTCATATTATGATTACCGGTACATGAAATACTGAACTTGAAGTACTGTATTTAAAGTACTAAACGACGGTTGTAATAAATTACCTTCAGCGTTTTCTTTATTAAGAAAGTAATTTCCGATACTGCGTTTCTAAAAGGTTACCCCAGTATGTTGACAAACACTGAATGCCCCTTGAGTTGAGTGCATTAAATTATGTATGGTAACTGTTGTTATCCATTCGTGTGGTATTTCTTTCGGTTCTAAGGCAAAAATATTCTGCACGTATGCATCAAGAGTGATGTTCTTGGCAACTCTTAACTAGTTTATTGATAACCCCTGCAGCTATATAGTACAAAGTGGTGGTGGTGTTTATTGTTTTAAGAGGAAGTACAACTGGACAACCATCCTCTATAAACACTAATCAGAAGACAACAGATGGAAGGGGACCAAAACTTCGACAAATGAAGGCATCGGAAAAAGAAAGATGAAGGCCACAAAGTGCGTGGAAATGAAAAAAACTTCCCAGGCCTCGAATGCGCTAATGCCGTCGAGGTCGGAAAAGAACAAGTGTTGACCAGGGGAGGTCGGATGGGTTAGAATAGTGAAAGCAATGTCAAGACTCAGCTAAGGGCCTCGTAGTCACAACACAAAATAGATTCCCCTCCGTGGGTGGGGCAATAGAACAACAACCACGGTATCCCCTGCTTGTCATAAGAGGCGACTGAAAGGGGCGTCAGGCTCTCCTAACCAGGGAGCGTGAGTTGGCCACCACGGGGCTCTTAGCTGAATCCTGATATTCGTGCATATAATAATAATAATAATAATAATAATAATAATAATAATAATAATAATAATAATAATAATAATAATAATAATGGTTAAGAAAATTAAAGCCATTGGTAGACACGATTTCATAAGAAATAGAAATTCAGTCACTATTAAGTTGAGTTAACCTAGGTTTGGCTATTTTAGCGATTACATTAGGATATTACGTTAGGCTACGGTACATTAAATTACAGTAGCCTAGTTGGTTAGTGCGAGTGAAGCGAGTGTTGTGATCTTTTAAGTATTTGTCCAGCCATATAATGTACTCTATAGAGCATTTAAGATGAATGAAATTTAGCTGTAAATAATAACTACAGTACAGTATAAGACTGCTATTATCAATGGAATTGTTGTAATGATGGCCAGCTGGACATAAATTGTTGGTTTGAAGTGATAGGCCTATTGTTTGTTGTGACTATAATTGGTAACTGAACAGGAACAAGCATTTCAAATATCTGTGAAACATTTCTACGTTGTATGTAGGGTTAGAATGATACTGTCTGTAGTTTACATGAAAAGGAATGGAATGAAATGGCGTTTGGCTTTTAGTGCCAGGAGCGTCTGAGGACAAGTTCGGCTCGCCAGGTGCAGGTCTTTTGATCTGACTCCCGTAGGCGACCTGCGCGTCGTGATGAGGATGAAATGAAGATGAGACGACACATACACCCAGCTCCCGTGCCAGCGAAATTGACCTGAACCTGCCGAGAATCGAACCTGCGATCCCTGTGACAAAAGGCCAGCACACTAACCATTTAGCCATGGAGCCGGACACATGACAAGGAAATTTTCATAAATATCAATACTAGTATTACACATTTCCTGTTACTTTTCTTGCTTGTTTTGAAAGACAATTCTCTTTCTTTGGGAGGTTTCCTATTATATGTCAAAGACTTAGGTGGATTAGGGACTTTGAAAATTGTTGGGATGGAATTCCACTTGAGTAGTTTCCGTCCATCTGCCCTCTTTAGTTCAAATTGCTATTCTTCAAAATGATGCTAGAAGAAAATACACCGGGCGAGTTGGCCGTGCGGTTAGAGGCGCGCGGCTGTCAGCTTGCATCCGGGAGATAGTGGGTTTGAATCCCACTGTCGGCAGCCCTGAAGATGGTTTTCCGTGGTTTCCCATTTTCACACCAGGCAAATGCTGGGGCTGTACTTTAATTAAGGCCACGGCCGCTTCCTTCCAACTCCTAGGCCTTTCCTCTCCCATCGTCCCCATAAGACCTATCTGTGTCGGTGCGACGTAAAGCCACTAGCAAAAAAAAAAACACCATAATAAGACCTATAAATATAAAACAACGTTCATATAAACATACTGTTATTCAGGAATAATACGAATGTATAACTTCACTAACCTCCCACAAGAAGCAATTATCTGTAGGTTGCCATTTGTCACGCCTACAGTTTTGTACCCACTGAGCTCTTCTTTGCTTATCTCTTGGGAAGCGAAACACTCTAATTCCGTCAGTTGTCTTATTTTGACAATTTGGTGCGGCGCAGTATCCCGTTTTCCTTCAAAATAGAAGTAATAACTCACATCATTACTTCGGGCACGCCCACTTAACAACGACATTTGAGACCCAATATGGCCACCACCGCAAAGGATTGTGGTAGCGTGACCAGACCTCCCTAGACAGACCTTGGTTCTTGGCGGACTTTAACATTGTTATATGCGGAGTAATTGTGATGCTGTGTTGATTTTGTGCAACTTATTGTGAATATTTTTTCTGTCGGTGAGTGTCTGTGAGGTTGAGAAGAAGGTGCACTGTTGTGTACTTCTCTATTTCGGTTGAAACTAAAAAAGCATAACAATTGACGTCCATAGTTTCCCTTCCGAGTGCGGTTTAAGGGAGAAATGGAAGCATATTATTTCTAGAAGTGATAAAGTAGGATCTCTTTAGGTACCGGTACCTAGCAATTCTTCTCATAAAACAGATTTCAGTGTAAGCACATCAATCAAATTTCCTTCTGTTTTCATTGTGTATCCTGTTCACAAACAGAAAAATGTCAAAAGCAGGAAGCGTCCAGCTCCCAAAAATGATGTATTGCCATCAAAATTGAGTAAACGTTCCGATTCAGATAACGATGAAAATACCATATCTTCATACGTCAGTGTGCTGTATTTCGCGGCCTTGTGTATCTCATAGGCCGCGGTCTTGCCTTAACTTTTTTCCTTTTACCTTCAAGGAGTAAATGGGAAACATTCGTGCAATAAAGAATTTTCACTACAAAGTACGATTCTGGTGTTGGTATTCATGAGAAGTTTAAATGTGAAGTCCGCCATGACAGCTGATTTTATTGCTGTTAACGTGAGGAGTCATGACAAATTGTAGGAGTAAGAACAAATGGAAGATTCATTTTTTGGTTTTAATACGGCTTTAGATGTTAGTATCACCTTCTCCAACACAATTATTTTACCCTAGTAATGTATACGAATTGTCTTATTAAGAGAAATGTGGTTAATTTCTCAGTGTTAAATGTGGCTGAAATTTTCACTATACTTAATCGAGGTTTGACATTTGTTGGTGGATCTTTCGCACACTTTTATACTCTTGTTATAACTGCGTTATGCTGATTCGTTGGGTTATTACTCGACAGTGATGAAATGTGTGTTTCCCATTTAGTTGGCTGTTTTCAGTGCTTGCATGGTAACTGAAATTGCAGTGTGAATTCAGGCTATGTCTGGCAGTGATCTTCGTGATGTGTACCGTTTGTGCAAGTCAGTTTAATTGTGGAATCTAGCATTTTTCTTCCGCTGGTTAAGTGTAGTCTATAGTTGGTAGGGCATGAATCACTCTGTACCTGCGTGTTAAGTACATATTTTGAGTTTATAACATGGGCAGGTCTATCTCATGAATTGTAAGCCTTGACGATAGGAGTCTGATCCAGAAGAAAAACGCTAGGAAGGTAGTGAAGCATATATTAAGTGCTATAGTCAGGTTTGTTCGGAAAGAAGAATTTGTGAAAATTTGTCTGAAGTGTTTGATATTGATTGAAAATTGTCACATTTGCCCTGTTTTTAAACAATTTTTTTTCATGACACAGTCTTTTGTGTTGAGCGCGTATGCGTAAAAGTAATGTGCTCTACATATTAATGAATTGTCATCACCTTTCGAATGTAGGGAACTGTCACGGTTTTTGTGACTGATGTCAAGAAGTTGACCAGTACATTTTCATTTGACATATTATCTAGTTGATGTGGTGGCTTGTAATCTTTTGAAACTTCACTGAATGTAAAAGAGTACAGACCCTCATTTGGCTTTAACTTCAACATTTTATCATGGAACCATTCGTTTCAACTTTAGGAAAATTCCATGCACGATTGTGTATTACTCGCACACTTTTTAGTGATAGATTTTTGTACAGGGGTGAGTAAGGAGGGAGCTCTCCCGGTTTCGGTAATACTGCCAGCTGAATGGAAATGAAATCTGAATTGAATCGGTAATGTGATCGATCAATGTGAATTTTCTGAACCTTTATTATTTTAAGCCAACAACTGTGTCACACACACATTATATAACATTTCTCAATGCAAATCTTGTTCCTAGCATAAATTCTATAGTTTGGCTTTTGCTGTGTAAACAACAGCAGTATTAGTACTATCTGCGCACTTTTTAGCGATAGATTTGTGTACGGGTTTGAGGAGTAAGGAGGTAGGACTTCCGGTTCCGTTAGCACTGCCAACTGAATGGAAATGAAATCTGAATTGAATCGATAATAAGATCTATCAATATGACTTTTCTGAATCTTTGTTATTTTAAGTCTGCAACTGTGTCACACACACATTATATAACATTATATAACATTTCTCGATGCAAATCTTATTCCTAGAGTGAATTCTATAGTTTGGCTTTTCTGTGTAAATAACAACAGTACTAGTACGCAAAGTGTACGCCAGATGTCGCACAGCGATTCATAGTTTGTGTTTCAAAGATTGCCAGTACGAATCTCGAAAATTGCCGAGGTCGATCGCTTCAGCACTATGGTGTAAATCTATTGCTAAAAAGTGCGCAGATAGTACATGAAGTGTAGGCTACGCCAGATGTTGCACAGCGATGCATAAGTGTTTTGTTTCAAAGGTTTCCAATACGAATCTTGAAGATAACTGAGGTTGACAGATTCAGCACTAGGGTGTCCATCTATCACTAAAAAGTGTGCGAGTAATATATTGCAGTGTCATAGCTTTAAGGCATCATCACTGGCTGTAGCTGCAGTCAGCACACTCAAGTTTTTGGAAACACTGCCTGTCTTTGTCCTGGAATTCTACTGCTTGACATCAGATTGTGGTGTAAAGTTGGAAGCTGGGTTTACTTAATGCACTTAACCGTCGAAGTGCCAAGTGTTTTTCTTGAAATGCCAGGCCGTTTACTGAGATATTGCGCACACATTAAAAAAAAAAAAGTTAAATCTCTTATAGAGACACCTTTGACATGCAGCACGTCATTTTACTGAGAAAACCATATGTTACATGCCTTCTGTAGGAGTCTTTCAAATATTTCACAGTAGCTGAGGCTGCAGGGGGAAGTTGGTAAGAACAGCTGACTTTGCGCTTGCTCTGTGCTTGAATGAGTCATTTTCGGTTAGTGAAGAACGAGATGCTAAAGCCTTTTTTTTTTTTTTGCCTTCAATTTCATTCTCTCTGTTAAAGCGTCACTGAGAGATGTTGTAATTGGTTAAGGGAATGCTTAAGTTCGTTGCACGATTGTCATAGCCGTGAGGCCCTGTAGGGCAGTACGGCAGCAAATGAAGCATCATACGCTAAATAAATAAGTGAATGCTTGCATTGTGTGTTTCGGTTGCGATGTTGACATTCTAGAAATATTACATTGCATTGCAAGCATGAAGTTTGGCGCTTCGAGGGATAATGAGACTCTATTAAATGTTTTATTTAGAAAATATTCTTGATTATACTAGGCAATTTTTTCATTTCACTTTTTTCAGTTATGGCATCTGCTGTGTAGTGCAAGAAAATTCTAGAATATCTTTCTTTATAAAATAACATGCCTTAGTTTGATACAGTTGTAAATTTTATTGACAAGTTATGGACAACATGTAATATTCTGCTGCAATATAATTGAAGTAAATATTTTTTGCAGGAAGATGGACTACATGATGAACCTGGTCAAGGTTTGGATGAAGAAGAGGAAGAATATGATGCTCTAAATGATGAGACCTTTGGTGCTGATGCTGTCGGTTAGTAAAATAGTTGGCCCCAAATGTTTAAATAGTATTGTGCTATTTATTGAATAGTATTGGAAAGCATGAAATACCGTATAATCTTCAATACCACCCGCACTGTTTCTTCGAAAATATTGCTTCCTAAATTTGGTGCAGGTCTTATTTAAAATTTTGGAAAATTTATCTTTCCGAATGCGCGTAAATTGGTCATCACCGCCGGCGCGGCTTGGCAACAATGTTCTCTCGGCTTTCAGTATACACTACTTTCACGCTTGGCGCCAGTCTCACGCACATTCTCAGGGTATAAACACGAATTCCACAAAGCGTTTGCGATCTTTTACTGCGAGTGAGAAACTGAAAGTAGTTCGGGAAGCCAAAACTATTGGAAATCGTGCCGCCAGTAGGAAATACGATATTGACGAGTCGTGTATTTGCGATTGGAGAAAAAAGAAAAATGTGCTATTAACATGTAGTGATGATCGTAGAGCTTTTTGTGGACTGGGTGTACAGTTTCCAGAAATTGAAAAGAAAAAACTACAAATATGTGACAGAAAGGCAGGAATTGGGATATGGTGTGTCAACTGAAATGTCAGCTAAATGCATTAGAGATCGCAAAGGAACTTTCATGGGAAGGGTTTAAGGCAAGCTGAGGATGGGTTTGTAATTTTTATAAAAGAAATGGGTTGAGCGTACGAAGGCGCACCTCAATTTCACAGCGTCTTCCTGGTGCCTCCGAAGAGAAGTTATTGTAGTTTCAGCGTCACATAATTTGGTTGCGGAAATAAAATTCATATTTGCTTTCCCAAATTGGCAATGCAGATCAGATGTCAGTCTACTTTGAAATGCCAATGGACAGGACTGTTAATGTTAAGGGTGCGAAAAGTGTTACCATTAGAGCAGGTGGTAATGAAAAACAATGGTGAATGGTAATGTTGTGTATTCTCGCCGACAGAACCAAATTGCCACCGTACATTGTTTTCAAGCGAAAGGCGCTTTCTAAAAATCTACCCGCTGGTGTTATCGTCAGAACTCCGGCTGGATGGACAGTTCACTTGTGGAAGACTGGGTAAAGTGTGTCTGGCAACGTCGCCCTGGTGCATTATTGGGACAAGAGAGCTTGCTTGTTCTCGACAGTTACCGCGGCTACACAACAGACGCTGTGAAGAAACATATCAAGGATGGGAAAACCGACTTAGCAGTCATTCCGGGCGGGATGACGTCTATGCTACAGCCGCTGGATGTCTGCTTGAACCGTCCATTTAAAGCAGCCTTGAAACAGCTCTGTACAGAATGGATGGCGGCTGATAATCGCACACTGATGCCAACCGGTTGCATTCAGCGCCCGGAAGTTCAGCTGCTGTGTTCGTGGATTTTGATGGCATGGAATCATATCCCTGGAGATCTCATACGGAAGAGCTTCAGGAAATGTAGCATTTCTAATGCTATGGATGGCAGCGATGATATTTTGTGGGAAGGTGATGGTGATGAAAGTTCCGAAGTTGAAACTGATGATGATGAACTCGTTGGATATCGTTCTGGTAATGTTTGTTTACTTTTATTTGTATTTTCTAATCATTTGATGTGTGTTAGTAAAGATTGTAAATAATTTTGACTTCACTTTTTTTAAAAATTTTTGTTCTTTCAGAGTAAGGGTGCGGGTCTTATTCGGTGGCATGTTGGTGGGTGGGGGCGGTAGAATAACAGCCACGGTATCCCCTGCCTGTCGTAAGAGGCGACTAAAAGGGGCCCCAGGGGCTCTGAACTTGAGGGGAGCATGGGTTGGTGACCACGAGGACCTTAGCTGAGTCCTGGGATTGCTTCCACTTGTACCAGGGCATCTATCCTTATCGACCTCCCTTGGTCAACTCTTGTTCTTTTCTGACCCTAACGGTTTTACGTTTGGAGGCCTAGGGAATATTTCATTTTCATGCCCATCTTGGCCCTTGTCTTCCTTTGGCCGATATCTTCATTTTTCGAAGCGTCGGATCCCTTCCATTTTTTCCCCTCTGATTAGTATTATCTAGAGGATGGTTGTCTAGTTGTACTTCCTCTTAAAACTATAATCATCACCACCAGCAACACCGTTGGCTGAATGGTCAGCATACTGGCCTTTGGTTCAGAGGGTACCAGGTTCGATTCTCAGCCAGGTCGGGGATTTTAATCGCTTCTGATTAATTCTTCTGGCCCGGGGCTTGGGTGTATGTGTCCGTCCCAACACTCTCATCATATTCAGACAACGTACCACACTACCTACCACTACAGAAACACGCAATAGTGTTTGCATCCTTCCATGTAGGGTTGGCGTCAGGAAGGGTATCCGGCCGTAAAACGGGGGGCAAATCCACATCCGCGACCCCGGAGATGTGGGAAAATGCGGTAGCAAAATAAGACATATTGCACCAGAAACGTTGGTCCAGCATTAGTATTGAAGTATTTCAAACCTAAAAAATGCGCCGCACACCAACAGAGCAGCTGGCATAGCAAGCATGTTGCGATTGATGTGAGATCCAGCTCGCCAAGGCTAAGTTGCGTCATCCATAGAACCTTCCAAATATTCTATCATAAATAACTTATATAGGAATTATGATACGAATATAAGAATAACATCACCGTACCCACCATTTTAATATCTCCAATACCACCAAGTTTCAGTAAAATCTACCTCAGATTAACAAAGTTATTGAGAAGAATAAAACAGCTTCAATCTCCAAGACTTTGATATAAAAGAGGAGTGAGAATTAAACACGACACAGTCTTGTCCCACAGTGAAACCATGACGGTTGGCTGATGGAAGTTGGTGCTATGATGTGGAACCTACGATCTCAACTCTGCTAAGTTACAGTGAGAAGAACTTTGAAACATTTCAATAGTCTTGCGAACTTAGTCGTAGAATCGAGAAGTGTAATAATCATTCACTACTGATCTGCATTTAGGGCAATCGTCCAGGTAGCAGATTCCCTATCTGTTGTTTTTCTAGCCCTTTCTTAAATGATTGCAAAGAAATTGGAAATTTATTGTACATCTCCCTCGGTAAGTTATTCCAGTCCCTCACTCCCCTTCCTATAAACGAATATATGCCACAATGTGCCCTCTTGAATTCCAGCTTTATCCTATTATTGTGATCTTTCCTACTTTTAAAGACTCCACTCAAACTTATTCGTCTACTGATGTAATTCCACGCCATCGCTCCTCTGACAGCTTGGACCATACCACGTATGATATAGATGTTGATTCCCATAGGGAAAATTTATAATTTATAATGTCCAATAATGGACCATTTATATTGGTATTATAAATTTACTAATTTGGGACAAATATTTCAGGTTCCCTATGGGAATCAACATCTATATCATCTGATGGCCTGGCAGGCATCAGTTTTTGGTAATGAGGCAAAGTGGCCTCCACGGTATGCACTAGCCATGCGTCTTGGTGGGTGTGCTATTTACCAACTGATGAGCTCAACTTAGCACACTGGGGCAAAACGCTGGCAACGAGGAATGGGTTAGCTGGGAAATTTATAATGTCCAATAACGAAACATTTATATTGGTACATATCACTTAGTCGAGCAGCTCGTCTCCTTTCTCCCAAGTCTTCCCAGCCCAAACTTTGCAACATGTTTGTAACTGTATTCTTTTGTGGAAAATCACCCAGAATAAATCGAGCTGCTTTTCTTTGGATTCTTTCCAGTTCTTAAATCAAGTATCCCAAGGATCCCATACACTGGAATCATACTCTAGTTGGGGTCTTACCAGAGACTTATATGCCTTCTCCTTTACATCCTTACTACAACCCCTAAATACCCTCAACCATGTGCAGAGATCTGTACCCTTTATTTACAATCAAAATTATTTGATTTCACCACTGAAGAATTTTCCTTATATTAACACCTAGGCACTAACAATGATCCCCAAACAGAACTTTCACCCCATCAACACAGTCATTAAAACTGAGAGGACTTTTTCTATTTGTGAAACTCGCAACCTGATTTTTAACCCCGTTTATCATCATACAATTCCCTACTGTCCATTTCAACATTATCGAGGTCATTTTGTAACTTATTACTCAGTACAGAATATCATCATCTGCAAAAATTCTTATTTCTGATTTCACTTCTGTACACATATTATTGATATATATATAAGACAAGGTTTCCTTAAGGTACTCTGGTTTTCCCTGTCATCTTTCATTCCATCAACACTTTCCATTAACATTTCATTTCATCTGGCAGTCAAACATTTTCAGCTAGGATCACTTTCTGTGTTACATGAATAACACCACATCTGTTTTCCGCTGGGAAACCCTGACTTCAGTTTGAACTGCTTTTCATGTCAATATTTCTCCCAGACTCTTCACTCCTGGACAATCAAAGTCCTTATCCAGTCCAAAATCATATTAAATTTCTGAGAACGTTTCTGCTCTTTTCAAGCTTTATTTATTTATTTATTTATTTATTTATTTATTTATTTATTTACTAGCTGTTACCCACGGCTTCGCTCGTGATTTCGTAAATTGATAAAAATTAATTTTTCCTCGGTTCTGCTTTAAGGCATTAGCCTATCTGAAAATCCCTAAAGTATAAAAACTTGCCGAAAAATTGCATTTCATTTACCCCAGAACCTCTTTGTAAACCACGTTTGTGGCATTGCCTTTTGGGGCTAAGATGACCAAGCTACTGGCAGAGCTAAATCTGGAACATGTGACATGGAATTCTACATGTGAAAAACAGTCCTCTTTTAAGTAAAAAAAAAGAAAGGGTTTCTTTATTTCTAAAGGAGATTCGAAATGCTAATTTTCATGCCTGTAATATTTTAGTTTTTGAGATATAAATATCCTCATAGAGAATTCAACCCCTTCTTCACTTATTTTCGATCTCTAGCTTAAGTTTATTTTCCGAAAACAAAAAGTACGTGTTTCTTTATTTTTGAAGGGGGATTTCAAATACCAGTTTTCATGTCTGTAAAATGTTAAGTTTGAGATATACCTACTGTAAATATACTCATTTGAAAACTGCCTGACTCCTTGGCTGAGTGGTCAGCGTTGAGGCCTTCGGTTCACAGGGTTCCGGGTTCGATTTTGGGCTGAGTCGGGGAAATAAATCGCGTGTGATTAATTCTTCTCACGGGGGGGGGGGGACACACACACACACAGGTTGTTTGTGTTTGTCCCAACACTCTCCTCTTCATATTCACTCAGCACACCACTTTACCAACCACAACAGGAACACGCAATAGTAATTGCATCCCTATACAGAGGGTTTGCGCCAGGACGGGCATCCAGCAGTAAAACAGGGTCAAATCCACATTCACGACAGTTCGCACCCGCGACCTCACAGGTGTGGGAAAAGCGGTAGAAGAAGAAAATACTCATTTTAAAAATTTACCCACTATTATTTCACCCCCTTAAGTGTATTTTCTAAAAAGGTGTGTTCATTTATTTTTTAAGGAGCTTCGAAGTACCAATTTTAACGTCTGTAACGTCTTCAGTTTCTGAAATATATTGCACCGCTCCCGCGTCCAGGTGGGATGCACGAGTTTCCAGACTAGCTCTTAATAATAATTTCATCTGCCAAATGTAGCTGGGTTGTGAGTTCCGAGTGAGAAAGAACACCAATGGCTTACGGTAGATCCCAACCTACGTAGATGAACGTCTTCAACACGCTTATGGTCGGTTACCGTGTTTGTATGATACCGCATTTTTATCGTAAAATCAGACTATCATGGTTTGTCAAGGATTCCGTATATGTTATCATCATAATCGCAATCAGAAATATTCATGGTAAGCTTATATCTAATACTTATTCTAGGTAGACATTGAAAGAATTAAAATGTTTCTACTACTCAGCTTTATTCATAAATTGATCTAAGAATGAGTTGAAATTAGAATAGAGTGTCTTGAAAAATTATCCACACACTGTAGTTGGTTTCCTACGCAATCATCTTCTCGATGATGTACTTATGTTGCATCGGAGAAACTAGGTTTAGGAAAACCTCTAATAAATAAATGAACTCAGGCCTCCTTCATCTGAATTCTAGTCCTGGCCTATCGAAGAATTATATCCTAACTAAATAGTATTCAAGAGAATTAAATGAAAAGAAAAATAAATAAATTATATGATCAAGTAAAATTATTCTACATAATTGTAAAAATTGGATGCATCCTTAAGGTTTAAATATAAACAAGCTATACTTCCTACTATATACAATGTCCAAGTTAGGTTTGAATTGAAAATGTAAAAACGCAAAGAAGGTGGCCAATAATTAATTAATTAATTCATTAATTAGTTAAGATCTGGAATCTTTCCATATTAAAATAAATTGCTTCTCAAAATTACCAGAATCCAGTCGTGTGAACCTACATTCACATATAATTAAAGAAATGTATATCACTCAGCTGAACACTTCACATTAATGTCCGCACAGTAGAAAAATCGTGTAGGAAAATTAATGTCAGTTCATTAGGGAATTTTTCTAGTTAAGGCTTCAAATTTTTCTCATGTTTCATATTTCGTTTTTCAGTAACCTCCACATAAGCAAATCTAAGTCCACCTTAAGTCGTAAGCAATTCTCAAATTAACTTCATTGTAAGATTCATGTGACTAAAATTATTCAATTAATATTTTAATTCATGGCTGAAATTCAATTAAAGTGCGTATATGACTTAATAAAGCATTACCAAGTGTATATAATTAATCTTCCAATGAATAATACCATAGGTAGAAAAAAATTGACACATAGGAAGACTCTAACTTCATCTAAAATCCACATATGAAAGACTAAGTTACCAGTGATGGATTAAGTTGCTCCCATAAAATCACAAGTTAAATTGCTGTCTGTGGGAATGCATGAAAACAATCGTAGGTATGTCAATGAAGGCCTAAATATTGACGTAGGTAGCCTCTCGGCTCTTCTGATGATCCTACTTACTCAATTAAGTCTATTCTGATGGCATTAAGATCGTATCCTAATCTGTATTATGTATATATTAGGGAATCAAATAGCAACCGAAAACAGTGTGCTTCAATACCTATACCTTAGCATGTGCAACCTACACATACTACCATCTCTCGAAGAAATACTATGACCAACTTCCTAAATATCAATAACTATCACCATCAAAATATACTATCAACTCATATACTTATTATATTCACTATTTAACATTTCAATTCTCACGTAGCATTCACAATAAAAGCACTTGTTTCATCAAAATGCGCCACATATGTGCCATAACCTACACATATATAAATCATTATCATTACTGTCATAGTATCAAAGATCAGCACATCGTAACCTTAAAATTGTGCCACTATATTTTATCGTAACACTCCCTGAATACGATCTTTACGCATATTATTTGTTAAAGCCATCACGCACATAAATATTAACTTCCTCTTAATATTCTAACACTTCACTGACAGCGAATTATGAAAAATATCAATCACTTCTCCACTATTATATTGACAAACTTACGAACGGCATTCACTGGTATTTTAACGCCTATGTCTGGGATTTACGGTATCTTCAGATGAATACCTATCTCCTTATAAGTACACTCGTATATTAACTACGCACACACAAAATATTATGACTAAAAAAATAAGGTTTTCTACTTACGACACGACTCAAGTGGGGACTTAACTTTGCTTATTGGAGACTGACTTCCATCTCGCTGTTGATCGTCATGGGATGGTAGGCCTCGCTCCATGGTTCGGCTTAAGTAATCGGGTACATCTCGTCATCACAGCTGATTACTGTCCTCCTGGATCATCCATCTCGTGAAGCGTCACCATAGCCAGAGTAGTCTTTGCCTCAGCTTCTTAGAACATCATGACGGTCTTCATTGCGTCAAGGACAGAAAAACACAAGGCATTAGTTGATTTATACATGTCGAAAACTGCTCAGTAGTGCTAATGCGATAATATATCTGTTTTCTGGTACGTCTAATTTGTTTATATGAACTCTAAATATCGTCTTATTTCCGCTGCCTCGCTCGCCGAATCGATGTGAGATTTACGTGCTTTTAGAATTGCACTCTATTTTTCCTTTAATTCAGCTCTCTTAACTTCTTGCAGTATCGGGCAAAGAAAATGTTCCGAGCCCAACCGTGACGTAGTACAAGTCCAACTTGACGTTTCTTAACAGCTGGTCTTTAATCTTGCGTATACGTCAATCACAGCTGATGTTTAGCAGGTTATCGTAGATTTGATCTTATCTTCAATAACTGATCAAATAATCCGATAAGTATTGGTTTCTTTATGCGATGCCGTCTTACTTCGATGCCGTGCTGAATTGAGATCTGTTCCAATGGAAGACTTTTTTTCAATAATCGATTTAAATAATCCGCTCTCGTCATTCTTTCGCACCGCCTTCTAAAGGTAGTTCTTTCCGTGATTGCCGGTTGAACTTATTGCCTCTTCAGCTCGTATCGCTGTTAATTGCTTTATTTTGATTCTTTAATGGCTGGAGCGCCATTTTTGTTCCAAATACGGCAACTATAGAACGGTGAAATGGCACAATATGTATAAATAATTCAAATCTTTCGTCACTTCTTTTCACACTCCTCCCCCCCCCCCCCCCCCCCCCAAATCAACCCTTAAGTGGATTTTCTGAAAGCGAAAATTTGTGTTCTTTCATTTTTAAAGGAGTTTCTAGATACCATTTTTCATATATCATGTTAGGTTTTTTTGATGTGTTGTAGATAATCTCGCTGCTGTAGAATCTTAGAGCTGACGTTGCCATGGTTACGGCAGTTAATTTCTTTATCCAATTCCTAGTGCAGGGGTAGTGTGGTGCCAATATCTCCATAACGGTTGGTTTTAGGGCCTGTAGGGCTTACTGAGTTTTGTTCTTTGCGTCAAGGGGCTTAAGATGAGCTTTGTCTCGTCCTTGTACTACAAATTCGATTTCACCTATATTAGCCTATTATTTTTATATCTCCCCCCGTCGCCCCCCCCTTCCCTCGAATTGTTTTGAAATAACATACAGCCCATGTTACTCGCTGACAATTTAGCTTTCTATAGGTGAAGAAATTTTTAAAATCGGTTCAGTAGTTTTTGAGTCTGTTACCAACATACACATTTTTCCTCTTTAGGCTATAATATTAGTGTAGAAAACATAAAGGTCCAATAATACTGCCTTGAGGGATTCCCCTCGTATTGCAGGGACAGATAACCTATCCTAATTCTCTGAGTTCTATTTTCTAGAAATATAGTCACCCATTCACTCTTTTTTCTAGTCCAGTTGCACTTATTTTTGCTAGCAGTCTCCCATGATCCACCCTATCAAATGCCTTAGACAGGTCAATCGTGATATAGTCCATTTCGACCTCCTGAATCCAAGAAAATCTGCTGGAATTCAAGTTGAGCTTTAGTGGACTAAACACTTCTAAATCCAAACTGCCTTCTTTCAAACCAGTTATCAGTGCGGCCAGTATCCAGTATTCGGGAGATAGAGGGTTCGAACCCCACTGTTGCCAGCCCTGAAGATGGTTTAACCGTGGTTTCCCATTTTCACACCAGGCAAATGCTGGCGCTGTACCTTAATTAATGCCATGGCCACTTCCTTCCCAGTCCTAGCCCATTCCTGTCCCATCGTCGCCCTAAGACCTATCTGTGTCAGTGCGGCGTAAACCCAATAGCAAACCAGTTATTAATTTTGCAGACGTGTCTAATATAATGGGAAAGTATGCTTTCCCAAAGCTTATATGCTGCATGTCAAACTGACTGGCCTGTAATTTTCAGCTTTCTATCACCCTTTCCTTTTCAATTTTTGTATCCTACTGTAAATGTCCTTGTTATCATGGGTAAATTTTAATACTTCTTTAGTATTAGTCACCTCTATCTGGACATTATCCTTGTAACAAACAATCTTTACGTACTGCTGACTGTATACTTCTGCCTTTTGAAGATCCTTGCATACACACTCCCCTTGTTCATTAATGATTCCTGGAATGTCCTTCTTGGAACCTGTTTCTGCCTTAAAGTACCTATACATATTCATCCATTTTTCTCTAAAATTTGTATGACCGGGCGAGTTGGCCATGCGCGTAGAGGCGTGTGGCTGTGAGCTTGCATCCGGGAGATAGTAGGTTCGAATCCCACTATCGGCAGCCCTGAAAATGGTTTTCCGTGGTTTCCCATTTTCACACCAGGCAAATGCTGGGGCTGTACCTTAATTAAGGCCACGGCCGCTTCCTTCCAACTCCTAGGCCTTTCCTATCGCATCGTCGCCATAAGACCTATCTGTGTCTGTGCGACGTAAAGCCCCTAGCAAAAAAAAAAAAAAAAAAATTGTATGACCACCAATTATGCTTGACATCATGTTATCGTTAGCTGACTTCTTTGCTAGATTACATTTCCTAATAAGTTCCTTCAATTTTTCCTTACTTAACATTATTTCTTTCCAATCTGTACCTCCTTCTTAGTCTCTTTACTTCTGTTATAATATGGTGGGTCTTTACCAGTCCTTACCACCTTTACAGGTACAAACCTATTTTCACATTCCTCAACAATTATTTGAATCCATCCCGGAGTTTGTTTACAAACTTATTCACCGTTTTCCACCGATCTAGTTAATTTTTAAAAACACCCTCATGCCTGTTTTATCAGCCATATGGTACTGCCTAATAGTCCTAATTTTAATATCTTCCTTTCTTTCACGTATATTTTTAACTTCCTCAAAAGCAGCTTCGTGATCACTAATACCATCTATTACTCTGGTTTCTCTATAGAGCTCATCTGGTTTTACCAGCACCATGTCCAGAATATTCTTCCCTCTAGTTGGTTCCATCACTTTCTGAATCAGCTGTCCTTCCCATATTAACTTATTTACTATTTGTTGGTCATGCTTCCTGTTGTTAGCATTGCCTTCCCAATTGACATTTGGTGGATTGAGATTACCCGCTACTATCACGTTCCTTTCCATATTGTTTTCCACATAGCTGATTATCTTACCAGATAATGCTGAATCAATGTCAGCGCTGCCCTTTCATGGTCTATATGCTCCAAAGACATGAAGTTGCCTATTATCTTTAGAGATGAGCCTTACACCTAGAATTTCATGTTTGTCATTTTTAACTTTTTTGTAGCTTACAAATTCTTTCACCAGAATGAATACTCCCCTTCATACCATTCCTATCCTCTCTCTATGATACACACTCCAATTGATTGGAATAATAACAATAAGTTAATTTATTAATTTGACAACCTAATCAATACAATAAGTCTTGTCTTTGTTGATTTACATTGATATGTTAACTAAAATGGTACATGTTTCGCCTTGTATTCAGACATCATCAGCCATGCCTTAACCTTGAAATAAAATCAGGCACCTTATTTACATATAAGTAAAATAAAACTAATTTTTAAAAAGCCTTGAAGAGACTTGAACTAAAATTAACATATAGTAAAATACTTGTACAGTATTGGTTTTAAAGATATTGCAATGAATGAGGAGTTTACAATTATTGGTGAAAGTATTTGCAATATTGACATTAGAAGGCTACTGTTATAATTAAAATGAAGAAAACAACAGTCTATTATAAACAAGTGGTAAGATTGCTATAAAATTATGTTGACCGACCAGCGGTTACAATTGGACAATGATGAAAATGACGATCAAAATCATATTTATTCAAAAAATAACGTTGAGTAAAATAATGCCGAAGGATGGTCAAGTGACCTTTAATTATTTGTTTACATGAAATAAAAGTAGAAAGTCAGTGGCATATGGTGAAGTTGTGGTTCACTTTCATGAAAAAATACGAAGTTATAGTTGAAGGTTGATGAACGATGTTTAAATTGGACCTCTATAGATCATCTCAATTTGATGCGATGCTAAAACGTTAAGAATATGGGTTTATTGACATTCTAGTCAAAAGGCATGTGACAGTTGAATCTGTAAAAGGAAACCAGAAGCATGGTGTTAATTGTGTGAAAAAATCGTAATAAAATGTTTAAGTGGAAATCGTGTACACTTACTATTTGACGATGGTGAGGGTAAGTTGTTACATTTGAGCTAAAAGTTATTGACGACTGTTGACTTCTTACTACGAGTGTTATAGCTGAAGGTTTGTGTTGGAAGGGGATCTGTTTGTGAAGGCGTGACTATGGGCTTGTTTGTAGTACTTGGAGAGGAGCTGCTATTGGTGGGAGAGAAAGAGGGGAGTGTTTTGCTGCGCGTATTGTAACGTTGAGATGTCATTGGAGGGAGCGATATTAGAGTGGGTGTGGCTATGGGTCTATTGGTTGCATTTGAATTAGAGGTACTGGCGGTAAGGGAAGGGAGGGGAGTGTATTAGTTGTATTATTTTGAAAATCAACTATCCACCCTTAAATGCTTGTCTATTCTCAACATTAATCAACTCCTTTGCATGACGAGTACCAAAAGTACGCCTTTCACATTAATCTCATTGGAGTTCTCGAAGATCATTAGCCTGTTCATAATGCTTTAATAATTAGTATGGAGACCCTCCAGTTTTTTACGTCGCACCAACATAGGTCTTAAGTGACGATGGGATAGGAAAGGGCTAGGAGTCGGAAGGAAGCAGCCATGGCCTTAATTAAGATACAGGCTGGTGTAAAAATGGGGAACCACGGAATGCAGTCTTCAGGGCTGCCGACAGTGGAGTTCGAAGCCACTATCTCCCGAATAGTGGATACTGGCAACACACAAGTGACTGCAGCTATCGAGCTCGGTCAGTAGGAATCAACCCTGGGCAGTTAAATTGAAAACATCCTCCAACAGCAATGATAGACTTGCGCTACAAACTGACATACATGCGTTATCATAATAGACCGTTCTGCCTTTCAGCGTTCTGTCTGCAAGCCTCTATGAATTTACTAAACGTCGCCACAATCCTCTATTTGCAACTAGTGCTATGGCCTCATTTAGTTCTGTACCTCTTATCTTAAAATCGTGAGAAACTGAGTCTGTCATCATCTTGGTCTCCCTTGACTTCTCTTCCCCTCCATAAGAGTCCATTATTCTTCCAGGTAACCTATTGTGACCGTACGTGTTACATTGACTAATGGTTCGAATGAAATTATGCATATGCCTCGGCTGGTGTCATGTAAGTCTACTCATGGGCACTTAAGTTCGAGTATTAGTCACAAATCACGCCGTTTATTGTTAAGCCTCAGTCAACATCACGAGAATGCATTTTCTTATAATTACTCAAAATTATTCTAAATTTTAATCTACAAATAAGAATGAGGATTATTTTCATTTGGAAGTATATTCCAATTTAATTAACTCATTTCTCTACAAAATATAACCAATAATATTGTCTGACAACATGATTAGATAATCAGTAAAATTGAATGTAATAGTAATAAACGCAAATAAATATCTATACGTTTGCTGGTTACTGTATCAATCGCAACAAATCCAATAACATTATACAGTTTGTTAAACATTGTAACATTTCTTAAAAATATAATGAAAAAAATATCTGAATAAATAAAATACTTGAAATAAATTAAATTAATAAACATAATTAATCAAAATGTCCGTAGTATGGGCGCCAGAGTTCACCAGAATGGATCCCTCGAATTTAGATAGAGCATGATAATTCTTTATCTCCCAGGGCATTCATAAAAGCTGCGTACTGGTACATCTGCTTCAGGCCTTACCTAACCTTCTGAAAACGACTAAATAGGTAGGAACTGCACCTCAGTTCATCAATAACTCCGCTGATTCTAAAATAACGAACTATATTCTCAATAAAATCCGTGCATGAGAACCTCATCAACACACCAAAATACACTTATAATACACGAACAAAGTATTACTGGGAGACTCCATAATTACAACAACAACAACAAAGAAAACAATGGGAAAGCGAAAGCGAGAACTAAGCCACCATTTGTGATTAGTCCGTTGAACAATGTACATATATGTAGATAAGAACCCTTCACTGTCTCTGTATCAACAGGACTTGCCGATTCTCATAATCGGCAATTATTATATCACACAGATACTGTACCTCATAATACTGTGTTCACTGGCTTTAACAATATTGTTAAAGATATAAACATTTGAGCAACACACGCTTGTCGTTGCTGAACATAAATTATGGAAAGTCTGAGATAGCTTTCACTAACATATAATGCCAGGCCGCCACAAGTGATACAATACCCAGTGCGTAAACACTCCACAGTTTGTAGATCAGTCACGTTCCACAAACGTTGGAAGTCCAGTCCAATATAGTGCAGCAGTGTCACTCCAGCACCGTATATCCAGTTTCACTCCCGTGTGTGTTAGCACCACTTCCTTCCCGTACAGTGTGTCCGCATTACTTCATTCTCATACCGTATGTAGCACTACTTCATTCCCGTACAGTGTGTGTCCTTCCCGCCATTTGATCACATGCTAAATAGACATCAGCATTCCCCTTCCTCTCACATGATCCGACTGGATTCATCCTGGCCATTCAATCATGAGTGGATCCATATGTCAAGACCCCGCCCTGAATCTCTTCCAGTGTCACAAGGCAGTCACAAGATCAACAAACTCTAGGGTGTTTAACATGACTCATCGGAGATTTCCGACCACAAGAAGTCCATCCCATCAAACACGGGGATATACACACAACTCATCCAAATTTTCCATATTCAGTATAGCAAGGTTTTCTGATGATGATGATGATGATGATAAATCAAATACTGATAATATCTCTCACTTTTACATATAGTGCGAGGGTGTGATATATGTACTATCACAACATATTAGTGATTATTTTAACATTAACTTGGTATTTCAAATAATTCACCAAAAACCAACATGAATTTGTTGAAGGCTTAAATAATTTATCATGACTTTAATTACCCACATCATTCGATTCAATCCATGACAAGATATATGTAAATATTTAATCGTTGATATCTGTTTTTGTTGGCCCAAAAATCATGTCCATCCGGGAGATAGTAGGTTCGAATCCCACTATCGGCAGCCCTGAAAATGGTTTCCCATTTTCACACCAGGCAAATGCTGGGGCTGTACCTTAATTAAGGCCACGGCCGCTTCCTTCCAACTCCTAGGCCTTTCTCATCCCATCGTCGCCATAAGACCTATCTGTGTCGGTGCGACGTAAAGCCCCTAGCAAAAAAAAAAAATCATGTCTTCTGGTATTCTATTACTATCAAAATCAACGCGTAGTTTAATGAAATCTAGTTAACTTGAATGTTAACAATATTCTACATCCAACGTTGTGTTATTCATTAATAACATAATCATGAATATCCGAGTATAAGATTGTAGCTCATTTCTAACAAATAATAAACCAAGTTGTAGGATGGGATCAGCATACTGCTGGAATTCTAAACTGCTGTACCTAAATGAACAAGTATCTAAATACCAATATCATCTAGAATAAGAGTGGTCTGGAATTGACGATTCCATAGCATCCGGCATCATCCGTGACTCGTCCTGTAAAATCAAATTCTTACCCATGATTATGAATGCTACGTGCTACATAAACAACTACTTAGCAGGAAATACTAAATTAGGCATTACATTATATGACACTAACATCATATCTAATTACATCATAATCCGCATTTCTAAGTGATATAATTCGGTATCGAGGATCTTCCAACCACAGTTAAATACTCAAATGCAAAAATTTAGCTTCATAACTGCATCACTGATTATCGTACATCATGGCTATTCACATGATCTACATGAATATCCTTCGGGAAAATATTTTGAAAATCAACTATCCACCCTTAAATGCTTGTCTATTCTCAACATTAATCAACTCCTTCGCATTACGAGCACCAAAAGTATGCCTTTCACATTAATCTCATTGGAGTTCTCGAAGATTGCATTAGCAATGCTTTAATAATGCTTTATTCCCAATTAACTATTACACAACAAAGTATCACACACATTATCCTTTCATTTATATTGACAACCCTATCTTCAACATTCCTATCTTTTTTTACATGCGCATCAGGCTCAATCCTAATCCATTGTCCACAGTATACAAGGCATATTCATCTCCGAAGAAGACCCTTCCATTTAAAATACGTATGAAGATCACCATAATCAATGTGGTAAATATAAGTATTTCTCTAGCGAAGACTCTCATACCTGACATGAAATTATAATGTGAAAGATTCTCAACCTTGACACATATTTATTATATTACTATCATTCCAATACAAAATATCTAAGCAATAAAGTGTCTGTTGGCAATTTACAAAGATGACATTTCATAAATATAATAGACATATTTTAGTAAAATTCCTGCATAGCACTCATGATTGCATGTAAAATCAAATAAGCAGCATACAGATAACGAGGATTCTGATGATACCGTTAAAAGAAACTCATCACACTCCACGAGATATCATGAAATTATTTAGCGACAATTCTATCATATCACTCAAGTTGTCTTCTTTAATCGTGTCACATTCTGACAACGGGAAATAAACTACTCTACTATAAATCAGCTACATAATAGAATAATGAAAGACAATCCCTTTGGGGTACTTATCCTGCTGACGGATTCAGGAAATGCAGCTCCATCGTCTCAGCTGTTAAATATCATGGATTGGACACTTTCAACATACACAGTTCAAACAAATTAGGGGAACATGTTTTTGAACGTATGTCATGCTCCACAAAACAATACCTCGCACCCAGGCGTATTACCAACTAAACATTTATTCTTTACCATTGAAGTATACAAAAGAACATTGATTCGTGTTAATTTTCAGAACACAAATGGAAATGTTCAAATAGGGGCGAAAAGAAGGTGGTTACAGTCCTAGAGGGTAGACTTTTATCACATTTGGGGAGCTTCAGTATGGTGTATGTCCTCCACGAGCTTTTATCACAGCTAGGCACCTACGTGGCATGCTCCATGTAAGTCTACAGAGGTCACGTTGCGGTATCAGGACCCATTCTTCAATGAGAACCTGTTTGAGGTCTTGGAGAGTCTGGTGGAACAGGACCCCCACGAAGACTTCTATCAGGCCTATCCCACACATGCTCAATGGGATTAAGGTTGGGACTTACTGCTGGCCATTCCATCTCCTGAATATCCAGTTCTCACGAGACAGTTCTGGTGATGCGCGCTACATGAGCCTTGGCATTGTCGTATGTGAGTACGAATTCAGGGTGAACACTGTATGCAGCAACAAACACATGCTGTAGCAGTATCTTCTCGATGTACCCCACAGCAGTAAGATAACCACAGACGACGACAAGATCCGTACAGCCAACAATACTGATGCCACTCCATACCATCACAGAACCTTGTTCGAATCGGTCGCCTTCCTGGACAACATTTGGCATGACTGCTCACCAGGGCGTCTCCGTACACGTTGACGTCCATCACGCTGTGTCGGGGGAATCTGGACTTGTCTGCGAACAACACAGGTCTCCATTGTTGAAGTTGCCAGTTGACATCGGTACGGGCAAACGGAAGGCGAGTTGCGCGATGTTGCTGTGTTAAACGGGGCACTCGAACAGGACGCCTGGGTCGTAAGGACATCTTTCTTAACCTGTTCCTTACTGTCTAGTCAGACACCGTGACTCCAGTGACCCTCCTGAGGTCTTGTTGCAGTTCTGTGGCAGTTGGTGAATGACGCCGCAACGCACAGATGGTCAGATATGTCATTCTGTGGGGTTGTCATGCGTCCAAGATCTTGCCCAGCCCTCCTTGTGAACTGGCCTGTTTCATTGTAACGATTCCACAAGCATTGAATAACTGACGGAGAGACATTGAGAGCCACAGCAACACAATGAAAAGTCCATTCTTCCTGGATCAAATTGACGGCCTTTGCGAGTTGAACCTCTTTATTTCTCGTGGGATGTACTGGTTGATGTACAATGTGCTCAAATGACCACAGTAGTCTGTGTACATCACGACACACCGCTATTCACTTTGTTCTGAGGGGTCACCTGACTGTTTAATGCATAGGTACACGTACAGATGGGGTATAACTTTGATTTGAAATACCTTGAGTAGCTAATGTCTCAAGGTATGCTGTATGACTATTGGAGCCTCATCTACCAAATTACGTTCACATACCAGACGTTACAAAACATGTTCCCTTAATTTTTTTGAACTGTATTTCCAGACCCTCCAGGACACCATCCTGGGTTTAGGCCTGCATGGTCTTCTTAGTTGACATCTTACAATAACAATCCATTACATATATCAGCATCATGACCTGAAACTTGTACAATAGTATCTTTACGTCATACACCAATATATATCTACCAGCGTTTTAACTCTATACTCGCCTTATAATTCTTAATTAACACTTTCAGCCCCAGAGGTATGGAAGGCACATTTCCTCCCAGCCCACGATGTTTTAATTAACACGCGCTCAGCCCCATGTGAATCATTCTGATACACACCAAGTAAGGCGCTCAGCCCCATGTGCATCATATTGACACACATGACAGGGCCTTGTTCTTCAAAGTGTGAGGCTTTCAGATTCACACGTACATTGAAATAGCATAGTGTCTTCTTCTCCCTGGGGCTGTGGGACCACAGGACGGTGCTGGGTCGTATATTGGTCAAGTAAGAACAATGTGCTTTGGTTGCCCAGAATTCAAGTACATGTGTATGGACTGTTTTTTCAAGAAACATAGATATGTAGCGAAGTAACAGAAAGTAAAATGTTGCTCTTAGTAAAATGTAAAAGAAATCAGTTGAAGGAATCTACTGAGTTTTGTATGTATTTACGCCTAATGCTGATTCCTGTGTCCATTTTTTAAAATTTCAAATTCTTGTCACCTAATCTAACCTCGCCTATTCTAACGTAATTTAACCTAACCCTGGTAACATAAAACAATATCCAAATCTGTATGGAAGTGTTTGAAATAAAAATAAATTAATAAATAATATTTTTAAACTATTTGTGTGCGTGTATTAAAATGACGCACACGAAAAGTGCATACATAACTTACTCAGCCCATGTGCATCTTATTGACTCACACCTTATTTAGGAGAGTTCAAGATGAGAAAATGTTTTTATTTGTTTTAAAACACCTGTAGGCCACCAGAATAACGAGTTCATGCAATAGTAAGCCTTGGGCTGTGGGTGAATTTATCAACTTTCTGGCTGGGTTTAACGGTGTATCAATTTGATACACATGGGGCTGAGCTCATAACTTACCATGTATCAAATTGATACACATGGGGCTGAAAGTGTTAAATTCTATCCTATGATTTACAGTTCAGTTCTCATATTTTCTAGATATCAGCTATTCAGATTTTGAATAATTAATAATCAGATCTCTATCCGTCGTAACCGTCTTAGTTGATGTTCGGTCTTCTTCTTCTTCAAAAAAAACCTTTCATCTTCTCAAGTTACCGTATTTACCCGAATAATCCCTGCCGTCGAATAATGCCCGCACCCTCATTTTAGAAAGGCTTATTTTGAAAAAAATGAAATGAACGAAAATTCCTTTCGTCGGAAGAGTAACTCAGGCATAAACAAATATTTCGTATCACTCCGCGAGGTCCACGTGGTCTTTACGCAAATATCACTGCTATGAAATATATTTTCCATGAAAATGAGGAAGTAGGTCTACTTACGTGACAGGTATTTCATTAATCTGAACTTGCAATAGGCTCGATTCCTTGTAGATGGGAAGATTCATTGTCTCTTGCATCACTAGAAAATTTATAATGTCCAGTAACGGACATTTATATTGGTATTATAAACTTAGTCATTTGGATCAAATATTTCAGATTCCCTATGGGAATCAACATCTATATCATCAATTTAGTCTTCGAAAGGCTAATTTTCTTACCATACTCATTTAATCCATTTTCAAGTTCCAAGATCTTAGACTGCAGGCTTTCGGCACAATCTGCCATTAAGACCAAGTTGTCAGCATAGGCCAGACTGCTTACTACATTTCCACCTAACAGAATCCCTCCCTGCCATTTTATACCTTTCAGCAGATGATCCATATAAACTACGAACAGCAAAGGTGAAAGATTACAGCCTTGCCTAACACCTGTAAGTACCCTGAACCAAGAACTCATTCTACCATCAATTCTCACTGAAGCCCAATTTTCAACATAAATGCCTTAGATTATAATAATTTACCTTTAATTCCGTAGTCTCCCTGTATGGCGAACATCTTTTCCCTTGGTACCCTGGCATATGCTTTCTCTAGATCTATGAAACATAAATACAGCTGTCTATTCCTCTCATTGCATTTTTCAATTACCTGGCACATACTGAAAATCTGATCCTGAGAGGCCCTCTGTGGTCTGAAACCACACTGGTTTTCATCCAACTTCTTCTCAACCAGTGATCGCACCCTCCCTTCCAAGATGCTATTGATTACTTTGCCTGGTATACTAATCAATGAGATACATCAATAGTTTTGCATACCTGCCAACTCTCTCGATCTAGGTGGGAGACTCCCGATTTTCGATCATTTTTCCTGACTCCCGATTATTTTTTTATTTCTCTTGATTTTAGCTTATTTTTTGGAGAAGTTAATATTTGTTTTCAAATTCCGCCCTTTCAGCTGTGCGCCAGTGGCCGGAAGTCCTTTGCTCATTGCCCGCTTTCAAATGAAATATTACCGGGCGAGTTGGCCGTGCGCGTAGAGGCGCGCAGCTGTGAGCTTGCATCCGGGAGATAGTAGGTTCGAATCCCACTATCGGCAGCCCTGAAAATGGTTTTCCGTGGTTTCCCATTTTCACACCAGGCAAATGCTGGGGCTGTACCTTAATTAAGGCCACGGCCGCTTCCTTCCAACTCCTAGGCCTTTCCTATCCCATCGTCGCCATAAGACCTATCTGTGTCGGTGCGACGTAAAGCCCATAGCAAATGAAATATCGATGTTACTGAAACCTGTATATTGCGACGCGTGTATCTATTGTCAATCTCTCGCTCTTGCGTACTATATTCGTGTTCATTCACATCAATCTAGTGGATTCTATACTAGTTGCTAGATTTCGAGTTTTTTTTAGTAATTTAGTGACAGAATTTCAAAGATAGCGGCTAATGACTTTTCTAAGAGTTTTTAGGAGCCATTTGGAGACAATATTGGTGAATTTTAATTTATTACTTGATAACAATAGCATTGCGCTTCGCATAATCGCGCGGGCATGATGCAATATATTAATCTATGCATTTACTAAGTAATGGCATCTAAGTTCATGACTGATTCACATGTGTAGAGCATGAGTTGATACTATTTTCGGATGGCTTATCAGAGACCAATCATCTTGCTCACATACTTCCTGTGGGGGAGTAGAGGTGTCTAATTTTTAGTCTTTTAGTCTCGTACAGTCGGGTTTTGAGACAATAAGTGTTATGATATATATTCTCCTGTATTGTGCAAGACGTGTAGAATAAGCAGTTGTGACAAACAGTTGTGACAAATTGTATCTCCTGATTTTTCCTTATTTTTTTGTGAAGTTGGCAGGTATGTTGTTGCAGTCCTTCCTATTCCCTTGCTTATAGATAGGTGCAGTTACTGCCTTTGTCCAATCTGAAGGTACCTTACCAACACTCCATGCTAATCTTACTACTCTATGAAGCCATTTCATCCCTGCCTTCCCCGTATGTACTTCACCATTTCAGGTCTAATTTTATCTATTCCTGCTGCTTTATGACAGTGGAGTTTATTTACCATCCTTTCCACTTCCTCAAGCGTAATTTCACCAACATCATTTTTCTCCTCCCCATGAGCTTGGCTTTTTGCAACACCCCCATGAAGACTTCCTTTTACGTTGAGATGATGTTCAAAATATTCCCTCCACCTCTCCCTTGATTCCCTGGGATCTATTATGAGCTCATCTGAATTACGCAAAACACTGTTCAATTCCTTTTTCCCTCCCTTCCTAAGATTCTTTATTACTGTCCAGAAAGGTTTTCCTGCTGTTTGACCAAGCCTTTCCAGGTTATTACCATCCCGTGACCTCTTTTTGTATTCAACAGCTATTTGTTTTGCTCTGTTTCTTTCATCAACGTGCAATTCCCTGTTTGCATTAGCCCTTGTTTGGAGTCATTTCTGATAAGCCTTCTTTTTACATTTACAAGCTGCTCTCAGGTCATCATTCCACCAAGATGTTCGCTTTTTCCCATCTTTACACACAGTTGTTCCTAGGCATTCCCTTGCTGTTTCTATTACAGCATTCCTTTATGCCACCCATTTTTTCTCGTTCTATATCCTGAACCTGCCTACTGTCTACTATTCGAAACTCACTAATCATATCCATGTACTTGTAATTCCCTCGTCCTGGCGATTTTCTACCCTTATTTGTTTGCAGACAGATTTCACTTTCTCCTAGGCCTAGAGATACTTAGTTCACTACAGATCAGATAGTGGTCTGTATCATCGAAAAATCCCCGGAAAACTCTTACATTCCTAACAGACTTCCTGAATTCAAAGTCAGTTAAGATATAGTCTATTATGGATCTGGAACCCCTAGCTTCCCATGTGTAGTGGTGAATAGCCTTATGCTTGAAGAATGTATTCGTAACTGCTAAACCCATACTAGCACAGAAGTCCAGCAAACGTTTCCCATTCCCATTAGCTTCCATATCATTCCCACATTTACCAATCACCCTTTCGTATCCTTCAGTTCTATTTCCAACTCTCGCATTGAAATCGCCCTTTAGCACTATCCTATCTCTGCTGTTGACCCTGACTACGATGTCACTCAGTGCTTCATATAACTTGTCATCTTGATCTTCATCTGCACCCTCACATGGTGAATACACTGAGACATTTCTGGCCCTAATTCCTCCAACTGCCAAATCTACCCACATCATTCACTTATGTTCGTGCCTAACAGAAACTTTGTTGCGTGCAGTGGTATTCCTGATAAACAGCTCCACCCCATACTCTGCCCTTCCCTTTTTAACACCCATCAAGTACACTTTATCTCCTATTTCTTCCTCGTTATCTCCCCTTACCCAAATATCACTTACTCCTAGCACATCCAGATGCACATCCTGATTGCTGACTCAGCAAGTTCTACATTCTTTCTTCCCCATTAATATTGATAGCTCCCCATCGAATTCCATTTCGCTCGCCAAGTTGTTTCCAAAGATTCCCTCGCCTGTCAGATGGGAGTGGGACTCCGTTACTCCCAAGATTCCCTTGCCTGTCAAATGGGTGTGGGACTCCGTGACTCCCATAGGTCCGAGGCTTGCTTAAAATGTTCTAATCAACTTGGCAGGTTCGATCCTGGCTCAGTCCGGTGGTATTTGAAGGTGCTCAAATATGTCAGCCTCATGTCGGTAGATTTACTGGCACATAAAAGAACTCTTGCGAGACTAAATTCAGGCACCTCGCCATCTCCGAGAACCGTGAAGGTAGTTGGTGGGACGTAAAGCAAATAATATTATTATTGTTATTAATATCAAAATGTTCTGAGCTCGGTAGGATGCAGGAGCAGGATGCTACCCTACTTGCTCATAGTCCAAGTGAGGATCTCTCCTCTAACAGGTTAGGGACCTTTGGTGGATTGTGTAGTCCTAGCCGTCTGAGTACAAAGAGGGTCATGACTCAGAATATGTCCGAGATGCCCACTCCCATTCCATAGCAACTGGTATCCCGATTCTCAGGACCACTTACTAGGCCACTCAGCCGTTGCCCATGGTTCACGAACTAGGACACGACTACAGTAATCCACACCATGAACCATCTTCAAACTGATAGTGCCAAAATATTTAACTAATTTTAATTTTAAGATTGATTTTGTAAATCCTTTGTAGTATTACCTAAGGGGAGATCCTACTGAGTTTTCAGTCAAAAATGGTCCAGGAACCAAAAATGAGATTTTTCCATCAGATGCTATTTCATTCCTTGCCACGCATTGTGATGTAATTTTTTTGCCTGTACGGCCATTTTTAAATGCACTGTATGGCTTTAAAATGACATGTGCACTTCAGTTTGAATGGACACGCCGACTTCCCTGCAGATAAAGTAGTATAGCTCAAAGATTCTTTTGTGTTTCAACTTGATTCTTGAGCACGATGTTTAGAAATGGCCTAGTGCTGCCATCTGTTATCTTATTTCAGAAATATCTTCAGTAGGAACACGTAAAGTCAGTCTGAGATTTCAGTTCCAGTTAAATATACTTTTGAGTGTCTTACATTCATTATTCACCCTAGAAACTGCATATTTATTGTCTTGTATTATTTACACACAAACTTGTGAAATAATATGTTTCTATGGTAACAAGTGGCAGTTCCTTTGATTACTTCCGTGCCGGATAACATGTGGTTTGTTTATATTTTGATGTGAGATTGTTGTGTTTTGCTAAGAGAAGTTTTGTTATATATTTTGTTCAGTTGATCAGTTTGTGTTCTGTTTTTTTTTTTAAATATAATGCATTCAGTGTCTAGTCGGTCGTGTAAACGTAAACTTCGTAAGAGAAAGAAATAAAGTGCAGTTTGCAATGTAAATAAACGTTGGGGTAAGGTTAACTCCATAGGTGCAAGCTCTTGTGAATCTGAGGTTAATCCTGGTCCTTCATCTTGCAATACATATTTAGAGGTTGAAAGTGAGCCTTAAACTCCTGTTTCTGTCAGTGTCAGAAAGCTTAACTTTTTTAATGATGTAAATAGTGTTAGATCTAGTGTGGTTAGTGAGGTCTATGTAATCATTCATTGTGGTGCATTGCAAAACTTGATTTCCAACCTTCAATATGGTGAGTGTAGCAGCAAATCTTTGTGTGGGGCCGACGACCTTAGATGTTAGGCCCTTTTAAACAAGCATCATCATCATCAATCTTTGTGTGCGTTTATGAGGGAGAGATTTGGTTTTAGCAGCAAGGTGGTGGTTAAATGTGAAAATTGTGGTTTTTTCAATTCAATGGGGTACAGTAGTCCACGTGCTAATGAGAAGTCTCAGAGGCCTTTGTTTGAAATCAACAAGAGGATGGTTGATGTTTTCATCAGATTTGGGGCTGGCTGTGCAGTTATGAATAAATTTTGTGTTGCTGTTGGAATGAAGGGTATGGCTAAGAAATCTTATGAGACCCAGTTCCATAAACTCAGTAAAATTTCGGGTCACCTTCGCAATAAAATTTTAGCTGAATCCAGGGAAGTTGTCCGAAGGGAACACACAGCTCTTGATCCCTCACTTGAAACACAAGACATTTTAGATATAGCTGTTTCTTATGACAGAACCTGGCACAAACGTGGCCACACCTCATTATATGGAGTAGGTGCTGTTATAGACATCCTGACTGGCCTGGTTTTAGACTATGAACTAATTTCAAAATATTGTCACAAGTGTAGCATAACAGCTGTAGAACTAGGTTTAGATAGCCCTGAATTTTCTGTGTGGCAGAAGGGACATAAAGAGTGTGGTGAATGTGCTATAAATTTTGATGGTACATCAGGAGCAATGAAAATGTATGCAGCAGAGAAAATATGGAAATGTTCTGTTACTGAGTGCAGACTGTGATACATGACCATACTTTCCAATGGTGATACAAAAATCACCATCTCAGTGCCTCTCAAGTGTATGGCAATACCATAACCCTTTCACTACCAATTTTATTTTTTCATAAATTAGGTTATTTCTTTGCATTTACTGGTCAACGAACTTCTAATTAGTATATAATTTCAATATCTAATTAATATGATACGTTGTGCCTCTGAGAGGGGCCCACTGGTATATTTTGAAAGATGCCAACTCTTATTTATAATACCATTATTTATAAGAATATGAAATAAAAGATATGGTACACAGAATACTAAATAGCCAAACTTAAAACGATGATATATAAGATCAAATTATTAGTTTTAGAACACTTCACATGTAGGTTAGATTAGGTGCAACAGATCAAGTGTGATAAGATGAAAAGTAGGCCTGCACAGAGGGAGCTTACACATTGTACAGAGAGTTTTGGTTCTTGTTCCTTTCTTCAGTTTTGAGCACCTCACACATCGCCTTCTGGTATTGCCTTCCACCGGCAACTGACCTCCAACATACAACGTCAATTTTGATGCCGAGGTAGGTCGCCCAGATATCCTCTTCCTTTTTACTGTTGCTTTTGCTTTGCCAACAGCCATCATTTGTTCTGCAAGTGGAATAATGTACTCCAGCAATGGAATCCTTTTATGCTTGGTTTCTTGATACAAAATCCAAGAATTGACAAGGGCCGTCATGAGAACCTTGAAGAAAACCTTTCTCCACCACTTTTGAGATTTTTTATCAAAATTGTATGTTCCAACTTTCTGAGAGAGGTCTACACCTCCCATAATTTCATTGTAGAATGATGTTGATTCTAGGCAGGGAACTACTTCTCTACTTCCATCTTTTTTCTTTTTTAGCACTTCGACTTCGTTTGCCACATGGCAGTTGCTAAGTACCACCAATTCTTTAGAATCCTGCCATCTTGCAGCAAGCGTTCCAGAAGCATTAGCCAAATACTGACATTGGCTCCTGTCTAACTTTCCCTGCAATTGTCGTTTTTGTCTGCTTCTGAGGCAGTATCACCATCCAGACCTACCGAATCATCGTCACTAGGCACATAATTTACATCCGCAACATCATCAGAGCCGAAATCCAAATCTGACGCTGAATCTTCTTCATTTGTCCCTAAAAACTTTGCCAGTTGGTTGTCATTCGAAAAGACATCCTCCCAATGCCGTCTTTTTGAAGTCATCTTAGCTACAATAAACACAATCTATTTCGTAAACCAGGTTATAAAATACCACTGGGACTATATGTCACAACAAAAACTACCAGTGGGTTATATGTGTCCCATTGTAAAGAAATTAGATATTACATTGCACTAACCTGATATAATAATATGTAAGATGCAAGAAAGTGGTATTTGTTATCGCTATAAGCACCTGCGTGTGTTACACAATGAATGCAATAATGTAACCTCTGAGAATTGGCGCGAAAACAATGACCCGTATCGATAATCTCCCGTTCTATGAATAAAACTTAGACGTGCCATCTGTTGGAAATTCATGGCAATGCTAAAGCTAACAAATCTATATATAACCATTGGGACACGGTCCTGTGCTATTATAATTGAATTAAATCCCAATAGTATTGGTTGATACCCTTGCGGGACATATATGTCCCAGTGGGAGTGAAAGGGATAATTGAAAAAGAGGAATGTGTTAACCACATATCCAAAAGGATGGGCACTGGGTTGAGAAGCCTGGTTAAAGAATAGCAGGGAAAAGGGGTGCGGCTTGGTGGTTGTGGATAAGCAACACTAAGACAGTACAATAACTGCACTTGCTTTTTATTATAGAACTGCAATAACTGCTAATGCCCCTGATGTGGTTAAAATGAAGCGCAATATCTATGCAACTCTACGCCACTGTATGTCAACAGATGAGAATCCCCAACATACAACATGTCCAGATGGGGTAGATTCCTGGTGCTTCTACATGTAATTTGTAGCGAAGGGTGAAACACCCCTGTCCCATTCTAGAATGCATGTGAAAATGACACAGCAGCTGGTAGCTAAAAAGATGCCCCTTTACTTAAGACTGGCCAATGATGACTTGTTGAAGAGGTGTATTAGGGGAGAAACTTAAAATCCAAATGAGAGTTTACACTCCGTTATTTGGCAAAAGTACCCTAAACATACCTTTGTTTCCATCAAGGGTGGACATGGCTGTTGTAAATGCTGTGGGGGGGGAGTTCAATATGGGTTCCCTAGCCTGTCAAAAGGTCAAAATGGCAGTTGATGGCAGATGATTGAGTGAAACCACTTACAAATTGGGTCATGAATGTGGTAGAAGACAGGAAGCGGAAAAGTGCCATGAATAGTAAAAAAAAAAAAAAAAAAAAAAAAAAAAAAAAAACTGTTAGGAAGAAGCAGAGGCTGTCAAAAGCAGTTGCTGAAGAGAGAAAAAGGGCTAAGGAAGGAGAAACATAGGGTGCTGGGAAGTTCTGATGGTGTTATTACTTGACCGTTTATTTATAAAACTAGCTTTTTCTCAGAACTAACAATTTCAGGTATTTAAAACGTTCCTTGCGCAACAGTTTTTGTATGATTGCCTTCAAACTTTGTTCACACACTCTACATTATAAGGTTCATGAAACTTGGTATCAGTTTTAAAATTTAATTATAATTTTCAGAGATATTGGGTGTGAAATCCAAAATTTTCATAAGTTTTAACATGGTTTTGAGCTGTAGTGACAAAAATGGAAATAATTGGATAACCACTGGATTGTTTTTGAAATAAATACCAATTATTATTAAAATATGTGTTGTGACTATTGTATGAAAGTTTCAAGAAGATATTTCAAATATTGTGCAAGGGACATTTTGAAAATGTACTTTTTTTTTTTTTCAAAAAATCATTATAAATTGAAAAAATCCATTCAAATTTTATAATTAGCTTAAATTTACTTATCTCACTGTACTACCAAAATTTGGTGAAAATCAGATAAGAGTTGTAGAAAAATTACCTCAGTAGAGTCTCCCCTTAAGGGTACAAAATATTGTATGCATGTGCCCTTAAATGTGATTTTTAGAAAGAAAAAGAAAACGTGTATCACATGTAAATGCTTCTTTTTAAAAACAGATCAAAACAGATTATGCAATGTAGGCCCGAATGCTCAGGTAGCGCTTATCTGCATTATGCATATCAACATATGCTAAAGTAATAGGCATCAAATGTGTAAAAGCCTTTGTTTGGTGCTTAACTGATTGATATTTAATACCTACAACATAATTTATATTGTGACTGTTATTATTTTTTGTTTCATAATCTGCATAGTTCACTTTTATGCACATATGCACCCAAAGATCAAATATTACTTAATATAATTATTAAGTCCATCTGAAGTAAATGTTAGTCGGTAGGGTAAAAGATGTTTCCAAAACTTCTGATGCATTTTTCTCTAAACTTAATGAATGGTGGTGCATACTTTATAATACGTTCGCAAAGTTTGTTTTGGCAGACTGAAGAGCCTAACAGTTATAAATTTAGTCGAAACAGAAAAGTGATGGCTTCGGATATTACAAAACATTGCAGGTTATAAATTTCATCTTTTTTGTCCGTTTTGAAGATCTACTTGTGGTACAAATTCTTATAATTTTGCTAGTTACCACCTATTCAATACAATAAAAACGTAGTACAAACTTACATATTTATTAAGATGTTTATATGGTACATGTTTCGCTCCTTTTTCGTGAGCATCATCAGCCAACTATTATTCACTTAAGGTTGTTTAAGATCATGAAACAATTCTTTTGGATTAAGATTATTCCTATAAAACTAATTGACAAATCTTATAATATTTTACAAGTTATATAACAATAAAATTATGTCTTTAAGTTAAAACTTTTTGTCTAAAATCTATCTAAGTCTAACATTTTATTGACGAAACTCATCTGGTGAACATCTTTTAAATTGTTTAAAAAATAAAAATAAAAAACTTTTGAGATCTGGCTAATTGTATTGATTCATGTTGCTTAACTTGTATGATTGTCGTTAAAACTTCGTAAACTATATTGACAATTTTCTGCAGTTGATAATTGTCTATGTTATGGACATTTGACTTGTTCTCGTTGCTGGAGTAACATTTATACAAATGTATTGGCATTAATTTATTAATTTATTTAAATTAATGCCAATACATTTGTATAAATAACTGTTTGGTGAAATAGAAAATACTTCATGGATGAATAGTCACTAGGATAAAGTATAAATAACGAAATTGGGCATCACCTGCAAACATAATTTACAGGAATAATTGACTCGCAGAGCATGACAGAACTCCCTCTCCCAAGGCGACGGTCATCAGGCTGACGATGCTCCAAACTTGCTATATAACCTTAGTTGTTAATGTTTACCCCTGAAATTAAATTTAGGTAACATGCTAGGTTTTTACTCTATTAGTAAAAGTTATTATAAGTTTAACTATTAACTGTTAAATTTACTGAGAATTAAAGTTTATGAAAAATTCTAACACTACTCACAAATTACAATTACATTTCCATCTTGCCCATTTCACAAACAACATAATGTATAATTCTGTACACATCACTTTAAAATTTACACTGTACATACATGCCTCATGTGGTATCCCTTATAACAGATTGAAACACACATTATTTTCACTCAACATTTTAATTGGGAACATGCATCATTTTCAAAAATATTTTTTTTGAAAAGTACACCAATGAAATAGTACGTAAACGTATTGCATTGTGGTATGTTGCCTTGTTTTCTACCATTAAAAAAAATATTTAATAGTGCCTTTCCGCAAGGCGAGTGAAACGGCCTCTGACGTAAGCGGCGCGCTGTGACGTCACGATCCAGTACCGCATGGAGCTCTACCAGCCGTTGTGCATCAGCCGTTGCTAAAAGCCGATAACTTCGAAATGACAGAAGAAAGGTTCAAAACAGCACAGTCAGACGCTTTTATTAGATCAAAATCAATCGGTCGGCTCGTCCGGTCCGTTTGCCTTGGTGACTCTGAATAACTTTGGGCTGATCGCACGGTCCTCGTGCCGGCGACGATCTTTCAAATGTCTGCCTTATCAACTGTCGATGGTAGGTTCTGCGCCTACCACGGTTGTAACGGGTAACGGGGAATCAGGGTTCGATTCCGGAGAGGGAGCCTGAGAAACGGCTACCACATCCAAGGAAGGCAGCAGGCGCGCAAATTACCCACTCCCGGCATGTGAAGATGTCATCATTCTTGAAAAATGTGACTTTTGTGGCCGCAGAAATTCGCGGATAACAAGCAAGTTTGTAAGTGGCGTCTTTTATATACGTGCAGTGTACTGTAACCCATAGTATTAGGATAACAACGAACCTGGATAGATGTCACATCACTTTCAACATTTCCTTCTAGACTGATTCCCCTATTAAAGAATAACATTACATTTTCGGGCTTTCAGCATTAGTAAAGTAAGAAATCGGATTTCAGCAATAACATAAACATATAGGTAGCATTATAGTACTAGTCCGCTCCTGTGGTGTAGTGGTTAATGTGTGCCACTCCCGGAGGCCCGGTTTCGATTCCCGGCTCTGCCATGAAAGTTGAAAACAAATAGTACGAGGGCTGGAACGGGGTCTACTCAGCCTCGGGAGGTCAACTGAGTAGAGGGGTTTCGAATCCCACCTCAGCCATCCTCGAAGTGGTTTTTCGTATTTTCCTACTTCTCCTCCAGGCACCTAAGGCCACGGCCGTTTCCTTCCCTCTTCCTTGTCTATCCCGTCCGATCCTCCCATCCTCCAAATGGCCCCTGTTGAGCATAACAGGTGAGGCCGCCTGGGCGAGGTAATGGCCCTCCTCACCAGTTTCATCACCATACTCAAAGTCTCACGTTCCAGGACACTGCCCTTGAAGTGGTAGAGGTGAAATCCCTCGCCGAGTCCGAGAGAAAACCAACCCTGAAGGATAAACTGATTAAGAAAGAAAGAAAGAAGGAAAAAAAGAAAGGTCATAGTACTATAGGGCTATAATCTATCATTCCCCAAAAAATATATATATTTATGGTTGGGACAACTGGTCTACCCACTTCCGGTGCCCATGAAAGAGAATTAAATATCTTTGTGGAGGGAAAAAGTTAAACATTATAAAGATAAATATGACTTCATCTAGTTTTCACAAGTCGGGCTGAGTGGTTCAGACTGTTGAGGTGCTGGCCTTCTGACCCCAACTTGGCAGGTTCGATCCTGGTTCAGTCCGGTGGTAGTTGAAGGTGCTCAAATACGTCAGCCTCGTGTCGGTAGATTTACTGGCACGTAAAATAACTCCTACAGGACTAAATTCCTGCACATCGGCGTCTCCGAAAATCGTAGAAGTAGCTAGCGGGGCGTGAAGCCAATAACATTAATTACATTTGGCTTTTAACAAGCTGAGCATATCAGGAAAGAAAAGTGTCCTGGTGACATTTTACTCGCTCAATACAGGAATGTCTTTGGGTGCCGTGACTTTTTTTTTTTTTTTTGCTTTACGTCACACCGTCACATATAGGTCTTATGGCGACGATGGGACTGGAAAGGCCTAGGAATGGGAACAAAGCGGCCGTGGCCTTAGGTACAGCCTCAGCATTTGCCTGGTGTGAAAACGGGAAACCACGGAAAACCATCTTCAGGGCTGCCGGCAGTGGGGTTCAAAACCCACTATCTCCCGGATGCGAGCTCACAGCTGCGCGCTCCTAACCGCACGGCCAACTCGCGCGGTATTTTTACCCTTCGGTTTATTGACTTGGCTTGTATAACCTAAAACTTAGGCTAAGTTGGATATTTTAAACACCAATATAACTATTTTCACCTGTGTGCAATTATGTTATTTATTTCATTAATATTATGATAATTATTATAATTGAGCATTGTTAACTTATAAGACCGTAACAGACAAGCATTGGTTTTGTGTAGAGTTATACATTTGTTAAATTCACGTTGTTTCCTTTCATGATGCACACGCCTATTCTTTGTTACATTATAGAGTATTTAGATATAGCCTAAATTTCTTTACCAATTAAGCTCTTCAATGAAGACATACATAACTGTCCCATGCCGAGATATATTGGTAGAATTAGAGCTGTCAAAATGGTTCATAACCCCTTTGATTTATTATCTAGACATGTATCACCCAAAACATAGGTTAGGTTTGGAGAATACTTTAATAATCAGCATTATTTAATGCACTGTTTATTACTTTCATATTCCAAGATGTAATTGAAGCATTTAAATAAAGCATCATACATTAAAATTTAAAGTTTTACCACTAGAACAGCTGACATGGAAAAGTGATTTGAAAATTCAAACAAATTAATCTTACGTTAAAATCTTCAAAAGCGACTGTGAGCTTGCATCCTGGAGATAGTAGGTTCGAATCCCACTATCGGCACCCCTGAAGATGGTTTTCCGTGGTTTCCCATTTTCACACCAGGCAAATGCTGGGGCTGTACCTTAATTAAGGCCACGGCCGCTTCCTTTCAACTCCTAGGCCCTTCCTATCCCATCGTCGCCATAAGACCTATCTGTGTCGGTGCGACGTAAAGCCCCTAGCAAAAAAACAAATCTTCAAAAAAATAAACTGTAGACTTTTCCGATATATCACCAGCATTTCTCCGGCTCGCCAAAATCCATTTCTCCCTAGTTTTAGCGTCTTTGGAACGTTTATAAACAATTTGTTTGGTATGGTATGCGATGTGCTATTGCACATCGGAACTCTACACCATTTATAAGTTTTCTGCCTCATTGTCTGCGCAGGATTCATTTTAAGTCTAAAATATACCACTCAGATTATTATCCAATGTATAGACCTCGAATTTAACCATACCAGACACTAACGTAAAGTAGCAATACGCGAAGTGTATCCTGCTTCTCACAGCACACTATGTGTTATTTCGTCTGCTAATTCAGTCAACCTGTACGATGACGTCAGACCAATGAGATCGCGTACTTGCGTGACGTGACATTTTCGTAGATTTTTATCATGTTTGGAGTTATTGTTTGTACATTCTGATCACATTTTTGAATTCTGCATGAAATTTTGAATCAGATTAGCATATTTTTAATTAAAACCCCGGATCAAGCATGTTCCCTATTAGTAAGGACAAGGTGGCACAACTAGCGTTATGATTGGAAACCAGTTATTTGCTAAGTGCAGCCCTAACCTAACACAACACTCACTTCTTAAATCTTGAGTTCTGGGTCTTTCCTATTGCCACAACCATCTATATGATGGTTGATTATTTTTATTATTATTATTATTATTATTATTATTATTATTATTATTATTATTATTATTATTATTTATTTTCCTTAAATTGTACATGTACAATTTAGGGGTGGTAGATGGAGAAAGGGCAAGCCCCACATACACGGAAGTGCCTCCATCTCCACATGTGTACATAAATTCTACTGAATATTTACATACAAACTTATGTAGACAATTTTAAATTTACATATTTACACTACAAACACTGTACCCTTAGAATAATAATTATCTTGATTTATGCTGAAAATACTAAAGAACACCCAGCCATTTATACTCTCACTCAGACCCCTGTATACACACTCATTCACAACCACTCCCACACGCGCACGTATACACATTCGCCCACATACACCTGTACTTGCACCCATCCTTCTTGCAATTCCAAATTATACAAGTTATATACATCGCATATGGGTTTCTATTTACATATACATTTTCTTTACTTCACGGAGGAAGTGAGGAAGAGGAAGTAGCTTTACCTCAGATGGTATAAGGTTCCAGGTACGAGCAGCCCTTGAGTAAAACCCATTTAAGTATGAGGTTGTTCTAGCGAAGGGAGGGACAAGAGTAACTCCTTGGCCTCTTTTAACAGAGCGGTAATTGAGCTGCAGGCGGTGGAAAGGGGAGAGGTGTGTGTTATCTGCCAGGGATTTCCTAAGGAAGGCTACATCTATTTGTGTACATAACGAGTTCAATGGTAGCAATGACCTGGCTGTGTTTAAAGGGATGTGTTTGTTAATTACACGTTTTGCTCGTCGCTGGATACCTTCTAATTTCCTCATATTTTCCGTTGTAGTTGGATGCCAGGAAGGAAGGCCATATAACAGTATGGGCCGCACAAGAGAAATATAAGCCGTTCATAGGGCTTTACTTCTTCCTCCCGAGAGACATCTACGGACGAAACCTAGCGCCCGGTATGCCTTACACCTCTCTTCCTCCACGTGTTTATTCCATTTCAGATTGTCCGTAATGTGAATACCGAGCAGTCTGATGGAGTTAGAAGTCGGCAGTTGGATTCCACATAGAGTAGGTTGGTTCTGGAGTGGTTGTTTAGCTCTGCTTAGTCTTATATATTTACACTTCTTAATATTTATATACATTCTATTTACCTCACACCACAGAGCTATACTATCCAGATCCGATTGGAATTTCATAATATCATCACTGTTTTTCATGGCTCTGTAAATGACTGTGTCATCGGCATACTGCGCCATGGTCGAATTTACACAATCCGGTAAGTCGAGAGCATAAATCGTGTACAGGAGGGGCCCTATCACACTGCCTTGAATTACTCCAGAAGTAATTGAGGTTTGGTCTGATTTGGCTCCTCCGTACACAACACATTGCATTCGACCCACCAAAAATGACCTCAACCATGACAGCAGTTTACCCTGAATGCCGTAGTTGCTAAGTTTTAACAGAAGTCTTTGATGTGACACCTGGTCAAAAGCTTTGCTCCAGTCCAGAGTCACACAGTCTATTTGTGAGACATCAGTCTGCTCCAAAGAGAATTGCCAGTCATCAATGACTTTCGTTAGAAGTGTTGTGCAGGATTTTCCCGGAATGAAGCCATGCTGGTTTGAGTTCAGCAGGTTTCTCTCCTTGAGAAAATCCAACATATATTTAGCAACTAGACGTTCCATACATTTACAGACCCCTGATGTTATAGAAACTGAGCGGTAATCATCTATGTTTTCCTTATCTCCATCTTTGAAAACTGGTACTACGTTGGCTTCTTTCCACTCCAAAGGTACAGACCCGGTATTAATGGAATAGTTCAAGAGAGCGCAAAGCGAGGGCGCCAAGGCGACTGCACAATTCTTGAGAATTCTTGCTGGCACTCGGTCCGGCCCGGTCGCGGCATGAGGTCTTGTTTTCAGAAGGCTATCCTTTACTTCATTCGTTGAGAAATACAGGTTGGTTAGAGGGAAGAGAGGGGTATATGTTGTCCTTGAATATAGCACGTTCTCTTCCTCAGTAGGTACGGAGAAGTTACTTTTAAATTTCCTGTTGAAGGTGTCTGCAATTTCTTGTGGTGTGGAGACTGCCGTACCGTTATGTTTAAATACAGATGGTTCTCTGTTGCAACCTTTACTTTTGAGAACAGCCCAGAGTTCTTTGGAGTTGGTGTTGAGACTGTGGATGTAAGAATCATAGGAATCTCTGATAGATTGTTTAGCCTTGTTCCTAGCCAGCCTGTATTTCTCCCACTCATAATCGGTTGGATTTCTTTTCCATTTCTGGTACAGGCGGTCCCTTCTTCGAATTTCTCGCACTATCTCCTTGGTAATCCATGGAGATTTCCGTTTGCTGGTTATATTTACTGTTGGTGTGGTTTCTTCTACACAATGAAAGAAAATTTTCTTCCAGTCGTTCCATATCTTGTTTATGTCAGTACTGGCGGTAAAATCTGAGGTGAGAACGGGGAGGCGGTTGGATAGTAAAGTGGATAGATCGTTCCAGTTTGTTCGGGAAAAATTATAAACTGTTCTGGTATGGTGTTTGGGGGATGGTTTTATATGGGTCAGTGTTGCGAGAATTGCCTGATGGTCACAGAATCCAGGAATAGTATTAAGAGATTGGACGGACTGTGGTATATTACTTAGGAAAAGGTCAAGGGTTGAGTTGTTTGCGTAATACGCGTGGCTTCGAACATTAATTGATGAAGGAATAAATCATAGAAAGCGGAAAGGAATTTATAGGCGCAGGGGTTATTTGGGACAGGTGCAGCATTTCTGGACCACGTAATTTCTAAGTTGAAATCACCGACAATATAAATGGCAAGTGACAAAAATCATTGTTATCCGTATTGAAGATACTGAATGTAGGATGTTGAAAGGTTTGTTTTTTTCACCTATTCAATACATATAAATTTTATAATTTAGGAATTTATTGTAGATTCCACTTGAGACATGTTTCGCCCTTCATTGAGGGCATCATCAGTCAAAATATCACCTCAAGGTAAAAAAATCAGGTAACTGGTTAGTAGTAGACATGTACAAATTAATACATATTATTAACAACATACAAAAATTAAGTAGGGGAAATAGTTGCACAAAAGTGATGGTTGAACATGTAGGTTTATAGATGAAAGGTCAGCACCAATGCCTAAAAATAACATAGTAGAGTTCTGCAGTGGTGCTCTGGAGAAACAGTTGACGCAATCATATGATAATAAAAAGTTAAAAATATTTACATTATAACAATTAAGGGAGAAAAGGTGTAGTGTTTGGCGTCAATGTTTTTAACCTACAATTGATGTCAAAGGTTGGTAACTATACAGTATTTACATTGTTCTATTGAACAGTTGAGAAAAAGTTTTAAAAAATATTTACATTTAACATTCATTTATTTACAAACATTTACGCTGAATGTTAAATGTAAATATTTTTTAAAACTTTTTCTCAACTGTTCAATAGAACAATGTAAATACTGTATAGTTACCAACCTTTGACATCAATTGTAGGTTAAAAACATTGACGCCAAACACTACACCTTTTCTCTCTTAATTGTTATAATGTAAATATTTTTAACTTTTTATTATCATATGATTGCGTCAACTGTTTCTCCAAAGCACCACTGCAGAACTCTACTATGTTATTTTTAGGCATTGGTGCTGACCTTTCATCTATAAACCTACATGTTCAACCATCACTTTTGTGCAACTATTTCCCCTACTTAATTTTTGTATGTTGTTAATAATATGTATTAATTTGTACATGTCTACTACTAACCAGTTACCTGATTTTTTTACCTTGAGGTGATATTTTGACTGATGATGCCCTCAATGAAGGGCGAAACATGTCTCAAGTGGAATCTACAATAAATTCCTAAATTATAAAATTTATATGTATTGAATAGGTGAAAAAAACAAACCTTTCAACATCCTACATACAATATAAATGGCATCGTAATTTTGTTGTACATGTTGCACACGCTCAAGAGAGAGGATTAGTTCATTGTTCATTTCCGGCGACTACTTAGGGGCGCGATAAATTGATCCAATAAGGAATTTGCGTTTGTTGCACGTCACTTCCACCCACAGTGCTTCGGCTGCTGTCTCCAAGTGATGAACTCGAGTTGGATTACATTCTGGCTTGGCTGCAATTAGAACTCCTCCTGCTGAGCGGTGGGATCGGTCCTTACGGAATAATATCAGCGAGTCAGGGAACACTTCTGAGTCATTAATTTTGCTGGACAACCACGTCTCATTGACACATACGATGGTCGGGTTAAGGCTTTCAAGCGATGCGTGGATATTTTGTAACCGTCCAGGTCGCATAATACTGCGCGCATTGAAGGCAAAAAGTGATATATTTTTATTTACATATGTACATTTAGAATTATTTACTAAGTCACTGGGTGTATCACTGGTAACTGTAAAGAACGAGTCTGATAACAGCGGCATTTCACACTTCCAGCATAACCATGTACGGGAACCGTTCTTTATTTTTCTGAATTCAGACACTGAGATTTTTGCGCAGGTTCTATGGCCTTTTAGCGAGCAATTATTACAGTGGACAAATAATTGGTTCCTCCTACCACTATTTCCGCAAATTGTGCACTGTTGTGGACCCGGATTTAGTTCGATGTCCCCACGTAGGGCAAGTGCCAAGCAGAGCAGTGGCTGATTATCTACAGGCAGTCTGACAACACCGCTCCCGTCCCTTCGCTGAGGCCGACCCATGGCTGCCATCTCCAGACTTTCAGCACTGCACCACGTCAAGCCGTTAAGAGTACATTTTTCACTCACCAATAGTTTTTCCAATAGAATTATGTTTTCCAGGTATCCAGGAGGGTTATCTGAAGCGATTGTAGCACTTTTGGAGTATTGCACTGCACTCTTTACCACCAAAAATATAATAATACTGCGCATAACACTCAGCGTCACTTCTGCACACGCCGCCCCCCCAAGACATCACCACACAGGAAACACTGCACCAATTTCACTGATCTTTATCCAGATTCCAGACTGCTTAGCCTCTTATTGACAGTTTAGAAGTACGAGATCTTTATCCTATTTTGACCTCGTATGTACATTGAATAAGAAGCACCCTCACCATTTGAGAATACCAAGTACTGTCACTGTATGAGGAATTAACATAGTCACATCAGCATGCTAGGTGAAATCAAATCAGATCTTAGCTATGTACCATATGAAGTCAGGTGTTTGCGAAGAAAATATCAAATTAAGTGCAGCCGAACAAGTATAAACTGTTCACACACTGAGTCCGTACAGCTTACTGAATCTGAATGCAGATAGGACAATGTAAAAAGAATAATGATCCAGTTCTATTCTCGCGTAAGGTTTATAAAGCCTCTCTCCACGTTAAATAGCAACAAGCATGTTGCATTTTTCCAAGAATAAGCAGGTAATGAACATTTGGGCTATATTTCATCAAGTCGTAATTAGTTCTGTGCACCACATACTACCTCCAAACTACACATATAAAAGGCTGCCCACAATGTGTATTTCCTCAGCGAGGAAAAATCCATAGTCTTACAAAACATCACCATGTAGCAGCTTCTACCAACCGCTCACTGGGAATGTCCATTAACGAGCAATGCACTCTTGACTCCGTAATTGTGCAGTAATGCTCCCGTAAAGAACTCGTGCAACACCCACTTTGCGGTATCATCATCAATCAGCAACTGTAACAGTCGTGCACAATAATACAAATAAACTTGTAGCATGCACGGACATGTATAGATTCGCTCCATGCTGCGCAGCGTCCGCCGAAATCCACATGTTGCAACACATTAAACCAACTTCAACCTTCTTTACCGATATAGTAGCTGTTTTCCCGGTTGCATAATCTTTACTGCTATGCCATGTCTACAGACTCTTACCCCAACTAAAGTTACACCAATATAAAGATACATAATTCCATGCTACCAATTCTTCTTATGATGTATTGTTCTTACATCTCAATTTAAAACTCACAAAATATTTATTACTTTATATTAAAAATTATTTTATGAAAATTTCCTAACCTAAAATTGGGAATCATATTCTCATACAGTTACATTATGGCCTCTGTAAAGACAATTTTCATTCTCTTCCTCTATAATTCTTCCTCTGAGAATTTCAGTATCTTCTTCTCTATGTCTTGTCTACTAGTGTTTTGTAACCACTTCCTGTACCCTTCTGTTGTTGACCTCTGGCATGTTGGTTGGTTTGTATTTTCTTTTTCTTACCGACTTCTCCTTCCCTTCCACCTTGATCCTCCATGTCAGTCCATCGTGAGTTCAACAATTCATTTGGTTAGTCTTCTTGTCTTTCCCTTTGATACCCCCTGTTCATTCTCTCTTGTCTATCCTGATCAAATATCTATTAAATCTTACCTTTTGAGTCTGATTTTGTCAGAGTTATGTTGCGATACAATTTGTTCCTTGATCTTTGCTGCCATCTTTTGCCTTCTCTTTTAGGTTCCAGTATCTTGTTCAGGATTTACTTGTTTCTTTTTTGAGTTATTCTGACTTATAACTTCCTAGTGTTATTGTTTCAGCCACTTGCATTGCCACGTTCCTCACTGTTACCTTGCAATGTCTGACCTCTTCAACCTCTTTGTGATATTGTTTGTCCATGAAGACATGATCTAGTTGGCATTCTCCTTTAGTGTGGTCAGGTGTTTCCGTGATTTGAGTTTTTGAGGTTTTCTTTTTAAGTATGTGGATTTTGAGATTAGGCTATGGTTTCTGCAGAGATCGATAAGTCTTTGTCAATTTTTGTTTGTTCTCTTGTGGGCGGGCCGTTTTCTAATGATGTTGCGGTATCGTCGTCTTCTGCTCAGTTGAGCGTTGAAGTGTCAGAGCAATAGTTTTATACATTATTTTTGGGGATGAAGTTATTTTTAGAGCATGGGCGTTTTATTTTGGTCTGTATTGTATTACAGTAGATGCCTTTAAAGTTAGTGTTGAATTTCTTGAGGATCGTGACTTGAAAATCTTGTATGGAGTTTATTATTTTAAGGCTGACCAAAAAGTCTGTTCCAAACTGTGGAACATTTTTTTATCACTCTCTTCCTGGTATACCTTCATAAAGCCTCCAGCCTTGAGATTCCATGGTGACTCATTGCCTGCCTCTGTAGCATAACGGTTAGTGCTATTAGCTCGGGGGCCCGGGTTTGATTCCTGGTACTGTTAGAAATTTAAGAATGGTTAAAATGGTACATTCAGCTTACCTCTATTGGGGTTGTGCCATAAAAAAAGTTTCACCACCTCAGGGCGAGGGTGCGAGTGTTCTTCTCTTTATGTCATCCTCATTGGTGTTATTTCTTGTGGTCCTTTGTTGAGAATTTGTGTTGGTCCATTATGTCGGTTATCACTTTCAGTTTACCAGTCTGCATAAGTGAGTTAACGTTATATGTGTTAAAGTAGGTGATTTATTTTGGTTTGAGTTTTGATTTTGTAAGTCTGTGTTAGTATGTATGGTGGTGGTTATTGTTTTTAGAGGAAGTACAACTTGGCAACACTAATCAGAGGGAAAGAATAGAAGGGATCCGACACTTTCAAAAAAGAAGGTATCAGTCAAAGACAGACAAGGACCACGAAAGGCGTGAAAATGAAGACTCCCCAGACCTAGAGTGCTCTAATACAGTTGGGGTCGGAAAAGAACTAGAGTTGAGCAAGGGAGGTCAGATAGGATAGATGAAAGTGAGGAGCCTGGCACGAGTGGAAGTAGTGCCAGGACTTAGCTAAGTGCCCTGTGGTTGCCAACACACGCTCCCAAGTTGAGAGCCCCTACGGCCCCTTTTAGGCACATCTTATGACAGGCAGGGGATACCGTGGGTGTTCTTCTACAGCCCCCACCCTCAGGGGGAGCTTGTGTGTGTGTGAGGTAGTATTTCAGTGCATCTGATCACATTTTATCGTATAAGTGGCTGCCCACCTTACCAGTATGCTGCATTCCCTGAATTCTTGGTTCAGCCGACGGAGTATTTTTTAAAAGACTTTTCATGGATGATAGTCAAGGGGTCACCTGTGGTGGGACTAGGTTCCGAGTTACAACTCTGGATGTGATCCGGTGATGATCCCATTAACGTTGGAGTGGGTCCCCTAGCCTTTGTAAGCCCCCTTGCCCACAAACTGCAAGGCAGCAGCTGGTGACCGATGGTTCTTCCGCTGTTGGGATGTTTCCAACACATTCTTCTGTCTTCCTAGCCATTGACCATTCAGTGCAATTGTATTTGGTCCGCAGGAGGTATTTTATTTAGGTCAAATCCGCTGGCAAGCTGGTGAATGCACTACCGCCCCTCTGCCACCTCGAATGAGTCTCATGGGAATATTACGTCTCCTTCTGCTACTCACTGTTATACTAGATATTTCTCACTTTCTCAGAGCACTGCACTCCAGTACTTTTATGTATGTTGAAAACGAACTGCACAGGAGCATGATTTTTCTTTGCTAAAACCCCACATACATTACTGCCAGACTTTGACCACCTTAAGGTTAGGTTCTTGCCTGTAAGCAGATAGTGATGTAGTCGTATTTATTTCTCCTTAACTTAGTTATGAAGAAAAATACTTGTTTCCATAGATCAGTATTTCATACTTTCCTGTTGCAATTTCTGCTATGAGATTTTAACTTTTATTTTCCTGCCCTTTCTTAAATTACAGAGTGTGACTGGGAGCAAGACCATGAGAAACTCGCTCAGATAGCAGAACAGTCACGGGTACATAGTAACAGTTACAACAATGGAGAAGATCTTGATTTGGAGGCAAGCGTTGTTCACTTGGTTTTGGAGGATGGTGAGGAAGATGATGAAGTGGTACTTGAAAATGGAGCCACCAGTACACCAGAGAAGCCTTTTGTAAGTATATACCTCTATCCATTAAGAACAGATTATTACCTAATATTTCAGAAGTTACCAGGAGTTGAGGTTTACATCACTGGTAGTTTTTGATCGTACATACACATTGATACCTCGTGTAGCTCTGATTGTTGTAATGCTGATTTATTCTTGATTCTGATAATGTTGTGGAGGAGGTTGTACCCATAGGAAAGAAATTTGGTTTTGAATGGGTTGATTCCAAGGCATAAAAGATCGATAGGGTGAAGACATAAAGCTGAAAATTACAGGCTAGTCAGTTTGACATGCATTGCATGTAAGCTTTGGGAAAGCATCTATATATTTAAAAAATTTATGAAAACTAGTCAGTCCGGCCATTCTATCTGGTCGATTTCCTTCATTTTTTAAAAACTGAAAGGTATTCATGCAGCGATTTGTCATCAGGTACTATAAATCACTTAACTTCTGCCTTCCTCAAATGATTTGATTTTTTCAATTTTTTGTCTCTTTGAAGCAATCATATCTTTGGTTCTAAATGAGGTAGGGAGTTCATTTTGGCCTAAGAAGACTCAGTGGATCAGGCTCTTTCATTTCAGCTCTTAACTATTCAAATTGGTTGATTCTGAGGAAAGTTATGAGTTAACATTCAATTTGACGTCTCATTTCATCAACATTTTTTTCTCATTGAAGCAATCATATCCTTGTTTTGGTCTAAAAACACTCAGTGAATCAAACGCTTTTTTTTTTCAGGTAATAACTACTGAGAAAACTTGAGTAGTCTCTATGATGAAGATCTTTGAAGGACGTTTTAACAGTTTGGCACTTGGTGTTGTTCCAAGGAACGTTTAATTCAATTTCTTTGTGTGATGTATTTTCAAGTGTTTTGTTGACATAATATTACATTCTATTACCACAGCAGATCATGTGCTTTATTTCATTAACTCGAAACTTTGCAAATACATCTGTGAGGATAGTAACGAATGCAAATACATCTGTGAGGATAGTAACGAACAACACCATACTTTGTACATTGCGGGCGGAGCCAGCGGGGAAACTGCTAGTTCTTTCTGATTATATTAGACATGTTTGCAAAATTAATAACTGGTTCGATAGAAGGAAGTTCGGGTTAAGGAAAGGTTATTCCACTGAGGCTCAACTTGTAGGATTATGGCAAGATATAGCTGGTATCTTGCATTCAGGTCAAATGGACTGTATCGCAGTTAACCTGTCTAAGGCATTTGATAGGGTGGAACAAGGGAGACTACTGGCAAAAACGAGTGCAATTGGACTAGACAAAAGAGTTACTGAATGGGTTGCTATATTTCTAGAAAATAGATTTCAGAGAATTAGAATACTGGGGAGTTGGCCGTGCGGTTAGAGGTTAGAGGCATACGGCCGTGAGCTCGCATCCGGGAGATAGTAGGTTTGAATCCCACTGTCGGCAGCTCTGAAGATGGTTGTCTATTTTCACACCAGGCAAATGCTGGGGCTGTACCTTAATTAACTCCATGGCCTCTTTCTTCCAACTCCTAGGCCATTCCTATCCCATCATCGCCATAAGACCTATCTGTGTCGGTGCGACGTAAAGCCACCAGCAAAAAAAAAAAAAAAAAAAAAAAAAAAGTTAGAGTAGGTGAAGCTTTATCTGACCCGGTAATAATTAAGAGAGAAATTCCTCAAGGCAGTATTATTGAACCATTAACCAATATATTTTCTTATACAGTAAAAACCTTGTTTATTTGAGGTCATTGGGATGCAAAAATAGGACTTTGATTTATGTGATTTCGAACCAACCGCCAACTCGTAATTCAGAAATGCCAACCCTTGCGACGTCACAAAATATTCTAAGACCTGTTACTTCATGCAGTTAACCGTGATTCAGTTTGAACTTTTGAAATGTCATGGGGGAAAAAAAAAAAAAAAGTGTTTTCAAAATGTATCCAACAAGGTGCATTTACAGAATTGAAATAATGCACTTGGATAACTCACCTCAAACATAATTTCGTGCAATGAAAAAAAAAAAAAAAAAACGGAAACATGATTCAAAGACGAGATATCTATGCTGGCTTCCCTGTGCAGGTGCTTTATCTTTAGGATTATTGTACTGTTTGCATGTTTAGATGCCTTTACTTGCACGGAAAGTGCCTGATGCCCTTAAAACATCGTGGCTTATTAAACTTTCCTATGACAAGGGAAGTCTCTTGCTTCCGTGTGAATTGCAACATAGTGCAGGGACCCCCACCGTTGTACGATATCCTGGCTGGCCCTTCTCTCCTTTAAAACCATAAGTCCATTTGGGCTCGGCATTAAAAAAAACAGTGTAGTTTCATCGGCATCGACATTATTTTTGGTGTGTACGGATTGATCGTGGTATATGAACCGTGCTTTTTTGCCAACTATCGGCATCACCAATGTTTGTGGATTCTGCTTTTTAGCACACTGCCTGCTACGTGATATTGTGGCATTCCTTAAAATGCTGAATACAAAAGAATTAAGATTTCACTTGAACTTAACAAATATGAAGTGCACTATAGACACACAGAAGTGAAAGTGCGAAAAGCTACCCCTGCACGTTCCAGAAGACGCATTCTTTCATGATGCAGAGATAATTACTCTGTAAAAGACTATTTATTTAAATGTAAAGGCAGTTTTGAATTAAAAGTCTGAATTTTGGTGATTGGACAGACATTGTTCTTCAAATTACGAATTGTCTATATTTTGAATTAAACAATTTAAATAACATGCAAAACCATACCTCATGTTTCTGGGAATGAGAGCTTCTTTAAATTAGGCGAGATTTTGAATTAACCGATATTGAATTATCAAGGTTCTACTGTATATTTAAATGATATTAGTAAAGAAGTGGAATCAAAGATGAGGCTTTTTGCAGGTGGTGTTATTCTGTATAGAGAAATAAAAAGTTACAAGATTGTGGGCAATTGTAAAATGACCTTGATAATGTTGTGAGATGGGCAGCAGGCAATGGTATGATGATAAAATGGGATTAAAAGTCAGGTTGTGAGTTTCACAAATGGGGAAAGTCCTCTCAGTTTTAATTACTGCTTTGATGGGGGTGAAAGTTCCTTATGGTGAAACCTAGGTGTTAATATAAGGAAAGATCTTCATTGGGGTAATCACATAAATTGGTTTGTAAATAAAGTGTACAGATCTCTGCACATGGTTATGGGGGTGTTTACGGGTTGTAGTAAGGATGTAAAGGAGAGGGTATATAAGTCTCTGGTAAGACCCCAACTAGAGTATGGTTTCATTGTTGTAACTTTAATGTTAGTAATAATAATAAAATTAATAACTGAATAGGTATATATAAATAAATAACATTACTCAAAAACTTCATAAAATACTTGAAATAAATTAATATTACTCAAAAACTTAATAAACCAAAATGTCCGTAGTATGGGCGCCAGAGTTCACCAGAATGGATCCCTCGAATTTAGATAGAGCATGATAATTCTTTATATCCCAGGGCGTGTACATAATGCTGTGTACTGGTACATCTGCTTCAGGCCTTACCGAACCTTCTGAAAACTACTAAATAGGTAGGAACTGCACCTAGGTTCATCAATAACTCCACTGATTCTAAAATATCTAACTATATTCTTAATAAAATCCATGCATGAGCACCTCATCAACACACCAAAATACACTTATAATATACAAACCAAAGATTGCTGGAAGACTCCATATTTACAACAACAACAATGAAAACAGTGGGAAAACGAAAGTGAGAACTAAGCTACCATTTGCAGATAGTCCGTTGAACAATGCACATATATGTAGACAAATGCCCTTCACTGTCTCTGTATCAACACGACTTGCCGATTCTCATAATCGGCAGTTATAACATCACACTAATATTGTACCTCGTAATACTGTGTTCACTGATTTTTAACACTTGTTGTAAAGATATATACATTTGAGCAACACACGCTTGTCGATCGTGAACATAAATTGTGCAAAGTCTGAGATAGCTTTCACCAAACATATAATACCAGGCCGCCACAAGTGCTACAATACCTAATGCATAAGCACTCCACAATTTGTCGATCAGCCACTTTCCACGAACATAACAAGACTATGTTCCACGAACGTTTGAAGTCCAGTCCAGTATAGTGCAGCAGTCTCACTCCAGTACCGTGTATCAACACTACTTCAGTCTCGTACAGTGTGTCAGTTGTGGTTCCTTTCCGCTGTGATGTCGAAGTATATAAAGACCTCATCTCCCACATGATTCTCCGAGATTGAACCTTGCCAGCCAATCATGAGTGACCCTCTTGTCAAGACCATACCCTGAACTTCTTGTTGGTCCCAAGACACAAACTCTCAGGTGTTTCACATGAGTCATAGAACTTTCCTAGTACAACAAGCTCATTTCATCAGACTGGGATGCCCGCATTAGTCATACAAATTACCAGAGTCCAATATAGCAATGTTTTCCCAATACAAAACAAATTACTCATACAACATATGTGGAGACTTCCCCGCTTACAAATATTGATGACAAAATATACAAATGAAATACTGACAATAATAATAATAATAATAATAATAATAAATATAATAATAAATCAAATACTGACAATATCTCTCACTTCTACACACAGTATAGTGCGAGGGTGTGATATGTACTATCGCAGTGTATGGGACCCTCACCAGGATTACTTTTGCTTAGAAAATGATCCTGATTTGGAATGTAATGTTGTTCTTCATTGGAGATACTAATGTTCCGAGTTCCCTCTCCTATTATATAGTGAGGTACTGATAGAGAAGAAAGCCCAGGAAAAGCAGACATTGGCTAGTTTTAAAAATAATACTATGCGTCTATGACTATTTTTAGAGTAAAATCATTTCAGTGATGGTGGTTATGGTGATTGTTTTAAGAATGGTTGCAACATGGCAGCGACCCTTTCCCTGCTAAAACTGCCAACCTAAATTAAAGTGAAATGTAATGTTTACTGAATTTTGTATTTTCCTCAGTTTTGAAGCTACAATATATAGATGAATTTTTTAAAATGATTTTATGATATATCAATGTACTGTATGTGTCCTGTGATTTACTTTGATGGCATGTATGTCTTTATGTTCAAAACATATTAATGAGTTATTAATTTCCAGTTTCTATAATTAAATTTGCAAATTTGAACTTACATTTGGCATAGTAATGACTACAGTGGATCTTTGTTAGTATGTTTTAGAAGGGACTGAAGAAAGTGGACATCAAAAGCGGGAAAACATACTACCGAAAATGCTAGCACTGTATTTACAGTGTGTAAAAATAATTGTTAAAATTATGCATCTTAGATGTGCACATGAAATTGTTGACCTTAAGAATTAGTTAAGCACTACTACAGTCACAACATAAACATAGGTTTGTCAGTAAGTTACAGGGGCAATAAATATCAACGTGAAAATGACTATCAACTTTAATTCTAATAATGCATCTTACCTCACAGTCGAACATGAATATTTACACTGGTTTGAAATACATTTGTATGGTTGATTGCTTTCTTGGTTTTAATTTTAAAATTGTATTGTCCGTCCTGTTTAAGGAAGTCATTACTTCATCAACTTCAACCTACACACGTATCGCTTCACTATACCTATCACTTTTGACTGTGTCGGAACTGGCTCGTCATCACTTTGATCTTGCACGGATGCTTTTTCATCGTCTGTTCAAGTATTTCATCTATTGTCATAGTTCCAGGCACACTGGAACATCGTTATCAACGTTGATGTGTGTTTTGAAAGTGACCTCTCCTGCTATTCGTCGCCATCCTTCACTCAGAAAAATCATGTTGTGTGACGTCATTAGCACGTACACGACAAAAGCCGGCTACATTGAAACAGTTCTGAATAGTGTTTTGCTCCACAGAACCCTAGGCAGCCCTAATGACATGCATGGCATCTAAGACTGTGATTTTTCTCGTCAATTCAACTGCAGTCAGTCTTCTCTGTACCAGCCTCTTACGATACTTCTGCTTCATGCACGGCTGTAGCTTACTTAAGCAACTTGCTGTGAGGAAATTGATCTTTATATTTTTCAAATTAGAAACATTTGGGGGATGAGCTGGGCACTGATCAATGATCCTGTTTCTTACGGCAAGCCTTGTTTCCCATGTGCGTAAGAAATGTTCAAATACTGCGGAAGTTATCACTTTTGTGTTAGAGGTGTACTTGCATGGAAAAGGTCACACATTCTTGAAACATCTCAGATTGCTTACTTCTTGGTTCCACTTTCATTTCAGCACTTGAGAACTGTAAGCCTTTCCTAGTGAAGGGGGGAATTACACTGTTGAAGGTAAAAAAATTGGAATTTGTTTTTTGGCCCTGAAATGGTTCATAGACTGTTCTTTCTAGTGGGGGAAGAATTTTTAATGTATCTCTAATAGTTTCCGAGATACAACAAGAAACATATAGGTGTCAGCCGATCTGAAACACTGCTACGCCCATGTGTCAGCAACCGCATCTGTTTGAATTATTTTGCTCCTTTTGAAGATTGGCACTACTAAATCCGTCATGCTCCGTATTACATTTCTCTTTGTATGTGAGGAACAGGAAGTCACGTGATGCCTTTGTTTACAAATATATCTTGGTTCCGGCGGTAACAGAGCACGTTATCTTGACAGAAAAAGTATAATAATTTGTGTGTGTTTTAGTACAGTTTTTGCAAGTGGTTATACTCAGAACTTTGAAATGGGTAAACACAAAGCAGTATATAGGCCTAAGAAAGCGAATTTCCATAGAAGTAGGCATACAGCTGCAAAAAATAATATTCGCGATTCACCTAACCTAAATAGTGCCTCAGCTAAGAAGCTTCTGAAAGACTGTGGTAATAACAGTAGTGGTTTAGATTTAAATATTATTTTTAATGTAACAAATATGTTCGAACAGTTGTAAAAGTGTCTTCAGTGTGTGTCTGGGGAGGATGTGAAACTCAGTGTACCTAAAATAATAGGATTGGGTTGTAATGTGACCATAGTGTGCAAGAAATATGGTGTAATTGGTTCCTTTGACAGTTATAATACCAATATAAATGGTCCGTTATTGGACATTATAAATTTTCCAGCTAACTCATTCCTGGTTGCCAACGTTTCGCCCCCGTGTGCTAGGCTGGGCTCATCAGTTGGTACCTAGCACACCTACCAAGACACTGGCTAGTGCATACCGTGGAGGCCACTGTGTAGGCTAATTGTAGCCACCGGCAGTGCCAATGCACTATGAGAGACTTTATCTTCTTATTAAAAATTGATGCCTGCTTGGCCATCAGATGATACAGATGTTGATATCCCTAAGGGAATCTGAAATATTTTGTTCCGAATGAGTAAATTTATAATACCAATATAAATGGTCCGTTATTGGACATTATAAATTTTCCAGCCAACTCATTCCACGGTATGCATTAGCCAGCGTCTTGGTAGGTGTGCTAGGTACCAACTGATGAGCCCAGCCTAGCACACGGGGGCGAAACGTTGGCAACCAGGAATGAGTTAGCTGGAAAATTTATAATGTCCAATAACGGACCATTTATATTGGTATTATAAATTTACTCATTCAGGACAAATATTTCAGATTCCCTATGGGAATCAACATCTATATCATCTGATGGCCAAGCAGGCATCAATTTTTAGTGATGTGACAAAGTCTCTTAGTGCATTGGCACTGCCGGTGGCTCCAGTTAGCCTACACAGTGGCCTCCACGGTATGCACTAGCCAGCGTCTTGGTAGGTGTGCTAGGTACCAACTGATGAGCCCAGCCTAGCACACGGGGGCGAAACATTGGCAACCAGGAATGAGTTAGCTGGAAAATTTATAATGTCCAATAACGGACCATTTATATTGGTATTATAAATTTACTCATTCGGAACAAAATATTTCAGGTTCCCTTTGGGAATCAACATCTGTATCCTTTGACAGTTACCATAAATTAGGAAAAAACAACCAGGTTTATTCCATAAACAGGCGTATAATATTACGCTATGAGGTGAGGGTAAAGTTTAGCAGGATTAGGTATGTTTTGTGGTCTAATAAATTTACCATCACGTATAAAGAAGTCTATTTACACACCGGTGTACCAGAGAATTCTTGCTGCCACCTACCAAGTAGCTAAAGTATTTCTAAGTAAGGCAGCTGAAGAGGAAGCAAGTCTTGCAGGCAGTAGGGATATATTTGTGAGCTGTGATGGCACATGGTTAACGAGGGGTCACAGTTCATTACATGGTGTGTGCACTGTTATTGAAGCAAAAACTGGAAAAGTGATATTGAGGTTCTGTCATCGTCTTGCAAAGGATGTGATCAGTGGAAAGGCAAGACTGGCACCCTAGCTTATTAACAGTGGTGGGAGACACATGAAGAGGTCTGTGACATAAGGCACAAAGGAAGTGCAGGAAGCATGGAGGTGGAGGGAATGAAAAGGATTTTCATTCGAAGTGTAGCCAATCGCAATTTACGGTACGTATGTCCGTTATATTGGGGATGGAGATACCAAGAGCTACAAGGCTGTTTCTGATGACCAGCCATATGGGCCAGATATTCATATAGTGAAAAAAGAATGTGTTGGCCATGTCCAGAAAAGGATGGGGTCTCAGTTGAGGAAAGTGAAAGAGAATATGAGAGGAAAAGAGCTGAGCGATGGGAAGCCACTCAGTGGCAAGAACCGGCTGACTGATTCTGTGATAAATGGGGCGTTCAGAGCACAAGGGAATCAAGTCCATTTTTGGTCATTTTGGACTTATTCCACCTTTAAGTACAATTTATGAAGCTGCTTTCAGAGCATAAAAGATTCATGTCCAGATATTGTAAATAACTATTATATGATTGGCAATTCTGTTGAGCACGGAGGGAAGCAGTCGTTTGTTCAGAGCACAATGGGAACATGTCCATTGGCACAGTTTCCATGGTTTGCTTTGTCGGTGTGTGAGATTTAATTAAAATGTCATTGTCTCTGATGAAGTTGTGTTAAGATCCGAGCATGAATGTCGCAGCCATTGATCACAAATTCTTGGTATCAGGACATTATTACTTACCTAATGACAGTGATTTTGGATTTGTGGAGAAAGCCAGTAGGACAATCTCGCACTTTTACGCACCAAATGATTGGATGGATATCGTTAGACAAGCAAAGAAAACGTCCCCTGGATTTGAGGTCATTGGAATGAAATTCTCAGACTTCTTATCCACCAGAAACTTGGAGAATTCAGTAACGAACAGAAAAAAACGGTTGATGGTTATGGCATCAACTGGCTGACTATGAGTTGGTTACTTTATTAAAGTGAATCCCATTTTACCCTGATGTTTAAGCAGACTCTGAACCCTGATATGCAATTTGACGAAGTTGACGTAAGAAAGAAGTCTCCCGACCATCGCATAACACACCTTTATAACATCCAGCAAGGCCCTCTTTATACCCAGCGTCGACCAGTAACCAAAGCGAAGAAAAAGGACATAGAGGATTTACTGCTATACATTCTGCCTGTGCATCATAATTTTTTCAAGAGCCTATCGTGTGAAACTGCCACAAGGGCTTCCTCGGCTTTGCAAGGGCAAGCAGACGAAAGTGAATACGTATTTCTTTGAATCTGAATTGTATAACTTACTGTTTGGAAATATTTGCTGTAAGCATACATAGAGAAGAAAATTATAATTATATATTCAAGAAAGGTATTTCCTCTACTGTTTCCTTAATAAAACCAGAAGCCTATAATAAAGAGGAAGATACAAGTACAACACATTCAGAGCACAAAAGAATCAAGTCCAAATCCAAGGTACAAGTTCAATACATTCAGAGCACAAAAGAATCAAGTCCAAAACTTTACTTTTCTATTTTAGTTAGCATGTATTAGCACTTATATTTACCCTTTTGTAATATGCGAATACATTGTACAAAATAACTTCTGTTATTGAAACACTTTAAAATATTGCAAACGTCTTCCTGTAATTAATTATTCAGCAAAACCTTTATGTCTATTTTTCTCAAAACATTCTTATTGTGACTTGATTCCTTTGTGCACTGAACACCCCAAATATCCTCACTGTCTATTATGGGAATGCCATTAGAGCTAATAGTTTATCTGTAGATAATGAGAACATCCATCTGGGCCATTTGGTACCACAAGGCTTCCACAGATCATCCACAGCATTACTTTTGTCCAAAAGGTCTTGACTCTTAGTGTCTTTACCAGCAGGCTGTGGTACAAGGCACTGCAGACAAGTATAAGCATAAAAATAATCTTGCCCATGCCATTATGGAGACAATTAAACCAGTTTTCAAGAATCCTGTGAAAACAGAACTGTTAATAAGATGTGTTGGTGGTAACACACAAAATAATGAGTCATTCAACTCTAAAATCTGGAAGATATGCCCCAAAACAATGTTTGCTGGAAGAAAAACTGTTCAGATTAGTGTTAATGATGCTACTATGACTCTTAATGATGGAATGAGGGCTAGAATTAGTGTTGCAGCAGTTAGGGCTTGTGGTTGCAACATATTGCCCTCAGTTTCTTCAAGATGAAGATGAGAAATGCATACTTTCTGCAAATAAAAGGGTTCTAGAGACTAAAAAAAAGAAAAGCAAAGAAATGCAAAAAGAGACTGAGGTTGGAAGAGGAGGCCAAAATGAACCAGAAAGAGGGCCCTGTGTGTGCAGCAGAGGAGTTTTAGTGCACATCCAGCTCTTTGGTATGTTTATCACTCATTTTCTCAAGCTTCATTTTTTTACACAGTGTTTTCATCGTAACTCTCAATTTTTAAGATAATCCAATACAATTTTGCATGGGTGTGAACTTCAATCATATGAACAACATACACTAGGATCTTTGGATTAACATGTGCCATTATTAAAATAAAATTAAAAAATTTTGAAAAAAAGGTCAAATATTTCCTAATTTTATTTAAATATGTCTGAGATTGTAGTGTATGTGGTACACTTCGGTCTTACAAGCAACACAAAACAAGAAAAATATACATAATTAAATAATTGGGGTAATTATTGTGTAAACGCTGCCTGACTGCACATTATACCAGAATGTTTTACAGTGTATTGATGACGAGTGGATAATATTTTTAACATTTTAAGAATGTCTTAACGATATATTAGTAGTAAATATTAAACCTGCAAATTTTCATTTTTTTAAAATCATAGGGCTGCAGACATAAAATATATTGAATTTAATTAAATTTACACTAGCAAATGTTGTACCTCCCCCCTTAAGTTTGCCACGTGACACTTTGCGCCCTTAAAATCCAGGATTTTATGTGGAAGATGGAAAAACAGCTCATTTCATCTGCATAAAAAATAGTCAGGAGCATAATCTTACAGAATTGCAGGAAGCATTGTAAGGTAGATGCACCAGTAGCTGACACTTTAATATATATTTTTACATAATCCAGGGAAAGAATTTGCTAAACAAGTCACACATTATTTTTATGTATCAGATAGTTCTCTTTATGCCTAACAAGGTGCATAAAAAGAAAATATGTAATTAATAATCATTCCTTGAAATTAATTATTTAAATGTATGTTTTCGTACCTGTAGTTGATATCTCATTTTTCCTCTTCTAAGCCTGACACTTTTTGCATCTATAACTGACAGATTATACTGTATGATATAATGAAATAAATTACCCTTTAATCAACTATTTATAAGTTACAGCCTAAACATTACAGATATCCTGTACGTTATAAGCAGGATACTTCCTCCTAGCCTTGTACAGAAGAGCAGTTTTCATATCCCTATTTTAATGGCATTCCTCGTTTCACCTCAACCTATGCAACAGCCATAGATGACCGTGGATACTTTAGAAAATTACTTTGTTGAGGGCCCATTTTATACCACCACCTGAAAGATAGGTGGGTCAAAAGTTTTAAAATACACACGCCGTGTATCATTTTGGATTATGCTTTATATCAGCTGCCTTCATCTGACACATGGGGTCAGCTTCATGTTTCCTTATTGGAGAATCACATAAAGATAAATATTACATCTAGCTAGTATGTGTGTCCAACTTTCACCCGTTTTTGTACGGAAGAGAGATGACTCTTTGTAGCGGGTTTTTTCAACTGGACGTCCTTCGTGACATCAGCCTCGTCAGAGGAGTTATTGAGATAAAATTATTGACGTGGTATACGATAGTAGGAATGGAGAAGATGAAACCTGGTGCCAGCATATAGCCTATTCCTGTTGAATAGCACCAAGGGGTCTGCTCAAGGCTTCACGTTGCCATAAGATGAACGCATCAACATCAACAGTGTCATATGCCCTCACTCTATTTAGCACTCTGGAGATGTTTGGAATAGTTTAATCCAGGTGTTTGGCACGCAGTCTGGTCATCAGAAATTGTATACCACCACCCCTCCTACCCTGCTGCCAACATTCTGATGGTGAAATTTTTTTTGACCCGTGGGACTTGAACCGGCTAACCACGGTGTCAGACCTTATAGACTTGATGCCTTAATGATCATGGCCACCATATCTGTATATTGCTAGTATAAATTAAATGTTTCTAATTTGAACTAGATCAGAATATTATTTTTTCATTCTAAGTTGACACAAGTGTCAGGTATAGGTATAAGGCCTCACTATGGTGTACCAGTGGCTGACCCTCCATAATTTGTGATACCGGGTGAGTTGGCCATGCAGTTAGGGGTGCGCAGCTGTGAACTTGCATGTGGGAGATAGTGGGTTCGAATCCCACTGTCGGCAGCCCTGAAGATAGTTTTCCGTGGTTTCCCATTTTCACACCAGGCAAATGCTAGGGCCGTACCTTAAGGCCACGGCCGCTTCCTTCCAACTCCTAGCCCTATCCCATCATCGCCATAAGACCTATCTGTGTCAGTGCTACGTAAAGCCACTAGGGGAAAAAAAAAAAGGAAAAGAAATATGTGATAAATTATAACTTTCACTTCACCATATAGAATTCATACATATTCATTATACATACTATCGTACATTGATTAAACTCTAACCTCCTTATGAAAAATGCTAAGATTCCCTCCAAACTTGGTTTGCTGGCTTCCCTTCGTACAAAGGACTTGCAGATCAAGATCATAACTTTAATTAGTGCTAACTCATTTTTTTCTTCCAAAGAGAAACATTTAAACTACAAATTGATGCAAAAAGAAATTAAGTATGACTGGAGATACAGTAAAACCTCGTTAATTTGAAGTCGCTGGGAGTAAAAAATCGTACTTCAAATTACGTGATTTCGAATTGACCGCCAATTCGCAATTCAGAAGTACCAACCCTTTCCGTGTTACAAAATATTCTAAGGCCCGTTACTGCATGCAGTTAACCTTGTTTCACAGTTTATACCTTTCAAATGCCATGAAAAAAGAACTATTTCCAAAATGTATGCATTTACAGTATTCAAATAATACACTTGGATATCTCACTGGCAAACATAACTTCACGCAACGAAAGAAAGAAAAAAAAAAAGCACGATTCAAAGACGAGGAGAAATCTGTGCTGGCTCCCATGTGCAAGTGCTTTATTCATTGGGTTACTATACTGTATGCATTTTAGATGCATTGTATTTACACAGAAAGTACTCGATGTCCTTGAAATCGAACTTTCCTATGACTCTATCCTTCTACGATTTCTCGCCATGGCACTTCTCTCGTACCAAATACAGGAGAGACAATACGCGACACGAATTTAGCCTTGTTAAAATGGGGGACAATTCGACTGTGGCGCTCCTAGTAACTTGACCTGAAAAGTCGCGCTACATTCAAATATCAATGGAAATGCATATACGAAAATGGATAAATAAATTACGTCTAGAAAGAAAGTGTTATTGAGATATTAACTTTGAAGTTGCTAAAGCAATTCTGGATAAATGAATGAAGAATTATTTAAAAGGTTATTATTTAAAGACTGAAATTAGACATATAAACAAGCTGTGAAAATGGCTTGATCTTCCATTTATGCATTACTTTTTTTGCTTTAGCATTCCTGCCTGAACTTTTATGGTTAGATTTGTCTTTTTTATCATTTAAAAAACATTGTATCATCACATTAAGACACTTGTCAATAAAAATATCGGCACATTCCTTACACACATGATGCAATGAATTAACATTTAAAAGCTGAGCAGTTTTCCTCTTAACATGAAGCCTGCTAACAGAAAGAAAATCTATAAAATCCCGGCTTTAATCTGAGAAGAGGGATAAAAGAAACAAAAGTATGAAAATGTTGTGTGTAATAGACAAGAAAAATATTCCACCGATAAATACATTTATTGTGAATGAATTATTGCACTAGTACCGGTTTCGGCTTATCTTGGCCATCATCAGCTAGCACACAAATTTACAGTCATTAGACAAAATTACAAAGATGTTACGTTAGAGCATCCGGATGTCTAATGAAAAGTGGAAGTAAAATATATTGCAGTATGTTGCGTTAAAATATCTCTGATTAAAAGTGGTGATTGTTATAATAAACTAAAACCTATTGATTGAGCATGGACATGAGTACATGAGCACATTAAAATATATATGCCAAATCATAAAACACTAAAAAATATAGCACATTAAACACATTAAAACATGGTATATTTTTAAAACCTCTATTAAAATTTGAGTTCATGTTGCGTTGCATTCATTCTTCAATCCTCTTGTAGTTCTTGCGTTGATTAAGTTGTATTAGGTGATCATCGAGAATGTTCTATGGCTGATATACTTTGTATTGGTATGTTATAAGAACTCTTGTCATTAAAATTTGAAAATTGAGTACTGTACAATTCAACTGTTGATGTAGTCCAGTAAGATTTATATATACAGCGAGATAGGGTTTAATTTTAGAGCAGTTGGTGGTGACACCTCTCTTGTCTGTGCACGTTATATGGTTGTTATCTGTAAAGAAAAGCTAATATGAGTATAGCGTATGTATGAAGGAATGCCTGGATGTATGTGTGAAATGAAAAGAGTACTTACTGTTGTTGCTGTGGAGGTTGTGTACCGATATGTTTGGAGATTTGTTGTGTTCTGCTACGAGTACGTCTGGGGCTCATGTTAGCTGTGTAGAGGGATGTTGGTGGAGGGGATGGAGGAGTGGCTGTTGTGAAGGTAGGGGCGGGGTTAGGTTTGTGATTCGTCGGTTTGTTATGATGTGTGTTTACTAATTTGAGATAGTCATTTTTTATTGCAGGAATGACTTTAATATATAAGAAATAATAATAACGTAAATGTTTCCACCTTTTCAATACTACAATATATTCACAAAATTACAAAATTATACGGTACTAGTTTCGACCCATCTAGGGGTCATCATCAGCCGTATTGGAGCAAAGATCATTTGTGGCGAAATCCTAAGACAATATTATTTTAAAGAATAACAAGTGAAATGAGATGTTATGGTAATAGTTAATAATACAAGGAATATACATACTAAGAGGTTTTTAACAAAGAATAAAGTATAAATGGGGTGTTGTAAAAATTATAATCATGGAAATCAGTAAGTTCTTGTATTGAAATGAAATATGGCTTAGGAAGAGGGCTTAAGGTGGGGCTGAAGGGTGCGGGAGAAAGTGTAATTGTCTTGGAAAAGTACCTTTGATTAAATTTAGGATTGAGTTTAGGTTGGCTGCATTATTGTTTCTGAGGAAAGTGATAAATAGATCGAAGAGTATGTTGGGTTTCTCTGAGATTTCATTGAGATTGTGACTGGCATTAAAGTATTGGTCTAGGTGTATGTAGTAATTTTCCATTATGTTCAGTAAAGGGCCCTTGTTTGCTAATACGAGGATGTCCATGTCTTGTTCAATATTGGTGAAATTATGGTTATAATCTTGCATGTGTTGGCCGATGGCTGAAAACTTGTTGTATTTTATTGCGTTAGTGTGCTCGTGGTATCTGATAATGAAGTTTCTCCCGGTTTGCCCGATGTAGGTTTTTTTACAGGTGGTACATTTGATCCTATAAACTCCTGATTTTAAAAAACTGCTGGTCTTGTTGATGTGTGAAGTATTGTATAAAACATTCATGTTCTTATTGTTGGTTTTGAAGGCTATTTTAACGCCTTGTTTCTTAAAGATGTTGGTGAACTTGTAGATATCATTGTTGAACGTGAAGGTGGAAAATGTTAGAGGTTTGGTTATTTCTTTTTTGAGGGTAGTTTTTGGGCGATGTTTGTGTTTATTGATTATCCTTTCTATAAAATGATTGCTGAAGCCGTTGAATTTTGCGATTCTGCGGATTGTGTTGAGTTCGTTTTTTAGATCTTTATTGGACATAGGTATGCTGAAGGCTCGGTGAACTAGGCTGTTGTATGTGGCTCGTTTGTGGGACTGGGGGTGCACTGAATCTTGGCGAATGGTGGAGGCTGTTTGAGTGGGTTTTCTGAAAATTTTATAACTGAAAGAATCTGAGTTTCTAGTGATGGTTAAATCTAGAAAGTTGATTTTTTGATTTGATTCGGATTCTAGTGTGAATTTGATATGAGGATCAATATTGTTGAGTCTTAAGAGGGTGGTGGGTGCGTTAATTGATTTCTCATTCATGATTACAAAGACATCGTCGACATATCTGGCTCAAAAGAGAATGTTTTCGAATTCGTTGTCAATTTTGGTGTATTCGAGGAAGTCCAGGTATATTTCTGCTAAGATACCTGAGGCCGGTGACCCCATTGCCAAACCATTTTGTTGATATATGACATTGTCAAAAGTGAAGAAGTTATTGTTGATGATAAGTTTTAATATTGTGATAAAGTCTTGTATCTCTAGTTTGCTTAAGTGGCTGTTTTTGTTTAAATTGTTTATAATTATCGGAATTAATTTTGATACTTGTATGCTTGGGTACATGTTTACAATATCGAAAGAGTGGATGGAGTGATCCGGTTGCAAATTGAACTTGTTTAGTTTTTCTACTAGCTCAGATGTGTTTTTAATAGACTTTTGAATAAGAATTGATAATTTTTTCTTAAGAAACATTGGATGAATTGTGATATTCTGTATAAGGGGCTCGGTCTATAGTTGATAATTGGCCGGATGGGAATTCCGGTTTTGTGAATTTTGGGAAGAGCTTTAGCAGTGGGGAGTCCTGGGTTCATATGTATGAGTTTGGATTTTTCCTGTTCGGTAAATAAAAATGAAGTGTTTTTAAGAGTTTGTTTAAGTAGTTTTTGAATTTTTTGGGTGGGGTCTTTTTTGATTATGGAAAATGAGCTGTCTGTGAAAAAGTTTTTTGTTTTTTCAATATATACTTTTTTATCCATGATAACTGTTGCATTGCCTTTGTCAGCTTTGGTTACGATGAGTTCGTTGTCTTTAATTTTCTTCTTGAGGGCGTATATGCGCTTTTGTTCAGCAATTTTTTCTTTATTATTGAGGTTATTTGCGGGGTTGGTTAAATTGTGGAGGATATCAGTCAGTTTCCTTTTAACATCGGTTCTAACCTCATTTTGCGTGTCTTCCGGAATGACTTTGTCAAAGATGATACTGGTTTTCTCTGTAATGTCGTTAATGTTATGATTGGGGTTAGCGTATTGATCCAAAGAAATATAGAAATCTTCGGTTATGTTGAGCAGGGGGCCCTTAGAGTTTATGTTTAATATCATCGTGTCATTATTGATGTCTGTGAAGTTGTGCTTAGATTCTTCTACATGTTGGCCTATTGATGAGAAATGGTTGTGCTTTACGGCATTTATATGTTCATTATAACGGACGGTGAAGTTTCTGCCTGTACGTCCAATGTAGCTTGTGTCACAGTTGTTACATTTGATGCGGTAGACACCTGATTGGTTGTATTTATTATTATTATTATTATTATTATTATTATTATTATTATTATTATTATTATTATTATTATTGACTGTTTTGGTGTTGTGTATAGTGTTGGTGCTGTTGTGTGTGGTTTTGAATGCTATTTTCAGGTTGTGCTTCTTGAAGATATTAGTTATAGTATATATATTGGTGGTGTTGAAGGTAAATAGGACATAATCTTTTTTCGGTTAGGCTGTTTTGATTAATTTAGTTTTAGGTTGGGATTTTATTTTGTGAATGATTTTGTTGACCATTTCTTTGCTGTATCCATTGTATTTGGCTATGTCATGGATTAATTTTAATTCATTATTTCGATCTTCTATTGTCATTGGGATATTGAAAGCTCTATGTATCATACTATAATAGGCTGCTCTTTTATGTGTGTTAGGATGAACGGAGTCATTTTTTATGGTATTTAAAGTGTGTGTGGGTTTCCTATAGATCTTGTAAGATAAGTGAGTGTCATGCCTGGTTATTGTTAAGTCCAAGTAATTTAAGGTACGGTTATTTTCTGTTTCTTTAGTGAATTTAATTTGGGGGTCTAAATTGTTAAGTTTGTCTAGTATAGTATCTGCATCAGTGAATCTATTATCTATAATTACGAAGATATCGTCGACAAATCTACACCAAAAATATATATTATCTATTTTATTAATTGACGTGTGTTCTAGGTAGTCGATATATATTTCTGCTAATATTCCGGAAGCAGGAGATAGGCCAAAACCGGTACTAGTGCAATAATTCATTCACAATAAATGTATTGATCGGTGGAACATTTTTCTTGTCTATTACATTGAATCCAATCAATACGGAATATGAAACTTATAAATAATAATATGAAAATGTTGTCGATAATGATGCTTTGAGGAATATTTACGTACAATTCGATTGAAAATGTAACATACCCTTGGCTGTATAGTCGAGGATTTCTAAAGTCACTGGCCTGGAAATGATCTGAACAGATCTTATAATTCTTATATAAGCGTAACGTCCCTTCTTTCTTGTACACCTTATTCATATCACTTCTGTGACATTTCAAAACCCACAGATCACACCTACAACAACACATCGGTATTGAAGGTTAACTGCTGCACTATACAATAAAATATGCGTATATTATATTTTAAGCTAGTTAAAATATGGGTCGAGCAGGTCAGAAGATTATGAAGTACTATAAAAATCTCTTTGTCACTGGAAGAATATATATGAAAACACAATATTACTTACATTTTCTTGTCACGAGAGAAGACCGCGCATTCTTCTCTACTTCATAGTTACTGCAGCCAAACACAGCACATGCCTTTACCCTCATGTTGAGAGGAGATATCAAGGAATGACACATGCTACTATTTAATTATGTCAACTCACTGAAAATGCATAAATAACACCAAGAACTTCACACACAAATACACCTGTTCTTATGACAGAATCAGTAGTTCTCAGGTCTACCCGCTAGAGAGAGCTCTAATAACTGTCCCTCGATATCTCGCTGAGTGTCGCGTATTGTCTCTACTGTATTTGCTCGTACTTCAGAAATGTAAACACTTGCCACGACACAAAGTGTTCTAAGACCCATTAATACATGCAATCACCTTGATTCACAGTTTAAACCTTTCAAATGCCATGGAAAAAACTATTTCCGAAATGTATCCAACAAGGTGCATTTACAATGTCCAAATCATGCACTTGGATAAATCACTGACAAACATAACCTCAAGCAACGACAGAAAAAAATCACACAATTCAAAGACGAGGATAAATTATGCTAGTTCCCCTGTGCAATGCATTATTTTTTGGCTTTCTGTACTGTTTGCATTTTTAGATGCTTTGTACTGGCATGGAAAGTGCCTGACACCCTTAAAACATTGTGGCTTATCAGACTTTCCTATGATGAGGGGATAAAGTTTCTCGCTTCCATGTGCATTGCATTGCATTGCAACGCACTACAATGACCCCCCATCCCCCACCCGTGTACGATTTCTCCAGCTGGCACTTTCTCCTTTAAAACCATAAGAACGTTTGGGCTCGCATTAAAATAAAGCAATGCAGTTTCATCGGCAATGACAATATTTTTCGGTGCCTACGAATTTATTATATGAACCACGATTTTTCGTCAACTGCAGGATTCGCCAGTGTTCGCGGATTCTGTTTTTCCGCACACTGCCTGTTTTGTGATATTACGGCGTTCCTTAAAAGGTTGAATACAAAAGAATTCCGATTTCATTCAACTTAGCAATCGTGGAACGCACTGTAGACCCACCGAAGTGAGTGTAAGTGCAGAAAGCTACCCCTCCACGTTCCGGAACACGCGTTCTATTATGACGCGGATGAATTCCGAATTGCAATTACTCTAACTATTGTTTTAAAATGTAAAGGCAGTTTCAAATTAAAAGTCTGAATTTCGGTAATGGGGCCGACATTGTACTTCGAATTACGAATTATCCGTATTTCGAATTAAACCATTTAGATACCGTCAAATGGGGTGATTTCGGACGGTTTTGAGGTTATTTTCGTCTTAACTCACGAAGGGGATCTTAAATTGTATTGTTTATCATCCTAATAATGGGGAATATATCCAATTAATGCAATACCCAACAAATGAAAAACATACGCCAACACAGGTTTTCCTGATAAAACAAAAAGTAGTGTCCGAATTCACCCCGTACTTCGGGGTGATTTCGGACACACATGCATTTTAAACCGTTGTCCAAAGTTTCAAAGCGTATTAGGTGATTTCGGATATAAATAGTCCCTTATACAATTCCTCATTCTTTTTGCTTTAGTTTTGTGATATTTAAAGTGTTCGGAGGGTGTCCAAAATATGACTTAACTGGTTAAAATCATTATGATAAATGTAATGTGTTACTGATAGATCTTTTTTTCTGGCAAGGTAAATGTAAAGTTTTCCGGTCTAAATTGAAATATTAATAGTTATAAACTGTACAGAGATCCTACTAAGAAATTTTAATAATTTTTCTTACAAAAGATACAAATATCAGAGCAAAAAAATCGATACAATGAACTTGTAGTTGCCACGGCCTATAAATCTAAAATACATTTTCTTTGAAAATAAACATTCCTCTCTTCTCAACTTGGACTGGAAGTATTTTCGAAATTTGTTCTTTAGCTATTGTATCCTCAACAGGGATGTTAGGGAAGACAAACACTTTTCTGCTCTTTTTATATGGGCGCAAGTTTTGACATCCACACCCCTTGAACGAATATTTCAGGCCAGGTCAAAATACTGCCTGTATGTTCTTTGTTCCTCAACTTGTATTTATAATCTGCAACAAGGAAAGCCTCTTCTTGCACCACCAGAACGTCATTACATTCATTGTGTGCTTCATCGCATTAATTTTCGATGCTGCTGCCAGCGCCATCAATTGTTTCTGCACTGCTTTCATCTCGGCGGAAGTCACGGCCAAAAATCGGCTTCCCAGGTAGAACATTTCATTTGCGGTGGCGGCGGGAAGTAGCAGGTTGTGTTGGGTACGGTATTTGGTTGGAGCATGGCTGGAGGGTGACGAGCTTCCATGAGCATTTCCTTCTTCCACATTTAGCATAGGTTGTCTTCCCATTTTTAGGATGTACATTCCGCAATTTATTTTGTAGGGTGGACCAAGGCATAGGCCTACCATAGAAATCAATAATGCATTCCTATAAGACAACTTGCCACGTTTAATCTCACGTACGGCTTTTTCTAATAATTTTGGTTCGTGATTACCCCTCAAAGCAGCATCTTTCTGCCTCTGATAATTTCTAGGCATTGTCCGAAATCACCCAGACTGCTTTTAATTTTCAGTAAAATGTGCGTAAAACACTATTTATCACTAAATTACACCAAAATTCCACAGCAATAGTTTATAAACACTTCAGTCAGTTGAACTCACTAAAAACCAAAGTTATAATGCATTCCACACTTCAGTCAGTTGAACTCACTAAAAACGAAAGTTATAATGCATTCCTTCCGACCGCGACAATCGAAAGTATCTACTTAATGATAATGCATGAACTTTCAACATTGCCAGTACACACGGAAAATTTTCCAAAGTATGATGTCGATTCGTAATAAAAAGCACAGGACGCGGGAAACATAACCTCAAGGTCAAACTAAAATGCACGCGGAAGTGCAAAGCACCGGCTGCTCGTTGCTATGCGACAAAATACAAAATACTGTCCGAAACCACCTCTGTGTCCGAAATCGCGCCGTTGGACGGTAACATGCAAAACTGTATCTCATGTTTCCGGGAACGAGAGCTTCTTCGAATTAGGCGGGATTTTGAATTATCGAGGTTCTACTGTATTCTCATTCTGAAAAGTTATCGAATGCATTATCAGTATTCAATTCTGCCCGTCACTAATCACAATCAAATTGGAAAGAAAAAAAAAAATCATCAGAACTTCAGAAATTATGGTTATTCGTTATCTTGAGCTCAGCTGGAAAGCGGGCTCGCTGCACAAGTCAGTACGAGTGGGAAACGATACGAACTTTTAAAATGTAACGTGCGGAAATAAAACAACTGTGGTTTTTATGACATTTTAACTCTAAAACGTAAAATTCTCTGTCTTACTTTAGGACCAAAACAGTAATATGCAATCCCAAGACCTCCCATATGTACTGTATGCAAGGTGCAACATCTGTTCTAGTCTCGGTATCATAATCGCATACAATAATATTAAAGTAATAGATTTGTGTTAAGAAGGAGCACTTTCAATTCCTGCCTGAAAGCCCAGTGACGATATAGTGCACTGAGGGAAGTGCTGAAAATCGGTTCGCCGTTACAATTGAAAAGAGTAAAAATATAAGCATTTAACCCTGGACATAATGTGGACATTTTAAAAGTACGATCATTTGATGAAACTCGTTCAATCTTCAAATAGAACTGTCATAATGCGCTCTGTTTCCTTCCAATTATGGCCACTCTCTGCTTTGATTTCAGAGGTTTCTCTTAAGAATACTACCCTATGCGACGCTAAGATGAATGCATGTTCGCCGACTGTTTTACGTGTACAGTACTTGCTCTAATTATCGCAATGACAGGGCATTAATGCCAAGTACCGGTACACCATAGCCATCCTTTCGTGAGATATAGTTTCTTGAAAAATGCTTGATTGAAGATTTAGCATTGATGGGACTGGAATTTCTGGACATTTGACCTGGGAAATAGTTTTTTGAGGAACAGATAATGCTGGATTGTTACAAAGTGATTTAATTAGGATGCTCGCGGGACCACGTAATTTGAACGAGTATTCCGGGAAAACTTAGTTTCTGGGGACGGAAACCGAGGTTCCACTGTAGTAGTATTAGTAATAATTTGAGGAGGGAAAACTCCTTTAGGCCTAATATTTGTCACGTGAACTGTTGTCTGTTTTCATATTCACTAGAAGAAATATCACTATCACTTCGTAAGAACACAGACTGAATGTTACGACTCAAGTGTTCCGAATAGTATGTTGCTTTCGTACCTGTTACGCTCTGTTACCAGTTGTAAGGTATGGTAATAGGGACATGCAAAAACAATTGTATGGGGGAGTCGACTTCTATTACATCATATTGATGCCAAGTGTTCCATAGCTATCATGATACTCATCACCGTACTCATGAAATAGGAATGTTATTATCACGATACATAGTATTGGAGACAAAGTAAAAATGTGTGAAATTTGATCTTGGGAATATAACGTTCAATTGCCCAGGAAGAAAAACAAAGCTAGACAAAGTAAGAAGGCAGTGGAGGTTGGAGCAGGGACTACTAGGCTAGTAGAGGACAAAGGTGGATGGTACAAATGGGGGGTGGATATGTGCACAAAATATCAGGAAGAATAGCTAATATCCTACCTAAGTATACAAAGTTTGTTTCTCCAGGTTATGAAATAAAATGGGAGAGGGTATATTACCTATCCAGTAGGGGTTCGGACAAGGGTGGAAAACCAGGAAATTGCACCAGAGATTTTGATAAGAACATTGACATGCTTTGCCTTATAAAAGGCAATAAATGTACAGTATTATTTAACAAAAAATTTCAATGTCAGACGCAGAAATAGTCCCAGAAATAGGGACGATCAACATACTTTTTGAAAAAAAAAAAAATCAAGAAAGTAAGTTCCCAACCATTTATAAGCTAGTTTACAAAATATCCCAAAAAGGGAGAATTTCAAATAACTTATATCGATACTAAATAGAGGTTAAGGATTATAAAAAAGACTCGAACAAGAAACAGACTTCAAAAATATGGATAAAAGATGACAAGTATTTCCTGAAATAAGAGATAACTGCATTGTACCGTCTGATCTGTGATATACAGTACACAGTATAAAGTGGGCACTGGTTGAGTTACATGAGGTTAGCACTGAAGTTGATAGTTCAAGGTGTTTTGCAAAGATGTCCAAAAATAACTCAAGTATTTCAGCTCCATGTGTTAATTTTCAATAAGTTTCTATGAGGAATTGAAAGTAATCACCACTCACTTTCCAGCTGAGATAAAGCATGATGTCTATACAGATTAGTTATTTATTTTATTTTCTGTATCCAGATACACTGCTAAATAATGTTTTATTCAATACTTGGCTACAAGGACAGCTTTATCATTGGCCTGCAAAACATCTTCCTTTGTGCACGGTGATGGTAAAGTCTGACAAACCAGAAGGTGTTCATGTAGTAGTCCACAATCACACATCATGTCTCCTTGTACATAGCCCCACGTAACTAGGTTAGACTTGGACTTTGAAACACCTTTCCGCAGTCAAATAAGGGTCATTCTGACAGGATACGGAAGGCGAAAACCTGCAGAAGGTTCTTCCTTTAAACTCAGAAAAGAATTACGTACTTGCTGTTGGGAAAGTTCACGATAGAGATTGGTTGCAAAGAGTGAAAGAAGTGTTCGTACCTCATGGCTTTACCTGTCGAACAATAGTCCCGGGCACATAATATATATTTAACTGGAGACATGCATCAGGGAACCCGTCCTTTCCCTCCAACAGGCGAAGAACGTCTCTCCGAGTAATGACACGAGGCCGAAATATTAACATGTACGAGTTGAAGAGAGGAGGGCGAAGGGGAGGTTATCGCACGCAGGACATGCTGGAAGATTGTATAAGTAGGAGTGGCAGCAGTGTGGAAGCAAAACCGGCAAGACAGTCGACAGTTTTTCTGACGGATAAAGGTGGAGGTGAATAGTCCATTTCATACCCTACAGAAATATGCAGTATAATACGCAAAAGCAATACTCGCAAGCAGATACTTGCTGCACAACATTTGTAGTGCAGATGTTTTGGCCAGCACGTGTCATCCTCGCAATGGAAAAGAAAACAAGAATGTTGTAATGTCTTTGTCAGAGAGAAAATGGTATTTACTTGTAGCTAGGGCTACCATGGATCAGCCAAAATGCATACGTGAGACATCTGTTGCATTAAGCCTGAACAAACCATATTTGAAAATCAGCCTCTACGGGATTGGATGTCGTCGGGTCATGGCGGCAGTGTTACGTTCCACAAAGCATCAGCTTGCACCGGATCTTGGCAACTGTTGGGTTATCAAAGATACTGCAAAGAAAAATAAACATCAATGATTTTCAAAAGCTGAAATGTACACAAACAAACATATCAGTCTGGCCCTGGGTTTGATGTGAGGCCGGTTATTTTAACCGCGTTTGATTAATTCTTATAGCTCAGAGGCTAGTCTTAATACAAATCTTCATTTACATACAACACACTACAAACCACAACCGAAACGTACAATAGTGAATACATCCCTCCACATACGGTTGGCGTCAGGAAAGTCATCCGGCCATAAAACTGGACTACATGTAGTGCCAATACCAAGTGGATCGGAAAAGGCTAGAAATTAAGGTATGGCATATCAAAACGGAATTCAAGTTCCCTGAGTAAGAGAACACTTGAAATTTATATGGACTTGATCTACTGTTATGCATTAAGCGGATAACAAGATCAGCAGTATTCTTGTCAACGGCTAGTGCAACAATTTTTGTTTGAATGCGGTGTTCGTCGTTTTCTATTGAATATATATGCCGTTATGCAAGGCTGGAGAAGAAAAGGCATGGGTTGTGGATAATAATCCCTCGTTATTGAAACTAAATAAATTGGGCACCATACAACATGTCTGAATATAATGCGACATATGCATAAAGTCTACCAAATGTTTTTGCTACCTCCTTTGTAAGCATATGGTGGAATAAGTATGAATAAAATAATCTAGCAGTTGCTTTACTTACTGGTATTTACTTGCTAGTAAGCATTTGCTTAATTTTCCAGCAAATGCTGAATTTTACATGAATAAAACCTAGCATGTGCTAGTACTATACACCTGGCTCTCACCGCTAGGTTCCGTGGTTCAAATCCCGGTCCCTCGATGTGAGATTTGTGTTGGACAAAGCGGGGGCGGGACAGGTCTTTCTCCGGGTACTCCGGTTTTCCCTGTCATCTTTCTTTCTAGCAACACTCTCCAATATCATTTCATCTGTCATTCATTAATCATTGCCTCAGAGGAGTGCGACAGGCTTCAGCAGCTGGCATAATTCCAATCCTCGTTGCTAGATGGGGGCTTCATTCATTCCATTCCTGACCCGGTTGAATGACTGGAAACAGGCTGTGGATTTTCATTTTCATGTGCTAGTACTATGCAACCCATCTGTTTAAGATTTACCCAGCTAGTCTGTTAGCTTGAAGTTTGTTCTGCGACGACTTAGTGTTCCTTCTGGTTGATTTAGTGGCACAAATTGTGATTATCCAGCGCAGAAAACTCTATAATTCCAGATGGTATAGTGATGAAGTTGCATATAAACATTTGTATAGATTTAACGAAGAAAATGTTGAAGTAATTTCAAGCTCTTTCTTGGGAGAGGTGTAGTGGTACGTTAAAATCGAAGGAACCAATGCGCGGGAGCGAGTTCTGCTAGTATAATGTTATTTCTTCGTTTTGTTGGCGATCCAGGTTTCCAAGTTGGGATCGGAGAAGATACAGGAGTGCATCAAAGTACTGTTAGTAGAACCATTGATTTTGTCAGTGAGAAAATGTTTCAAAAAGCACATCACTGGATAAAATTTCAGTCACGGCCACAAGAAATCAATACAGCTAGAGATGAATGGCAGCAACGCTTTAATTTTCTTTGTGTGATCGGTGCTCTTGACTGTACACATGTACCAGTTTTAAAGCACGCCTACACAGTGATGAATTCATCAACCGCAAAAATTTTGCTTCTATCAATGTACATGCATCCTGCGATTCAAGTGAACTTTTTACAAGTGTTGATGCTAGCTGGCCTTTTTCTGTTCACGGCAGTTTCATATTTAAGAATGCACGTGTGTATGAAGGATTGCAAGAGCACGCGGGAGCTGGGATACTGTTGGGTAGTTCAGGTTATGGGCTTGTTTATACATTGGTTGCTAACTCCTTACTGAAACTTTCATAATCCACAAAAAGAAAATTACAATTGCGTGCATGCTCAAAACAGAGTAATTATTACAAGATGTTTTGGTCAGCTGAAGAGAAGTTTCCCTCTACTGGCAAACAGTCAGAATCTCTACAGAAAATTTCACATATTATGCTGCCTAACATCTCTAAGCATTTAAGACACGAGGACAATTTCGATTATGTTTATACTGAAGAAAACGATGATGGTGCTGGTGATGGGGGTGAACAAAAATATGATTATGATGACATAAGACGTGGTGAACAGAGAAGATATGAAATTTCTTATATTTTGTTTCAACAAGTTGCTGGAAATTAACCATAAAAGTGAAACACTGCAAACTGGAAATGCCAACAAAATTTAACAATTATTTGGCTCGTATTTTTATTTTTACCTTATACTCTTACATCGTTATAAATTTGTGATTCACTTCATCATGTGCGCTGCTGTATTATTTTGTCTCAGTTTAATACAAACACTTATCTCTCTGATTTTATGTTCCACATGTTCATACTGTATGTAGGTTTGTTCACTTAAGTTTACATTTGAAGCTAATTTCCATTCTTCTGCTTTCTGCTGTTGCTTGCAAGCTAACTTAAGCTGTTCCAATAACACCAGGATTGAAAGTCTTTCCATCTCCTCAGTCTCTGCAGCTAACTTAATTCTCTTTTTTTCCCTTGGTGATGGTGTCGTACTCTGTAGCGGTATGCTGTCATCGTTATCAGCTCCGTGTTCCTTACTTCCTCGTACAGCCCATTCTCCTGAAATGTTCATGGAATAGAATTACTGACCTTGATCTACAGATTAATAAAATGAACTCAACATGAATGATTCATAAAAGAAAGAAATACGAGGAATGTATTTTAAGAACCATTTTGAAATTCCACTTCTGCAAAGCTGCAGTTGGTGTCCCTCGCATGCACGCCATGTATCTACATCTATTGGCAAGCCACAGAGGCCATTGCAGCAACAAACAACCGTGTATACATTTGTTTGTGCGTATTTAAAATGCTTCCGCCTATTGAGGATCCCGCCAACTGTGAAATACGCACTGTTATTCGTTTTCTTAGTGTTAAAGTCATGAAAGCAGTTGAAATTCAGTCAGATTTGTGAAGTGTATGGACAAAACATTATGAGTAATGGAATGGAACGCAGGTGGATAAGAGCTTTCATAAATGGCCGAAAGAATATTCGTGGCAAGGAACTGAGTGGGCGACCCTCAGTGATCACTGACGAGTTGGTGCAAAAAGTGAGAGAGAACAGACCCTTCACGATATCTGTGTATTCAGGGGAGTTTCCTCAAGTTTCAATAAGTGTTATCTACAACATTATTACAGAATGCTTAAATTACCGTATAATCTTGAGTACCACCCGCACTGTTTTTTCGAAAATATCGCTTCCAAAATTGGGTGCGGGTCTTATTTAAAATTTTGGGGAATTTATCTTTCCAAATGCATGTAAATCAGGCATCACCGCTGGCGCGGCTTGGCAACAGTGTTCTCTCCGCTCTCAGTGTACGCTACTTCCACGCTTGGCGTCAGTCTCACACATGTTCTCGGAGTTCACTTTACAGTGACGAAAAATGAGAGTATCCTCCTATTCAATACATCATATATTCCGTCATTAGACGGAGCAAATAAATTCAGACATGTTTCGGCTCGCTTGAGCCATCTTCAGTGAAACAAATTAGGGGGGTTGGAATAATTTACATAATATAAGTTGAAAAAATGCTAAAAAACATAATGAAAGAGCAAATGAAAAAACAAACAAAAGAGAGCCTAGACGGAAACAAAACTAGCACAAATATACAATATTTACATCAATATGCAGAGCAAAAAACAACAGGTTTCACTGTTTCACTGAATTTTGTCACAATAAGTTGTTTTTTGCTCTGCATATTGATGTAAATATTGTATATTTGTGCTAGTTTTGTTTCCGTCTAGGCTCTCTTTTGTTTGTTTTTTCACTTGCTCTTTCATTATGTTTTTTAGCATTTTTTCAACTTATATTATGTAAATTATTCCAACCCCCCTAATTTGTTTCACTGAAGATGGCTCAAGCGAGCCGAAACATGTCTGAATTTATTTGCTCCGTCTAATGACGGAATATATGATGTATTGAATAGGAGGATACTCTCATTTTTCGCCATTGTAAAGTGAAAACCGTCAATACGGAATGATTCTAATATCTTGTAATGTTCTCGGAGTATCAACATGAATTCCACAAAGCGATTGCGATCTTTTACTGCGAGTGAAAACTGAAAGTAGTTCGGGAAGCCGGTAGGAAATACAATATTGACGAATCGTGTATTCGCGATGTGAGAAAGAAGAAAATGTGCTATTAACACGTAGTGGTGATCCTAGAGCATTTTGTGGACTGAGTGTACAGTTTCCAGAAATTGAAAAAAAAAAAACTTTATATGTATGTGACAGAAAGGCGGGAATTGGGATAAAGTGTGTCAATCGAAATGTGTCGGCTAAAGGCATTAGGGATCGCGAAGGAACTTTCAACGGAGAGGTTTAAGGCAAGCCGAGGATGGGTTTGTAATTTTTATAAATGGGTTGCGAGCGTATGAAGGCGTACCTCAGTTTCACAGCGTCTTCCTGGTGCCTACGATGAGAAGTTATTGTCGTTTCAGCGTCACATAATTCGGTTGCGGAAGGAAAATGCATATATGCTTTCCCAAATTGGCAATGCAGATCAGGCGCCAGTCTACTTTGAAATGCCAGTGGATAGGACTGTGAATGTTAAGGGTGTGAAGAGTGTTACCGTTAGAACAGGTGGTAATGAAAAACAACTGTGTACGGTAATGTTGTGTATTCTCACCGACGGAACCAAATTGCCGCAGTACATTGTTCTCAAGAAAGACGCTGCCTAAAAATCTACCCACTGGTGTTATCGTCAGATCTCAGAACTCCGGCTGGATGGACGGTTCACTTGTGGAAGACTGGGTAAAGTGTGCCTGGCAACGTCACCCTGATGCGTTATTGGGACAAAAGAGCTTGCTTGTTCTCGACAGTTACCGCGGCCACACAGCAGATGCTGTGAAGAAACATATCAAGGATGGGAAAACTGACCTAGCAATCATTCCGGACGGGATGATGTCTATGCTACAGCTGCTGGATGTCTGCGTGAACCGTCCATTTAAAGCAGCCTCGAAACAGCTCTATACAGAATGGATGGCATCTGATAATCGCACATTGACACCAACTGGTCGCATTCAGCGCCCGGAAGTTCAGCTGCTGTGTTCGTGGATTTTGACGGCATGGAATCGTATCCCTGGAGACCTCATACGGAAGAGCTTCAGGAAATGTAGCATTTCTAATGCTATGGATGGCAGCGATGACGACATTTTGAGGGAAGGTGATGGTGTTACTTTTATTTGTATTTTCTAGTCATTTGATGTGTGTTAGTAAAGATTGTAAATAATTTTGACTTCACTTTTTTTTAAATTTTGTTCTTTCAAAATCAGGGTGCGGGTCTTATTCGGTGGCAGGTGGTATTGAAGATTATACGGTATCGAAAATTGTGCTCACGATGGGTACAAAAAATGTTGACAGAGGCGCACAAAATTGAATGTTCAGGCATTGCCTTGACTTACTTTGAGCATTATGATGCTGAGGGTGACAATTTTTTAAACCAAATTGTCACAGACGATGAAACATGGGTGGCCTACGTCTCACCAGAAACAAGACGACAAACCATGGAATGGCCGCATTCAACATCGCCCAAGAAAGTGAAGTTTAAGCAGACAATTTCAGCCCGGAAAATCATGTTTAGGCCTACTGTGTTTTGGGACAGGAAGGGGGTGTTGCTTGTTGATTTTTTTGTCTCGTGGTGACACAATAAATTCCTCAATGTATTGTGAGACCTTAAAAGAACTGCGCCGTGCAATTCAAAACAAATTTAACTGTATCTTCCTATTCCTTGTAGTGTTATGGTCACTTTTCTTATTCACTTCGGTCTTAATGTTATGGTTCCTTTTTTTCATCTGATGTGCTGTAAATTGTCTCACAAGAGTCTTCTTACAGCTCTCATGCAACTGTTCAACAGCTTGTAATTTGGCTGTTTTCATCGAAGGAGTTTGCGATTTACTTAATAACGCTGGTAACTGTTTGATCATTGAAGTAAAGTGATAATTTTACGTCTATTTCTAAATCTGTTTCTGATATTTCTGACATTGTAAAACACTGAATATGCATTGCAGGAAATGGAAACAAACTGTAAACACTAGTGACACTGAATGTGGAAATGGCATGGTTATGGAGGTCAACATGTGGTATCAGACTAACTTAACCTCTTATCGGCAGCCAGCATGCTTTGTGCGACTAGCAAATGCTAGTTAGAATATTATAAGAAGTCAGCATGTACTGGAAAGACTAGTAGCACTTTCTAGTCAGCACAAGCAAAAGGTTATTCATATCAATTTAAGCAAATGCTTTTACTTGCCAGTATTTGCTGAAATCATATGCTTCTACGTATTGTTTGTACTTGTAGAATGTTCTACATTTTTATGCATATGTCCCAATGTGTCTAAATGTGTTAAAAGGTAGTTCAGGAAAACTATTGCAACAAATATTTGGAAATTATTAGTTTAAAGTTTTAAAAACCATCAAGTAACAATTAAAATGTGCTACACCTAAATAGAGTATTATCAACTAAGCCCGATGTCAACAGATTTCAGAGAAAAGAAGTTCACAAATTGTTTAAGCATATTGATTTTGCAGTGGAAGGTCCAAGAAAAATAAACATGATGTCCACATCATCATACAGGCCCAAATCTCAGATATCCAAGGGTAGTATAAAGGGGGCAGCATATATGAAATTAATATGTGGCTTAATTTTCAATGCCACACACTAACAAGTTTTCAACTAACCACATAGTTGAAATTCATGAAGGCTTTGGTTTTAAATGACAGGCTTGTGCGAGTGATACACGTATGCTTAACTTCTAATACAGGTTTGTTACAAATTTTGTCACAAATCTCAGTTGAACTAGAAATTGATCTATTTACTCGACCAAGAATTTGACAGATACGGTCTTGCTCTCTAAAAATACACCAGGGTAGCCCAGAAACTAATGCATACTCCTTGTTCTGTTCACAAAGCCATTTCTTCACTGTGCAAATCACTCTTCATCATCCTCAAAATATCTTTCACGAATGGCATTCTTCAGTGGCCCAAACAAGTGAAAGTCTGAGGGAGCTTGGGATAACATTGTCTAACCCTGTTTCGTGATGTGTTCAGACGTCCTCAAACTTGTGTGAAGGCATGCGTTATCATGTTGAAGCAATCAATCACCTGGGTTGTTACGCTGCCCAAGTCACTGGAAGCACTTCTTTTAATGTGTTCACATATGCCTCCGAATTAATGGTGGTGCCTCTCAATATCACATTAATGACACCATCACAGTCCCAGAACACAATGATCATGACCTTACCAGTGGAACCAGTTGCTTTAAAAGTTTTCTTCTGTAGAGAGTCAGAATGGCTCCATTCCATCAACTGCCGTTTTGTTTCGGGCTCAAAATGAACTGTGGTTTCGTCACCTGTCACAGTCCGGGACAAAGAAGGCCTTCCCTCGTCTTCAAAATGTTGCAGCAACTCAAAAGAAATATTTTTTCTGAGAGTTTTGTGTTCCTCTATAAGACGGCGCGAAACCCTTTGTGAACACCCTTTTTGCGTGATTTAGAGCACTGATGATTACACCCACACTTCGTTTGCTGATTGACAGCTCCTGCGTCAACTGCTGAGTCGTCGTGCGTGGTCCTTGTGAATGAGCATGTCAGCACACTGCATCTTGTCAGGTGTGACAGCCGTGGGTGGCCTCTCTGACCGCTGCAAATCTGGAGCTCTGCCAAACCGCTTTCAGATGGCCTCACCCTCTGTGCCCAGCAACTAACCGTACTTCTATTGACTGCTGATGCTCCATAAACTGCATGGAGTTGTGAATGTTTCCAAGAGTTTCTTGCTCTGCAGTGAGGAATTCAATGATGACACGCTGCTTGTAACGTATATCACTTACAGATGCCAAAGTGAATCATTGCTGCAAGTACACTATCTATCAGAAGAAACGGAAGCTTTGTGCGCGCACTGCCAAAAATATAAGAATGGCAGGAGGGCTGGTATGTGGTTGGAATGGTACATGCAGCTCACCTGCATTGGGTGTATGCCTGAACAGAGCTACACCACCTCAGGATGAGGACACGAGTTTACTTTCTGGAAATCATTTAATTGTATTTGTTAGATTTCCCAGTCATTAAAGGGAAAATTCAGAGAACATTCAAGTATGACATGATACAACAGAATTTTAAGTAACGTGACTAAAGATTCAAATGAAACACTAAAAGGAAACTTTAACCATTAACGATATTCTTAACAAACGTAAAATGAAAATTACAATAAGACAACTACTTACCATATGGTGCACAGCTCCGCATGACAATCCTGACATGGAAACACCTAGAGCCAGAAAGAAATATTTTTTCCTCACTCCTTTTTTCTCAAACTGCACATCGTATTCATAAACTCCAGGTACTCGTAAATTTCATCAAAGTTCATAGCTTGCCCCAGTATTGGTGGAAGTAATAGCTACCAAACCCATAAAAGAAAGTGGATCCCCAATACCGAAATAAGGAAGTAAAAGACTGCAAACACTCATGTCGGCTGCATAATTGTATTCTAATAATCTGATGAACATGAGAAGTCAATTATGAATCCACATACTTCATGGCAGAATATGGGTGAAGAATTTCACCAGACAGAACCCTCCCCCCCATTCCCTCTCTCTCTCTAGCAGTTGAAATGCGACTCAAATATGAGTTTGCATGGCTAGGTTACCAAAAGTTTTCTTACCTTTTAAAGGAGTGCTGGCAGAAGGTTTGCCAGGCTTGTTTCGGGATGCTGTGATCACCATTCGGGTTGGAGTTCCCTTCTTGAATCCTATATGGTTATGCTGGGTTTTCCCCTTCCTCTTCCTTGTTGGGGCATTGGTAGGAGGGCCCTAGTTCGAATATTCTGTTGGTGGCTAGTTAAGGGTTTATGTGAATGGTACAAAGCTCTCTGGTGAGATTGACGGTGGGATAAACTGATATAACTTGAAAAGAATATTCTCTCACCCATGGGTAAATAATGCAAGTATTGAGCTCGAATTATTATTATTATTATTATTATTATTGTTGTTGTTGTTGTTGTTGTTATTATTATTATTATTATTATTATTATTATTATTATTATTATTATTATTATTTTTATTATTTTTACAGTTATTGTTGTTATTATTGTGACTTGTGATGTACATCCACTTATTTGTATCATTATTAGTTTACGATCACTTTATTTGTGAGGTTATGTCATGAAATATTTGTTGCATATAGATATTTATATGAGTTTAGTTAATGTAAAAACCTGTAATTAATATTATATAATTAATAATTACCTTTATTAATGATTTGTAATCCACTAAAGAATTGTGAAACACACTGTAACATCCAGAATGGTACTGGGTAGATGAGAACTTGGTAGAATATTCTGTACGTTATATCTGGGCCTTAAGCTTTCTAGGATTTACGAGAAAATGCATCTAGAAGCCTGGCCAGGCACATATATAAAGGTGGTCTTGATGGTAGAGTTAGTTACTGTTTAGTTGGAGTTATGGTTCAACAGGAGTATTAGAAGTTATAAATCTCATTTTACAACTGTATTGGATTTCAGAATAAGAATTATGTACTTGTAATTAAATGGTTTTATCCTAAATATAAAGGACATTGAGTATTGGAAAGGTGGTTTTTATTAACATAATTTCTTAACAGGAGTATACTTGTGACCTCGTGTTGTGTTGAACCGACACCACCTAGATATAAGGCCTCACAACCGTTCTGCTAATATACTGTGACGTCAGCATAGGGAGGCAAGCTTGAACCTTTTCAGTAATAACACAGCAATGAGTTTGGCCATGTAACGCTGAAATTAGAAGAGTTTTAATTCGTTTAATGGTGCTAATTGCTAATACCGTTGTACATAATGGTACTGATGTGTTGGGTACTCAACTGTAAGGAGAAATGCGACAGTGATAACGAAGTGCATGCATTAAGTTTCCGAAAGACGAGGTTATGCGGCAGATTTGTTTACATGCAATTCCAAGACAAGACTACAGATTTACTAATAACTCAGTGGTGAGTAACTATTATTACATTCTCACACAATCATAATGAGCATAGGCCTATGACGTATTTAACTACATGCAACAGCTGGTGATATGTAGGCATATTTACTCTTCAATGAAATAAGGTTATGTTAGCTCACAATCATGGAATACTTTATTTCAACGGTATAATTTTTTATTATTTTTATTATACGCATTAAAACATACCACCTACAAGAGCTGCTGGTGTAGGCTGATTCACTCCGTAAATGCTTGAATTTCGCTCACGGTGATACATTATTTTAAGGTATGCCACAGACATTTCAAAGACGGTTATGTTTTATGGGAAATAACTGGTACTGATGGTCAGGAAAAACTTTTAACTACTCCTCTTCCAAGACCATGACTGCCCATCATATTTATCGTCACATTCTGGCAGGTGAAGAGAAGAACCAGGCAAAAAAGTAGAATAGAAAGAGTAGCAATAAACAGAGCCGTTGAAGATAGTACATATCTCGTACCGTACACAGAATTTCAATCCACAATCTTGCACAGCTGAAAAGTACAATAAACATGTTGTTACCCGATGGTGGTTGTACTGTGATGAAGGGAACGTAAGTAATTTTTCTGTACGTCGATACATGAAGGCAACCATACTACAAAGCATATGTAATCATCTAATATGACATGGTCTTTATTCTAAACGGGTTTCATTAAACTATAAAATATTTCTAATGTATATATGAACAAAATTACTAATACAAATGCGATATATTCTTTAGTTACAAAACATCATAGCTGCATTACAAGGAATGAGTGTAACAATGCGTATAAAGATTCAAGAAATAAGTTAATTCTAGTCCTAGTTGGTGAATTGAACACCGAGGATGATGTCCCCACAGTTAATTTAATAGTCGCAGTTAAAACATTTCTTAGTTCATAAAGGAGTATGTGTATGATTTTCTTTTTATTTGTTCAACCTTCTGCCTGATATCTCCTCATGTTTACAAATTTACGGCCTACCCTGTGGTGAAGGGATATAATGCCTGCCTCTTACCCGGAGGCCCCGAGTTCGATTCCCGGCCAAGTCAGGGATTGTTACCTAGATCTGAGGGCTGGTTCGAGGTCGACTCAGCCTACGTGATTACATTTGCGAGCTATTGTACGGTGAGATAGCGGCTCTGGTCTAGTAAGCCAAGAATAACGGCCGAGAGGATTCGTCCTGCCGAACATAAAACACCTCGTAATCTGCAGGCCTTCGGGCTGAACAGGGCCAAGCTCAAGCCCTTCAGGGCTGTTGCGCCGTGCGATTTTTACAAATTTATGAGGCATAGTAGCAATTTAATGTTGCCACATGTCAGTACTTTTAAAAGAGTAGGCTCCGGTCTGAATGGTAGTCCATTATTAGGACAAACTTACATACTTTCTGGAATACATAAAACATAAAGTTCAAGGTTTCGAACAGAATGACAAATTGGTAACATCGATGGTAGGTGAAATTCTCATTAAACCATACATGAACTTCAAGGGAAGAAATACTGCAAATACTGCCAGTGATGCTACGTCAGTTAGATGTTAGTTCTATGCTAATATTATACGTGCTAGTTTTCTTTTAAAATCATGTAATGCCTATTTAAAATGAAATATATTTGTAACATCCTGTTGTGCTGTTAGCGATTCGGCCTAAGTTAACATTGCAAGATGCTGTCGTGTTTTACAACTGTTTGCTGTTTATCTTTAATGGCAGAGTCACTAAAGTACGGTAATAACGACAGCATAATTCAGTATACTTTAAAATTTAAACGCTATTTGTTAGTAAATAAATTATTCCATTGGCAAAAAATATTAAAGTCATGCCTATGTTTAACCATGTTCTGCGTTTCTCTGCATTGCCATCGCCTCCGTAGCGTGACGTCACCACACTGTTGTTAGGCCTTATTATCTAGGTGGTGTTGGTTGAACCAACATGTTAGCAGTAAACTGTTTCAGCAGTGTTTTAAGGTTGCGATTTCCATGTGGCGTGTGCTTAGTGATGGGCAGTTGTTAAAATGGTGGGTTGTTGATGTGTATATTTTGTTTGTGACAGCAGTGATTAAGGTTATGTTTATGTGAAGTTACGGTGAAATAAATGAGTGTATCAACTGACAGCATTTTGTGTGCGTCTTTGTGGAGACTTCAAGATCCATATTTTCATGACTTTATCACTGACTTTCTCTGGACCTCTGAATTAGTTTTTGCAGAATATCTTCTGGATCTTCCTTTCTCCTTGAAAGTGGAACAGTCGTTCGATTTTGGAGTATGTTCACCTGTGCAATTCACGCACATAGATGATGGTGTGCACTCAACATTTTCCATACATTTCACGGGTCAAAGAGCCTTGACGACACTTTGAAGTGTGGCCAAATTTCTGGCAATTGTAACACTTCATTTTGTTGTGATATGTACAGTGATACAGTTAAACAGTACATTGGGACTTCGATTATTTCAGGCATTGACTGGGTGTTAAAGGTCAAGAATAAACCGCCTTTATTGAGCACCTTATCACTGATGCCTCTTCAACCTCCTCACATCAGAAACACCCTGCGTGCAATTTCTGTTTCAGGTTGTAATCAGAAGCCTGAACACTAAAACTGCCGGAGCAGTCAAAATGACTGCTACACATTTTCCAAACTGTATTTTGACTACAGTTTTTATTGTAGGACATTGTGCCGCAGTGACTTACCTGATTGTCAGGATCATCCATAATAAATATCATTTATTTTTCACCATAGTATATCTGCAACAACTGGAGGGGTCTTTTTGACCACAGTATTATAATAAAATATATAATAAAAGTCTGCAGTTCTTGTTGAGATATGTCTGCTTGTATTATCCTATCAACAATGGTAATGATAAAAAACATAATGATGAAACTCTGCTTTATTGCGAACTGGACTAGAATTATTTTCTCTGCGTCTCCGATAGTGTTATACTGACAATACAATAAACAGTCTGGTATATCACCATCTCTCATTGATGAAGATTTGCTGTGTCTATTGCATGACATTACAGAAGATATGTCTGATGTAGAATATGGTCCAGATATAGTGGACCTAAAAGGGGGAAGCTGGAGAGATAGATTACTGTCAACCAACTGATCACTCGGAAAGCAGTGATTCAGATCATGCTGAAAATCAGATTGTTCAGGCTGGTGGAAAGTTATTATTGTCATTACTATCGTTATAATAATAAGGCTTCTTTGAAAAATGTTCATTAGGATTTTTATTTGCATAGTGTTCCAAAATATTAGTTGTCTCACTGTTCTCTGCAGGTGAACAAAGAATCTTAATATTCCTTTTCTGAAAGTATGATTTTTTTTTTTTCCCCCTGAGATCCTGTGTATAAATCTTGTTCTGGTCTCAATTTGTATATGCCGTTCTCCCAAATAGGTTCCATAATTTTCCTTAGGATTCTCTTTTCTGTTTTGCTTATTCTTCTGTCTGAGAAGGTATTCAGACCCTCTGCTGCAAGGATGACAGTTTTATAGTGCCTCAATTTAGCATTCATGGATACTGATTTTTTCTTACAATAATTGAAATTATTAGGGGTCCACGTATTCAATACAATCAATCAGTATTCTAAAGGCTAATGCCTTGTTGATGCAACCACTCTTTTCTTTCATTGGCTGTTCGTTTCAGTTCCATGTAATTGACACAACCAAACCTCTTCTTGATGTCGTCCACTTCATCCTAGGTCTTCCTCTCCCTTTCTTGCCCTTCAAGTATGTTAGTGATGAAAGTAGTGTGTCTGATCACATGTCAATAAATTCTAATTTCCTGTTTTCCATTTGGTTTAAAAATCTTCTCTCTGCTTTAACTTCCCTTAAGACTTCCAGGTTAGTTTTTCTTTCCGTCCAGCTCGTTCTGGTCATTTTCCGCCATATCCACATTTCAGCAGCTTCAAGTTGATTCCTTTCTAATTTATCCAGAGTCCAACTCTTACTTCCATACTGAAGTGTACTCCATACAAATGATTTTGCAAAGGATTTTCTGACATCTATATTCATGTGTGTGCTGGTTAAAATGTTTTTCTTGTTCATAAATACCTGTTTTGCCAATGCTGTTCTCTTTACTTCCAGGAAGCATCTATTATCCTCTATTATCATACAACCAAGATAACAGAATTGTTTCAAGTGTTCAATTCTGACGTCATCAATTTTTTATATTGGTTTTAATTTCTTCCAATTTTTCCGTACTACCATTACTTTCGTTTTCTGTTTGTTTACTTTTAATTTCCATAGTTTGAGTGCCTGAGAAGACTTTCAGCATTCTATTCATTTCTTTTTCTGAGTCTGCAATTAATACAATGTCATCTGCACCGGGCGAGTTGGCCGTGCGTGTAGAGGCGCGCGGCTGTGAGCTTGCATCCGGGAGATAGTAGGTTCGAATCCCACTATCGGCAGCCCTGAAAATGGTTTTCCGTGGTTTCCCATTTTCACACCAGGCAAATGCTGGGGCTGTACCTTAATTAAGGCCACGGCCGCTTCCTTCCAACTCCTAGGCCTTTTCTCTCCCATCGTCGCCATAAGACCTATCTGTGTCGGTGCGACGTAAAGCTCCTAGCAAAAAAAAAAAAAAAAAAAATGTCATCTGCAAATCTGATACAATGTATCCTTTCACCATTGACTTTTATTCCCTTTGCCTTCCCCTTCATGATCTGAATAGCTTCCTCAATGAACATATTAAATAAATACGGTGATAGGGGACAACCTTGTCTAACTCCTTTCCTAATCCTGGCCTTTTCTTCTACCTGATTGATGATTATTTTTGTGCTTTGGTTCAGATACAGTTGATTAATCATTCTTCTATCACATGTCGTTACTTGAGGTACTAGTTACTAGGTACTAGAAACAGCGGATGAAATTAGAAGACAACATAGCATCTTTTTCTGAAATCTAGAGGAGTGAGTTTGACAGTGCCCCAGTTAATGATGAAAGACAAGAAAACATGATCTGTCTGCCAAACATGGCAAAAACTGGTACAAGAAGATCGTTTAAGTAAAATGAAGTACGGTTCTGGTAATGTTGTGTTATATTGTTATAGTGAGTTGTGTGAAACGAATTAATAAAGACTTAAGTGGGTAAGGAAACGTTATCACGTTCATTACATTCATGACAATTATACTTGTTATGAATATTCAAACAGTTGCGCTTATTGTGTCTGGTTCCACGGTGTAGGGGGCAACGCGCCCGCCTGTCACCCAGCGGTCCCGCGCTCGATTGCCGGCGGGGTCAGGTCTTTTTTTAATATAATGATTAATATCCCTGGTCTGGGGACTGGGTGTTTGTTTTGTCCTTAATGTTCATTTCCTTACATTCAACACATTACACTACCGCCATTACAATTACATGCAGATTCCTCACATATGGTGCCAGTAGGGGCAAAAGATCTTAATAGGTCGACACTCCGAATAAAAAGCATTTAAAATATGTTCATTGTAATTGGGGGAACCTGTAATTGTCACAACAATGTTTAAATAAACAATGGATAATCTATATCTAATTACTGGATGAAGGGAAATACAAAGTACCTACAATAACCTAATATTGAGAAAAAGTGTGCGTCATATTTTTGATGCATGGTTCATAAGACAGAAAAGCACTCTAATGGACTATACCTAATTTAATGATTTTAAATGAAACTTACATACACTGTAGGCAACACTCGAACTTCACAGGCTTGAATTTGCGTTCAAAAAAAACCAATTGCTCGACTTTCTGAGGACTTAGTCGGGTGCGTCTGTCATTAATTACCAGTCCCGTTTTAGAAAAAAAAAATCGTTCACAAGGATCCGATGTGGCAACAACATTGAACCTTTATTTGACGATTTTGGAGAGGGTCGGATAGACGTGCTTGTATTTCTTCCATCAGATTAAGGGGTTTTCCGACCTCGGCAATAGGCGTTCATCTAAATAACGCTGTACTTCCACTATTGCCCCCGATAACGATGTACCCCGAGGTTGGACAGTAGCAACCATCGCATCGAACTCCTCCCAAACCGAAATCGTATTGGAGGCGGAACTTTCACTCACAGTAGTATTGATATTTTCGTGAACATTCACTGACACTTGTTGACTGTTCAGTTCTTTCATAACGAGCTCAATGGCGTTTTTTTATTTATTTTTTTTTATTTTTTTATGTATGGAGTCAGCAGCACTGGAACTCGAAAATGGAATGAGCTTGAAGCGCGGATCCAAAAAAGTGTACAGTGCCAAAGTTTTGCTCCATTCCAAATTCGGAAACCGTGTTCTAATTCCATTGTCTAAGGAATCAATCAGATTCCGCACTGTGGGGTGAAAGTCTTATTTCACAAGTTTGTTACACACTGCAGACAGTCCCCGAATGAGCACTATAACCTGACTTGCGGTGATGTAGTTTTCGGCACTCAGTTTCGAAGAAACTTCTTCAGACGGTTTCTAAACTGTTGGCAACTCACCGCAGATTCGCCATTCCTCTATTGAAATTGGAGGAAGCAAAACATTACTCAAAGCCACCGTGCTTTTTATGGCGTCTTCAAGCAGTGACAGCTGTTGGAACATGAACAGCGTAGAGTTCCACCTAGTCGGCATATCCTGAAGCACTTTTTTAGGATTTGGAACTCCTGAATCGTTTTGGAATTTTAACAGTTTCTGGGTTGCCTGATTAGACCTCTTGAAGAATGTCACCACTGCTTTGAATTTATCGTGCATTTCGTTAAGGCCCTTAAGCGCATCTTGCACAACTAAATTCAATGTATGGGCGACACATCCTAAATGTCTCCACTTGAGTTCTGTTGTCACAGCACTTTTGACGTTTGATGCATTATCTTTTACAACAACTAGCACTTTATCTGTCAAATTGAATTCATCTGTAATTTTTTAAAATCTTGTGCGCAAGGTTGGCATTGGTGCGTGACACGTCAATTAGCGAGCACCCCAAGAGTACGGATTTCAAGTTGAAATCGTCTGTTATGTAGTGTGCTGTAACTGCCATGGAACCCTCAAGAGCATTAGAACTCCAGCAATCTGTTGTTAGAAAAACACTGGACACAGTATTCAATATTTCATGAACTCTATTGACGCACTGTTCATATGCTGCTCGTAGCATTGCATTACAAATCACTTTCCTGTTTGGTAGCTCATAGGATGGATTTAGCGCTTTCACGAACTGCACAAAATCTTTATCTTCAACTATAGATAAAGGGTGGAAGTGCAATGTGAATAATCCCAGTAGATGCCTGTCCATAGATTTCTTCATGGAGCTGCTAACTGTCTTTGGGATAAATGTTGCTATACTGGTTTGTTTTCTTACCGGTATGTCAGATGTTCTAGAAGTTGACGCAACAGGTTCAGGAGCCGTCATAGATGATGTTGATGCCACAGGAGCAGATTCAGTAATAATCGTGTATGGTAAAAATGGATCTGCAATATTTTGAAGTACTGGTTCCAGGCCGTCAGGGTCATTTTCTTGCACAGTGATCCTACTTGGTCTTTCATGTTGCAAATTGACAGTTGGGTGTATGCGTTCAATGTGTTTTCTTAAATTGGTAGTTGTGGACTTGTACGAACATTTTTTACCACATATATCACACTTTGCAAAGTTGCTATCGATTGAAGTGAAATAATTGCACAAAGAACTTGGTCTTCACGTGTTTACTCATTTCCATCAAGTGTCTGCTGCCTACACGTAACAATAACACTACTCAGGAAGAGAGAGAGAGCAGTACTTATTTACATTAGTGTAGCCAACACCGTCATTCTGTTTATCGTAACAGAAATTATATCTAATATTAACTTTGAAAGGAATTGGGGGCAGTGGGAAAGTTCTGTCAAAGTGAAATAGTATTACAAAATGCATTTTATCTGGCCTACGTTCATTCTATAATATCAGTATGGAAAGTTAGCATACTTTATTTATGGTACAAGAAAAATTATACGGGTGAAACTTACAATAATATTATACTGTAGGTAGCCTTGCGCGATGTCTGTCAGTGATTACCCCCGAACAGTTGAATGTGTCATAACAGGCACAGAATGTGACCTTCAGATAGTACGCACGTCTTCCAAGTGAGAGCGCTTTCGCAGGAGATTGCTTTAAGCAAATACAGTAGAGACAATGGTAGTGGTACACTTTAGTTACCACTACCAGGGCCGATGACCTTTGATGTTAGGCCCCTTTAAACAACAAGCATCATCATCATCAGTTACCACTACCAGATGACAGCAGGAACTTATACCAAATACAGTAGAGACAATACGCGACACTTACGGATTTAGCCTTGTTGAAATGGGAGACAATTCGACGGTGGCGCTCCTAGTGACTTGACCTGAAAAGTCGCGCTAAATTCAAATATCAATGGAAATGCATATACGAAAATGGATAAATAAATGACGTCTAGAAAGAAAGTGTTATTGAGATATTAACTTCGAAGTTGCTAAAGCAATTCTGGATAAATGAATGAAGAATTATTTAAAAGATTATTTAAAGACTGAAATTAGACACATAAACAAGATGTGAAATGGACTGCTGTGAAAGGTCCTGATCTTTCATTTATGCATTACTTTTTTTGCTTTAGCATTCCTGCCTGTACTTTTACGGTTATATTTGTCTTTTTTCTCATTTAAAAAGCATGTTATCACATTAAGACACTTGTCAATAAAAATATCGGCACATTCCTTACACACATGATGCAATGAATTATTTTAAAGCAGGGCAATTTTCCTCTTAATTCTTATATAAGCGTAAAGTCCCTTCTTTCTTGTACACCTTATCCAAATCACTTCTGTGACATTTCAAAACCCACAGATCACACCTACAACAACACATTGGTATTCAAGGTTAACTGCTGCACTATACAATAAAGTATGCGTATTATATTGTAAGCCAGTTAAAATATGGGTCGAGCAGGTCAGAAGATCATGAAGTACTATAAAAATCTCTCTGTCACTGGAAGAATATATATGCAAACACAATGTTACATTTTCTTGTCAGGAGGTAAACGGAAGAAAGACCGCGCATTTTTCTCTACTTCATAGTTACTGCAGCAAAATACAGCACATACCTTTCCCTTCAAGAGGAGATATCAAGGAATGACACACGCTACTATTTTTTTGTCATCTCACTGAAAACGCATAAATAACACCAAAAACTTTACACACAAATACACGTGCTCTTATGACAGAATCAGTAGTTCTCAGGTCTACCCGCTAGAGAGAGCTCTAATAGCTGTCCCTCGATATCTCGCTAAGTGTCGCGTATTGTCTCTTACTGTATTTGCTTAAAGCAATCTCCTGCGAAAGCGCTCTCACTTGGAAGACATGCGTACTATCTGAAGGTCACATTCTGTGCCTGTAAGCTGCTACTAGTGACAGGTCCCCACTTCCCAGTTACTCATTTCACTAGTACGTTTTTCTGTTGTCGTTACTCGATAACCTGTTATTTCTCATCCTCGTTACATTTGTAAGTGACAGGCATGTAACTGGGACAAACTAACTGTTACGTTATTTTTCAGCCATCTCTAGTGTGCGTGTGTAACATTGGCGGTAGTTCTGAAACTCTTAGAATTGTGTGACGAATTTCTAAGCGATTTAGTATTTTTACTGGTGTTCGTAATGAATTCAACTAGGAAACAATATTATCATTCTTTTCGGGAGGCATATTCTGCTTACTTTCCTTTTTTATACGATCACGGAAAGTGTTCCCAGTGTTACGTGAAAACAGATGAGCACTCATCAAGATGTAATTTTGTGTATTTAATTTCAGGGGTGATCATAATATATACAGGGGGAGAATGACGACGGATGCGAGCAACATAAAAACAGGGGGAAAGCAAAATAATAAAATACGGGTACTGTATTGGGACATTTTTCGTTACGTAAATATATTATTATGATTATTTTTATTCAAAGAAGAAATTAACTCAAATGTATTGATTTAAGTGCTCCAATGTGGGTGTTAAATATGTAAATAAATAAAAACAACAACATTAATGGCACGTGGCCTCCGGAGCCGGGTACTATGTACGCGCATATGAAAATGCGGCCCAATCTAAGATGAATTCTAAGGTTTAATTCGGCAGACAGACAGCCCCCGAACCATTGGAATTAACCAAGGAAAGTTAAAATCCTCGACCCAGTCGAGACCCCTTGAACCAAAGGCCAACACGTGCTAACCATTTAGCTCATACTATACATACAGGTATCAAAGTATTCCAACCATGATATAGGCCTACGAGATGAAAGTAAAATGCGTGACTTTTTCGCTGTTTTGTTTTACATTTTTTTACACATTTCGTAATAATTGAAAACCTTTAAGTCCAGTTCTCTTATTGCAAATTAAAGATATACGTGGATATTACCTCGATAACCTGTATTTAGGAAAAGATTCCGCAGACCCTTTGCGAACGATAGGTTAGATACCCAACACGGCTATTCTCCCCCAGTTCAGCTCAGATAGTCACAGAGGTAAGAAATTCAACGCGGCGCGTCTCGAACGATGCCACAGTGGCTTGTGCGAAGCTGGCAACTTACGAACTAGTTACAAGACTAGGCTATGCGAAAAGATTATTGGTCTGGTTTGGTTAGGTCCGGCTTGTAACAAGATTATTGGGCAGAGGGCAACAAAGCGGTCAACAGGCCTCTAGCATCCCACACACTCCACAGGGTACGACGCAATTGATTACCCTGTGTCTAAACGTATCTGGCGCACTGCGCAATTATCTCTTCTTTTTTTTCAATGAAGTTGGCAGCCCTGGCCAGCCTATACTAACACAGAAAGTGGTGGCAAATTTCAGTTTTATGCTGTACGTTTTAATTCTTGTAGGCTAAATAAGAATACTTTTAGGGGTCGGTTAGTGAGCCGTGGAGAACCGTTGACACCAGGAGGCTTTAGTGAGGTTGCGCGTGAATAACCTGCGCACAGCACTAAAAGATCCTTGTTCAAGACTAGCATCTCCAAATCGCTTGTACATTCTCGCGTAACAGGTTGCCGCTTGTTACATGCTAAGAGTATTCAGCAGTTCCTCTAAATTCAAAAATCTTTTGCGTATATTTGCTTTACGTACGATCGATCAATGCGAGAAAATTGTGACCGAGAACAAATAATTTTTCGACGATCGATGCGATAAAACGATAGATGCGGGGAGATTTAACATTGGTTTATATGGAACATTTTTGGGACCGAATAAATTCAACGATGAATACGGGAAAACGACAGTTCCGGGAACGATCCATCGAGGTTCTACTGTATTTGACTTGTATTAGTATTGTTTATAATCCCCCCTCCCCTGCCGTCCTTTTTAATTATGTCTCAAGACTGTTACGCATGCATGTGTTGTTAAAAAATTTCCGCTTGGGGATCTTCTGGATTTCTCTTTTTGAAAGTTTGCAGGTATGCAATGCACGTAGACAAAATTATTGTGGGCTGAAAAGCAGCGTCTGTTTTATTACTCTAATTTATTTCAGGATGACCCGGTAAATTTACACGCAGTATACACACACACTCTATTCTATTCCGCTATGAACTGCCACACTTGCTAATTGCTGTCTGTTTACAAGTGCCTCTTCTTTATACTGCAGGCGGCCTGGCACGTTGGTATTACATGGGAACGGCTATAATGATCCTTACTTTCATTTGCGCTCATAATTCCAGCCACCCCATATGGCAGCTGCGTGGCGACCGCTGAGTTTGAACACATAGCTACTGGCTAAACAACATAACACAGTTCCTTGGTTCAATTCCCTAGACAGTCCAGTTCACACAGTCAAACACAGTGAACAAATAAACAGCAACTCAACAGTGTTACACAGCAGGACGATACTTCTCACAACATAATTATTAACACAGTTCCAATTATACTCAAAATAGCTGCTCTGGTGGCCGCCTCCTCGATAATCCTCAGTGCACAGAAGTCCATACACACAGTACTCTCAGATAGTACACATTCTTCCATTCTGTTCACTATCTTTGGTCCAGCTACTCTCTGGACACTCCAACACAACCACCACTCCTCGATCAGACTTCGGTGGAACACTAGCGACAGCCAGCACTTCTGTCACCCTTGGCTCAGCCACAGAACCCTAATACACGGAGTCCAACGCTGACCCACCTCGGAGTTCAACACTGACCGCATGTCCAGCACCAACACTTTCTCTACCACATAGCCCAACACTGACTGTCCATGGCTAGCCTCCCTTTTTATAGCTCAGGTGATGTGTACCAGAATATTCGTGATGTTGCTAGAGAAAGGACATTCTTGTTGCATCTCCCAGAAACTCACAGTTAAGCCAGCCTACGAGAACAATACCGGGAAAGGCTGGTGCGGTCTTCCAGGTCAGCTGGGAGATCCCCTGTCATCCGACTTGCTAGCCCCTTCTTGGAAGTACCAAAAGGGGCTCCCACCCTGCTGGCACGTAACAATATCGCATGGAAGTTTGACTGGTGAGGAAGATGGGTATGTAGATGATGAGTGTAGGAGTGATGCAGTGGAAGTCACAAGTGTCACTATAGAAACACATCTGTTTTATGCATAAAATTGAGATGACTTTTCGTTCTTGGACATTATTCTCTTGAGAAATTTACAGTACAAAATGAGAAAAGACAAACTATTATCTAAAATACAGAATGTTATGACTTTTCTCATTAGACATTAAACGTTGGCGTAATCCACATTGCATTTTGTAAAATAATTTTCCTCTTGTGTATGTCAAATTATGTAAAATGTTATATTTACCTTTTTTCTAGCCAGTTTTGCTAGTTTATATAATACATTTCAATATTTTAAATAGTATAGTTTTTACTAGGCACAATGTAAAAACTGCAGACTTGTGGAAGTTCGTGCAATAATTACTGCAAATTTTTGGAAGTGCACTGTATGTTCGTTTGCATAAACTGAGAACAGACTTTTTTCTGATAATGGTTTGTTAAGGGATTTATTAAAGGGCACGTGGTTAGTGGATACTAAAATAGTCATTTTCCTCTTATTCGCTTATTGACACACACACTGTATAATACGATTTCATGTTTCTCTTATTTTACAGTCACCCTTTATCAGCTAGAAGTTCAGTTTGTCTCCAGTTTCCACATAACATGTATTCATGAAATGATTCACAACTGTGAAAAGACTACTGGTACTGAATTAAGAGGCAGCTCAAATTTCCATTCTGCAAGCTCTATTTGTTAATAATTCCAAAGACAGTTTTCTGACTTAAACAATGTCAGTGATTTTCTTTAGGAAACTATTTTTATTGAAAATGTGAAAATATAAAAAACTACAGAAGTCTCATCTAATATTATGAAGTAGGAATTTTTTCTGTGCATTTTTTATGAGATAAAATTTAAGATTTTGTTTGAATCAGAACTCTGTATTTTGTAAAAATGTTTATCCCCGATTATAATGTTGAATTGGAATCTTCAACAGGTTTCCCGTGATATACCCATCGATGTGCACACTTCTAGTTACAGCAGCTCTGCACCTTCAGGCTTCTCGTTATGGTCAACGAGCAGACATGACAGTCATCCCTTTTCTCAGCTTCCTCCCCTGCATGTTCACCCCAGTTCACTTTCAGGTGGAAAGGTAAGATTACTCATACAGATAATGGTTTATTCCATGCCTAATTCTTATCACTTTGGGTCTCAAGTTGTAGGGCTGAATTCATAGACAGCACTTCTACATAAGTTGAACCCTTATGTAATAAGTTATCACTTATAAGAGTGTACACCGGGCGAGTTGGCTATTTGGTTAGGGACACGTGGCTTGCATTCTGGAGATAGTGGGTTTGAATAGAACCAAGTACATTTCTGAATTTTTAAAGAAAAATTCACCATGCCCATTATATTTAAGGAATGATTTGAAGCTGAATTACGTTGTATAGTGGAGGGAAGTACCTAAAGTGTTGGGTCAAGATAAAGCAATTCAGGGGAAAAAGGAGTGATCAGTTAATGATTTAGTAGACCCCGTGTCTAATTGGGCTATTGCAAGGATCTTATTAAGCAAGACAATTACAGAAGCAATATGGTGAATTAAGGAATATGTCATTAGTAGGTAGCAGATTTTGACCATTATCACACAAACTGCTTATTGATGTGGTTGGTATTGGTTTCCTGATAGAGGTGTAGGTCACTCTTTTGCAATATGCCCAAATCCTTTATATCGATAACATTTAAATGATAAATTGGCAGAAGAAAAGATGTGATTAGAATCGTTTCTGTGTCTGTGTTCATGGAATAATAATAATAAGTGCAAATGTTTTTTATTCAAGGAGGGAAGGGGAACTGTCGCATACTAGGAGGCATTGCTATATGAATTTAGCGTATCCACTTGTGCTATATTAAAAAGATGGGCAATAGTAATTGGAGGAGCAAAAGGGTGAATGAGATGCTTAAAGGAAGGCAAGGCAAGGAATTGTATGACAGACACCATTTCAGTACGATGAATAGCAATAACTGACATCGCTGAAAGTAATAAATTATTGTATCTAAGTAGTCATAAGTTGACTTGTGATTAATGATGACACCGTATGTCATTATCATCATTCTTTCATGTATTAATCCTATAGAAGAACTGTTACGGTGTATACAAAAGATTTGCATTTTCACGCCATCTCTTCCTGGGGCGTCCCAGAGATCTCTTCGCACCGGGGCAGTAGTTTATGACTGCTTTGGGGATCATGTTTCTGTCCATCCTGGTTTAGTTGTTCTAGCCAGTTTCTCTGGTATTCATAGATGTATTCCAATATAGGTCTGCTTTTAAGGTCATTCAGCACATCTGTACTGTATTTCTTTTGTGTTCCCACTTCGTGACTCCTGCTGTTCGCCGCATGTATTTCATTTCAGCTGTAGTTATTCTTCTCTCATCGCATTTCCTCAGAATCCACGCTTCACTTCCATAGCAAAGTACAGGTCTTGTCAAGGTTTTGTAGATTCTTGTACGGGTGTGTTCAGAAGCTGAAAGGTGACAGACGCACCACTGAACCTACCTCCTCCTTGCCAGCAACTAGTAGGGGGGACATTTCCTTGCTTTCAAGTCTACCAAAGATACAATTGCAGAATGGAAAAACCGTACGGTATATTTTCATCACCCAAATTATTATGGATTTCATACGACAGAAAATGATGATGCAGTGCGTTCCAAAACTGATCCCATTCTTGGAGACAATTCATGTTCTCCAACCAAAATTTACTCAAAATGTTCAAAATCTTAGGATAGAGAAGATTATGCAGTAGTGTGAATTGAGCAAGTTGCATAAGCAAGAACTTTCTTGCTGCAAATACAATACAATACAATGGATTTATTTTGTCTGGCAAGATTAAGGCCATTAGGCCCTCTCTTCCATCTAACCAGAAAATACAGTATCTACATGTACAAAATTGAAATAAATACACTTACAATTGAAACATCTTGCAACTACTAAACAATACAATATGATAAAAATAAAAAATAGGAAAAAATAGGAGAATGATGATGATGATGGCTACACAATTATGACATGATTAGCTAATTTCTATTAATCTTGGTAATAACAGTGGGATTATATAAAGTCTATAGTTTGAGGAAGCTAGATCTAGCAGGTGAGGCTACTCTGACAGGGACGGGTAGTGTATTCCATTGTCGTGCCGAAGAAATAACAAATGAGTTTGCGTATCGTGTGGTACGGTGAGGTGGAAGAGATAAGAGTATATCAGATTTTGACCTTGTTCCGAAACTGTGATTGGACGGGAGGTGGTGAAATTGACTGTACAAGTAGGGAGGTGAGCATGAGGAGAGTATTCGACGAAGAAGGCATAAAGCATAAAGATTACGGTGCTGTTTGAGTTTTAGCCAACCAAGTTCATCGTAGGCGGTGTAACATGGTCAAAGTAACGTAGGTCACATATATAGCGAACACGGGCGTTTTACGCGTGTTGTAGTTTGTCGTTAAGAGTAGCAGTCAGGTCTTTATACACGGCGTCACAGTACTCAAAATGAAGTAATAGCCATAGTACTAAATTCTCAGGGTCTGTAGCCATTAACTGAGGTACTTAAGAGCCTGTTTTATAATATGAAAATTAACAGAATTATTAAAGGAAGTGGTTGTCTGGAATAAAGGATCATTTGAATAATCAGGCAATATAGAGGCATGCATTTTTATTAGGGTCAACATTTGACTGCATGTTATGCACAGAATTTTCAGGTCTTCTTTCTTTATTCGTGTCAGAAGTATCAACAGTACTTACAGATATTTAACAAAAAGCAACAAGATATCTACATTCCTACTATACAAATATACAAGTCTGTTATACAATCACAGATAGAGCAACAATATTCTAGAGCTAGATGATGCTTGCCCAGTATTGGGCGACGTCAATAGCGTTGGGGGAGGCTGCAATCAAGTCTTTCATAGTGCACATTGAAGGACATAAAACACACTGACATAGATGTTGGATCGTCTGCTGCTCTCCGCAATCACAAAGTGATGAATCACTTGAGAAGCTCCACTTCCGCAAGTTTACTTTGGTTCTGCCGACTTCTGTACGGAGTCTTTAAGGGCTTTCTATACTGTCCACTTCTCCTGGTATCCACATGGAAGACTTTCCTTCGGCTCTATCCAGTTGGAAAGGGGGTGGATTCTTTATTTCCACATTGTGACTTTAGCATTCTCCGCTTTCCCCTCAAGGTTAATAACTGATGTGCGGAGAAAACTTTTCCTAGATTTTAGCCTCTGTGTGGCTGGGTGGTATCCATAGAGAGGATGTGCTTCTGAAGAAGATGCCTGGAGCCTTTCTTTGTTAGCTGCTACCTCCCTACGAATCTCACCGGGAGCAATACCAGCTAAAAGTTGGAACTTCTCAATGGGTGTAGGTTTCAAACATCCAGTGATGATCCTGCAGCTTTTGTTTAAAGCGATGTCGACCTGCTTCGTATGAGCTGACCTGTACCAAACCGGGGAGGCATATTCTCCTGCAGAACAGCATAGAGCTAGAGCTGATGTTCTAATTGTTTGTGGTTGTGTTCCCCAACTTGTTCCTGATAACTTTCGTAGAATGTTGTTTCTGGCAGCTATTGTTATTAGTAGTAGTAGTAATAGTAGTAGTAGTTGGGGTATTTAATTCATGGTGAGTATGAGAGTTGTGATCCAGTGATTGAAAATTAGATAATGATTGGACTTGAGGTTGTTGCCCTTGTTGGGGGTTTTCAAGGTCGAAGACATTAACAAACTCCTCTGAAAAATGATGTATTTTACAGATATTTCAGGAAGTAAATTGAGGTTAAATAAGGTGTGCAGTGCAATGAGTTGAACTTAGCTACATCATTGTAACCTAGGGTAGCTACAATAAGCGACCATCAATGAAACCTACAGTACTACAGTAAGTTGTTATACTCTGTTACCATAAATATGCCACATAAATGCGTAACCATTAGGATAACATGGAATGATGGGACACCAATGTTTAACATCAGTATAACACAGTACGCAAGAGGTGAAGGGATCGTACCGCATCAATATCCAAAGAAAGGGCTAAGGGTAGGTAAGTTACCAATACAGCACACAAGCGAAGCACAATGGAAGAATACTTACCAAATCACAAACAACGAGGATAATAATAATTTTCATTTCCCCATGTCCAGTTGCTGCCAGATTGGGGTGTTGATAGCACTTTTCCACTGTTGCCTCCCTTTCCACCACTCCTCTTCATTAATTTTATTCTAGTCCAGCCTTCTTTTTCTTATTCTGTTCTTGATAGAGTCCATCCATCTTGCTTTCAGCCTCCCTCTTGCCTTCTATCCTAGCCTCCAACACTTGTTTTGGTATCCTTCCCTCCTCCATCTTAATATGTCCAAACCATAAGGGTATGGTACATCTTGTACATTATCTCTTTACATTTCATAGGAATTTCTTTGTTCCACGCCATGTTCCTTACATTCTGGTAGAACGTATTTTCCGTTTGGACCCTTCTGCTTCTCCGTATCCAGCCTTGCATTCTTTCACTTCCCAAATATTTTAAGCATTCAACAATCTTAAGGTTTTGTCCCCGTATGCTTATAGTTCCTTTTCGTTCACTTTCTCCTCTTATCATCACCACAGTTTTACTTTTGTCCACACTGATTTTCATATCATATTTCTCAATATAGTTATTTAAAGCCCTTGCATCTGGGAGATAGTGGGTTCAAACCCCACTGTCGACAGCCCTGAAGATGGTTTTCTGTGGTTTCCCTTTTTTACACCAGGCAAATGCTGGGGTTTTCCCTTCAGGCCACGGCCGCTTCCTTCCCACTTTTAGGCCTTTCCTATCCCATCATTGCCATAAGACCTGTGTCGGTGCAACGTAAAGCAAATTAAATAATAATTTATTTAAAGCCTCTAGAGCCTCTGCGGCTCAGGCAGCAGCGCGCCTGCCTCTCACCGCTGGGTTCCGTGGTTCAAATCTTGGTCACTCTATGTGAGATTTGTGCTGGACAAAGTGGAGGTGGGGCAGGTCTCCATTAACATTACATTTCGTCTGTCATTCATTAATCATTGCCCCAGAGGAGTGTGACGGGCTTAACCAGCCGGCACGATTCTATCCTCGCTACTACATGGGGGCTTAATTCATTCATTCAATTGCTGACCCGGTCAGATGACTGGAAACAGGCTGTGGGTTTTCGTTAAAGCCTCTAGTTAGATTTGCACTTCTGTATTGTTCACTCCCCATATCACTGTCATCTGCAAACAACGTTTTCATATCCCCTCCATATCTTGCTCTGGTTTCCTTTAGAATTTCATCCATAACCATAATAAACATAAGTGGAGACAATACACTTTCCTATCTTAGTCTAGTTTGGTTTCTATACCAATCTGTTTTCCCCACAGGACTCTGGACACAACTGAAATAATTCTTACACATTTCTTTCACTAGTTCCCTTGATTGCCTTCCGCGTCCATTTCTTTCCAGTGTTTCCTGCACCTTTTCTCTACTAAAATTATCGTATGCCTTCTCTAGATCAAGGAATACTATTACTATATCTTTTCCATATTCCCACTGTTTGTCCTGTTTTGGTAAAATTTCACAAGAAGAAGATATAGACTGATAGGACACATTTCAAGACCCAGGACTTGATCAGTTAGTTTTTGGGGAAAGTGTAGGGGGTGCGAATGGTAGGGGCAGACCAAGGTATGAATACGACAAGCAGATTAGAGCAGATGTGGGATGCAGTAGTTATGTAGAAATGAAAAGGTTAGCACATGATAGGGTGGCATGGAGAGCTGATGACTCAAACATCATCTTAGCAGCCTATATAACCAACGTAGACCAATAGATCCTGCTGGCTTTATTATTTCCACACACATTTCATCCATTGCAATATTACTCTCCATTTCTGGATCATCCTCATTTACCACTACTCTCTCTTCTGCATTATTTCTCACTTTGAGGAATTGAGAGTACAAGTGGTACAAGTGACATTTCACAAGAAAATGGTCTAAGTGCACATTTGGTAAGCCGAAGTATGGTTCTGTTCAGAGTAAAAGAAGTAAAAGTGAGTTCCTGCATAGCGCTGCACTATGTGATAATAAAGTTTAACCTCTAACACTGGGTCTGGAAAGCATTTCAAATACAACTAGTACAAGTGAAATGGTTGACGGAACACACATTGCTGCTCTCCTCAATGAAAATTCAGGTATGTATTTTTCTTATAGTACAGCAGTGGCACAATAAGTATGCTTTTGAGAGTACTTATGGTAATATTTAATGCATTTTTAAATACGCCAAATGTGATGCCATTCCTTGTTTGCGATGGCAGCTTTGTGTTCTTAGGACAAAATTGGCAACGTAGGATCCATTGGTATTTATCCATTAGCAATCTTCTGTGCACAGGCTTGTTATTAAAATGTAATAAAACGTCGCACCTGTGCAATTTGTTCTATTATTATTAATCATAACTTATTTTATGCAATAGTTTTAATATTATTCACAGGTTATGTTAGTTTACTTACATTTTACAGAATGCATTATAATTTTTCTAGATGCCAGTTCTGATTCCGATTTACTGGAATCTGATGATTGTGTGTCCTCAGAATAGAGTTCTGTGTCCTCTACAATAAGTTTAGATCAAAAGGGAAGTAGTAAATTTACTGTAAGTTCATTCACCCAGTAAGCCAATCTTATAATATTATGAAGATCCACACGATATAGGCCACTTTATTTGGGCTTATCAGTGCCCATATTATTTATGTTAGACATGGAAAGAGTTGACAATACTTCTGACACACTCCTGAAAAAGTAGAGCAAACCTTTACAACCTGAGATACCGGAAGAAGCAAGAAGGGGTCGGAAGCAGACAAAAATCTAAAACACAGAAAACAGGAGGTTAGGAAGAGGTTACGAAATTTTGGGGAGATGTACACTACTTGTAAGGGGAAGGTGATTGAAGCAAGGTCAGTGAAACCTTTTAAACAAAACTTTCTTTTAATTAAACCTGTGGATTCTATAACAAAGGACGAAGTTCCTAAAGACACTGAAGGAAATAAAATACAGTGGAGGAATATTAGATGGATCCGAGTCGCTAAAGGAAATCCTCTAATGATGTAGTTGAAATATACACTAAAACGTGTATTTCTGTTTAGAAAAGCAGATTTTAAAAGGCACATTCTTGGTCGGCCATCAATGGTTTCTCTCCCACCTTTATGCGAAGATGGCATTAAAATAAAATATGAGAAGTGGAAAGATGTTCAGATGATGGACTACATCCCCCCCGGTTCATCACAAGTTCTACAACAATATGCCCCATACTTACACAGTAGTTACAATGAATGCAAGAAGAGAGAGGAGAGAAACAAGAGGACGTGGAGGAAGAAGGGGGCGTATACGGGGAAGTCTGAAGAAACGCAACGAAATGGTACAGCATCAAGAGTGTTGCCTCGGGAAGGACATTCTTCAACAGATACCACAGAAGGGAATGATTCTGATTCTGTAAAGACTGACTGTGAGGGAAATATAGAACGTGACTGTGAATAAAGTCTCTTATGTGTTGGAGCCACACCAGTATATTTTCGTTTTATATTTTTACATTATTTTTTTGTTTACCTATCGTGTTCTTAAGCCTGTTATATCAATTATGCATTAATTGTTCACATAACCTTGTTTTACAATGAGCATGCATTGTAAATTAACTGTTTCGTATCAAAAATTTAAAAATATAAAAGGGTAATTAAATTGTTTCCACTTGTACTGCTTTTACTCTAAAAAGTTTTCAGGCACAAGGAGTACAAGTGTTTTTAATGTTTTGGAAAATAATGCAAACCATACCTACAAATATACACAGACTCACTGACTGTTAGAAAAAAATATTTGATGTTTTGAAAACAACTCTCAGAATTTATAAACAGCTATTCAACTTTAGCAGTCATTTACTCAGTTTGCATAAAGGAGCACTTGTACTCTCAGCCCCTCAATTTATCAAAATAGTCTTTCCACCTATTCCTTATCTCCTCTGGGTCTGTTATTACATTTCTACTCTCTTCCTTCACTTTTTTGTGTAGTTTTTTTTCTTTTCTCTACCCCGTTGTGTGTGGGGGATGCAGATGAAGAATGTACCCACAGGATCCCCTGCATGTTGTAAGAGGTGACTAAAAGGTGCAACCAAGGGATGATGACTTCAGAACCATGAGATTACTTGTGATTAGTATCATTATGTGCGGAACACCATGGGACGACGTTATATGGGAACTACACCATTATGTGAGGAGCACTACGGGTCTGGGTGTTGTTGCTTGTGATAATTATCATCATGTACATTCCATTTGTCTGTTCCATTGTGTTCAGAATGGGTCTCTCCCTGTGGGTGAGGGATGCAGACGAAGAGTACACCCACGGTATCCCCTGCCTGTCGTAAGAGGCGACTAAAAGGGGCAACCAAGGTATGATTGTATTAGAAAAGTGAAACTACTTGTGATTAGTACCACCATGCGGGGAACACCATGGGTTGCTCTTACTTGCGTGTAGTACCACTATGTTAGGTACAAAATAGGTTTGTGATTAGTACCAACAGTGTGTGTTGCTGGCTTTTACAGTACCTGTGATTAGTACCACTTTAGGAGCGACTCCATGGTTCTGGCTTGACTATAATTAGTACCCACTCTATGAGGAACGCCACGGGATAGTGTGAGTCCTTGTGGTTAGTACATGTACGTGATGAACACCAAAGGTTTGCGTTGCCTGAAAATGGCACCGCAATATGCGAAACACCATAGGTGTGTTTTACATTTGCAAATTTCATTACCTCTGAGTAGTACCATAATGTGTGGAATACCGTGATTCTACGCTACTTTTGATTGGTACCGCAACATGACAAATACCATGGTTCTACTTTCCTAGCGATAAGTACCATTATGAGAGGCTGATGACTTGGATTTTGGACTCCTTTAGAGTACAAGCATCATTGATTCAGTATTATGGTATAGAAGCAGGCCCTTGGTCAGAAATACTATTGTTTTACGTCAGTTTTTGTGAATGTGAGGCATTGCGGTTCGGATCCACTGATTGTTATAAATTCATATCCATCCATTCATTCTTCGTCCCCACGTTTTAAATTTTGGTCTGTGGAGGATTTTGGACTTTTAATTTGTCATTACATTTTGTCTCATTTTGTACCATTAGGGGCTGATGATCTAGATGTTAGGCCCCTTTAAACAACAAGCATCATCATCAGAATGGGTCTGCATTACCTCTGAGTAGTACCACTTTATGCGAAACACCATGGATCTACATTGCCTGCGATTGGTACCACTATGTGAGAAAAATCACTGGTTTGGTTGGTGCCTGTGATTAGTACCACTATGAGAACCATGGGTCTGCATTATCTAAGAGTAATACCAATATGTGAGGAACACCATGGGTTTGTGTTGCCTATGGGCGTTATCATAATGTGTAATACACCATGGGTCTACATTGCCTATGATTAGTACCACTATGTGAGCAAAATCGTGAGTGTAAGTGGCCTGTGGTTAGTTCCACTAAGTGAGGAACACCGCGTGAATACAGTCACCCATGATTAATACCACCATGTGAGCAACATCATGAGTATAAGTGGACTGTGGTTAGTTCCACTACCGGGCGAGTTGGCCGTGCGGTCAGGGCACACGGCTGTGAGCTTGTATCCGGGAGATAGTGGGTTCGAATTCCACTGTCAGCAGCCCTGAAGATGGTTTTCTGTAGTTTCCCCATTTTCACACCAGGCAAATGCTGGGGCTGTACCTTAATTAAAGACACGGCCGCTTCCTTCGAACTCCTAGGCCTTTCCTCTCTCATCGTTGCCATAAGACCTATCTGTATCAGAGCGACATAAAGCAACTATTAAGTGAAATAAGTTTCATAATGATAGATCCGTATTGAACTGTGATTACAATAGAGTAAATTAATGTATTATTTGAGGCCACCTTTTCAATACAAAATGTAAAGAGTTTAAATTACATAAGTGATTAGGGACTAGTTTCGACCTAGTACGTCATCGTCAGCCTAAAGCAAAATTAAAACACAAATAACGAAGAAAATAAACAATGTAAAGACAGGTAAGGTCTCGTAAAAGTACATACCATGTGAGATATTGTGCAGCACTATGTTAAAAAATAACTCTCTGAAACAGATTCATAATAAGTCCAGTGCACATTAAAAAGATGTTACAGATAGGAATCCTTGAGTTGCTGGATAAGGAGATTAGAATATGCTGGCTCCTTTAAGATACTGGTATCCAATTGAAGAACCACTGAGCCGAAGTCACGTCGTTTATTTACGATTAAAGACCAGTGCGCCATATAGCATTAAAAAGTTGATAGGGATGGAAATTTTTCAGTTGTGGGTCAAGGAATTCAACATGCTGGCTTCTTAAGTTTGCTACTGTATATTCGAAGAACAACTGAGATGAAGTTACGTCGTTTTTTAAGATATTCATAGACGTAAAAACACATGGATGCTGGAAAGGCTCTTTAGTTTTTTGGAACTTGGAGGAAGGTAATTGTTGCGCGTGGAGGCTTAAGAATCCAGAGATCCGCTACGTTATCTTAAAAAATAGAGATCCATAAAAAGGTCCAGTGTGCCGTATAAAAGTAACAAGTTGTAAAAGTAATCCTTAAGTTGTTGGTCATGGAAATTGAAAAGGGTTGGTTTTCAAGCGATGCTGCTGTTCATTCAGAGATCAATTGAAATTACAGTACTGTAACATTGTCTTCTCAAGATGTTTATAAACTTGAAATAAATGTCGATGCGAAGTAAGATGCTAGAAGAAAGCTCTTCTGTTTCTAGAATCTTAAAGGACGATGGATGTTACACGAGGAGGATTAACATATATGGAGTTAAATAAAGGTGGATAGAAATTCGCAGTTCAATGCGGACTATACATTTGACTCTGAATAAATGACGGCGAGGAAAGAAAGAAAAGAAAGAAAAAACTTTGGTCAGGTGGAAGAAAATATTTAAATAAAATATGTCATAAGGGAATTAACGCATGTTGTAATAAGCTGAAGAGAGAAATGGGGCTGGGTGAGGTTCAAAGGAAATCTTGAGGAGGTGAAGGGAGAAAAAAGAACGGAAGAAGAAAAGGGGGAGGGGGAGAGGATATTAAGGTGGGGCTGAGGGATGTGGGAATATGGAAAATTGTTTAAGATAAGTACTATAAGTAGAATGAAAAATTGGACCCTTAATATTTGATTTTGATTGTCTGAAAAGCTGAATGTGCAGGTCAAAAAAGAATGTTCGATTTTTCAGAAATGTCATTAAGATTGAAGTTTGGATTAAAATAATCATCTAGATGTATAAAGCAATTCTCGGTTATGTTAATGAGGGGTCCTTTATTCATAACTTTAAGAATGACCATATGTTTAATGTCTGTAAATTTATGATTATAATCATTCATGTGTTGACCTTACCTTTTTATGGATCTCTATTTTTTAAGATAACATAGCGGATCTCTGGATTCTTAAGCCTCCACGCGCAACAATTACCTTCTTTCAAGTTCCAAAAAACTGAAGAGCCTTTCCAGCATCCATGTGTTTTTACGTCTATGAATATCTTAAAAAACGACGTAACTTCATCTTGGTTGTTCTTCGAATATACAGTAGCAAACTTAAGAAGCCAGCATATGTTGAATTCCTTGACCCACAACTGAAAAATTTCCATCCCTATCAACTTTTTAATGCTATACGGCGCACTGGTCTTTAATCGTAAATAAACAACGTGACTTCGGCTCAGTGGTTCTTCAATTGGATACCAGTATCTTAAAGGGGCCAGCATATTCTAATGTCCTTATCCAGCAACTCAAGGATTCCTATCTATAACATCTTTTTTTATGTGTCTGTACATTGTTTAATTTCTTCGGTATTTGTGTTTTAATTTTGCTTTAGGTTGACGATGACCTAGTACTAGGTTGAAACTAGTCCCTAATCATTTATGTAATTTAAACTCTTTACATTTTGTATTGAAAAGGTGGACCCAAATAGTAGATTAATTTACTCTATTGTAAAGCAAAAAAAAAAAAAAAAAAAGTTCCATAGTTCCACTAAGTAAGGAATACCGTGTGAATACAGTTGCCCATGATAAGTTCCACTATGTGAGGAACACCATGAGTCTGGGTTACTGGTGAGTAGTATTGTTATGTGCAAAACACCATAGGTTTGTGTTAGCTGTGCATGGTGCCTTTATGAGTGACTCACCATGGGTATACATTACCTGTGATTAGTACCACTATAGGAGAAACACCATGGTTCTGCTTTAGCAGTGATGAGTACCATTATGAGGGGCTGTGACCTGGTTTCTGGACCCCTTTAGATAATAAGAGTCATCCCAGTAATTAAGGCATTGTGAATTGGAATTGGATCATGGTGTGGGCTGTGTGGGCTTTTGTAGTCGCGTCCCAATTGTGAACGATGGGCAACGGCTGAGTGACCCTGAGAGTTAGGATACCAGTTGCTACGGAATGGGAGTACCGGGCAAGTTGGCCGTGCGCGTAGAGGCGCGCGGCTGTGAGCTTGCATCCGGGAGATAGTAGGTTCGAATCCCACTATCGGCAGCCCTGAAGATGGTTTTCCGTGGTTTCCCATTTTCACACCAGGCAAATGCTGGGGCTGTACCTTAATTAAGGCCACGGCCGCTTCCTTCCAACTCCTAGGCCTTTCCTATCCCATCGTCGCCATAAGACCTATCTGTGTCGGTGCGACGTAAAGCCCATAGCAAAAAAAAAAAAAAAAAAGAAAAACGGAATGGGAGTGGGCATCTTGAACGTATTCTGAGTCATGGCCCTCCTGGTATTCTGTCGGCTAGGACAATACAATCCACCGTGGTCCCTAACCCATTAGAGGAGCTATAATTGATAACCTACTTCAAGGTTGGCACCTCTGTTGTATTGACAGAAATAGTACTCTTCAATAAATACTTATTTCTCTGTTGCAAACACAATTTTAGAAATTCATCATCACATCATGGATCAGCACTAAACATTCAGTTCTGTTAGATTCACCCTTATTGCGTAATGCACATGCGCTGTATCTGTGCAAAGTGTTCAGTACCATATTTAGCTTCCGTGTCCCTAGCATGTTAAGCTCTAAATGCCATATGAATGTGTTTCTCATTATTGAGTTTATATCTGTTAGAAATCAAATCAGACATGCAATCAAGGGGACCATTAGCATAGCTGGTATTTCAGTTTGGGGGGGGGCACTAAGGTAGTTCTTCATCCAGAATTTTATTTTGATAAGTGTCCAAACTTCCAGAGTTTAGGTGCTGTAGAATACCTAAAAAGGAAATGAGTGTCCTTGGATCCAAGTAAGAGTGGTAGATTTGTGCGGATTCCGGAAGATAATAGTAATTTTCTTCTTCTTCCACTTTTCCAAAATCTGTGTGGTCATGGGTGCGAACAGTGTCACACATGTATGTATGTATTGCACCGACAGTTCAAATTGCGCCATGTTGGGCGACCAAATAAATGCACCGGTTGCTTGTCTCCTCAAACTGCCGCACGAATAGGAGCCCAATAAATGTAACTAACGCTTTGCCCCGTGGCATCTTCCTCTTTCCACCACAGTCAACAGCCATTTAAATATGCCATCATTAACTGTCATGCAACCACGCAATTATATGATGTATATCTGAAGCTTTACCTCTTTTCTTTGACCCGACAGAATAAACCTTCTTCCGCTGACGTATATTTTGGTTGGGACGAATATCTCCTTCCCACATTTCACTATTAGTGTCAAATAAGTTTCTGATTCGCTGCACAACATCTCAGGGATAAATATTATGTTCAAAAAATTTTTTTGAATTTTTTTAACGTGTGATCGACTGACGAACTGCATCTCCTCTTTTCTAGTTTACCAGCATATCCATTTCTTCTTAAATGTAATTAAGTTTTTTTAAAAAAAATAATCAACTCTCAAGTTCATCCAATCACAATCTTGCAATAATTCGACTTAAAACTATTCTTCTATAATAATGAAATAAAATAGCAATAATAATTATTTAAATCCTTAACTTCTAGTTTTATTCATGATCATAATGTATCTTACAATGAATTATTAAATTATTAAAATGTTCAATTACAAACGTTGCATTCTCAGAAAAAAAAAAAAAAAAAAAATGTAGTTCTTGATTGAAATCAGATCATCATGTCATGTTGTACTTATTGAATCAAGATATTAAAATGAGGAAAAATCAGTTAAAATATTTATCAATCATGTTGACTATCAACGTTGTCAAAATATCAAGAATGCTTATTTATGATTTCCACAAGTCATTAATTTTATCTTATTTTCTCAAACTTCACTCATAACGTAAGCAGAATAAGTAAGTTCCATTTGTCATAGCTTCCAATGGCTATTCTATAATATACTAATAAATAAATAAAAATATAATCAATTAGTTTTATCTGTCATGGGACAAAATATATCCATAATATTTCCTGAAAAAGATGTAGGACTAGCCTAACTTAGCATAATCATGTTCATAATCAACTCGTGCACCTAATAGTGTCAAATTCTCATTTAAATACAATCACCTGATCGCGAAGCTTCCTAGGACTAGCCTAACTTAGCATTATCACGTTCATAATCAACTCATGCACCTAATAGTGTCAAATTCTTATTTGAATACAATCATCTCATCGCGAAGATTCCAAGGAAAATCGTAAATAATGATTTTTTTGTTAATGGCAGTAATTCAAATTATGAAGATGCTTTCTCCCACAAATCATATCTTCGACATTTACCAACATGATCTGAACACAACATGCGAAATTCTCCTAGAAAATACCAAGTTTAAGCTGCAGTTTCAATTATTTGGAAATCTCTTGATGATCATATACCGATAATATCTTGCGAATTCAATAACCTTATATCACCATATGTATATCACATTAACCCAAACATCATACGTTACTACGTAAATTACGACAACTATAACCTACAGTTAGCATTATGTCGCGTAAATACCATCAGTTATCCAAAAGTACGTATCTTTCATCATGTTCATATAATAAACATCATGCCTCCACATAAATTGTATTAACAAATATATCCATCAAAATATTCACGAGTATAATCTCATTATTCCGTCGTATATTCTCTCAATTACACATATAAATATCTATCATTCCTCTCTTAGCAGCGTAATGTTTCAATATTCCACTACCATATCATAATGATGCTTTGTGTTTGATTATTATTCAAATACCAGCAATAATTCTTTACCTGTGAAAGAAATACATGTATTAATATATCAGGCTCATATCTACTTACATTTGGTGAGGATTTAACGTTGAATCAAGTTCTACTGTCCTAGAAAACTATCTATTTCCATTTCGCATTGCACTTCGATTGAGTCTCATTATGAATAACACATTACTTTAGCAGTAAGTCGAAGAATCATTTTCAAAGTTCTCCACAAATGAATATAAGCATCCCTAGAAATGAATATTAATTTACTTAATCGAAGACTACCTAAATTCATGGCTTTAAAGAACTATATAAATTCTTTCGTGAAGACACTGCACATTGAAATCAGTTCTCGAAGATTTAACTGTAAACCTTACTATAATCACATTACAAAACATCAACATACTACATCTCAAGTAAAATATGGATAATTTGAATGTATAAAACTACATGGAACTTAGCTTATTTCTGCCCACGTTACTGGACTGGGTTGGTTAACATCTTGATCTTCTTTGGGTTCATCGGCTCCAGGTCATGGCTACGTCATCTCCAGGCAGTGGTTACCAGCCTTGGGTTTGCAGAATCAGCTGAGTGGTATCCGCCGGACGTCAATCCCCTTTTTTCTCAGCTTAGCCACCGGGTGAGTTGGTCGTGCGCGTAGAGGTGCGCGGCTGTGAGCTTGCATCCGGGAGATAGTAGGTTCGAATCCCACTATCGGCAGCCCTGAAGATGGTTTTCCGTGATTTCCCATTTTCACACCAGGCAAATGCTGGGGCTGTACCTTAATTAACGCCACGGCCGCTTGCAACTCCTAGGCCTTTCCTATCCCATCGTCGCCATAAGACCTATCTGTGTCAGTGCAACGTAAAGCCCCTAGCAAAAAAAAAATCACCTTAGCCGATCATAATGCCGTCACATACATGCGATAAAAACATATTTAAGAATGTCATTAGTTCCATTGCTCAATTATTATGAATTATCTTGTATTTAATTTCTATTTTCTAGCAGATTATTCTTCCGAAAATATCTTCATTTATGTTATCTATATAGTTCTTTAGCTAATCTCCAGTTTAATACAAATCTATTTCAAATTGGCGAAAACTAATTTCTCTTCTAAATAATCCTTGATAATTTCCAATTCAATCTAGGGTTTCTGTCAGTTTTATCTCTTCTCCTTTTAGTTTTTACGCTCGATACTCGTTAATCTTGATATTTATTCGAGAATTGGCGTAATATCTTTATATTATTAATTGTTCCTACAATCAATCATTAAATCTCCTCTCGTAACCAGCGTCTTCCTTCTTTATGTGTTCGACCTCACGTGTCACTTCGTTCAGACGCTAATCGTATGTGATTGTTCACTTAGCCGGTTTAACAATTTAAAAGATTCTGCATTTTTCTTAATCACGGCCGCATGGATACTACAGGTCTGAACGTCTTAATTCTTGATCATGGCTTATTTGATTCGTTATGTCTGTATTTCTCTCGACATATTCACGGCCTATTTAGTTCCGTATGTCTATATTCTCTATAATACACTTTTCTATTATGTAATCCTTGTTATTTTATTGCAATGCATGGCAAAAGTTGGTGTTGTAACATCTCGTTTTGACGTAATCAGGGCAATGAAATTTTACTGTATGTATGTATGTATGTATGTAATGTAGATTTGGCCCTATTTTACGGCCGGATGCCCTTCCCAACGCTAACCCTATATGGAGGGATGTAATCACTGTTGTGTGTTTCTATGGTAGTGTAACATTTTGTCTGAATATGAAGAGGAAAGTGTTGGGACAAAAACTCAGTCCCCGAGCTAGAAGAAATAATCGGATCCCATTAAAATCACCAACCCGGCCGGGAATCGAACCCGAGACCCTCTGAATCGAAGGCCTCAACACTGATCATTCAGCCACTGAGTTGGACTCAGGAAGCTAATAGCAATATACATTATATGTAAAATGCTTAATAAAAGTGCATTAGTGTGTCTGAACTCCTTGGACGACAACCCCCACCCCGCTGCCAACCTATGTTACTCCCATCCCAACATAACTGCAGCATTTCATATATTCGGAGTACAAGTGAAATGAATGCAAGAGTTTGAGTAAAGATGCAATATTCTGGTTTAAAATAAATATGGTAGTTTTATTATGATAATGGTCATGCGATGAGCTATAAAGAAGTGACATATTATACAAATAATGAGGCAATGAAAAACACACACACACATATCGAATAAATGTTTCTCACCCTTCTTATCCATGGCTAGATGATGAAACCAAGAGAATGATGACCCACTGTGACTCGTTATTTTGGCATTATAAACAAACCCTAGATGACACAGACTTCGAATGTTACCACATCTTAAGAAATCGCACGAAGCAATTAATTAGAAATTTAAAAAATGTACATATTTCCGGAATTTAGCTAACAACTTAAATTCTAATCGCGCATGGGACCAACTTAGAGCTCTGGGAATAGGAAAACATCAACAGAGACAACTCCTGACATTTCACTTGACGAACTGAACGATTACTTTAGTAGAATAAACATTCAACCTATCCCAATTAACTGCACCTACTTACCACCCTCCCCTCCGGTCAATCCACCATTCACAGGGTCACACAAAATCAGGTTAAAAATGCTTTGTACTCAATTAAATCAAAGGCTGCAGGTGTAGATGATATGATATTACCTTTTTACATAACATTATGGGTGCTGTCCTGCCTATACTGATGCACATACTCAACTACTGTTTACTAAACAGAAATTTCCCTAATGTCCAGAAAACAACCAATATTATACCGGTACTTATGAGTGTAGACCCACAATCACCGTCTATCGCCCTATGTCCATACTCCGTGCGCTTTCTAAAGCCTTTGAACGTTTAGTATACGGGCAAGTTCTGGAATACCTAAATAAAAATGTTCGTTTGGACCCTTTGCAATCTGGATTTAAGAGGGGTCACAGTATCACAACAGCAATTTTGAAGGTTACTGAAGTCATTAGATACGCAATGGACAAACGACTGCTCGCTGTACTTATCCTTCTTGACTTCAGTAGCTCCTTTGACACTGTAGAAATTCCGACTATGATAATAAAAATGGAACTGCTAAATTTCAACCTAGCTGCGCTTAAGTTTTTAAACTCTTATTTGAACAACCGTCAACAACATGTAACAGTAAATGACAAGGCCTCTAAATGGACAATGAAAGTTAATGGTGTCCCACAGGGCAGTATTCTAGGGCCCTGACTTTTCTGTATTTATATGAATGGCATACCATCTGTGACAGGAAATAACACACACCACCTCTATGCTGATGATCTTCAAATACATCAACACTGCAAGACGAGATATTAACAGTGACCTTCGATGACTCAGTATATATGCACAACAAAATTCTCTTATAGTGAACTTCACAAAATCTTAGGCAATCATAATTGGATCACGAAAATTACTGAGCTGCTCAAACAATGTTGCAATCCTGCCTACCTTATTGAATGGTAACGTTATTCCCTACAGTAAAACGGTAAAAAATCTTGGCGTAATTATGAATGAATCACTTGATTGGTGTTATCACACAAAAGAAATACGTAAAAAGATTTGTGGGTGCTTCACCCTCTTAAACGGCAGAGGGATGTATTTCCATTTGAGCTAAAGGCCAAACTAATACAGACACTCATTCTCCCCGGGGGGGGGGGTGTGTCTTCCCGCATCGCGCTCTCTTGTTTCTCTCCCTGGCCGCCTTCTGCATGACGTCATGTGATATGAGACAGCACTCGCCCGTCCTGCTGACACGTATTACCTCTACAGTCTAAAATGGTCATAACTTCTGAACTATTCATGCAAATAATGGCCTGACAAGGTTATTGTAATCCTTATAAAATACTGGAAGAGGTCAAACAATTTATTTTGATGAGCAATTTGAGGATAATATAGAAATATTAAATTTTAAAGAGTTACAATTTTTTTTACCAAGGATTATAGCATAAAATCGCTTCTAGAGGGCAACCAATTCGAAATAGGTAACCATTGCGGACGGACTTTTTTGTAGAATTTTCTATACTCTAAAATTTGTGCGCTTACACTTGGGGTCTGTCGTTGATGGTTCACACAGCGTAAGCCAAGGAAACAAGTGACCGACTGACTGGCATTTTTGTCTCTTTCTCAAAATATATTCAAAATTATACGTTATTAGCACATAATAATGTTAATGTTATTGGTTTTACGTCCCAAAAACTATGAATTTGAGCACCTTCACCACAGGACTGAGACAGGATCGAACCTGCCGTGTTGGGCTAAGAAGGCCGGCGCCCTACCATCTGAGTTGCTACTCAGCCCGGCTATATTACCACATAATTTTATGGTGGTTCACTACGTGAACAGTGTTCGTGTTGTCAGTATTTGAAGTAGAACCACTGTACTGATTAAAATGCAGTCAACATATTATGGAAACCTGTGGTGCTATAAATTGTTGGCACATAAAAGAACTCCCATGGGACAAAATTACGGCACCTCGAGTCTCAGAAAACCGCAAATGATGATAGTGAGACTTAACACAAATATTATTATTATTATTATTATTATTATTATTATTATTATTATTATTATTATTATTATTATTTTGCATATTATAAAGTTAATAACGACAACAACCATCATAGCCAGGTAGTTTGCTACTGTGATAGCGTAACAATACTTCCTCGTCAGCATTGCTTGCTTATTGATGCTCTTTGTAATAAACTCTTGAATACCTCCATTATTACAGCTGGTATGGTAAAAAGGTGTGAGATATAAATGACTGATTGAAAACCATATTTTCTGTAATTATTGTAATGTGCTAGTAGCCGGGCTGAGTAGCAACTCAAATGGTAGAACGCTGGCCTTCTTAGCTCAACTTGGCAGGTTCGATCCTGTCTCAGTCCGTTGGTGAAGGTGCTCAAATACATAGTGGGACGTAAAACCAGTAACATTAACATTATTATGTGCTAATAACTTGTATTTCTGAATATATTTTGAAGCTCGTGAAATAATACGGTATCTGTGATCCGATGTACAGTAAATACGAAGAAAGAGACAAAAATGTTGCGCGAGAAGAGACCTGTTACTGGATCTCGGTTATTTCAAAAGGGGGCCTCACACATCCCAGTTGTGAGCGGTTAAAAACATAGCTCAGTTCGAAATTTCATTTGGTGTGTTTCACGGTGAGACTGTATCCAGATGCAAAAACGTAATGAAAACTCTTATTTCTATTAAGTCAAAGTTTCCAGTATTCCATGACAAAATAATTTGTCTCTACATAAGGACCAGGACATTTAAGTTATTAGGATATGGCATTTAAATGCAAAGAGTAAGGAGCTAGCAATGAGAAAATATGCCAATGAGAAGGCTAAGCTTTGGGCTGGTTCATCAACTAATTAAGTCTCCTGACACATACGTTTTAATACTTTAATATAATTCCATAAAGATGTCGATGTGATGCATATTTTCCTGTGACATTTGATCTAAATATTTACTTAATCAGGAAAAAATTAGTTATTTTGAGTTGCATGTCAATATTTTATTTCTTATTATATGTCATATATTTGATAGTTGATGTTCTACCTGCTCAGCATGTGACGAAATTTAATGCATTTTCAAGTTTTTAAATCTATTGGAAGTACCATTACTTATCAAATTGGACTAAACCAGACTTTTGATGAAAGATTGGGAAGATGTTCCACAGGCACGAGAACTGACAGGCTTGCTGTACTGCAGCTGTGTACCTTACTTGCTATCTTTCATACCGCGTGACGTCATAGCACTCCAGCCAATGAGAGCTTCAACCGCCAGAGTAGCCTACCTAGTAGTGTAGTTACGTTGCATTCTCCCTATTCTTGATTATTTTGACGTTTTAGTTGACATGACGTGAGAAGAAACACTTAAACTTCAACAAGCACTGAATTCCTGCCTGTGATTTATTTACAATATCAGGTACGATGTTCACATCAACCCATATTATCTAGCTGTCTCATGGGTGCTACCTGATAAACGTCGGCAGCTACACACTTTAATGATGGTGTTTAGTGTGTGAGCTGAAAGTCAGCCACTGTATATTTCTTCTAAATACACCTTTTTATCATGATTTCACAACTTAAATACATGTTTCTATTCCACTGCACCGCACAAATAAAATTAATAGATCATTTGTGGTGACTGGCACCGGATTACAAAATTCCATGCCAGATTAGGTCAGAGAAGCTAGCTCTTTATCAAGATTTAAGATCACCTGCCAAGGCTACCTGCTGAGGACAGCTGACTGAATGGTTCAAGTATGAATGTGTGCGTGCCTGAGGATTAGTCATTTTTAAGAGTTTTTAATATTAATTAATTTTTAATATTAATTTAGTAAAATATTTAAATGTATTTTCGATTCTATTAATTTATGTGGTTTTAACTAATTTAAGTATCTCTGTATTTTATTTAAGATTTTAACTAGTATGTGGTTAAGTGTACGAGAGCGCCTTGAGCCCTAACTTCGCCACTGTAAAAAAAAAGGGCAGTAATAAATAAATTTAGAATGAAAGGGGTATGGGTATAGATATATTGATAGTTGGTAAAAAAAAAAAAAAATCACGTCACAACATATGCTAGGTAGTGTTTACCTTGTCCTATTAGTTTCCTTCATGGTTAATGCCGCGCAGCTGTGAACTTGCATCCGGGAGATAGTGAATTCAAACCCCACTGTGGGCAGCCCTGAAAATGGTTTCCCGTGCCTTCCCCATTTTCACATAAAGCAAATGCTGGGGGGTTGTGCCTTAATTAAGGCCACGGCCGCTTCCTTCCCACTCATAGACCTTTCCTATTCCATCGTCGCCATTAAGACCTATCTATGTCAGTGCGACGTAAATCAAATTGTTAATTAGTTTCCCTCGCAAGCCTGGGATACAGAATATAGTAGTATAAAGTTACAGTTTTGTGACGCTAATATTCGCATGTATAATTTTTATTAACGTGCCAGAAACCAACGACATGGAGCTGTTGCCATTTCAACACTGTTTTAAGGACCACCGGCCCAAGCCGGGATTTGAACCTGCAAATTCGGACTCAGAAGGACAGCGACTCAACCAACTGAGCCACATGAAAAGGAGGCATTTGTGATTATTGTTATAGATGCAGTTAGTATTGTTACAAAGGTTTTATGAGGAGCTTTTTTAAGGCATACATTTGTCAATTGTCTTAAATGCATGACACCGGACGGAAGAACTAGCTGGAAGCTAAAGAGCCTTGCAGGGGTGTCGCTTCCTTCTCTGTTCAGTTTTCCAAACCAAACTCAATGGCGTAATAGCCCCAAAGGACCATTGTCTACCAAGCGACCGTTGTTCAGCCCGAAAGCCTGGAGATTACGAGGTATCGTGTCGTCAGCATGCCGAATCCTCTCCGCCGTTATTCTTGGCTTTCTAGACCTGGGCCGCCATCTCACCGCCAGATAGCTCCTCAGTTATATGCACGTGGGCTGATTGTACCTCGAACCAGCCCTCAGATCCAGGTAAAAATTCCTGACCTGGACGGGAATCGAACCCAGGTCCTCCGGTAAGAGGCAGGCACACTACCCCTACACTGCGGGGACAACTGGTTACTTTTAGGTCTCCTTATGTTAGAATTTGACTTAAGGCATCCTGCATTCGATTCCCGGTACTGACAGATTTAAGAAAAGCAAGTTACTTCGGTTGAGCTGCTCGTCTTCGGCTTCTTCATGACTTTAGATGTTCATATTTGGATTGTGTTGTGACTTTGTGCCTGATGGTGTATGCAGTCTGGCTCATTTAACTGTTCTCTGCTTTTCGTGAACATTGTGAGACAGTGCCAAACATTGCGTGTGCCGTGCTGATGCTCGGAAGATTACGCATTACTTCTTTTAAGTGACTTACATTCCACTTCATCTGAATTTTACAGTGCCTACCCCCGTCATTTTTATATCGCCTCTTCAACTGATATTGTGTGGACTTGACCATTAACTTCTTTCTTACTTATGCATTGTTTTTCGAGTTATAATCGGCTGATGATGACCCAGACTGGGGTCAAAACCGGTACCATTTCCACTTTTAATTAAATAAGAATGTAATCTCTACATCTCTTATTTACTTGTATTGAATAGGTTGAACTACCATATTTATTATTTCAATTTAACTGTGATACTTTTCAATATGGAACAATGAAATTTTTATCTTTAAATGCGATACAAGTCTCGGCCGCCTTGATGACAAGATAGAACCATTGGAACTGAGTTATCACTCCTGCTAATTACAAATAGTTACCCGCACTTTTGATGTTGCCATTTGAGGTTCCAATCAGTCCCCGGGCATCTGACAAAATATATGGGCCTACCTATAGAACTTAGGCAGCCATCCGCGATCTGTCTTGCTACTGTTAGAATAATAAAAACTTTTTCATAACTTACCGAGGATGCACATAGTTTTGGCTTCTTAGTGACAAAACAGTCCATCTTAAAAAAAAGTTACTTATATGGCACTAAATTTGTAACTAACGTGCAGCTCACAATCCTGTTAGTCTTTTCAATGCTGCAACTTAAACTAGTGGTGGGCAACGCTCTCGCTTGAGACTCTCGAGACTGACATCGCCGATCTCGAGAATCTCGAGACCGAGCCTCCTGAGGTGCAAGCTTTGCGACGTACCAGCAACTACGACTGTAAACTTGATAGTATTATTGCATGAAATAACATTCTCATATGAAAACGTGTGAACCAATAAATTTTGTCAAAAGCCCGGAAAAAATACTGCATGTTTAACTATGAACCCCTTAATACCATTAAAGAAAGTGAAAACAGAATGTCAGTATCTTAAACTGTTCAAGAGTTATTTCAGGTGGACTTCTTAGCTGAATAACCCATACAATTTGTTAATACTGTAACTGTAGATAGGATGTACATCTACCTGGATACCTCGCAACCGTTGTCGACAGGGTAGCTTCTTGTGGTGCAGACCGGGCCGGAGGTGTTTTGTGACGATACCTCATCATTGATATTAATGCATTTTTAAGTGCCGGATCATCCCAGAAGTATTTCTGCTGACGTATTTGACTTATTTTGAACAAGCAACACAGCGGGTTTTGCTGTGTGACATCTCTTCAAAATAACCGTCCTCCATGACTTACGTTGCGTTTCGGACATCGTCTTCAAGTTGTCGCGTACAACTAGACACAATTACATATTGCACAGTCATATATCGAAGCACCTAATTATGACGCGAGTGCTCTAGAACATTGTAAGGAATTATTTCCTTCGTCGCCAAAATATTGGTAAACACAAGCAGTGGTCATATGTTATTGAATGTGGGGTCTGATAACGATGTACACCTACCTGTCGAAAGAATTGGAGCAAACTGAATCATTTTAGATTACACATTCCACTCATGCGTAATGGTGGTTGCATATGCATCAAGGCGTATCTTGCCTCGTCTCGAGTTCGAATAATCCACGCCTCTAGTAACCAGGTACGTGTACATACAGTAGTCGTAAGGTTCTGTACTTAAACCACTCATTCGTGTACCTACCACTGCATACAATGCCAGAATGCGTATCCTTTATAATTATGTTATACTGCGTCAAAGTAGACCTCGGTAGAAATGAACTCCCTAGTCGCTCGTTGACACGTATTTACGAAATTGAGAAGGCTCGTGGTTGGTTATTCGCATACTCGACACAAACAACATTCAGCTCCGACTACCTGTAGGCCTACGACACGCTGCTTGCCGCACAATGCGGGGACAATGCTCTCGAGATCTCTCAAAATTTCTCGCGAGAAATAGTGCTTGCGCTAGTTCCGAGAAATCTCGAGACCTTGTCTCAGACTGCCCATCACTAACTAAAACACAGCACATCTCGCAACCACGGTACAACTCAAGGATCCCCAGGACGTTGTTGTTTCCTGGAACCAATGAGCAAAAGCTGACTCGATGTTGTAAGTTTGCAATTGTTTCTGGCCATGGCCCCCGTTATCTCGGTGGTCACATTCAGGCCCCCTGCTGAGTAATTCTTTGTTAATTGCCCTTTCCTCATCTCTTGACATTAGTCAGCACCCGGTTACTTTCCCAATACTGAAGCCTCTACAGGGAAATATCCCCGTGCATCACAATCCTAAGTGTTTTCCTTTCATTCAAGCAGTACAAAGATATGGCCCTATTGAGCCTTACTAGTAGATTCTTTGTCGCTACGTTAATTTAACTTTTCGGTATAAATTCTTAAGTTGTTCATACCGTACATAAAACAACGGCTGATCCTCGCTCTAGTTTCAGGAAACAGGTCTTGGGAGGGGACCTGCCCCCTCCCCCGGCTATGCCAGTTAAGGTGACAGTGTGTTCATTGTGTTGTGTTGAGCTAACCTGTTCAGTTTTTAAAGGCTCTCAAACCCTCTATTTCTGGATTGCCAAATTGACTGTACTCAGTATCTTAAACATCCTATAGTTAAGTTTTACTTTTGGAATATCAAACTTTTCTCAAACTTCTTCACATTACCTCTCTCATCAGTAAATTGAAAGTTCCAAACTACATTGATTATGCTTGTCTATTGCCATGTGGCACTACACACACGTAGGTCTGCATCAACAATAGGCTTACTTGCTACATACATCCTGATTATCACCCTTAATATCACTGCTTCCAACAGGCATTCTTTAGTTTCCTTTTGATCCTCTAGAAAATTAACACAAATAGTTACTGTACATGCACAAAAGCTTTGGTGTCCATCAGTCTGCAGGCTAATGTGTATACATGGAAGCAGTGTGAAACAAAAGAATAGCCTAAAAAGGCTGTGTTTGCATGAGCACAGGTTCCTTTATTGAAAGTTTCTGTATAAACTCCTCTCACATTCTTGTGTAATTTGAACCTTTTAAAGGTAAAAAATTGACAGAGTACCATGTGTTCCACTCGTCAAACTATCTTGGGGCCAGAATAATTGCACGCAAATGGCATTCGTCAGAGTAAGCCAGTGGGTTGTCCAGCCCCGCAGTGTAGGGGACAACGCGTCCGCCTGTCACATGGCGGCCCCGGGTTCGATTCCCGGCCGGGTCAGTGGTTTTTAATTGTAAATCTATATATATAAAATAAGAGTTTTGTCTGTACATTGCTCAGAATTTCTGTATCGGCCATGTCCATAGTAACAAGAAAATGCATTTTTTACTTTTCCGTAATTTCTGTCTGTCTGTCTGTATGTATGTACACGCATCACGAGAAAACGGTTGAAGAGAATTTAATGAAAATCGGTATGTGAAGTCGGGGGATGAGTCTCTACAATCTAGGCTATAAATCATTTTGTTCGTTCTGAGTGAAATGGTAGTTTAGGGGAAGGCCTAAAATTGAATTCTCAACTATTTATGTTATTAGTGGTCTATTGAAAATCGGTATGTGAAGTCGGGGGATGAGCCTCTACAATCTAGGCTATAAATCGTTTACTCACGCTGAGTGAAATGGTAGTTTAGGGGAAGGCCTAAAATTTAATTCTCAACTATTTATGTTATTAGTGGTCGTATTTTAAAGAAAATGGGTATGCAAACTTGGGGAATACGTTGCTACAATCTAGGCTATCAATAATTGTATTCACGCTGAGAAAAATTGTAGTTTAGGGGAAGGCCTAAAATTTAAATCTCAAATGTTGTTATTAGTAGTCCTATCTTGATGAAAATCGGTATGCAAAGTCAGGAAATAAGTCCCTATAGACTAGGCTGTAAATTATTTTATTCACACTGAGTGAAATGGTAGTTTAGGGGAAGGCCTAAAATGTAATTCTCAAATATTTCTTATTAGAGGTTTAATCGATGAATGCTACATAACTAAGGTTATATAGTATTAAATTTCCTATTATTCATGTCTTATACATTGTTACTGTACTGGCTATGATCACAAAGATATTCATGAATTTGGATTTTTGTTACTAAGTCCATATCAGGGCCGAGTAACGAGAAAATGGGTAAACAGTGTTTTATGAAAATCGGTATGTAAAGTCGGAGAATAAGAAACTACAGTTTATGGTATAAAATATTTTACAAATCACAGAGTCGAAAGAAAACTAAATGTGAAGGCCTACAATATAGAAAGCTTATAACATTGATCAACAATACCATTACATTGACCATTGTTTGTCGTGATGTGCTTTGTGTCTTCTGTTGCCCCTCATCTCCGGTAGATAGGATTACTGCTGCGTACAGAGTATTTTTTATTTGATTTACGTTGCACTGACATAGATAGGTTTTATAGCGACGATGGGATAGGAAAGGGCTAGGAGTGCCTTAGGCCTTAATTAAGGTACAGGCCCAGCATTTGACTGGTGTGAAAGTGGGAAACCACGGAATACCATCTTCAGCGCTGCCGACAATGGGGTTCGAATCCACTATCTCTCGGATGCAAGCTCACAGCTGCGCACCTCTAACCACACGGTCAACTCGCCCAGTCGTACAGAGTGTAACAGCCTGTCTGAATATTGATGGGAAGTAGCTGGGGAGTTAGATAACTTTCTTCTCAAGCATGCCATTCCCCTGCTTTATAAATTTTCTGATACTACTGGTACGTAACACACTGGATCATCATAGCATTCGGGCTATTGAATCCCTACTCTGAGGCACTGATTGGAATGAACAGCATGCATATTTAGTGGAATAATGGCAGATGAGTGTTCATGGCAATCTGCGGCCTGGTCATCCCAGCTCTGGAACTTTGGACTATTAGATTGGCACCGCAATCTAACCGCAGCACTGTTCGTTAAAAGTGATAAAACGTGGGGCTTTCCATTTGATAGAGTATTTTATGTGATAGCATTGCTTTTAATCGCTACATTCATACTTACGTTTTTGTAATGACCTATGTTGATTTCAGGTTAGGAAAACCACAAAGTCAGTCTTTCTGAGAATCCCGTAGCGAAGCACGGGTACATCAGCTAGTAATTAATATGCCTGGCCTGGGGATTGGGTGTTTGTGTCGTCCTTACTGTTCCCTTCCTCACATTCAACACTTTACAGTTCCACCATTTCCAAATACATGCAGGTTCACAACATATGGTGCAAAGTAGGAGCAAAAGATCTTCTTAGGTCGACGCCCTGAATAAATAGCATTTTAAAAAAGAAAGCCAGTGGGTTAATACCCGTGTATCACTCATACTTGGATATTATTGTCTGGTATAATTCAAGAGTTCTATTTAGTATTTATATAACTAATACTTGCTAGGAAATTTGTTAATATCCTTAAGCTGACTCGGAATTATGTTTTTGTTTCAGGGTGTGTGCACAGTGGAAGAACTGGAGCGTGGGCTGATTTTGCAGCAAAGTAATAACTCCAGCGTACCTCCTGGCCTCACAAAACCTGTTTTGCGGTTAGAGGATGTGGAACGTGATCTAACTGCAAGTACAACTTATCCGGGCCTCGGTGTACCTATAGGTAGGGGTCAGCCGCAACTACAACAGCAGCAGGTAATTTAATTTACTATCTGACGTTTTATTGGAATGTTCTAAGTTTGGTATTTCTTCTAATTGCAGAAAACCATCCCGTCAGAATTTAATATTACATTGGAAAATTAACATCTTGTTCCTTCATTGTAAACTGCATAATAAAGTTTGAGAATTATACAACAACATGAACACTTAATGGCCCAGAAAGTAATTGGTTGACATTTTTTAAAATATGTGAGTACAAGTACGGTCCAGTCATTCTCTTGGGATTAATTTTGGTTAATTATCAGCAGTAGTAATACATCTTCAGTAATTCATACTCGTGGCAGTAATTCATACTCGTGGCAGTAATTCATACTCGTGGCAGTAATTCATACTCGTGGAGAATTTATGGTGTTCCACAAGGGGGAGATGGTTGCCGAATACTATTTTAGGCCATGTAGAGCAACTAAACATTTTTTGGGAACTACTTCTAAATTACAGCATTTTCTTTTTATTCTGTGGGATTCACCTATTTGAGTCTGAATTTCATAGTGAATGCACTAAAATCTGCGTTGATAAAAAGAAAGAAATTGGTTACTCAGGACACCCAGTAATCATTAGCACAGTATAAAGGTCAATGTTATAAGGTAATAACCCTGAAATGCTTTTGGCAGGGAAACGTTTCTGGACTGTAATAAAGGGATGTAAGAAGGGAAATGAATAGTGTTGGATGAATCAGGTGAACGCATTGTAGATCCTAGAGAAGCGGTAGGCAGAAGGAAAAAGTGAAAATCTCTTGAACATTAAAAGTGGTGTCTCAGCAGCGTACTAGCCGCCAGCATCTTGGAAAGGTGTAGCAATCCAACTGATGAGCCTGCTGATACACTGGGGTGAAAAGCTGGTAATTTCACAATTGACAAAGCCTAAAGAGCTTAGATGTTTTGTTTCTGTCGAAGTGTCAGAGTGAATCTTGTGGGGAAATGAACAATGAAGACCATGAAATTAAGCTCAAGGAAGTGAAAAGGATGGTAAATAAACTGCTTTTTCATAAAGCAATACGAATAGATGAAATTAGACCTTAACTGGTGGAATATAGGGAGAAAACGGGAATAAAATGGCTTTATGGAGTAATAAATTTGGCATTGGGACCTTCTGATTGGAGAAAAGCAGAAATTGCACCTATCTGTAAGCAAGGGAACAGAGCGTATTGAAACAGCTATCAAGGTATTTCATTGATCAGTAGACTGAGCAAGAAAAGGAGAGTGCAATCAATGATGGAAAGTAAGTTGGATGAAAACCAGTTTGGTTTCAGACCATAGAGGGCTGTCAAGACCAGATGTAGTATGCATGAAGTAATTGAAAAATGCTATGAGAGGAATAGACAGTTATTTTGTTTGTTTCATAAATCTAGAGAAGGCAAATGACAGGGAGTACCAAGAGAAAAGATGTTAGCTGTACTGGAGGATTAAGGGTAGGTTTAACAGGCAATGAAAGGCATTTATATTGACAATTGTGCCACTTTGAGAACTGATGGTAGAATGTGTTGTTGATTTAATGTACAGTAGTTACAGTGGTTAGGCAAGGCTGTAAATGTGTGGATAGGAGAATTGGTGCTGCCCACTCAGCATTTGGACCTTTTTTCCATCGTGCCTACATAAATAAGGAAGGACCTTACAGTGCATACCCAGAGCATAGTTTACTGTGCTATTGTCATATTGACATTGCTTTACGGTTGTGAAACTTGGATCCTCTACCATCAAGATATTAAAAAGCCAAAGCGTTTCCAGCTGCACTTCTAGTTTAACCCACCGGCTTACCTAACCGTCGGGATGCGCGAGCCTGTGCCCGGCTTACCTAACCATCGAATCGGCGGGGTAATGCAGCGCCCTGTTAATCTATAGTAAAGTGAAGGTAGTACGTTAAAAACTCAACAGATGGCATTACAGTCATTCTTTATATCTGAAGGAAGTCTCTTCTGCTGTATTTGAGTCGTGTTTAGGGGATTAACCGCATAATTGAAGATAGCATTGAGCTGATGTCACGGGTGTTCAGTGGGTAAAGATGAGTACGCGCATTGCTATTACCGAGCGAGAAATCGTGGATATTTTACTAAATGGTGATTGGTAAGAAGATAATATATTGGAAAGTTCTACCTGTGAATCTAGTGATGTGGATACATTATCTGTGCTTAGTGAAGTTAGTGGTAGTAATACGAGTCAAGAAGCAGATGTAAATATTACGAACGTAAATGTTCCGATGCACCTTAAGAATTACTAGGTGAGTTTATAGTGCATTGTTTTTTTTTTTTTTCACTGTAATGTAGCACATTCAATTGAAATGATTATTTTTGAGTATTTATGAAAGTTTGAAAACGTTTGAGCCAGTAGTTACAGTGATATTAACATTTAAGCGCAGTCTTGCATGGACCTTACAAACATCAGCATTTAAATGGTAATTTAAAGATCCGGAACTGATGTGTATAAGGTAAGCGGATGGGTTAACATTCCCATTACCACAGACACCACTTCCAAGATAGCTAAAGTTATTCACACTTTCAATTCTCTCTCTTTCAAGTGTGAGGTTACCACTATGCCACTGTTTTGCCTTCTCACAGTTAGCTTATATTCTTTAAACTTGCTGTTTCAATAGACCTATCTTCTCTGTACCTCCTGCTCTCCCCAGATTGCAGCACAGATCAGCAAAGACAAATGCATTCAATTCTTCAGCATCCACTGCTTTAATTTTCTTGGTTATTGTATCCTTGAGTAAAATGAGTTATGAAGATAATGAAGATACTATTCTGATCTGCCATTTCCCATTTACACCTTTAGTTTGTGTAGGCTCTTCCATATTCTACTTTTTGATATACTGAGGATCCAAAAACAGAACAATTCAGTTTACCCTCTTTCCCAGTACTTTTCCATTATTTGTGCTCTGCTATTGCTTATAGTCTCTTCTCAATTGTTTTCCACCTTTATCTTAAGGCATTGGGACAGTAGCGTTACCCTCTATAGTGAGTGAAATTCCTCTTACTTCCTTTTCTCAATAATAGTATAGTCAGCCCTTTCTTCCAATCATCTGATATCTTACTTTATTTCCATATTGCTCCTGGTGTACGATGTAGGCACCGCATAAAAGGTACGGTAGTATATAAATTAACGCAAGTGTAGTAGACTAGTACGCAGTTCAAAAAAATTAGGGAAACATGTTTTGTAACGTCTGGTATGTGAATGTTAATTTGGTAAATGGGATTCCAATGGTCGTACAGCATACCTTGAGACCTTAGCTACTAAGGGTATGTCAAATCAAAGTTGTATTCCACCTGTGCATTAAACAGTCAGGTGACCCTTCAAAACGAAGTGAATAGCGGTGCGTCGTGTGTCGTCGTGAGGTACACACACTACTGCGGTTGTTTGAGCACGTTGTACGTTAACCAGCACGTCCCACGAGACATCTTAACGAGGTTCAAGTCGCAAGGTCTGTCACTTTGATCCAGGAAGGATGGACTTTTTGTTGTGTTGCTGTGGATCTCAATGTCTCTCAGTCAGTTATTCAACACTTGTGGAATTGCTACAGCGAGACAGGCCAGTTCACAGGGAGGGTTGGACAAGGTTGTGGACGCATAACATCCCTACAGGATGACCAATATCTGACCATCTGTGTGTTGCGGCGTTGTTCAGTAACTGCCATAGAACTGAAACAAGGCCTCAGGAGGGTCACTGGAGTCACGGTGTCTGACCAGACATTAAGGAACAGGTTAAGAGAAGTGTCCTTTTGATCCAGATGTCCTGTTCAAGTGCCCCGTTTAACGCAGCAACATTGCGCAGCTCGCCTTCTGTCAACTGGCAACTTAGCCAATGGAGACCTCTGTTGTTCAGACGAGTCCAGATTTCCCTTGACACAGCTTGATGGACGTCAACGTGTATGGAGATACCGTGATGAATAGTACATGCCAAATGTTGTCCAGGAAGGCGACCGATTCGGACAAATTTCTGTGATAGTGTGGGGGTGGCATCAGTACTGATGACCGTATGGATCTTGTCATCGTCTGTGTTAATCTTACTGTTGCGGGGTACATCGAGAAGATACTGCTACAGAATGTGTTGCTTGCTGCATGCGGTGTTGGCTCTGAATTCATACTCGTGCACGACAATGCCAGGGCTAATGTAGTGCGCATCATCAGAGCTGTCTTGCAAGAACTGGACATTCAAGAGATGAGATGGCCAGCAGTGAGTCCTGACCTTAATCCCACCGAGCATGTGTGGGATAGGCTTGACAGAAATATTCCTGGGTGTCGTGTTCCACCACAGACTCTCCCAAGACCTTAAACAGGCTCTCATTGAAGAATGGAACCTGATACCGTAACTTGACCTCCGTCGACTTATACGGAGCATGCCACGTAGGTGCCAAGCTGTGAAAAATGCTCCTGCTGCAATGTGATGTCCGTTGACAAAAACATAGCATGCCACGTAGGTGCCATGCTGTGATAAATGCTCGTGGAGGACATACACCATACTGAAGCTCTCCAACTGTGATAAAAATCCACCTTGGAGGACTGTTATCACTTTGTTTTTGCCCCTATTTGGATATTTCCATTTGTTTTCTGAAAATGAACACGAATCCATCAATGTTCTTTTGTATACTTCAAAGGTAAAGAATAAAGGTTTAGTTGGTAATATACCTGGGTGTGAGGTATATAGAGCATGGCATGTTCCCCTAAGTTTTTTGAACTGTGTATAACTTGGAAACAATATTCTTAATGCATGGGTAAATAATACAAATATTGATGGTGATGATGATGATGATGATTATCATTATTATTATTATTATTATTATTATTATTATTATTATTATTATTATTATTATTATTATTATTATTATATACACGTGTTTGGCCCTCTAAGCAGCATGTAGAACCATTATTTAGCATTGGTATTCATGATCTTCCTGTTCTTCTTATCTTCCCAATACTTCCTCATCCTTTTACTATGGGCCTGTCATCTTTCTTGTGTCCACGCGTTTGTGAGTTTCAAATTTCTTGCAGTCGGTTTCTTGGGTGCAAATTTGCGGGTATTGATCATTTGTTGTACGTCTTTTGCGTGCAAGTAAAGTGAATCGCTCAGTCAGTGAATAGAGTTCCTCCGAGCTTTTTCGCATTCAAATTCTATCTTCAAAGTAGGGTCTAAATATTTCCCTGAGTAACTGCCGTTCCATTTTCTTAATGTCTCTAATGTTGATGTTTAATGATAATGTTTCAGTTGCGTAGAATTCCTCTGGGAGAAAACAGTGTTGTAGTGTCAGAGTTTGACCTTGGTAGAAAGTGATGTCTTGTTGTAAACGTTCCATGTGATTGTATAGGCTTTAGATAATTTTTCAGCGCGATTTTTATTGGCTTCCCTTTCCTTTCCAGTGCTCTTCCTAACTTCACCTAAGTACTTAAACTGTTTTGCTTGTGTGACTCTGCCATATTGTGTCACGAGTGGCACCAGGTTTGAGTTTTTGGAGTTCATGTACTGTGTTTTTTCGTAAGAGATGTGAAGGCCAGTTTTAACAGCAATCTCATGAGGCTTCTCGATGGCATCTCGATGGCATATTTGGCTTCCTCAGGAGTTCGGATAATCATTGCTAGATCGTCAGCGAAAGCAAGGCATTTTATGTTGACCCATTTAGCTTTTGTTCCCATATTGCACCCTACGGGTCAGGGTGACCACAGTTATTTTCCCAACTAGTCAGATAAATATCTCAGGGTATTCATGTTTCCAGAAAAATGGTTAATTTTTCTATAATTTGGTTTAACGTGCGTTCAAAGAGAAGATAGTGACACCATGTATGTATGTTTAGTCCTCAGCCCGAAGGCTGGTTGGATCCTCAACAGTTCCGCCATCAGCTGTCATAGATGGCCTAGGCATCACTGAAGAGGTGTACTAGGGAAATGAGGAGTGAGGTGGTTTCCCGTTGCTTTCCTCGCCAAGCCAGAAGTTGCTATTACATATCAGACTGCCAAGCCCACTGAAATGCATGCACTAACTGACCCTATGAGCAATATTTTCACACCATTCATAGCAGGGACTGGCTGCAAAAGGAATGGCATTACTAGCATCACTCATACCTCAGTCACTTTCATTTTGTCCAAGCCAAGGATAAAGCTGAGACAGATCAATGAAAGTAACAAAATTGCTCTAGCCTATACCAGAAGACATAGTGCACTGTAAACACCATACGCGGTTCAAAATTCCGTAATTCAACGCTCAGTAGTGGATTCCGCATACGTATACTTCAATCAACATTTCCAAAGACACATCCACATATCGGGAACCTTACTCACTAAATACAACTACAGACTATCACTACAAATGAGAACTCATTTGATTATATAAAATTTAATCAAGAAACACATTTATTAAATTAATGAGAATCGCAAAAGAAATGGTTAAATGTCAAATATAGCACGTGAACTTCCAATCATGAATCTAATAAACAAATATTTTAACTTCTGAATCAATTATTTTAAGTCAGCGCTGGCTTATTTCTAATCTAAGTTTGCATATCTTAACATTCTGGGTTGAGTATTCCTGAAATGAATTCACGTTTTGTTTCAACTTCCTATTAAAATTTAAATCTGGTCATTTAGGTATACAAATATATCATAATCTTCTGACCACGGTCAAAGTTCAGTATGTCAATAAATTATTCTATCACTTGCGGTGTTAACTATTCACCATCATCATTATTCATATTATCGTGGGAATGATCTGAATTTCAATAAAAGTGTCCTGAATTCTAATATCAGTGATCTGAATTATATTAAAAATTATCTGAGTTCGTTGGTGCTGAATAAAGTGAAGGAAATGAGAAATCGAATGACGCACTAAGTTTCTTGGTCCGATTGCCACTTAAAATACGGCTCCTAGCTAAATATTCGCTCATATAGTATTTCAAATTAAAAACATCGATGATATCCTACGTAAATCTCATATTGTTTCCCTACTCTAGCTAGATAATTTCTTATGTAACGTATTCCAGTTCAATATGCACGTAGCCAATAAGCATTTATCATATATAGATGTGCAAGTGCCTATATTACGATATCTCAATATTACATTATCATATCAGTTACATACTAGTTTCATCTTCCACGCAATCGACATTCATTCAGAATACGACATAATCATGCATAAATCTACCTATCACCGGTTGTTACTACTGTTAAACCATTCTCAGACTTCATTTAAATATACATAATTTTATTATCCATACCTCGCTATAGTTCTTCCCTGGGGCATATTTCCTTTCCGTAGTTGCTTTACTTGTGCCCTTATATCGCACATTATATATATATATCATATACGTCTTACTTCTTATTAATCTGCGCAATATTTCACTTAAAACACCATATATACTTCCATTATTTCATCTATAACCTTCATTTCAACCCTTATTTAACTCATTCAGCATCTACAATTAACGCGTTTAACCTCCAATATTCATTAAACATAACGAGACGCAACATTCCTTTAGCGCAGAATTCATTCCTTATAACACGTTTTATCGTACAATTCAACACATAACCCCAAATACGGTGTCTACTCTTCCAATATAATCATTCAGCAAAGAGTATGGTAACTTAAATTAAACAATTCAAAACATGCGTCCCTCTATGACGTAATCTGGATTCGAATGGTACTATATCACTCATGGATCTTTCTAGCTAACCGGGATTCTTTGCAAACATCTGTTACACTGTCACTTTTAAATCGTATTCTCACTCCTCTGGTTAAGATAATATAGCAAATACATAACCATTATGTCACGAGATATCGTCTTAAGTTCACACTGCACTTCCTTATATTAATTGCACACTTAATAATTTCATGCTTAGGCTATTCAGTTCTATTGCATATACTGGTAATACTTTACATAAGAAATTATACTACTTATTACTATTACTTAGCTCGTCATTCAATATCTCGGGCCTTAGTTGCTCTTCTTCAACTGCTCCACGGTCTGGTCACAGGCCTTGGATCGAGAACTGAACAGGTCCTCCATCTCTGGTACCTCGGGTTGAGTGACCTCCTCCACTCGGGTCAGGTGGTTTTAACTGCCAGGACGACATCTCTCTCCAGGTTGGTCTATGCCGATTTAGCAAGCCATCATTTCCTCAGGAATACAGTAGATAATATACATCAATTCTGAAACATATGTATTCATCATGGTTCTGTGAAGTCTTAGAGTGTTTATCGTTGATAATTCTATATATATTTGCTAGCCTTCCTCTGCAGAAATATTTTCTTATTCCTTGAGGCCAGTAGAATATTATTTGCTTCCTCTAGTCGTATATTCAAAGTTACAATTAAATTAGAATCTAGCGGGTTCCACCTTTTCAATACAAAATACAATGTTGTTGGATGGTATTTACAACATTATTTATTACAGAACATGTTTCGGTGCTCAATTTTTGACACCATCATCAGCTGCTCAGAGTGTGCGAAAAAACTTGGCAATCTAAACATTAAACAACATATTGTCATACGTAACTAGAATATTGCACTAGTTAAATCCTAAAACATCTACAGTAAATTATGCTATATTAAAACTCTAATATGTAACAAGAGAATTCTTGTAAGTCATAAATATAAAAATTTTCGTCTGTTTGATGAGTTGTCTTCACATTCCTTAATGTCTGTGATTTTGTACTATCGTACTATCGAATTCAAATGCGAACTTAAGCTTGAGGATTTAAAATTGTATGCAATCCATTTGATGTTAAAATGTTCATTTCATGTATATAATAACCACTTAGATGGATTAAAAGCTCGTTATATACAATATGATTGTTAAAACTGGGCCGTCTTCTTAAATTTATTACGTACAAAAAACTTCGTATTTTTAATGCTGTATGCGTGGTTAGAACTGTAATTTCATTTGTCCTACAGTTGTTAGGCGGACATGTCTTCTCAGTTCAATAGAACCCTGCAATAATGAAACCCAATGTTAAGAGAAAAGCGAGAATATTGATAAAGAAAACTAATTGAATCTAACTGTTGATACGGCTGACTCACCTCTAAAGCTGTGTAATTTGCGTGACGGCTGCGGCGCGATGTGTCTGCTAGTATCCTGTGCTCTGTGATGAAGCGCAGGGAAGGAGAAGTAGGGGCGGCAAAGGGGAAATTTCTAGAACGTCGAACTTTTTGGGAGAGAGTCCGGGGGGCGTTGTGGACGAAGACAGTAGTAAGCAAAGTTGTTATGTAGAGTTCGGAATACGCTCGAATTTTCTGGAATCTTTAACTCAGGGCCATCCAAACAGCGCTTCCCGAGCGCTAGCGCTCTGGCCGCGCTCCAAGCCAGTGCTCCGAGCGCTTTGAGGGAAGGTAGTTTCGGTAGTGGTGGGAGGAGCTTGGCTAGCTGAGCGAGCGGTCTGCCCGCCGGGCCGAAGAGAGCAGCCGATTTTTTAGTGTGCCATTGAGATTTTATGTTTAAAAAAACACAATTTGTAACGGCATTACAGTGCCAACCACAGGGATTATTACGGTGATTTGACAGACGCCAGTCGCTAATCGAAGTTGGAAGAATTGAAAGAAAATTTCAAGCAGCGCTGTTCTGTAGATATTATTGTTTTAATTTTTAAATGCTTGTTTACAAATGGGAATAAATAAATGATTGAATTATCTGAAGAACATTAAAGTTGTGACTTGCTGTATTTTTGTCTGACAGGAGATTGAGGAGAGTGAGGTTGGTGGACCCACTTTACGAACAAGCTACAAATGTTCATCGCAAATTGCCAAAGCTGGGAAACCCTTCGCGGAAGGGAATGTAATCAAGGAGTGCCTAATGGACGCGGCGGCACGTATTTGTCCTATGGAGCTAGTTGAGAAATTTCACAAAATCTCTCTTTCTCCTCACACTGTACCTCGCAGAATAGACAATATGGCCGTTGATATGGAACAACAATTAATGGAGAATGCAGCAAATTTTGTATCCTTTTCCATCGCCCTCGATGAATCAACCTACATGGCGGACACAGCTCAGATCGTTATTTTCATTCGAGGGTGGATGACGATATTCGGCTCACCGAGGATTTCCTAGTCTTGGTAGCTCTCAAAGACACCACTACCGGTTTCGATATTTTCAAAGCAGTGGAGTGTGTTTTTGAGTCAATGGGATTAAAATGGGAGCGGTTCACGAGTGTAACGACGGATGAAGCTCCTGCATTACGTAGTCTACGCACGGGGCTCCTCAGCTATGTAAAATTAAAAATGACAGAGCGGTACTACCCTAATGGCGGCGATCCAGTGCTTGGTACACCGGGAGGCAATCTGTGCAAAAGTCGCCAAACTTAAAGACGTAATCGGAACAGTTGTGCGAGTGGTAAATTTTATTCGATCCAATGGACTCACGCACCGTCAATTCAAAGAGTACCGGGCGAGTTGGCCGTGCACTTAGGGGCGCACAGCTGTGAGCTGGCATTTGGGAGATAGTGGGTTCGAAGCCCACTGTTGGCAGCCCTGAAGATGGTTTTCCGTGGTTTCCCATTTTCACACCGGGCAAATGCTGGGGCTGAACCTTAATTAGTACCTTAAAGGCCACGGCCGCTTCCTTCCCATTCCTGGGCCTTTCTTGTCCCATCGTCGCCATAAGACCTACCTGTGTCGGTTTGACGTAAAGCAAATAGCAACAAAAAAAAACGCAAAGAGTTCTTGGATGACATCGAAGTGGAGTATCCGGATATCCCGTACCATGCAGAAGTAAGATGGCTGAGCAAGGCGAAGGTGCTTCGAGTTTTTTGCTTGCGGAATGCAACAGATACCTTTTATGACATGAAACGGCGGCCCGAAATTATTTTGCGTAATCATAAGTGGGTGGCGGACTGGGCCTTTTTAAGTGACATTACTGTCCATCTGAATACCTTGAACACTTCGCTTACCGAGCTCGATAGCTGCAGTTGCTTAAGTGCGACCAGTATCCAGTATTCGGGAGATAGTAGATTCGAACCCCTCTGTCGGTAGCCCTGAAGATTGTTTTCCGTGGTTTCCCATTTTCACACAAATGTTGGGGCTGTACCTTAATTAAGGCCACGGCCGCTTCCTTCCCAGTCCTAGCCCTTTCCTGCCCCATCGTTGCCATAAAGACATATCTGTGTTGGTGCGACGTAAAGCCAATAGCAAAAAAAAAAAAAAAAAAAAAAAATCGCTTCAGGGCGAAATGCACAATATCTGCTATTTGGTGGAAGAAATTCATGAGTTCAAATGAAAATTGATTTTGTGAGAAAACCAGTTGCGTGCAAGGAACACAGGACATTTTCCATTGGTTGAAGCAGTGAAATAAGGTGTCGACATTGATGAGTACTTGCAGGCAATTCGCCAATTACAAGAAGAGTTTGAAAAGAGATTTTCAGAATTATCAGAACCCCAAGGGGTGTTAGATGCAATTGTTCGAACATTTTCTCTTAGTGCAGACAGTGCTCCACAGCTATTTCAATTAGAGTAGCTTGAACTGCAGTGCAATGTTCGTTTTAAAGACCGCTTTCTAATGTCACGAAGTTTGGAAGAATTTTATAGTGGCTTTCCGCAAGAAGAATACCCCCTTTTATATAAACATGCATGTAAAGTTCTATCAATGTTCGGCTCAACGTACATTTGTGAGCGTTTATTTTCGGTTCTTAAGCTTACCAAAAGTAAACACCGTGCAACGATGAGCGATAGAAACTCGCGTAATTGTTTAAGAATATTGGTATAATATTGGTAAAATTTTGTTGAATTTTCCTCTCAGGTATGTTCAAATTTCAGTTTTGAATAAATCGCATTACTGTATTCTTTACTTAACACTTGATTTTGTTTCCTGCATATTCCATACATCGGAGTACCTTTCGATTTGTTTATGCGGTATATTTGTTATGGCAAAACAGCCCTATCAATATGATGTCAACAAACCCGCAAAAGCCGTCGGACGCACGACTTTACGTACGTATCTAGTTAGCGCGGTCCGAACATCGTCTGTCTCAGGTCTCCTCGCTGCCACACTGTAGTGGTGGTAGGGGAAGGAGCGCTAGTCTGACTGTCCAGTGCTCCCCGAGCGCGGGCGCGCTCTCGGAGCGCAATAGCTGGATGGCCCTGCTTTAACTTGTAAAGTAAAAGAATCAAACAATCAAATAAAATCTTGGGTTTTTCCGAGATTTCATTCAAATTCAGGTTAGCGTTATAGTATTGGTCTAGATGTATTAGACATGCCTCCGTAATGTCAAGCTTCTGTCCCTTAGACAGTGTTTCCATGATCTCGAGGTCTTTATCTATGTCTGTAAATTTATGCTTGTACTCATGGATGCCTACCGCTGAGAATCTGTGATATTTTACAGCGTTAAGGTGTTCTTGATACCTGACATTAAAGCTACGCCCAGTTTGCCCTATGTATCCGCTTCCACAGTCCCTACATTCGAACCTATATACCCCTGATTTAGAATATGGATTGACTTTGTTGACAACCGAAACATTATGTAAAACTGTTGTACTTCTATTATCTGTCTTGAATGCGATCCTAATGTTACGTTTCCTGAAAATATTTGTAATTCTGTATACATCTTTATTAAACGTGAAAGTTGCAATTTCCTTTGCTTCTATTTTATTTTTCATCAGACTCGTGTGAGGGCGATATTTGAATTTGCTTATTATTCGTTCTATAAAGTTCTCTTTAAAACCATTAGCTTTAGCCATAGCTCAGGTAATGTTCAGTTCCTTGTCCAAGTTTTGTTTGGACGTTGGTATACTAAAAGCGCGATTCACCAAGCTATTATAGGTCGCACATTTATGAGCTAAGGGGTATATCGAATCATTACGTATTGTAACTGCAGTTTGTGTGGGTTTTCTGTAAATACTAAAAGAAAATGAAGAAGCGTGTCTATTGATCTTTAGGTCTAAATAATTAATGGATTTTTCTGTTTCGGATTCTAAAGTAAATTTTATATCCGTATCTATTGTGTTAAGATTATTAAGAGTCGTAGAGGCGTTGGTTATGCGTTCATCCAAGATAACAAACGCATCGTCTACATACCTAGACCAAACTAGAACATTCTTGAATTTTTCATTATTAATTATTTGTGTGTCCTCTAGAAAATCTAAATAAATTTCTGCCAAAATTTCTGAGGCTGGAGACCCCATTGCAAGGCCGTTTTGTTTATAAATGATCTGGTCGAAAGTGAAATAGTTGTTATTGATCAGCAATTTTAAAACCGTCATGAATTCATCAATTTCAAGCTTGCTTAAGTGACTGTAGTTTTTTCAAATTTTTGGCAATAATGGGGAGCAATTTATTAGTTTTGATATTAGGAAACATATTTACTATATCAAAAGAATGTATTGTGTGGTGATCCTGTAATCGAAATTTAATTAATTCTTTAGTGAATTCTACGGCATTCTTTACGGATTTATTTGCAGTGAATCTGTAATGTTGTTTTAAGAATTTCTGAATATACTGCGCTAATTTATAAAGGGGGCTAGGTTTGTAATTGATAATTGGCCTAATGGGGACTCCGGCCTTGTGGATTTTTGGCAGCGCTTTAGCGATAGGAAGGCTGGGGTTCATGCTAATTAATTTCTGCTTCTCATATTCATTAAAGAGGAAAGAAGATGTCTTCAATGTTTGTTTCAATTGCTTCTGCAATGACTGAGTCGGGTCCTTCTTAATAATAGAAAAAGAGTTATCATTAAAAAAGGTTTTTGTTTTTTGGATGTAATCAGCTTTATGCATGATAACGGTTACGTTGCCTTTATCTGCTTTAGTGACTATAAGCTCTTCGTTTTTTATTTTCTTTTTAAGTTCAAATATTTGTTTCCTATCCTTGAAAGAATCTTTAGGGATGACAAACTTATTATTATTATTATTAATATTATTATTATTATTATTATTATTATTATTATTATTATTATTAATATTATTATTAGCATTATTACTATTATTATTAACCGTTTTGTTCAGCTGTTTCTTTACTTCTATGATGAAAACAAAGAGTGGGTGGCTTGTAGTTGCTCAGTTCTTCCCTAAAGGTTCTGATTTTGATTGATATTGAAGTAAAGGAACTTGGTGCCTTCAATACTTTATTGTATTTGATATATCTTCCTTATGCGATATTACAACTTGATGACGAACATGACTGTTGCATGCATAACAATTTCTTAACAATAAATAATCGTCCGACTAATCGGAAATAGGCTCAGAAAGTGCCAACTTCAATTAATGAAATAAATTTATAAAATTCTCTTCATAACAGGTTCTTTAGAAATTCCATGTGTTGTTTCTTTTGAAGTTGTCATCAATTTCTTCTAATGTGTTGAGGTGGTATATGCATTTAATTCGTCCAAGTATTTTGGACGTTCACTTCTGGGTTTCAGAAAATATCGTCCAATTCTCTGGCGTTTGGTGGCTGTGCCAATTCTTCCAGCCTTGAATACGTGATTCCAGAGTTTTATTACCCCCGTTTCCGTGGGGGTTGGCTGAGTTTTCTTGATGGTTCTTGGATGGTCTCAAGAAGTTTGTCCCATGTTTGTACATTTGTTTTTGTAATGATTGCGCAAACTCTTGTGAGTGTTCTTTCAGATATTCATCAATCCGTAGGATTTTAGGTTTTTTGATACTTTCTTCGATTGGGTCTGAATCAAATTTTGATTTGTGAGAGATGGTGGTCGCACTCCACATAACCCTAGCGTACTCTCATGTTTATCATTTCCAGGGAAATCTTCCTGGCGACCGCGTCGTGGTCAATCTGATATTGGTGATTTCTGTGTAATCATTTTTCGTGGTGTTTTCTTAAAATGTGTAGACATCAACTAGAGATTGGCCATTCCATATACAATAATAATTATTAAAATAATGTCGTATGGTCCCCCTTTTTCAATACTATATTATGCAATATTATTGAATTACATTACTAAACTAGGGATTAGTTTTGGCCTTGGCTGGCCATCTTCAGCCTTAAAGGATTACATCTAATAACTAAACAATAATGTAAAAACACACTTGACATGAAAACGAATGTAAAATCACACAATTAACATTAAAATCTGTGATGAACTAAGTGTAAAATCTGAACAATAAATTAGGCTCTAAATTCTTACCATCTGGAGTATGCTTATCATCCAGACTCTTTCTTGTATTGATATTCATAGAATTGTTAGTTCCATCACTGCTAATCATTACAATTTCAATTGCAAAATGGGAACTGCTAAATATTGATTCTGTAGTCAGATCATCAATTACCAAATCAGCTTGAGTAGTGTTAGCAGTATGCAAGCCACTGGATGCCACTGTAAATAACGACCAGCTGATGCAAAACTGCTAGATGGTGTTTCCACATCGACCAAGGTAAATAAAATGAAATGTTCCCATAGTGCATATTAAAAACATGCTGAAATGCTGTTGGACGTTGTCAGGACAGCACATGAAGATATGGTTAAAACTGACACTTTCTTAATTTGTGGCTGGTATAAATTTGCAATTCATTACGGTGTCCATGAAGTTAACCTGAATAAATGATAAAATTAGATAAAATTAATGAATAGAAGGGGGAGAGAGAGAGAGAGAGAGAGAGAGAGAGCGCGCGTGTTAGTCAAATGGCATAGGATATATGAGACGTACCTCTCGTTGCTGCATGTGATGCGTGGTATATTGTTGTTTGCCTCATACTAATGGTTGTGGGATTCAAAGGAAAAGGAAGGGGCAGGGCAAGGAGAGAGGGGCGGGGCAAAGGGTTAGGGGGTGGGGGCAAGGGGAGAAGTTGGAGAAAGGAGAGAAGGGAAAGGGGGCGAAATTTTGGCAGGGCCGAAGGACGTGGGAAAAGAGATGGCTGCTGAGGAAAGGTGCTGTAAATATTATGAAAAACTGAATTATGACTTGCTGAATTGAAGTTTCTAAAAGTGGGAATTAAAAGGTCAAATAAGATATTTGGCTTTTCTGAAATGTCATTATGATTCAGGTTAAAATATTGATCTATATGTATGAAGCAGCTTTCAGTAAATTTAAGGAGGGGTCCTTTGTTGATGATTTTGAGAATTTGTATATCCTGTTTTATGTCTGTGAATTTGTGATTATAGTCATGCATATGCTGTCCTACAGCTGAAAATTTATTGTTCTTCCGGGCATTGACGTGTTCCGAGTACCTTATATTGCAAATAATCCTGTATACTCCTGATTTTGAAAACTATTGAACTTGTTTATGGATGTGGCATTATGTAAGACTTGTGCATTCCTATTGTTGGTTTTGAAAACTACTTTTACATCGTGCTTTTTAAAGATGTTGGTGAATTTATAAATTTGTTCGTTGAACGTAAAGATAGAAAGGGAGGAGTTTTTTTGTTTATCCTTTTTCAAAGTGGTCGAGGGGCGATATATTTATTATTTTTGCAATAAAGGAACTGTTGTATTCATTAGATTTAGCTATATTACGAATGGTGTTCAACTCAATTTTGAGGTCTCTTTCAGACATTGGAACATTGAAGGCTTGGTACACCATGCTGTTGTACGCTGCTGGTTTGTGAATTTGGGGGTCTGAAGTATCTGACGGATTGTAGTGACTGACTGGGTGGGTTTTCTGAAAATCCTATATCTTAAGTAGCTTGGGTGCCTGATAATAGTTAAATCTAAAAAATTAATTTTCTGCTCAATTTCGGATTCAAGTGTGAATTTTATATGCAGGTCAATGTTGTTTAGGTTAATGAGTGTGGTAGCAGCGTCTCTGATGCTCTCATCCATAATTATTGCGGTGTCATCTACATATCTTGCCCAGAAAAGGATGTTGTCAAAGTGATTATTATTATTATTATTATTATTATTATTATTATTATTATTATTATTATTATTATTATTATTATTATTATTATTTTGGTGTGTTCCAAGAAAAATCCATGTAAATCTCGGCTAAGATCCCAGAGGCCGGCGCTCTCACAGCCAATCCTTCTCGTTGATAAATAACTTTATCGAAAGTGAAATAATTGTTGCGTAGACATGAAATCCTGTATTTCTAATATACTTAGCCCGTTGTATTTGCTTAAATTGTTTTGAATGATGGGGTATGCCTTCTAGATATTTGTATTCTAGGATACATGTTTACAACGTCGAGTGAGTGGAGAGAATGATTGGATTGAATGTTAAACTTTTTAAATTTATCAATCAATTCATTAGTGTTTTTGACGGATTTGTTTGGCAAATTCTTAAAAAACTTTGCCAAGAATCTACTATGCTGGTATAGCAGGGGGACAGGTGATAATCCTACGTGGCGCATCCCAGGTGGCGGATAGGGGTTCCTAACTGGCTAGCCGGCGGACTTCAGGGAAACAAAATAACTCTTGCGGACCAAACACAAAACCCCGCTGTGGGTGGGGGACGCAGATGAAGAATACACCCACGGTATCCCCTGCCTGTCGTAATAGGCGACTAAAAGGGGCCCCAAGGGCTCTCAGTTGGGAGTGTGGGTTGGCGACCACGGGGCCCTTAGCTGAGTCCTGGCATTGCTTTCACTTGCTTGTGCCAGGCTCCTCACTTTCATCTATCCTGTCCAACCTCCCTTGGTGAACTCTTGTTCTTTTCCAACCCCGAATGTATTAGAGCATTCGATGCCTAGGGAGTCTTTCATTTTCATGCCCTTCGTGGCCCTTGCCTTTCTTTGTCTTTGAAGTCTTTCTTCTTTGTCTTTTTCTTTGAAGTGACGGATCACTACTTCTTTTTTCTCTTTGTCTACCTCCTGTGGGTGGGGGATGCAGACGAAGGATACACCCATGGTATCCCCTGTCTGTCGTAAGAGGCGACTAAAACGGGCAACCAAGGGATAATCAAATTAGACCCATGAGACTACTTGTAATTAGTACCATCGCACAGGGAACACCATGGGTTGTATTTACTTGCACGTAATACTACTACATTAGGTACGCAATAGGTTTGTGATTAGTAGCGACAGTGTGTGAATTGGGATGTGGGTCCTACAGTACCTGTGATCCGTACCCCTGTATGAGGGACACCATGGTTCTGCCTTACCTGTGCCCAGTTCCCACTATGTAAGGAATACCACGGGATAGTACGAGTCCCCGTGGTTAGTCCACTTATGTGAAGAACGCCATAGGTTTGCGTTGCCTTTATAGGTTTGCGTTGTCTGTGTTACATGTGCGCATTACACTACCTGTGAATAGTACCATAATGTGTGGAATACCGCGAGTCTTTGCTACTCTTGATTAGTACGACAACCTGACAAATTGCATGGTTCTAAATTCCTAGTGATAAATACCATTATGCGGGGCTGATGACCTGGATTTTGGACCCTTTTCGACTATAAGCATTATCGATTCAGCATCGTACTATAGAAGCAGTCCCTCGGTCAGTAATACTATTGTTTTGTGCCAGCTTCTGTGCATGTGAGGCAGTGTGGGTCGGATCCACTGATTGTTTTTAATTCATCTCCATCCATCTATTCATTTTTCGTCCTCACGCTTTGAATTCTGGTCAGTGGAGGATTTTGGTCTATTAATTTGTCATTTAACTTCGTCTCATTTCGTACCATTAGGGGCTGATGACCTCATTGTTAGGACCCTTTAAACAAACATCAATCAAACATCAATAAAAAAACTTTGAATGAATTGTGATTCTTTATATAATGGTCTACAGTTAATGATCGGGCGTATGGGGACGCCAGTTTTGTGTATCTTGGGAAGGGCTTTGGCTTTAGTTTTTTCTTGATCTATCAATAGAATTGATGTATTCTTGAGGGTCTGCTTAAGTTGATGTTGGATTCTTGGGGTAGGTACTTCTTTACTGTAGAGAATGAGCTATCTTTAAAAAATTGATTTGTTTTGCTTACATATTCGTTTTTGTCCATTATGAGGGTAGTGTTACCTTTATCTGTTTTCGTAATTATAAGATTATCATTGATTTTCTTTTTGCGAGCACGTAAATGCTTTTGTATTAGAATTGAATCCTTGTAGCTGTTGTCGTCATGAGTAGTAAGGGGTGAATTACTGGAGTTAATATTGTTTTTTGGGGTAAGAATGGAGTTTAATTTTCTTTTTACTTAAATTCTTACTTCGTCTTGTTTATCTGCTGGCAATTAGTTAATAGCTAATTCTGCTTCCACTGTTGTAGTGATGGCTGTGTTCAGAGTGTTAAAAATAGGCCAGTTGTGTTTAGGGCCCATGGCTAAAATGGAACTTTTGCCTTCATTCAATAGTACCTTGGACAAATTTATTATCGGAGGGTGAAATTGGTTGGACATGTTAGGCCTAGTGTTTTTGTTGGTTTCTTTAGCATAGTTATTGTTGAGTTTAGAGTTCATTATCGTATGCAGCTTTTTCTCTAGGGTTTGTTGTTTCTTTGATAATACAATAATCTATTGTCAACTTAGGCTTGAAATTATTTTCCATTAAGCATCTGAAAGTAAACTTGTAGTTTTCAGGTGAGTCTCATATAATCTATGGTTAAAAAAGGACTTTTGTTTGTACAAAAATTTGATCTTTCTCAGCCAAATCTTTGAAAAAAGATAAACAAAACAACTCCTCCCTTTTTATCTTTACGTTCAATGAACAAATTTACAAATTCACCAACATCTTTAAAAAGCACAATGTAAGAGAGTAGTTTTTAAAACCAACAATAGGAATGCACAAGTCTTACATAATGCCACATCCATAAACAAGCTCAATAGTTTTCCAAATCAAGAGTATACAGGATTATTTGCAACAGTTGTAATTCTTCTTACGTCGGACAGACCGGGAGGAATTTTAACATAAGGTACTCGAAACACGTCAATGCCCTAAAGTACAATAAATTTTCAGCTGTAGGACAGCATATGCATGACTATAATCACAAATTCACAGACATAAAACAAGATACGGAAATTCTTAAAATCAGCAACAAAGGACCCCTCCTTAACATTACTGAAAGCTGCTTCATACATATAGATCAATATTTTAACCCGAATCATAATCTTAATGACATTTCAGAAAAGCCAAATATCCTGTTTGACCTTCTAATTCCCATTTTTAGAAACTTCAAACCAACAAGTCATAATTCAGTTTTTCACAATATTCACAGCATCTTTCCTCAGCAGCCATCTCTTTTCCCACATCCTTCGGCCCTGCCTTAATTCCCCCTTCCCCTTCCCCTTCTCCCCCTCCTCTCCTTTCCCCGACCTCACCCCTTGCCCCACCCCCTCACCCCTTGCGCCACCTGGCTCTCTTTGCCCCGCCCCTTGCCTCTCCTTTGAATGTCACAAACTGGGAGGATTATAGGAAGATATCTGAGCATTGGCAATGCCTGGATCCACCTCATCACCCGAGTTGTAGGCTATGTGCTTGCAAGCGGGGGTGCCTCATCATCCAAGTTCTTTGGGTTAATAAGCTTTAAGGACTAAAAATTACTACAAGTGGAGATGTTAAGACATAACATTGAAGAGAACTTTTGTAAATCATAAGTCATATTAAAATGTTTTTGTCTTGTCTGCATTAAGTTCCACTGATAATAGCAAACTGCTGCATATAGAAACAATGTAAAACACTTACTCTTAACAAGTTGTTTGCTTTACTGAACCATATCATAATATGCTTCAATATATTTATTACAACACTGTGGCATAATTTTATTTAGGGCGCCACATAGCCGCAGGGAGTGAATGAACCCTGGATGGCAGTGCCATAGGCTATGAGAACCCCATATTGCTCCGGAAGGAATGATTTCCCTGACTTGGAATTGAGCCACAATCAATTTCAATCGTCTAGATCCCTACTATGCCACCAGACCCAAGAGCAGCAACCTGGAGGGGGGTGAGATTTAAACGAGGGGATGTACAGAACAATTGTCACAGGTTGACAAACTTCTTTTTCCCAGGACTGGAATCATCTGAATTTCAATCAGTTAATCCACCACTATGCTAAATTCCACAGATCTATCACCGCACATAATTAAGATCAGAATTATAGAGTGCCAGGTGCCGATAATATTATTTACTTGTGTGGGATTGAGAGAGGTGCGTATTTACAGCAGCGGCCATTGACATCTGGATGGCTGTTACAAAGAAGAATGGTTTGTTAGAAGGAGCTTTCCCTTGAGGCTAGCGACCTCTTGAGGCTATAAATTCTGTTGCAAGAAAGAAAGCGCTCTCACTTGATTGTTCACTTGTGTCTCAGTCGGCTCATTCAGTTAATGCTTGCTCACTTGATGTTTGCTCATCGAGTCTCGCGCAGTCAGTGTCTCATTGTATTATTAACCCGCTGTTTTCAAACACCCAGGGCGGCAAGGCATAATTCACGAGCAAATTAGACATATTTATTTGTTGAAACTTTTGTCAGACTAATGTACAATCTATGTAGGATGCTAAGGGCCGATTGCAGAAACGATGACTAGTTTTAAGCCTTAGACATCGTCTACCTAAACAACGTCTAAATCATTCACGATCTTCCATTGCATAATGTTCAGTCGATGTTTAACTAGACATCCCTTAAAGTTTCAATTTTGGTTTGAAAATGGAGACAGAAGTATCTTTCTTGCAACTCTTTGCTTGTCGCAACCAATGAAATTCGATGGTGCGCGCGCCGAACGCCAGTCAGCTGTTTGTCTTCCTACACATTACTCAAATATGGCTGAGCATGACTTACCCACAGATAAGAGTATCGCTTTCGGTGCAAATTAAATCTCATAATATTATTTACACTAATGCGACACGCCACGGTACGGGGAAGTGTAGCTTTCATTATAATGTTGTTACAGTGAGTGTAATCTACTCATAAATACGGTAGCTTCGACGAAGGGAAGATGAAGCAATAGTAATTTGTAACAGAGTGTGTTGTACGGGCCATATAGATGTAGCTTGCATTCTGGAGATCGTAGATTCGAAACGCATCATCGACAGCCGTGAAGATAGTTTTCCGTAGTTTTCCTATTTTTACACCAGGCAAATACTAGGGCTATTATTATGGCCACGGCTCTTCTTCCCCAGTCCTCTTTAAACGATAATCACCACCACCACTTGCCTTTTCCTATCTGATAGTTGCCGAAAACCTATGCGATTATATATATAAAAATCCCATACAACCTACTTTTTAGTTTTCACTATTATGTGTGTTTACTTGGCTATAAATATAAGTGAATCTCTCCCGGTTGATGTATGTGACAGCCCTCAGACGATCGGGACACGTGATTGTGATATGTATGTAGTCGAAGTGACCTATAAATCCATGGAAATTACCCCATGTATATAATAAAATATATCGATTGCCAAGAATTGTATTCAAGTTGACAGTTACCGGACTGTCACTTTGTCAGTCTCAAGAAACAAAGTCTCTTGTAAAGCGGAACCTTATTTTTTGATTATCTCCCCGTGCATGTCAAACGAATTGCTGCGATTTAGCAGCGGGTGACCCACAGAGAAGCCGTCGGACTAACCTTTCTTCCCGGAATCGTCTCAACATGATAATGCAAATTACATATTTCACGGTACATAACCTCTGATTGTGATTCACTCCTGTCATTTGAGGTTAAACAGTGCTCTCGGCAGTGTTTAAACATGACCGGTTGAACATTGGTTTTAGACAGTGTCTAAGTGATAAATAACGTCTCTGCAATGCGGCAGCCATACTTACGCATTGTTTAACCGTAGACATCGTCTAAATGCCGTTTCTGCAATCGGCCCTAAAGGTTTTATTGTGTCACCTATTCAATACATTATGTACAATGGCCGTGAGTTAGCTCACAAGAGCTAGTGACGTTATAAAATATAAGTATTTCTTTAACGCGTGCGTGAATCGTGGTAATAACACATGCAAGTTATGTAAGATATAACTGCTGTCAAGGACTGATTACAACAGTCAGGGCTGGTTCCCTTTAATTAGTGCTGCACAAATGGGACTAATTTCTGCGAGGACGCTATAGTCAATGGTAGCCAAACACTAAGGTTGTAGTCGTGTGTACGATCATGTTAAGCAGTGAAGTAGATGTTCTCACGTAACTCCACAATTCCAGACTTGACCTGGATCAAGCAGATGACAACCATGAAGTATCCAGGAGTCAAGCAGAGGACCTTCATCACTGTGCTGCGTGCCGTCGTCATGGGCTAGGCATGCATGACATTGCGGTGATGTGATTCGTCACTGATGGTGAAGTTGTTGCTAAGTTACATCCTTTTGTTCTATGAGCATGTGAAGTAATATTTTGATTCACTAGTAAATTAATTGTTAAATGTAAGCCAGAGTGGCATTTGCTTTGCTGATTTTAAGTAAAATTAAATACGTTCAGGGCTGTATGGATGTTAAGGCCCCCGAGCTAAGTGTTGTATATAAGTGGGGAACAAGGGACAAAATAGGTTAGTTATAGGTGTATGCATTAATTATTAGTATTCTATTCCTGTATGAGTTGATTTTAGATAGAGTTGTTGGGTTGATTCTTCATAATACCTAATTGGCTGTACACCATCAGCATCATGATATTAAACGGATTAAACTAGACACAGCATATATTAGGATGTTTCTATCTATGCACGACGCATTAATGTTCAGGTGCTTGGGGACATATCAGGAGAGCTTTCAACGTCAAAAGTAGAGTAGGGTCTTCAAATGTAGTGTCAGGCAAATTCATGAATGTAGCGGTCATCGAACCAAGGATCTGTTATGTGTGAGGCTAGAATTGCCATTAGATGTTTACACGGCTGAGATAAGAGAAAAGCAGTGAAAGCCATACTGCTTTATTTGGAGCCATGATCTAGGGTTTATGTATTGATAAACCAGCCTATTGTATGCGAGAGAATGTGTAGGTTGTGAGTTATATTTGTCAGTGAGAATTTCGGGCCAGTATGTACAAGAAGGTCAGCCAGGCCCTGACGAGATAATTGCTTCCCAGGTAGAAAGAATCCCTCAAATCAGCTGTAGGCTGAGGGCTGAGCGTAGAGAGTGAAAGTGTTCGCAAAGGATACAGTTATTTGCGTGGAATGCCATACCACAAAGCCAAATTATTTAGATGTTTGTTGCTAACCAACTGATTTCTTCCCGTGTCATGTCGAATTATGCTGAAATGTTGTGTCTATTTGAGACACGCAATGTTCGGAGCCAAGATATGTTGGGTCGAGCCCTGACACCTCTATCAACTTCAGTGCATATTCTGTGTCGTATTTTGCACGTGTGGTTTATATATGTTTATCTTGTGTTGTTTATTGTGTCCAGGGTATTTATCTCTGTGTTGTGATGTTGTCCTTTGTTGATTAACGGGGAGACTTGGCCTGATGGCTTTTTGGTGAATTAAAGTTCTGTCCTTATCCATTGCTCGTGGGTACGGACCCATATGATTAGAATCTGTGTAGTTTTGGATGGGTAATTTAGACGCAGTCCTGAACAAGTTTTTAATATATTTGTGTCCGAGCGTTCGGAATGTACATATGTAAATTAGGCCATTTACTAGTGTATCGGATATTACTTCTCGTGACTGGTTTTAGATCGAGCCTTCGGGCAAAGAACTAGGGACTTAATGAGGCAATCAACATAATAAAATAACGTAACCCATACATATTCCATGTAAACATGTTTCCTATTTCTTGGGTTCGTTACCCATTTTCTAATTTGTAAACGTTTAACAATGTAAATTCATGTATACGTGTGTGTCATTATCTTTTTCTTTGACCAAATATAGTCACTTCTTCGCTTTGTTTGAAATTTTTGTTATTTACTATGTTTTTAATTCATGTTTTTAGTTTAATAAATCTATTCTACCCGATAACCTGCATTCTCATTCACTAGATTTATATGTACATTTTTCCTGTTCAAATACTCCTAGTATATTTTAGTAAGTGGAGATTTTATTGCCCACATCTGGACGTACCACGCGCTTCTACCCTAAGCTAGGCCAAATTTATGACGGTACGGTACAGTACGATGAGAAATGTGTAGTCATATTATGAACAATCTGTTAGTTCGGAGAAATGCTCATTGGTATTGAAGTGTTTGAGAACGCATTTGATGATGCATTTGATTAACACATTGTCTGGTCGTGCCCTACTCCATTCTTTCCTGTGGACCTGTAACAGAAGCACACCTAGCAAGAGAAATGGAATGAAATATAAATACTTGTAACTTTTAATGACATGAAATAAATTATTCAAACTTGGTGAGAACACTTGCTATTGATTCTAGTAGTTGCTTTTTATGTGGTATTGTGTGAAGCAGTTGCCCTTGTGCAAAGGAACTTGACAAGCCGAGCAGATGTACCTTGTGTCCTTGCGTTTCTTGTGTGCAGAGCATATTCTGCAGGGCTTCTGAGGGTACTTTTTCCTACCATGTCCAACGATTGCTTCAGTTTTATGAAGCTTCAGATATCCAGACATTCTTCATAATAGAGATTTGATTGTTCCACAAGAAGCTGAAACAAGTCATTCCCTTAAGAAACGATCTACTACCTCTGGGATACTCGCAGAATTACTGGCCGTATAAGTGAGGCCAGGATATTCGCATAATTACTGGCCGTATAAGTGAGGCCTGTAAAACCTGTAAATGGTTTTAGGACTCTGTTTTCATCCCTATTTGTCCATCCATCAAACTCAGTCACTACTTTCACTGGCATCTTCACTCGTATTATTGTTGCCATCAACAGACTCATCTGAAGTGAATGTCGCACTTTCACTTCCGCGCGTACATTTTGATGTTGACGGACACACACCTTCACAATCACTAGGGACATTAGATAAACTATCAGCATACAATTCTCCAAATATTTCATCATCGTTGAAGCTGCTTTTGCTACGGCACGCCATGCTGACACCTGACAATACACTTGGTCATGCAGTACTGAGTGTTATGAAACCACACTTCCTGTGCCAAATGCATTGTCAAGAAGAGAATATATCTATCTAAATTCCGATCAATGAAGTCTTTAGTTTGTAAACAACACTGAATAGGGGTCGAAACCGGTACTGTGATTACTGTGATTAATAGTATATAAATAAATATATTGATAAGGTGGAGGCTTCAGTATCATTCTTATGTTGTAGCTACAATCAATACGGAAATGAAGCTTATAGATTATGATAGTATAGCCAACCAGGCAAAAAGAACGGCGTATAAATATCAAAATTTAAAAATCAAAATCACAAATGTAGTCAAAAGCATCACCTTTCTAAAAGAATGCCTATTAAACGGTCTAACACCAAAATTTCTCAAAAAATACAACAACAAACACAGGAACAGGGTAATTTGTTAAGTTATTAACTGAACGTTATTGTCGACTGTCGGCTTCTTACTACGAGTGTTATAGCTGTAGCTATACCCTCACCATCGTCTAATGATTCAACTGTCATACTTACATTTCAACTAGAATGTCAATCAACCCACATTCTTAACAACATTGTAGCATTGCATCAAATTGAGATGGTCCATAAAGGTCCTATTTAAACATCGTTCTTCAACCTTCAACTACAACTTTGTATTTTTTGATCAAAGTGAACCACAGCACCATATGCCATTGATTTTCGACTCTTCTCTTGTAAACAAATAATTGCTGGTCACTTGACCATCTTTCATTATTATTTTATTCTACATTAATTTTTATTACATACGATTTTTATCGTCATTTTCGTTTTAACCGCTGGTCGGCCAACATAATTTTTTAGCAATCCTATCACTCGTTCATAACAGACTGTTCCTTTGTTCATTTTAATTATAATAGAAGCCTTCTAATGTCCATATCACTACTACTTTCATCAATTGTATATTTCCTCACTCATTGTAATATCTTTAAAACCAACTTCATTACAAGTCTTTTACCGTCTGTTAATTTTAGTTCAAGTCTCTCCAAGGTTTTAAAAAAATATGTTTTATTTCATGTATATGTAAATCAAGTGCCTGATTCTATTTTAAGGTTAAGATAAATGCCTTAATTCAAGGAGAAACATGGACCATTTTAGTTAACATGCCAAAGTAAATCAACTAAGACAAGACTTACTGTATTGATTAGGTGGTGAAATTAATAGATTATTATTATTCCAGTCAAATATCATCAATACGGATCAAGAATGATATTTATCACATGTAACGTATGACAATTCGGTGAAAATTTACAATCTTGTCCCTGTAATCAGCAGGCAACTTTTGGCTTAGTGTTCTCCTTCGCACTGACAGATTGTGTCGTCGCATGAACCCCTTAATCCACCCACGACTTGCCTTAAACTGAGTTATGTTGTGTTTGTGCGCTACCTCCCGTCCCTTAATTTGTAACATTTCATATGATACACTGCAGCCATTGCTACGCATTTCATTGACGTACATAAACACTTCTTCGTCAATTATAGGAAACTTCCCTGTTTTAGGACCTCTAAATGCACGTCTAGAAGAGTTTGTGCTTTGCTTGTTTTTTAATTTCCGCCAGTCACGCACCAACCTTTCACTCACTGAAAATTTTCTTTCTGCAGCTCTGTTCCCGTGCTGTTCAGCGAAGGCAATTTCGCTTAGCTTGAAGCCCGCAGAATAGTTTCTATACTTACACATAATCGCTAATAAATGCTTCACACGTTAATGTTTTGCAATATAAGTGACTTTCTGTAATTGTTCACTATTAAAACAAATTATTTCTACAAACACCCCAAACACAAATGAAAAACTTAAATTCTCACGCACACATGTCTACAGTAATCACGTCAGTCAGAAAGAAATAAATGCACCTGTGATCTGTCCATTCCAGAGCAGCCAATACTGTTAGGCAGCAAGGAAGCATGCAGCAATTTATCATTTGAGCTCATTGGTTGCGAGACACTAGTGCGCTTGCGCAAAGCTCGCAAATTGGAGCACGGACGTCTTCATACATCACTCTAGCTAGCGCGGTGTAGATCTACTGTAGTTGACCATGTTCTGAGACGTCGGTAACGAACATTCATTTTTTTCAATTTCTTTTAAACATACGGTAATTAGGTTAATATTTCTTCCCAGTTATTGATGATGTTACATTACATTACTGACGAGTTTATAAAATAAAACTTTAATACCATTGGATAGTAATTATCTTGACTGTTGGGGTAAAAGTTTTCTTCCCATGCCCGGACACTTATGACGTAGTAGTAATAGTAAGGTAAGAGTTATCAACGACAACTGAGACATCGTAAATAATTCGGCTGACCGTGAGCTAAGTAATTCCATGGAAATCTGCGTTATCGTCTTGGATTTCACTTCGTGCGCAGTAACGCAGGAGCCGGCCCCATGGTGTAGGGGTAACGTGCCTGCCTCTTACATGGAGGCCCCGTATTAAATTTATAGCCGGGTCAGGGAATTTTACCTGTATCTGAGGGCTGGTTCGAGGTGCACTCAACCTACGTGATTACAATTGAGGAGCTATCTGACGGTGAGATGGCGGCCCCAGTCTAGACAGCCAAGAATAACGGCCGTGAGGATTCGTCGTGTTGACTACACGACACCTTGTAATCTGCAGGCGCTCGGGCTGAGCAGCGGGCGCTTGCTAGGCCAAGGTCCTTCGCAACTGTTGCGCCGGGGGGGGCGGGTGGTTGTAATAACGCAGAATTCTATCAGACCTCTTGTCTACTAGGAGACAAGTGTGTGTTGGTACCGGTATTTCCTGGCGGCGTTGCCGATAAGCGATAACTTAGTCTTAAGTATTGCAAATGAGAACTCGTATGTAGGTGATGAATAAATTGTACACTGTCTCGCGACCACATTGTCAAACTGCCGATAGCCTACCAGTAAGCCATGCGTCGTACATATACCGGTATTATTTATTTATACTTTGTCCAACATCTCGCAAATGTGACTGTGTTGCCAAATTGCCCATAAACCATACACGTATTTAAATTGTGCATTCGTGTGCAACTTGCATTGCAGTTCCATTTACCTTTTAACCAGATTGGTGAACAAAATTTGGACATGCGACGATTATGCGATTAAATATTTAAAGTCCGATATTGTATTGAAAATAAAGGATGCGACGATTACGCGGTGGGGACAATTATGCTGGGAAATACGGAAGTTTATTTTGGAGTTTATCAAAGCCTTCCGGCTCTATGGAATGTTAAGAACAAATATTACAGTAATCGCATTGAAAATGGTAAACGAAACGTGTTGGTTATTGAGAAATATTGCAAAAAATACCTGAACGCTGACAAGCAAGAAGGTATTGTAAAACATTGCACAAACATCCGGAAGGAAGTGAAGCGGTTTCGTGATACAGAAAAGAGTGTTCACCAAACAAAATACCGGCATGGACGCATATTGTACGTCTGTGACCGCTTTTGCACAATATATTGCACATGCTACTTGTCAAATCAAATCAAAATCTCTTTATTTGCAAATGAGGTGTCTACTTCGGTGGCAAATGGTACACTAAAATACATTATTGTCAAGCACTAAATATTAAATTAACAAGAGAAGAAAATTTTTCTTATAATACAATATTATACAATATACGCTAACAATGTTTTCTATTAAACACACAGCTCATCCTTAATAAATTTATATTGTTTACAAAATTCTACATATAATATCTCCTGTACTACTTACAAATATAGTCAACTGATATACAGTATGTGGAATTACTTCAAATGATACTATACAACTGGTATAACATTAATATTTACATTGCATTTATTTATTTACTATTTTTTTTTTAACCCGTTCTGGATCCTAAGTAGCATAACGACCTGCTGCGTCTTAACCAGAGCCCCTTTTGCCACCACTTTTCAGAGTTCCTGAAGGGCCTTCACAGCTACCATAGCGGTCCCAGGGCCCTCGAAGTCCCCACTGTACTTCACTCCTACAGGCAGTCCCCTACTTTGGCTGTCCAAACTCCTTAGACCAAGGGATGGAATTAATTTATTCACACACATTTTTTTATTTACAATAACCTGCACTGGTCGAATGCCCTCTAACACTTCATTTATTTTCTCTATTGCTGTTTATTCTCATCTTGAATATCTGTACAGATTTTGGAAAAGGATCAAACACTACCCCTGGTAAACTGTTCCACTCCTTCACACCCTTCCCAATGAATGAAAATTTAACCCAATCGCTTCTGCTAAAATTCCTTCTAATTTTATATTTGTAGTCAGTCCTGCCGATATAATTATTTTCCAACTGAAGCCTCTCACGGATATCTCCCCATGCTTCTTCTCCTGTATAGGCTCTATATAATCCTATAAGTCTAGTTTTCTCTCTTCTCTTACTTAAAGTTTCCCACCCAAGTTCCTTTAACATTTCTGTTACACTACTCTTTCTCCTGAAATCCCCTGTTACAAATCTTGCTGCTTTCCTCTGCACACTATCTATTTCTTTTATTAGGTATTCTTGTTTTAAGTACAGTAGAAGTCCGTTATAGCGAGAATTCACAACAGCAAAAAATTTACTCGCTATAACGGATTGTCGTTATATCCAATTTTTGTATAAAGGTCGGAAAACCCTTCATGCACTTTAAAATCGGTATGAAACCGCAATCAGTTTGTTCAAAACTTGCGTTTCCGTAGATGATATCCACACTACGGCTTACTTGTTTGTTATTTTCCGTAATCCGATACTACGTGAAAGTGTATGCTTAATTTCATTCTGAAAAAAAATATAGTACCGTATATCTCCGAATCCAAGATGAACCCCACTTTTGCCTTCAAAAAATTTAAATCAGGCTCAAAAAGAAGTTTGTAAAATCATATGAATGCCTTGTCTTACAGTAGGCCTACACATTTTTAGACGCCGAACATCGACTTTCGTCACGCCGTATTTCTTTATTTTTGGCGGCTGCACAATTATTTATTTCCGCGGGTTTAAGGACCATTAACTCAACATTAGCATCATAATACTGAAGATAACTCATTGAAAATTTTCCGGCAATACCTATTCCATGCGTCTCTACAATACAACGATCCATCAGGACATTATTCTTGCTGTCTATAAAACTGTTACGCAGCGTCAGATATAACCGGCAGCCGCTACACGCACGTCTCGCTTGTCGGGTTCGGCCAAATTCAGCGGCTAGCGATGTATTGGCCTAATCGCGAACGTTGAAAGTCAACGAACGAGTTTATTGCGCCACGATATGGCCATTCCGCCCTTGCGTTTTTCGTGCACATACCTCACAATTTCATCTTCGACTTCTTTAAAGCGTCCTTGTTGTGGACCACTGAATGCATTTTTTGTACGGTACGCATTTTTTTAGCTCTTTGTCTTTACGCTAACGCCAAATATTGGCTTTAGTTAGGCCTATGCTGTATTTACTTGCGGCTGCACAATTATTCTATATTATCGTGTGTTTAATAAACATTAACTTATAATTGGCATCATAATATCGACTAGAACCCGTTGAAAATTTGCCGGCAATACCTTTTCCACGTATCTTTACAATACGACTATCCATCACGAAAATATTCCTGCTGTCTATAAACCTTAATTTTACTAAGCATCAAGTACAATAGACGCGTTATGACTCTGCCACTGAGTAGCCATGGCTTTTCTAAGAATTCGAAGGGTCGCACGTTTTGATGCCATTCTGCAGATTTGAGAAACACACAGGCTCTGTACAACCGGTTGTCAATCAAAGCGGTTATTTCACTCCCATTCCTCATACGAGGAAGGGCGGCCATCAGCTCAACTAAGGAGCTCTTCGGCCATAGAGAGGAAGAAAAACAGAGAAAAAATGGAAATGCAGTGGTTATGTGTCGTACATACCATAAAAGAGATTGTGTAGTAAACTGGCATAAGGAGACCGGGCCAACAAGTCGGACCCCAGGGGAGACCCGCAAGGCACCCCGCACAAGCAAACCCCTGCGAACACCAGAGGGAAAGGGGATGAGAACTTTATTTATTGTTGGAACAAAGCATCTCAGGTGCGCATTTCGCAAAAGACAATGTTACAGAGCGGTACAGAGAGTTACATTACACATACTGAGCTGGAGAAAAAAGGGGGTGTGGGAAGTAGTTGGAGGCAGGAGGAGGGTAGTGTTGTGAGAGAAGGCTGGACAGGGTTATGATCATGTTGGTGACGGAAGTAGTGAGTAAACGGAGAAGGTCCAAGATTGGGAGGGGTGGTAGAAAAAGTATGGGTGGGGGAGCGGGGACGTTGAGGGGCGGCGGGGCCGGTGATGGGCGAGGAGAAGTGTGGGGCGAAGAAGAACGGACATGGCGGGGCGGGGAGCGGGAAGGTTCTACTCGATAAGTTCTTCCTTGGAGACGGACGCCGGTGGAGGCTGGTCAACGTCGGCTGGAGATGTGAGCTGAAGACGGACCATGAACGTGGGGCCGTGGTCGTTGAAGATCCGAAAGGCTCGACGGGTCGCAACACCAGCCAGTTGTAGTTTGGTCTGGATATCCTGTTCCGGGATGGCCGGGTCGATGCCACGGACTACGCAGCTCAGAGATGGGTGGAGAGGCGGTGCTGCCGCGTCGGGCGTGGATCTACGGCGTGTAGCCGGAGCCGCAGAGGTGGTAGCCGAAACGTCGACAGAGGGAAGCAATGGACTCGGGAGAAAGGCTGGTAAGGAGATGGGGGGAGAAGACATGATAGGAGAAGAGTGGCTAGTCGTGGTAAGTACTGGTGAAGTAGTCAAGGGAATGGATGCAGAAGTAGTGAAGGTGGGCGTGGTGTTGGTAAACGTAATGGAGGTTGGGGTTGGTGATGTCGTCTGGAGAGATAAACGTGGTCCAACTGTGAGAGGAGGGTCTATAATGGATCGTAGGTCACGGATGAGATAATCGGGAGTTGGAATCACCTCGTGCCGTCGACCAGCGATGATGGCGCCATCTGCGATGAAGTTCTCCACTTGGGCTTGTTCCCGGAAGAAGGCGAGGACGTCCGGTGAGGTCTGGCCAGAAGATCTGTCCTGAAGCCGGGCAACTTTCCAGATTGAGTGGCCGTGTCCATCAACTTCATTACAAATGAACCAGTCGGAGAAGGACGTGTCCACGCTTTTGATGAGACAGGTGTACATGGTGGGGGATAGGCGACAGCCAACTAGGCGTCTGCCCGTTTGATTGTTTGGGCCGACTGAGCAGAGAAGAGCGCCACCCAGCCGAAAAAATAGCGTGGAGATGTGAAAAAGAGTTGTCACCGAAGCCCTGTTCGTAGTGTGACCGTGACCGGTTGTCGCGGCTAGCAATGTGTAGTAAAGAGGCGGTCGTTTATTGCCTAAGAGTTCTGTGCGCATGTGAAAAGAAGCAGCGTGGTTACCGCGGTAGTTGCTAGTGGTATCCATTAACTTACTGTTAGGCCGTGAATGCAACAACACTTGAGGTTTTGCATGAGATTCTGAGAAAAAAAAGAGTCTTGGATTCGGAGAAATATGGTATCACTCCAGAGACTTCTGTGGCAAACACCTCAGCTTTCTTCTTCAAACAGCGTCACCTAACCTAACCGTATATGTAGTCTATCATGAAAACATATTTAAAATGCATGTAGAGAAATAACCTCCTCGCAAAAAATTTACATGTAAATAGCCGTAACTAGACGCGAGAAGATATGAAATATCCTCTGAAGTCAGTGATGTACTCTGCCATATCTTGAGGTGTATCACATTCTTACTTAATTTCCGTATATGACATTAAAATTAAGATATCGTTTACTTCAGTCTTTATTTTTAACGAGTTAACAAGTGCTATCGGCCACGTTATTTACGCATTTATTACGAAAACGTGTTTTCCTCTTTCATTTCGAATTTTGTTTAGAGAACAGCAGTCGATGGGTATTACTAATAAACTCCAACATCGCCTTTGAATGTCAACGAGAGAGCTCGCAAATGCACAGAGTGAGAAAACTATACCGTACCGATGATGATCGATAGCATTTTGTTGCAAACGTTTCGGTTTTCTTATTCAAACAGTGTCACGTATCCTAACTTAACCGTACTATATGTATGATGAAAATACACTTCAAGGGCCAGTAGGGAAATTATACCTTTCTTGCTATAAATTTTCATAATAGCCTTTCCGTAATTTAACCAGACGCGACAAAATATAAACCAACCTCTGAAATCAATTAAGCACTCTGGCATATCTCAAGGTGTATCCCATTCTTAATTGCAGTATTTAGCCTCAAAATTAAGCGGCGGTTTAGTCAGCCTTATATTTAACGAGTTAACAATCGTTATCGGACACGTTATTTACGCATTTATTACGAAAATATGTTCTCTTTCATTTCAAATTTTCTTTACGGAACAACTGTCGACGGATATTACTAATCGACTCCGACATCGCCTTCGAATGTCGACGAGAGAAATCGCTAGTGCACATAGCGAGGAAACTATGCCGAAGGTAATCGATCGCATGCAATATCATCGCAGGGGTGCATAAATATCGGTAACGGAAAAAATCGTGCGCGCTTAATCGCTCGTAATAACGGATGCGCCAGTGATAGGGTTCACGCTGTAACCGAAGGACGATACACAGTTTAATATAGGAATTTTGAAGGGACAGAAAATTGTCGTCACTATAACGGAGTTCTCGTTATATGCCGTACTCGCTATATCGGATTTCTACTGTATTTTGAATACCTCATTCTACCACAATTTTGATGTATATCTCCCACTAAGCCCATGTGATTATGGCATGATCAAAGTTTATGTATTTTATGATATTCTAATGGAGTAGATTTAAGTTTCTGAAAAAATGTTTCAGTAGTTCTGGAGTCATTGTTTACGAACATAACCATTCTTTGAGATTCAGATCTGGCTGATGATGCTCTGTAAGGGAGCGAAACATGTCCCACAAATAACGTGTCAATTGTCAATTAATGAAGATATTTTAAGTGTGACAACATTATAATGTATTGAACTGATGGATAAGAATAAAAACTTTGTTATTACTGTTCCGGGGTATCTGTGAGCAGCAGAGGTGAAGGAAGGTGCCAGGGTGAATGGGTCTAACTACCAAATCAAAGTTAATGTAAAACTTTAACAAGGTTATATTTTCTAAGTTTTAACAAACAAGAATAACAAAACTTTAACAACAATAACACGGGTATGACGATTTAGAACCAAGACTTATAAGGATCCGAGCTTTCAACCTTTAAATATTCTTGTTGTATGTCCGTCGCTCCCTTCTCGATCCGCCAGCCAGCTACATGCGTGCCAGTGTGTTATTCTTCGAGCCTCGACGCGCAGCCCTCAGTGCGCGTGCCTGGAACGTCGTGTGTTCTATAAAAAGGAGCTCCTAGCCTGTCCAGACGCCCACTGACCCCGGTGTCCAGCTCCAGAATACACCCTACGTCGAGCACGGAGGCTACTCCTCTTGAAAATGTGCTTCGGCCAGGTGGACTGAATTTCTGGCCGTAAGAGGTCTCACCTCGGGTCACCGCTCCTCTTGCCTATTCCGCTGTCCATGCCCAGTCTTACCATTATATGCCACTGTCATTCCCTAGCTAATGCAAGCTCCCATTATCAACTTAGTTTCGCTAAGTAGGAACTCTTCAGTCATTGAACTTACGTTAATGAACTCAGACACTTCAACAAGGAAGGACTCTCTGAGATATTTACGTCAGTGCTTCTGATAGTTTTCGACTATCAAGAACTTTTCATGTCACAAGTACTATCTTTCCGAAATAGTAGTGAACGTAAATACTCCAACGTGTATATAGTGTACAAAGACAGACTCTTTCTCCAAATTCATAGTTCAATTTGCTTCGAGATAACTTTCAGTTTTGTTAGTGTAAATATTGTAATTTTACATGTGAAGCAAATAAAGAAGTTGTGTTTTTTGTAAACCCAACCTTGTTTACAACAATTCTAGGGGTAGCAAGCCCTAATTTTACAATTCTGAGCTCCTAGTTCAACTTTAACCTAGCAACAATTTGTTCAAAGGGGCAGAAAACCCCTAATACATGGAGCACTTGCTCACAATTAGAATATCAAAACTCTCTGAGGCACTTTTACAACAAATGAAAAGAGCTGCCACGCTCTCAGTTTCCCACGCCTATTCAAGGCAACACCAAAAATATTCTTTCTGGGCTTCCATGGCCTAGCTTACAAATAGAAACAGGGGTATCTCGTATCCAACCTACAAGGCCTTCGAGTAAAAGGACTAACTGTTAAATAAATGGTCCAAACAAAAGGAAGGAGGCGGATACTTGCACTCCTCTATGTAGCTTCTTAAAACCTAAAAGGCACTATTCCGATGAAACAGAGGCTATTCCCAAACTATGGAGGTGACTCGTATAAGAATTATTTAAGACATTAAGGAAGAGAAGAAAATCAGTTACCAAAACGTAGTCACCTCAAACCAAAATGAAGGGGAGCTCGAGAGGGTAAAGCACTCTCTATCCCCGATTTACAATTAAAGATATTTACATAATCCGGCAGAAATTTACATTACAGAGAGGTAGGTTACATGGCAAAAGTTTCGGACCTTTCCCGCGGGTTAAACTGCTGAGCTAGCAAGAAAAAGGGATGTTAAATGGCCATTACCTTACTGAAGACCTGGTGCCAGATAAAAGAGGCGCCTCCCGCCCCCTGCTTTACAACCACACACTTAGATGTAGATTAAGTGGCCGAGAGACGAGAAAATCAACAGTTTATAAACCCTTGGGGAAAGTTCGAGACCTGTCATGAATAATTAAGACATACCCCCAGGTTTTTATTGGCTACATTAAACAGTTACACACAAAATCGAAGAAGAAATACGGGATTGGCTGAAAATTAATTACAGAAATTATAGATTGGCTAATTTTAAAACTGGCGGAAGAAAAAGCTAAATATTGCCAACCCACAAAAGAATGAACAAAATTTAGTAAAGAAAAAACTTATGAGTACAAAATTTCTTCAAAAAGGTTCCTTCACTTCACACCAGGGTGCACGATCTTAGTTTTTCGGCAGTGACATCTATGAGAGAATGTCCAAACTTCTTGATAAATATTAAACAAAAACAAGTCAAAATTCACACAGTGACATCTTCAGAGGAAAGGTTTAAGTTGGTCACGTTTAAGTTCAGTGTTTCTCCAGTAGAGGAGTTCCAATTGGCGCAAGATTTAAACGTGCGGCGTAGAGGTGTACCTCCTGGTACAATTACAAATAACACATTTTAGTACGGATTAAAACATGAGATTATTCATTTGCAATATATTGCACAACCAGCAATATTATCTCCATACAATTCATTTATTGCACAAACCCGATTGTTGTGCAGAAATATTGTATGTCTGTGGGCAGCTAACAATATATTGCACAATCCATTTTGCGCAATAATATTGCATGTCTATGGGCCCCTTTAAAGTAACACTATGAGTCTTCGTTACCAATGGTTAGTATCACTATAGGAGGAACACTGTGGTTCTATCTCCCAGCAATCAGTATCATTATGAGGGGCCAGCGACCTGGATTTTGGACCCCTTTAGATAATAATGCATCATCCCAGTTATTCGGCCAACGGCCGTAGCCATGTTGAAACACCAGATCCCGTGAGATCTCCGAAGTTAAGCAACATTCGGGGTGGTCAGGAGTTGGATGGGTTGCCAAGCGCTGTTCGTGGGTGGTAAGGGAATGGAGGAGCGGAAAGGAACTGGCCACCCTACCGCACATAAACTCCGGCTCAGGAACACCTCTGCAGAGGTTCGGACCTGCCTTTGGGCAGAATAACCCTTACCTTACCTTACCTTACCAGTTATTTGGGCTTTGTGAATTGGATCCACCGATTGTTTTCGTTTCACTATCATTTTTTCATCATCATTCATTTTAGATTCTAGTCCAAGCAATTCCAACTGAGGTGCTCCCACGGCCCCGGCAGCAGCCCCAATGCTGTGCTATAGCACCGTTGAGGTGGTGGGGGAAGGAGGGGAAGTGGCAGAGGCAGAACTACAGGTAGTCAAGCCAGCACGGAGCTTATGAAAACAATATTATTTATGACAGTTCTGTGAACACACAAACACACAATTCATTCTGTACATACTTTACGTTTGCCCTAATGTACATTTAGCATTTAAGTCGATTGTGGACATCGTTTTTCAGCAACTAATTTACCGATAATGGGTACAGTCGATTTGGCAGTATAAATTCTAAGTACAGCCTCTAAGACAACATCAGACAGAGAAGTCGCCATAAGACCTATCTGTGTCGGTGCGACGTAAAGCCCCTAGCAAAAAAATAAAATAAAAATAACACTGTTATTATTCCACTCAAATAAGTGGTATGTTCCGAGCTGTCAGTGGAGAGATGGCGTGGGAGGACATCAGTAGACGAATAAGTTTGGATGGTGTCTTTAAAAGTAGGAAGGATCACAATATGAAGATAAAGTTGGAATTCAAGAGGACAAATTGGGACAAATATTTGTTTATAGGAAGGGGAGTTAGGGATTGGAATAACTTACCAAGGGAGATGTTCAATAAATTTCCAATTTCTTTGCAATCATTTAAGAAAAAGCTAGGAAAACAACAGATAGGGAATCTGCCACCTGGGCGATTGCCCTAAATGCAGATCAGTAGTGATTGATTGATCCATTCTCCGCTCGTGGGCAACAGATTAACTCTGGATATATCCATGTTCTGCTCGGGAAAGGTTAAATTATTGCTTGCCATCAAGTACCTCGAAGTGCCTTATAGATCTTGAGAAGCTTAAGCTGCTTCTTCTTCTACCAGGCAATTTGGCCGTGCAGTTAGGAGCGCTCAGCTGTGAGCTTGCATCCAGGAGATAGTGGGTTCGAATCCCACTGTCGGCAGCCCTGAAGATGGTTTTCCGTGGTTTCCCATTTTCACACCAGGCTGTACCTTAATTAAAGCAACGGCTGCTTCCTTTCCACTCCTAGGTCTTTCCTGTCCCATCGTTGGTGCAACGTAAAAAAATTGTAAAAAAAATTGTTGACTTCTTTTTGATCTAAGAAGTTCAGATTTATTTACATCACAGTATTCAGTTTAATACATCTCGCAGAGAAGTCACATTTTGTCTTTTTTAAAAGTTCTTTCCCCATTTCATAACTTACATCTGTAGTCTTTTGTAGACTTTAATCAGCAACACACATTTGCTCATCAGTCAATAATTTGTTCCTTGTAGATAGTCCTATTTTAATCAGCTATTTCAATACCAATGAACATTTCTCTGAACTAACAGTATGACTACATATTTCTCTTTTTTCAAGTATTTATTTATTTATTTATTTATTTATTTATTTATTTATTTATTTATTTATTTATTTATTTATTTATTTATTTATTTTGGCTTCTTTCAAGTGGTGAATTTAGGGTGCCTGGCCCTCTTACTCGTAAACCCATTTACTTGTAGATAAACTTACACTCACAATCTTGCATGGATAAAAAGTAAAAATAGTCTACTGTAAATTAACAAATACAAAATAATATTGCTCAGAGACACACACTCTCTCTTTCTCTCTCTCTCTCTCTCTCTCTCTCTCTCTCTCTCTCTCCGAGAATCATTAAAACACCGGGCGAGTTGGCCGTGCGCGTAGAGGCGCGCGGCTGTGAGCTTGCATCCGGGAGATAGTAGGTTCGAATCCCACTATCGGCAGCCCTGAAAATGGTTTTCCGTGGTTTCCCATTTTCACACCAGGCAAATGCTGGGGCTGTACCTTAAGGCCACGGCCGCTTCCTTCCAACTCCTAGACCTTTCCTATCCCATCGTCGCTATAAGACCTATCTGTGTCGGTGCAACGTAAAGCCCCTAGCAAAAAAATAAAAAATAAAAATCATTAAAACGTTGCATGTCGCAAGGATCGGTACTTAGTCCATTATGTTTTTCCATGTATGTTAATAACATCTCTGAAGTCTGTTAAAAGCAGTGCATTTCACATGTATGCTGATGAATTAAAAGCTTACTTGCACTTTAGTCCCGCTAATGCATCTTCTTGTATAACGCACTTTAACCATGACATCTCTCAATTGATAGAATGGAGTGCAAGTTATAATCTCCAATTAAATGTGGCTAAGGCCCAGCTTACACAAAACTCCTGAAAACTATTGTTCAAATCCCTCCTAGCAATAAAAATTCTAGATGCAGATATCCATTATAGTGACACCATTATTAATCTAGGCCTAATTTTCAACAGAACTTTATCCTGGTCTGATCATATGTCAAATGTGATCCAAAGAGTAGTCATCCATGCATATTTTGAAACTAATGTCTTGTACACCACCTTTCATGCAAAAATTACTTGTTCAAAGTCTTAGATTTCCAGTCATGACTGTGGATCAGTCGTATACGACTACTTACCTGAAACTTAGAACATAGAACCACAGAGGTTACAAAACGCATGTGTTCGTTACGTGACATATGCCAGGCGTGATGAACAAACAACACTCTATTACATACAGCTTCAGTGCTTGAAACTCCATGAACGTCAGGAAATCTCAGTAGCTGTTGCTATGCATGAATTTATGGTACATGTTGAATGGCAAGTTAAAATATACAGTTCATGTTAAAATCTGTTACAATAAATAGGAACATTTTGTTAAGTTGAGTTTGGCGTCTTGCATTCGTCAAATGTTCTTGTTTTTCCAGTATGAATGGAGAATGTCCGTATTTCATTCGTGAGCGTTTTTATTTTAGTCCTACTATAAATTATGCTTATTCATTAGTTTGATTGATGGACTTCTTCAACTGTTGATAACAAGTTTGATGTATGGCCAGAGGTAGTTGAGTGCAGCTGTGGTCAAATATTGCCAGAAGTATTGGATCTAGTATATTTTTCAGTAAGTGTCAAATGCAGAATGGTGGGTCTTTTCTGGTCTATAGTTGCTGATATGTGTTTGTAAGAAACGAAAGGTAGAATTAAGAATTTATGATCTGAATAATGCTTGTTTGTGTGTGTGTTTCCAGTAGAATACTTACTATTGCTGCTGTGGTTGAGATGTGCTAGCTTTGGCTGCCTGGCGTGTACTATATCGTGTTCTTTCGGTGCTAGTGTCCGCTGTTGCAAGGGGAATGGAGGGTGAGGGAGGGGAGAGTTGTTGTCATAGAAGTAGGGGTGGAGCTGGGCGTATCAATTATCTGCACAATGGTGCGTGTTGAATATTGTTTGTTGATTATTTTAAGATAACAGTTTTTCAAGGTGGGGATGGCTTTGTTGAATATGGTGTTGGTTTTTTCTGTGATTTCGTTTATATTGTAATTAGGATTGGTATATTGATCTAGTGATATGTATAATTCTTCTGTTATATTGAGTAAAGGGTCTTTGGGGTTTATATTAAGTATTTTCATGTCATTTTCAATGTTCGTAAAATTGTGTTTATATTCGTCAAGTGTTGGCCTATTGCGGAGAAGTGATTATGTTTTATGGCATTGACGTGTTCATTATATCTGATTGCAAAATTCCTACCGGTACGTCCTATGTAACTTATTTCGCAGTTGTTGCATTTAATACGGTATATTCCTGAGTGGTGGTATTTATTAGTATTATTGTCTTGGTATTATGTAAGATATTAGTTCTATTGTGCGATGTCTTGAAAGCTATTTTTAAGCTGTGTTTTTTGAATATATTAGTTAGTGGATATATATGCATATTACTGAAAGTAAATAGTGTGTAATGTTTTTTAGGTTTGTCTATTTTTGTTAATCTAGTTTTGTCTATGATGACTATGATCTTTATCTGCTTTCGTTATGATAAGGTGGTTTTGTGTGATTTTATTTTTAAGTTGATTTATATGGGCTTTGTTTGCAATGTTATTGTTTGGGTTGTTGTCACTGATTTTGTTTATATATTATGGTAGCTTTTTTTATGATATCATGTCTAACTTCTTCACGTCTTCATGTCTTCTACTTCTAACAGAATTATACATATCACTAGATCAATATACCAATCCTAATTACAATATAAACGAAATCACAGAAAAAACCAACACCATATTCAACAAAGCCATCCCCGCCTTAAAAAACTGTTATCTTAAAATAATCAGCAAACAATGTTCAGCACGCGCCATTGCGCAGATAATTGATATGCCCAACTCCACCCTACTCCTATGACAACTCTCCCCTCCCACCCCTCAATTCCCCTTGCAACAGGACACTAGTACCAAAAGAACACGATACAGTACATGCCATTACATAAAATCAGCTTCATGGTCCGTATCGCACTTCAATAGATTCACAATTAAGTATTTAATTTATTTTCCACCTAGTCGATACAATCATTGCTTAAGGCAATTTTTAATGGTCAAAAGTGGTACATGTTTCGTATATTATCAACATCTTCAGCCACATAACACTGTTTAGATGAAAAATATATAAAATTGACAAAGTAATGCTTTAGAGGAAGTGTCCTTAAAATTAACATAAGATTGACAAGATTAAAACAAACAAATAACTCAAGAGAAAATATATATATTAACTCAAGGACACTTCCTCTAAAGCATTACTTTGTCAATTTTATATATTTTTCATCTAAACAGTGTTATGTGGCTGAATATGTTGATAATATACGAAACATGTACCACTTTTGACCATTAAAAATTGCCTTAAGCAATCATTGTATCGACTGGGTGGAAAATAAATTAAATACTTAATTGTGAATCTACAGTACATGCCAGGCAGCCAAAGCTAGCACATCTCAACCACAGCAGCAATAGTAAGTATTCTACTGGAAACACACACACAAACAAGCATTCTTCAGATCATAAATTCTTTATTCTACCTTTCGTTTCTTACAAACACATATCAGCAACTATAGACCAGAAAAGACCCACCATTCTGCATTTGACACTTACTGAAAAATATACTAGATCCAATACTTCTGGCAATATTTGACCACAGCTGCACTCAACTACCTCTGGCCATACATCAAACTTGTTATCAACAGTTGAAGAAGTCCATCAATCAAACTAATGAATAAGCATAATTTATAGTAGGACTAAAATAAAAACACCGCTCACGAATGAAATACGGACATTCTCCATTCATACTGGAAAAACAAGAACATTCGATGAATGCAAGACACCAAACTCAACAAAGTGTTTCTGTTTATTGTAACAGATTTTAACATGAACTGTATATTTTAACATGCCATTCAACATGTACCACATATTTTAAAATGATAATGTACCTGCATATTTAATAATACACCTACATGATTTTTAGGCTTAAAAAGATTCATCCACAGTTATTTTAGATTGTATATATAGTCAATTTTAACTTTAAGTATGCCCAATTAGAACGTAAGACATACTCCATATTATGACTTTTATAATGGACAAGGCAAATCAATAACACTTGACTTATGTGAAGGTAATAGTGTACAGCTGAGGATGACCGTATGTAAAAAGGTTAAAACCGGTACTGTAGATTGAATTTTTATGTAAATAAATCTGTATTGAAAAGGTGGAAACTTTCTTGTCTATAACATATGATAACTGTCAATACGGAAAACGAAACTGATAAATCAAGATGCATGAATTTCTCAAACTTAAGACCCCCACCCTACCTTTATAATGCATTTAAACCTATGGAGTCGGTACATAACAGAGTTAGTAGATTTTCAAAAACTATGCTTCAAACTCCCCTCTATTGTACTACAAAATTTAACAAATCCTTTGTTTGCAGTGCATCACGTATATTTAACATCTTTAATCTTCACAGTTCCGCAAATAACACTAACTGTACTCAACTAAAGCAGTCTTTAACAGCTATCTTCCTGGATGAGTGCACATGGGGCTGAAATCCGGCATTCTTGTGTCTAACAATCAGAATTTTGCAAATTTCTTATAGAAATGTTTTACTTTCTGTTTTACGGGGGCAAATCAAAAAGTTACATTAGCTTGCCATGAGAGAATGCTTGTGTGTCGTGACCGTGGCCAATGCAGATCAAGCTACAGTAACTGCTGACACCCCGTGAGTGTTTTCATACCTGTTCGCATATCGGGCGCGTCCCAGGTGGTGGATAGATGGGGCCCTCTGGACTTGTCTGGAGGGTCTGAGGGAAATAAAATACCCTCTTGCGGACCGAAAACAGACATTGCCAAAAACCGTCTTGAGGCATTGTGATTGTTACTAGCCCAAGTCAAGGCTTGGAAGTGGAGGCCTCACCCACGCATGCTAGAGAGGCATCCATGGTTCCTCCACATGGGTGATACAGTGGTTCAGGTGAAGTGGGGCTGGTGATTGAGGTGGAGGCTTACTGCGGGGTGCTGGAATCAACACATCACTTTGCTCTACGTAGCTTGGACGAGCTGCGGGTTGGGAAAGGGGTGATTCCAACCTAGGGGGAAAGTCATGGCTGTGAACTCAGTCATGATAATGCCAAGTGGAGACCATGTGAGTAGCCTTACTGAAGGGGGAACAAACCTGGCTAGGTTTGGGCCAGGGACGGACCGCTGGATGCATGACTGAGGGATGTGGTCTCTGCTACGGAGAGCCTGAGTTGCGGGAGGACAATGTCTGGCTGTATGCCTCACCACGGATGGTGAGAACGACACTCGGGACCCTAGAAGAGGCAAAAACCCTATGATTGATTGAAATATGGATGCTTTAAAGAACCAATTTCAAAAACTTCAACATCAACGGAAGCCATGGTAGCTCCAGTAGAGCAGATCCAGGAGCAAGCCCAAGATGAAAAAATGGAGACAGAAGTGCCAATTGGACAGGCTGTCGCAGACTCAAAACAAGAAATGGCAACAGAAGCTCCAGTAGAGCAGACTGCTACCACAAGCAAACCAGGAACGTCCGTAGAGACAGAACTGAAGATTTATGCATTGAAAATCAACAGATTTCATATCGACAGAACACCTCGCAACTGTGCATATTACAAGGAAGAGAGCGAGGAAGGAAGCAAAAATAGCAGCTGGAACGTGGACGGAGAAGAAGCCAAGGAACAGGGATCGGCGAGAGGCTATCTTTCTGACAACGCGCAAAAGGCCAAGGTCGGGGGATAGTACGCCATGAAGTTCGGCTACAAAACCGCCTACGAAGGAACAGAAAGAAGAGACGGTCATGTCCTTTTCGGACAGATTAACTTCAATCAAGGTAGCAATAATACCTAAAACCTTTCTAGATGGGAAACTGAAGGAGGAAGACAGGACAGAACTTTCATCTGCTTTGATAGCACAAATGAAACCGCTGTCAGACGGATGCCTTCCAGGCTTCCTCGAGTCTCCAAGGCTGGAAAGTGGAGTAATGGTACTGATCTGTGCAAATTCAGAAAGTAAAAGCTGGCTGGAGCGGACAGTGGCCAATTGCAGTCCTTGGAAAGGCGACAATTTGGAGGTGGCAGAAGCCAAGAAGGTGCCGAGTACTACAAAGGTCATTACAAAGTTTCCTCCTCCATTTGACAAGATGAAGGTTGATGTGCTTGTTAGGATACATCAGCGTGACACCAAACTTCTGACAAAAGAGTGGATAGTACTGAATGCAACAACTACTGATGCAGGAAAGACAATTGTTTTGGCCCTTAATGAAAGAGATTTGAAGACCTCGAGAAGAGAGACCTTAAAGCCAAGCTCGGACCTGGGCAGATCAAATTTCAAGTAATTAAGGGAAAAACAAAACCTAGCGTTGGCAAGGATGGTACTGAAAGTTCTACAGGCCAACCTACAACATAAAAAATCAGCTGTTGCCAATTTCGTCGGGAAGTTGAAGTCCGAGGCTATCGATGTGGCCCTTATACAGCAACCATGGGCAGTTAAGGGCAGAGTAGCAGGACTGGCTGAATCTGGAGGTAAGCTAATGTACAATACTACACCGAATATGCCTAGAACATGTTTACTTTTGAGCAGAAAACTAAAAATGCCTTCTGTTGTAGGAACATTGTTCAAAGGACTTGGTGGCGGCCAAGATAAAACTTGGAAATTGGGAAGGTCCCAGAGAAGTAACCATATGCTCTGCATACCTCCCATATGACTCAACTAATCCGCCCCCGTCAGAAGAAGTAGAGATTCTAATTTGCAATGCAAAGAGGAAAGGCGAACACCTAGTCCTTGGAGCAGATGCAAATTCACACCACACGGCATAGGGCAGCACGAACTGCAATGCAAGAGGTGAGGCTTTACTAGAGTTTGTTATTGGAACTGAGTTGACGATACTAAACCAAGGAAACAAGCTTACATTTATAAATAAAAATCGTACGGGGGTAATAGACATTACACTAAGCACTATGCATATTGCAAGCTTTATTAAAGACTGGAAGATGCTGGAGGAACCATCATTGGCAGACCTCCAGCACATCCAATTTGCAATAGATGCGAGTCTATGTGGGATTGAAATGTACAGAGACCCAAAAAGAACTAACTGGGATAGATACAGAGATGTTCTAGGGAAGGCTGTAACAAAATTCCAACTAACATGAGAGGACAGAAAGAATTGGATGAGGCAGTGGAACTATTAGAAGAGGCCATTATAGACTCATTCGATGGCAGCTGTTCTCTGAAAGAAGAGAAAAAGTAAGGTGGTGGAACAACAAACTAGCCAAAATGGAAAAAAGAGGTTAGGATGTTGGATAGAATATCTAGAAATGGTATCTTGGGCATATATCATAGGAAATTCAGTGAGTATAACCTAGAGATATGGAAAGCAAAAAAAAAGTCTTGGAGACTGTTCTGTGAGAAAGTGGAATCACACACTGAAACAGCAAGGCTCCAGAAGGTTCATAAAGCAACCCATATAAATCAGGTGGGGATACTGGAGAAACCAGATGGGTCGTTTATTCAGGTGGGGAAGGACGCGCTGGAGATGCTAATGGCGTGTCACTTTCCTGAGGCTGAGGAGATGACAGAAGAGAAACGGTTGGAACAGAGACCGGAGCTCGAAGAGCAGACTGGAACTGTGCCAACAGAATAATAAAACACAACCATGTAAAATAGGCAATCGACACATTGCTCCCTATAAAGGCTCAGGGGCCAGATGAGATACTTCCGATACTCCTACAGGTAAAACGGGAGATACTCGTCAATGCCCTGACGGACCTTTTCAGAACTAGTCTAGCTTTAGAGTACGTGACGAAATCATGGTCTGAAGCTAAAGCATTATTCATACCTAAGCCAGGAAGGGCAAATTATGCCCAGGCAAAAGCAAACAGACCATGTTTAACCTCCTTCATGGTGAAAGCAATGGAGAAAATTCTGGATAATTATATCAGAAGAACAGTGCATCTGAAATCAACGTTACATGAAAATCAGTTCGCATATAGACCTGGCAGATCCACTGAAGTAGCACTCCACCAGTTGGTTTGTAAACTAAAGGAAAGCCTAGAATATAAAGAAATTGCACTGGCAGCATTTCTAGATGTAGAAGGAGCCTTCACAATACAACCTATGACTCTATGATCAAAGCATTGGAAAAGAGCAAGGTGAGTAAAACCGTCGTCAAATGGATTAAATCCATGTTAGACGGAAGGAAGATAAAAGCAACCCTGTTTGCAGAAACGCTGACGGTTAGGGCCACCCGAGACTGTGCTCAGGGAGGAGTTCTTTCGCCTCTGCTGTGGAATCTTGTGGCTATGCTCAACGAACAGGGTTTCTATACACAAGGATACGCAGATGGTACGAGGTAAGGTGATGAGTGTTATCCAGGACTTCATGCAAAGATCACTCAACCTTGTGGAGAATGGTGTCAGGAAGAACAATGATCAGTCAACCCGAACAAGATAACTCTAGTCCCTTTTACAAGAAGGAGAAATTTAGAGGGAAAGTGATTACTGAAGTTCTTTTGGCAAGATAAATGAACAGGCACTGCACCTAGGTGTAGTGTTGGATAAAAATCTAACCTGGAATCCACATATAGAAAAGAACATAACCCGGGCCAAGAACTTGCTGTATGAATGTAAAAGAGCCGTTGGGAAGACATGGGGCCTAAGACCATCAATGGTAATGTGGATATACACAGTGATCATTAGACCGTTGATGGTCTATGCTGCAATCATCTGGTGGCAGGGAATAAGTCAATGTAAAGTCGGCAGTAGATTGGATAGCCTACAGAGAATGGCAAGCATAGCCATAACTGGGGCTACGAGAACTACGCCGACAGAAGCCTTGAATACTAGACCTCCCATCACTATGCAATTTCATAAAAGGACAGGCTAGAATGAGTTCATGGCGGAGTATGGTTCATCGGCTAGAGAGCTGAATATTATGATAGTCACGACGCCTCAGTCATGAGGCAAAACGAAGAAGAAGAAGAAGAATGAGTTCATATAGATTGGCACAATCAGAGTGCTGGAATGCACAAAGACCCAATCTAGGAGACTGTAAAAATAACAGAGGAAGTTCTACACATGCCTTCTGATCATATGATACCAAAGTACAACTTTGAAAAACCTTTTGAGACCCAGATAATAAATAAAGAAGACTGGGATATCAACAAACGGAATACTGAAAAAGAAGATATAGGTGGTGGACTGATGGCTCAAAGACAGTGGATGGCACAGGAGGAGGGATCAACGTGGGAAAACCTGAGAGATCAATCTAGATGAGCCTGGGTAGACACACTACAGTCTTTCAAGCTGAAATGATAGGTATCACAACATGTCTTCAGAAAAATCTGAAAATGAACTATAGGAATAAGAACATTTTCATTTTAAGGACAGCCAAGGGGCCATTAAGGCACTAGAGGCAGTCCAAGTAATATCCAGAATTGTCTGGTATTGCCACTCACTTTTCTTGCAGCTCTCAAAGTATAACATTGTCAAAATAATATGGGTACCAGGGCATGCAGGTATAGAAGGAAATGAAAAGGCAGATAAACTGTCCAGGAAAGGGACAGAAACACATTTTGTAGGCCCAGAACATATATGCGGGATTTCCTATGGACAAGCTCGACACTGCATAGAAAAGGGTACAAAACAAACAAATGGAAAACTGGAAAAATACTCCAGGATGCAGGCTTGCAAAGGAACTGATAAAAGGATCAAACAAGAAGCATACTAAAGAACTGTTGAAACTTGGCAGAAAAAGTATAAAATGGGTAGTAGGACTGTTGACAGGACACTGCCATCTGAAAAAACACCTACATAGAATTGGAGTAACAATAGACAACATGTAGGAAATGCAATGAAGCAGAGGAATCAGCTGAACACGTACTTTTCAAATGTGAGGCGCTGGGTAGAATCAGACTCTCCACTCTAGGACTACCAGGTGAAGACAGAGAAAGAAACCAAGAAGACCCAATAAGAACAATCTGCAGCTTTGTGAAGGGAGCAGGCATATCTAGGTGGGAATGAAGGAAAAACATGGTAGCAAAAGATCTTAGAGGTCGACGCTAATTAGGAACTAACATTTAGAGCCCCATGAAGAAGAGAACTGCTGACACGGAAGGTTGGTGTGGTATCCCGTCGTGTTGTGTATGCAGAGCAGGCTAGGATCAGTGACTCGTCAACTGGATCTTCACTCCAAGTGGAAGTGGTGCAACGATGAGATTTCTATGGGCTAAATGGCTCAATTGCACGGACATTCATTTTGAAATTCCTCGCCTAGGTTTTGTAAAGTGGTGTAAGCAATTTGACGCCGGATACACGCACCTCACGGATGAATATCGCAAAGTCTGACCGGCAACATCCAATACCGTTGCAAATGTTGAGCGTGTGGATGGGATCACTAGAGAGAATCTGCGTATAACACTGCGGGGAATTGCCAGCATGCTGAACATTTTTTATGTCAGTGTATTCTGCATTGTTCACCAGCACCTGTGTCAAAGATGGGTCCCATGTATGTTCACTGATGTTTACAAGGTACAAAGTTTCCAGTCGTCACTGGCATTTTTGCAACGGTATTCTGTGGAGGGCAACGTTTTTCTGCGGCGAATCATCACGGGTTGAGACGTTGGTCTACACTTCACCCCCAAAACAAAGAGAACATCGATGGAATGGGTGCACACCACATCACCACCACGAAAGGAGGTCAAAAAGAAAGGTAATGTTGGCAGTGTTCTTTGACATGGAGGGTGTGGTTCATGTGGGATTTATGCCAAAAGGCACGACAATCAACTCGGCTTTGTATTGTAATGTTGAACCGGTTGCGTAAGGCAATTAAAGTAAAGCGGTGGGGAAAATTTAGCACCGGTGTGATTCTGTTGCTCGATAATGCAACACCTCACATGGCCCGTCAAAAGTCCGAACTGCTGCAGCGATTCAAGTGGGAGGTATGGCACCATCCTCCATACAGTCCAGATTTAGCACCATGCGATTATCACGTGTTCGATAAGTTGGAAAAAGGATCTCGGTGGACGATAATTCCAAAATGATGAGGAGGTGAAAGTAGCTGTCTCCAGGTGGTTACATAGCACTGGAGGTGATATGCACGTATCTGGAATCGGAAAGTTGGTTGACCGTTCTGAGAAATGTGTACAGTGTCTTGGGGACTATGTGGAAAAGTGAACTTACATAGTATGTTGTCATAGCAGTGCTGCCTATGTGTAGAGGTGGTTTCATAAATGGCCATAACTTGGAAGTGTACTTTTTGATTAGCCCTCATAGCTTTAGATTCTTTAGATTCTTGTAGTCTAAAATAATAATAGACTTAAATGTTTTACTTTTTCACTTATTATATAATGTTTGTTTTAATTTTGCTGCATTTGGTATCTGTATATTATATGAAGAGTACATAGAGGGGCTTTCAGCCTCCGTAGCAGGGCAATTCCAGGCATCGTAGTTTACATTTTTACATTTCTTTTTAACATATGTATGAAACTTACCATCTGTACACATTGAGATTTATGCATAATGTCTAGATAATACTTAGTAACCTCCACAAATTTCATTGTTGTAAACCGAATGCATGGGATTTTGTAAAATTTTAAACGCAGTGATCAGTGTTTTTATGATACAGACTTTTTAACTTTACATACCTTTACGTTAAACTAAAAGCTTCCTCCCAATAATAATAATAATAATAATAATAATAATAATAATAATAATAATAATAATAGTAATAATCATACTGACATGTGGCCTACTTAATAAAGGAAGTGTTTTTATGAATTGTCTCACATTTAACACTAATAACAGTGAATGTAAAATGAACTAAAGTATTTAAAAAACTAAACATTAACGCTTAATGCAGTTTGAATGAAAGCTTGATCAGAAATACAAAATACTGGTACGGTATAATAAAATGAAAAAAAAAATGTTCATTCTGCTTCTGAGACTTTTAGAACTGAAAGTAATTGTTGATAAGCCCTGAAGTTTCTTCTGAGCTCTGTGTTTCTTCACCGATTCTCGTACCTGTTTGCAGCATACACGTAACTGGACAGGTGTCATCTTCCTCCTCCTTGCATGCCTTTCCCTTTCCTTTCCTTTAAAATCCTCATCGTCCGTTTTTCTTCTTGCAGTACCGTGTACAACGTTCCTTGTGAGTAAGCGGCATTATTGAAAATCGCCTTAGAACCCAGATTGCTGATCTAAAATATTTCCTTTACAAGTGAGTGTAACAAAGAAACATAATTCTATGGGCAGCGTGTTGCATCATAACCCTTTCAGACCGAGTACGCACAATTGTGCGGGTTCGTATTTAAGTTATCCCTGACCGTATTTGATGTTTTTTCGGCGCTACACCGGACTGCAGTGATTGTGCAGGACACGTGGCGTGTATTTCAATTGATTTTAGTATGCGCTTGACCGCCAGGGCGAAGGAAGAAGAGTTTAAAAAGCACAGTTGATCGGCGAGATGGCAGGAAGCAGTAGTGCCGAAAGTAAGTATTTATTTACTGCGTTTATATTAATCTAGAAGCTTTACTGAATACCGGAATATATTCAATGAAGTGTGTACATTGGTTAGTGAACGTAAATTTTGAAGCTACACCATCGTACGTGATACGAGGTTTTGAATTTTGATACGCACAATTGTGTGGGTCCTGTTTTTCGGATGTTAGTTTTTATCTTGTAAAATAAACTATTAATATGTGTATTGAGGAGCATTTTAGTCAGTTCTTGACGTACAAACAAAAATTCACACCTCCAGTTTTCTTTCAGGTCTGAAAGGGATACTGCATTCCTGTGTACACGCGTCTCCAAGCGACATGAAACTCCCCGGTCGCCTGCTCACAAGAGCGTCGTAAACACGCGACGTATTTTACCATCAGCTTCATATGAAACCAACTATTGAGAAATTTCAATGAATTTAGACTGCACATAAAGGTTCAATTAACCCTCTCCAGCCCAATGGGTCCACATGAACCCACCATGGCACCATTATACTTCTAGTACTCTCCCGCTCTACCAGATAGAAGCACCAACTAAACCCCGTATGCAAGGTGCACTCTGTGTTCATAAACTTAACCATAATAGGTTAATATAGTTGTTTGATCCCGTATGGACTTTTCCGAATCTATTACAGAACTATTTAAAATAGTTTTACTTGAGTCTGCCTTGTCATTACACCTTATAATGATAGAAAACTATTTATTTTACCATACATGTTTCGGGAAAATCATCCATTCCCTTCATCAGTTATGTCAGTTCAATGAATAAAACAATATAATATTATCTTTAGTTTTTTACAATTTAAAGAAGTTTTGTGTCCTAATTCACTATATCAATGAATAAAGAAAACTTATGAAATATTATGAAAATGACCATTACATAAAATTTTGTTGAACTGAATGAGAATATATAAATTTAAGATCATTTTTTTTCTTCCTTTTTGTTCCTTAAATGATCATATGTTAGTTTATACAGTGGGTTATATTCTTTACTTCTCTCATTTAAACTTGATTTTTTTTTTTCAAGATAAATTTTTAAACTTTCCAAAACATTCTTGAATTTTCCCTTTTTGGCCGAATGTATTAATTCCACGTCATAAGAAATGTCTGTAATTTTGCGATTCTTTTCAACCATATGTTCTCCCTTTGCTGAATATCTTTTATGTTTGACTGCATTAACATGTTCTTTGTACCTTAGTCAAATTTCTTCCAGACTGTCCTCTGTATAGTTGTTTACATGTTTGGCATGTCAATTTGCAAATTCCTGATTTATTAAATATACCTTTATTCTCTATCTTATCTGAATTGAAAATTATCTCATTAGTATTATCATCAGTTTGTATGCGACATTGATGTTCTTTTTCCTGAAAATTTTAGCCAGTTGATAAGAGTGCTTATTTTGAAAAGTTAGAACTGCAGATTTCTTTTTCTCCTTTCGTTCTTTAATTAAAGTTGGTTTTGGTTCATTTTTCATTTTTTTCATTTTAAGTGCGGTCAGTATCCAGTGATCAGAAGTGGGTTCGAACCCTACTGTTGGCAGCCCTGAAGATGGTTTTCTGTGGTTTCCCATTTTCACACCAGGCAAAAGGCCACTTCCTTCCCATTCCTAGGCCTTTCCTATCCCATCGTCGCCATAAGACCTGTCTGTGTCGGTGTGACGTAAAGCAAATGGCAAAAAAAAAAAAAAAAAAAAAAATCTTCTGCAGTAACTTGCCATTGATTCATATCTTGATGGTACATACGGTACACGTATAAACTTCCTCTTTCTTTAAGCCAATATTCACTAACACACAGAACATCACAAGGAAATGTATCAAGAAAAATTCCTATCTCATGTAACTTATTTATAGATTGTACATTAATATGAAAGATTGAAAGTGATTCCTTTTCTCGATTTAGGCCGTGCACACTAGTTTCAAATTATTTACTGTGATCAAGATCCTGTTGTCCCTCTGCAGTACTAGAATTTTCTCTGTTATATAAATGGTCAAGATAATTTAAATTATTCTCTTTTACTATTGTTTTCCGTATGGGCCTGGGCTCTTTGATGCATTTCCTTGAGTTGCTAATTGATAAATAATGATCTACATCCTTGGATGGTATTACCATTCCCCTAAAAAAAAAAAAAAAAAAAAAAAACTGAGGGCTTATCTTTAGATTTGATCACCCATCGATCTAGCAGTGTTGGTTTGCCCCCTTTCTGATTATTATTCTCTCTAATTCTCAGTATGAAATTAAAATTCGCAATCAACTTTCCTAACCTGTCACACAGTTGATTTTTCCCTTGCCTGTTCATGTGAAAACCTTGCCTTGTAAAATAATCCCTAGCTAACAGCTCACTCTCAAAATTGCTATTCTTTCCTCTTTACAATTTTAGATACATTAACTAATGTTATCATAAGTTTGTTTGCTTTCTCAAAAACACGATTTAAGTTAGGCATATCGTGTGTGTGGTGTAGCATTCAAGATGACATTGATCTTGTGTGCCAATTTTTGGAAATGAGTTGTGGCAAGATCCAATTCCGCAGTAATTAAATTTTCATTTAGCTGTACGTCATTTGCTCGGTCTATTATCACCAGCACATCTTCCGAAGTCTCCTGTCTTATTTTCAATGTTTCCCTTAAAGGTGCATTCAGTTTAATTATACTTTGCACTTTGTTAACTGGGCCTAATTTGGAACGAAGAATTCCGTTACATTGCCGTCCGTGACTGTCGCTGATCAGCAAGGTCTTCCCCATCTTGGTTGTATTCCTCACTTCTGTTGGTGCATCCTTCGGTGGCGGTGCTTTCCATCCTTTTGTAGTGGTCGTCATCCCAGTTATCTTTTTCTTCTCTGAAATGAATTGCTTTGTTTCTGTTTCACTAATGACCCTTAATCTGTTCAAAAGTTTAACTGGATTTCAGTCCACTGTTGCTAGTCATAAACCTAATTTTCCTGCTCAGCCTAGGGCTGAATTGTCTCCCTACAAACTTCACTAATGTGTTGTGCAAGTTCATCATCAATTGCCTTCATTTGAACGATTTTAATTTGTGTAGCATTTAAGTCTTCTGCTGTTACCTTGAATATTGCTACTTTATTTACACAATCCAAGTGCAAATAGTCGCACACTGAACATTCGCCATCTGTAGCATCCAACATGTCATCCGATACCTCGTCCGCACAATATTTACAAATCCATGCATTATTGTTTACATTGTCACTGTCACTATCTGCTGAAATGAATTCCAGACGATGCCATCTCTAGAACAAACTCTACGCTGTATAACATTTCTTAACCCATTAAGGCCCATCGTTGCGATAACGGAACATTTTATTTTTGTCTTTGCCCCGACTTAAGGTTTCAATGAATTTTAATTTTAAGCATTGATATATTGAAGGAACATACTAGAAATATTGTTGACCCAGTTGTCCACGCTAAATACATGTAATGCCATTTTTTCTGAATTTTTTAAGTTTGAAAAATCACAACATGTAACCAGGTTCAGACCTGAATTCTTTTTTCCAGAAATAGAATAGATATTTTGTGTCTGTTTCATATATTTACATTTTATAGACATACTTAGAAGATAATAGGTCTTTTTCACACAATGAATCTATCACGTGAAGCCTCGTTTTGAAATTTACAAAAATGTTGCATTTACGCAACTTTGGAATTAACAAGGATGTATTCCTGATTTATAGACTGCTCACTTGACTACTTGCAACTCTGTTCCTTCCTTCATTGTTCATGAGTACATTTGTAGTGCAGTGAGGAAGCATGAAACTGTAATTGTGTGCTGATAAAGAAATAATATCGCAAGAAAGGTACTGTATGCGAAACTGTATTAAAAATGAGTGATTTTACAAATAGGATTTTTGCTGTTTGCTGTGGATTTATGTATATCTTTCGTATTTATATTAGGATTTCACTGTTTTCCAACATGTGTCCCATCTACCAAAAAAACTAACTGTGGCGGAACTCGTAGCTATCAAAGAAGAAGAAGAAGAAGAAGATGATGATGACTTGGTGAATGCAGATAACATTGACGTCTATATTTCACCTGATGTCGATGAATTAACGGATGAAGAAGTCTTTGTCTTGTGGAAGAACAACAATTACGTGATGTGGCTGGTACCTTTGAAATACATGTAAGTACTGAACAAGAACCGGAGTATGAACCTGGAGGGTCAGCTGTAAAGAAACCTAAAAAACAAGCAGAAAGAAAGGAGCAGCTCCCAAACTGGAGAAAAGTTGCTCCTGTCTATACTTCTTCACCAGCCTTAGAAGAACAGGCTAAAATTCAAAAAATAAAAGTCTGTGTAGGTGGTAAGTCGCCTTACAAAGTATTTTCACTGTACTTCGATTCACAAGTTCTGCAAATGATGAAGAAGCTACTATAGAGTTGTTACTGACTGCGTCAAAAACTTTGCACCATACTGTTTCATACTGAAGCAACTTCAACATTTGAGGAGAATCAGATATACAATCATCTGCACGACAATGTCATTGCCAATTACAGGATACGAGTTAGGGGTAAAAAGTGGTGGTGGTCTCGGTTCATAAATTTGTTTGACATTGTCATCGTCAATTCTTGGAAAATACATAGAATAGCAAACGATGAAAAAATCTCTCAGCTGCAGTTTTAGATCATATATAGCTCTGGTCCTGATGAAATATGACGGTGATGATACTAAAGATGATGAAGTATGTGGTAATGCCAGGGAAGGCAATAAAGAAACTGACATAGGCTATAAGGGAGAGGACAATTCTAATTATGGACGACCATCAAAGGCAGCTTTACCCACGAAAGTGTGTTGTGATTTTTTTTTTTTTTTCTAGTTGCTTTACGTTGCACCGACACAGATAGGTCTTATGGCGATGATGGGACAGGAAAGGGCTAGGAGTGGGAAGGAAGCGGCCGTGGCCTTAATTAAGGTACAGCCCCAGCATTTGCCTGGTGTGAAAATGGGAAACCACGGAAAACCATTTTCAGGGCTGCCGACAGTGGGGTTCGAACCTACTATCTCCCGAATACTGGATACTGGCCGCACTTAAGCGACTGCAGCTATCGAGCTCGGTGTGATCAAATAGGACATTTCATAATCCAACAGGAAAACAAAGCTAGAAGAAGATGCCAACTGTGCAAAAGCACAACAATTTACTAGTGTCAAAAATGCAATATTCATCTTCATTCAAACTGTTTCCAACAATTTCACTCTTGCTAAATGAAGATGCCTACTAGGCCCAAAGTTACAAAAATGCAACATTATGCTGAACCTAAACTGTTTGTAAATACTTCTTGTTCCCATAATTTCTGGTCTTTCTGATCTAATTTCATGAGAAATATGCAATAATATTCCAATGAATTATGTTTTTTCAGTGCTTGGTCTTTAATTGGTTAAACGCTTTTTGTTCATACAACACTTATTCCCACTCATTTTACCAAAAAATGAAGGTCCAACATTCCCATGTACATGTTTCCACTGCCATGAGAAGGAATCCTTAGTATCAGAGGACAAAACCTTGAGGTTGTTGAATACTTCAAATATTTGGGAAGTGAAATAATGCAAGATGCAAGGTTGGATAAGGAGAACAGCAGGTTATAGGTGAGAAATACATTCTACCAGAATGTAAAGAACTAGGTGTGGAACAGAGAAGTTCCTATGAAATGTAGAGATATAGTACAAGATATACTATACTTCTATATTAATGTAAGCATCAGAGACATGGGCATTGACAGGAAGAGACGAGAGTTAAATTCAGGCCAGTGAGTTGAAGTTTCTGAGGAGTATGGTAGGGAAGACAAGGAGAGACAGAGTAAGAAATGTTGTGGTCAGAAAAGAGAGAGGGGTAGAAGCTGAGTGATAGGATGGAGAGGAATAAATTGAGATGGTCTGGACATGTTATGAGGATGGAGGAGAAAAGGATGCCAGAACAAGCCTTGGAGACTACGATAGAAGGAAAGAGGGCAAGTGGGAGGTCCAGAGCAATATGGATATACAGTGAAACCTTGGATTGCGAGCATAATTCATTCCGGCAACATGCTTGTAATCCAAAGCGCTCGTATGTCAAAGCAAGTTTTCCCATAAGAAACAATTGAAACGCGGATGATTCGTCCACAACACACAAACATTTTTTTCGCATACCATTTCTAAAACAAAATATAACGTAAAACAAATTAAAGTGCACATTTCCTTACGATAGAATCATTGTTGGTGTGAGGGAGATGAGAGATGACATGAGAAGAGTTACTGTGTAGCACGAATTTCACGAACGAAATGATTGCTATCTGTTGGCTCACTGGAATTGTTTTCTTTTCGTGGAACTGAAACGGGGTACCTATCCAAACACTGTTGCTTTTGCCTCCTTTTGAGGATTTCACAAAAATGTGACATTGCATTGTCATTTAACTGATTCATTGCTCGCACTGCTACAGCCTTATTCGGGTGGTATTTTTCTACAAAATTTTGCACCATTTCCCACATTTTGCACTTCTCCTGAATCTCAGTTGAAGTGAGAGATTCCACTGACTTTTCCTCCTTCTCTTCCCCGGACGAGATCTCCATAAACTCCTCCTGTTGTTCGCGATGCAGGTCCATTAGTTTGTTGGTGGTTAGTTCCTGGCTATGTTCATCCACCAGCTCTTGAACGTCCACATCATTCACCTCCAGCCCCATAGTCTTCCCTAAGTACACAATTTCATCGACAATCCCCTCAAAGTCATGTCCAAGAACAGAGTCAGAATTCTCTTGGTGACTTCATCCCAGGCTTTATCGATGATCTTCAGGCAGTTCACAATGGGGAAATCATTTCTCTCAAACTCTTGGAGGGTAAGGTTTGTTTCTTCGGTCACTTCGAAACATCACTCAAATAGTGCTTTGGTGTATAGCTTCTTGAAGTTCGAAATGAGTTGCTGATCCATAGGCTGGAGTAGTAGAGTAGTGTTGGGAGGAAGGAACTTAACCTTAACGAACTTGAATTCTCCAGTGAGTCGTCCTCAAGCCCTCAAGGCTTGGAGGATGAGCAGGAGCATTGACCGTAACCAGCAAGACTTTGAGCGGCAGATTATTTACTGACAGGTATTTCTTCACTACAGGACCAAAGATCTCGTACATCCATTCAACAAACGAACACGGGAGGGGAAAACGTAGGCACACGTGACGCTCGTATTGTGGAACCTCACTATCTTATCAAGTTACAATTTATTTAAAATATTTGCTCGTCTTGCAAAACACTCATATACCAAGTTACTCGCATTCCGAAGTTTCACTGTACTCGGTCAAGAACAATATAAGAAGAAGACTGCAATGGAATACAATTACTGAAGTGGAGTGGTGGAAGGAGAGGCAATGGTGGAGAAGTACCATCAACACCTTGAACTAGCAGGAGCTGGACAAAATGATATGAAAACAATAATGGAAAAGATTTTATGTTATTTCATCAGTATGTGTTTCAATGCCTATTGGGTCAAAATAGGTGATGTGTTGTGAGAAAATATATGTTAAAATGTGGTGCTAACAATACCCAAAAATCACTTTAATATGTCTTAATGCTATACACATTGTTGCGTAAGTTGTTGTGAATTGTGAAGCATCAGTCGTGGTATCTACTGTTTTCAAGTTTAATGTTTTTAGTATACACTATTTTATTGCTTGAATGAACTTGAGGTTGTCCCATTGCATTCCTATGACATTGCAAAATTGTAAATGTTTTCTTATTGATGGACTGGGATTTAAGTTAGACTGAAGGAAACTCCTTGTTTTTCGTGTTTAATTTGGGATAGAGCTTATGTGATGAAATGCCAAATACAGAAATATTGGGTAATTTATTGGCTTGACTTGTTGATATTCTATTTAGAGTTCCTACATTCATCGGTCCCTTCTAAGTGGGCTTCATCCTTGTTGTTATCTCACATCATATCATTGTATTGAAAGGTGGGCCAAGTAAATTCTTCTTTTAGAAGCATAGGCCTATAATTTGTCAGTACAGAAACATCATGAGATTTATTATGTGTAATATAGGTGATAGTCAGTTTTCAGCATTTTTGTATTAGGTTTCCTTTGATTATTAATTGAGAGTTATTCTCATATGAAACAAAAACAGTCTGGGGAATTAATACACCAATGTTTGTGGTTCATTGTTTAAACATAAAAACACAGCAAACCTGAAAATTCAGAACTTTGAATGCAACAGCTAGGTCGTACCTCCATTGTTTAAACAGAGATACTAGCTAATGAAAATGTTAAGAAGCAATATACTCAGATAATTTCAATAGACACAGTTTAAGTCATCCGCTTAAAATATTATTGCATTACGGAGATAGTGGGCTCGAACCCCACTGTCGGCAGCCCTGAAGATGGTTTTCCGTGGTTTCGCATTTTCACACCGGGCAAATATTGTGGCTGTACCTTAAGGCTAAGGCGCTGCTTTCTTTCCACTCCTAGCCCTTTCCTAACCCATCGTCACCATAAGACCTATCTGTGTCGATGTCACATGAAGAAACTCGAAAAATAAGAGAAAAAAAAAGATCTAACGGTTTTGATCTCATCTGTTACAGAAGTAATATTTATGCTTGCAGCGGAAAGCATAAACTACGATACCTTATCTTCCTGACATGATAGAAACATTCTGTTTTCAGCAATGTAATCAGCACATTGTGTAATAAAATCCACACTTACCCTTCTCAATTCACAAAACCTTGTGTTGAATTGTGTTATTAGTATTGAATTCAAGCATACATGCTTGGCTTCAAAGATGGAAATGAAACTATTGTTGGGGGAGTATTCCCAGAAACACAGAAGGAAATGTCAAAAGTTGAGAATGTTGTGATTGTTCTACGATACAATAGGATCATAGCCCTGGATGATATATAAATAGAACTTAAGATTAAATTAGGAACATAAAACATAAATAACATCTACTGTAAGAGAAAATCCTCATTTATAAAGTGTTTGACATACAGGAAGTTATATTTAGACTTGGAAAAATTCGGAAAAATCCAAAACTTTCTTACTAGCCCTTCTTATCTTCTACTAATAATTTGAGACATCTATAAAAGAAGTATGCTTATCTAATATTCTTTCCACTTCAGGACATTGTACTGTTAAGGAATTCTCAGAATGCCATTGCTTCTCTTGGACGTGGTCACTTCCCTACTCACTTGCCTGCTCCACCAGTATTAGGAATTGGACGTGGAAGCACGAGTGGTACTTCATTTGGTCAGGTTGTGATGCCAACTAGACCTGTTGGACTCCGAGGTGTGCCCATGCCAGATCTTCAACAGTTACAACAGCAGAACCATCGCTTGATGGGTACAGTATTTCTCAACAGTTTAAATCTTTCATTTTTGGCTACAATAAACGTATTCTGTGCAATTAGTATGGTAATTTTTTTACCTCTGAACAGTGAAGTTTTTAAAGAAATTGTTCAGTTTTTATACATATTAATGTACTAAAATCATAAATAGGGAATTAAAAGACCAAAGTAAGCTTGCAGTCAAATATCCTCTACATTGCTCTTATTTTCAGACATTATTTGTTGTACAGGAATGAAAGCAGGATGGGCCCAGGATACCTTATTCATAAGCTGGAAATAACAGACATAAAATTAGCAAGAATGATTGCTGTTAAAAACAGGTGGAAACAGTGGCAGGTGGGCACTTGTAAGGAGGAGGAGGAGGAGGTAAAGGTTAAGTTAGGAATGATCTCAGTGGATGAAGCCATATGTATGAACCAGCTCCTCTGGTGGCATTGTGCAATGCAAATGGAGGAGAATAGATTACCTAGAAGAACAATGGACTTGGCTATGGCAGATAAGAGAAGCAGAGGGAGACGTGTCTATGATTAGATGTAATGAACCGTAAAAGGCACCATGCTCTGTAATAAAGGTATTGGGTGGTCTGAAAAATAATTTACGTACATAATTGAAAATCTTAATGTAGTTGCCAGTAGTTATAATTCCTAAATTGTGTCCATCATAGCTTGACACTTTTTGACTGTTGTTTTTACCAACTTTATAAAGTAGAGAATGTAGAAGCCATTTTCAAAGTGATCAGCTCCATGTTTATGGATGAATTTACTGCTATATTGCCTGTGATACTGTGCGATGAAATATTGTTTCTGGCATCAGCATCATATGCAGTTTCCAGCTGTTGGCCAAGTCTGCTTTTTATCTCTCATATTTGTATAAATTAATCTCTGGATTTAATTTTTGCTCTAATTTCAACTTAGTTTCTTTTTGTTCATGTAATTAGTAGTGGAGAAGCAAGGGTCATAGGTTATAAAGAAGGATGTGCATAAAGGGAAAGCTGGGCATGAGAATGGATGTATGAATGAACAATGAACACATTGGCAGGTTAATGTGGGAAGAGAGAACAACAGAAGAGAGGGACAAGTACAAACTAGAGAAGCTCCACATCTTCCTGCCGAATATCTTCAAATACAAAGGCGAATCAAACAAGATTGATGACAAACATAACACATAAAAGCAAGACAAGCTTCTTGTCTTCCTACAAAGGCAAATCACGTATGGCTCAACAGTTTTTTTAAATGTACAGTATTTAAATAATAAGTTTTCATGATAACTCATCTTGTGGGATTAGCATAAGAAAATTGTAAGTTTTTGCCTTACAGCACAACAGTGCACAAATGGTTGACAGTTATCAACTGAAAATGGAACTAATTTACAGTTAATAGCGTCCAACTCTGAAATTTTATGCCATCTGCAGAAATTCACCCGGGAAGAACTTGAATTGTTGCAGCTGGTAAATAACAAAGATGCTCTTTCACAATAACCCTATTTTTGTGGATCAAGTAGCTTAATGAGAGCAGCATTTGGAACACGTAATAAAATGCTCCAGCTATCATGCTGAACGGAATCATTACAAATCCTGTTACCCGCATTGTTTGGAATGAATAATGTTGGTTGGACTGACAGTGTGTTACACATCTCCCATTGTGGTTTCCTCACCATAGTGCATCATTAACTCAATACAAGATGTCTCGGTGAAAGAGAAGTGTTGAGATTACTTATGCTTGAACAGTAATTATGCAAATGGTGTTGTCAATTTCTGGCAGTGAAGTGTGTGTTCCGGCATGAAAACATGAAAGATAAATCAAGTGAGAATTTTGTCTCTTACAATTCCATTAGGGATGTTTCACAGATTCATAGCCCTCCTGCATATCTACTGGGTGTCTCACCTTAGAGTCTTCAGGTACCTTTTCTCTGGTGTTTTGCAAGATATTTTCAATTTAATTTTTGTAATGTGTAGGTAAAGTCCACCCAAACAAAGACTGCTTATCAGATACATCATGCAGTATCCAATGCCAGCATAAAATGTAGTTTTGGCTCTCAGTGTAAAAAAAAAAATTTTTTTTAAATGTGGTTTTATGTGCCCAATCAATAGAGCAGCCTCAAATTAGTGTAGTATGATACTCAGTTCAAGAATATTTGTTGTTGGCAGTACAGCTTCCCCGGTTGCATTGCCGTGTGTTGTGCCATGCTTTCTCGATGCTACTGTGATACAGCAGCCTCACTCAGCTGCTACCAAACATACTAACTATTCCTCTAGTTGTGCTGTCACCATCAATAAATAAGACTAATTTGAGGCTGCTGTATTGATTGGGTATACACAGATGCCAACTACTACAAATTTTCCGTAGTTAGTACAATTTTCTCACTTGTACTATGGCAGTACGGAAGAGTTGATGGCTATTACAGATTCCACAAAATTGATATGCTTTTACGAAGATTGGGGCAAAAGTCATACCAACTTTTTTTTTCTTTCTTGTAGATATGTGAACGGATCACGAACGTATATGTGTCGTGTGGAAGTTTTGCAGGCATAGTGTGTATGCAGAACAACAGATGGCTCTGTGATAGCTGGTAGTAGCACAGCGAGGGCTGTGAAATCAGTCAGTTGGTGAGTGTCGTGCGAGATGGAAGTAACCCGTGTTGAGCAGCGCGCTTACATCAAAATGGCCGTTCTCCGAGGGAGAAATGCGATGGAATGTCACAGTGAATTCGTGGAAACCCTAGGGAATAATGCCCTACCATACCCTACAGTAGCATGGTGGGTAGGAAAGTTTCAGCAAGGACGTGTGTCAACCAGTGATGAACAACGTTCGGGACGACCTGTCAGTGTGCGGACCAATGTGGCACATGCTGTCATCGAGCAGCTTCTGGATGAAGAAAGACGATGGCCGCTACTGAAGTTCGAGAGGGCAAGTGGCATTGAGAAACGCATCGTCCACATGATATTGCGTAATGAGCTGCAACTGCACAAAATCGCATCGCAGTGGGTACCACATGCACTGACGGAAATTCAAAGGTGGGTGCGCTGTGCAATATGCTCCGACCACCTTGCATACTGGCAACAGGACGGCGATCAATTCTTGTCACTAATAATCGCCATCGATGAATTTTGGGCCAGGGCATACGAAACAGAACTGAAACGTCAGCCCGCAGAGTGGCGACATGCTGGATCACCAAGGAGTCGGAAGGTCCGTCAGAATCCTTCCCCAGTCAAATTGATGGTGATCATCGCGTATGATGTCAGGGGTATCATTGTTTGCCACTTTGTTCCACATGGCAGAACAGTGACCGCACAGTACTACAGGGACTTCCTGATGCGACAGGTACGACATGGCATTCGGGAAAAACATCCGGATCTTGTGGACATTGCAATAATCCTGCACGACAATGCAAAACCACATAAAGGAGAGTGTGTAGGGCAGCTACTGCGATGTTGGGGATGGTAAGAATTGGAGCACCCATCATACTCTCCTGACACATTTTGCCCTGTGACTTTGATCTCATTCGAAAGGTTAAGGAACCACTACATGGTAGGCGGTTTGCAACACGAGAGGACATTGCTAATGCTGTGCGCCAGCAGGTGACCCAATTCACACATGGTGCGGCAAATGCTGAGGCAGATGGTATTCACCGCCTCCCACATCGTTGGCAGCGTGTGGTGTCAGTAGCAGGGGACTACTTTGAGGGTCTTTAGGCCCAGGTTTGTCATGTCAACTTTGTGTATTGTGTTGTCATTCTTTTGCACCGGGAAGGCCATATTGCCCTGTATACTACCGTAATAAATTAATGTGTTACTATATTTTAGTGTTATCATTGTCCACACATATAGTTAACACCTTTATATGTCACATTTTCCAAACGGACTGCTGTTTTCAAAAGAAAAAAAAATAGTTGCCATGCCTTTTGCCCCAACCCTCGTATAAATTCTTGATTTTGCTTGCGAACATAGCAAAAATGAAGATAATTTTTGTCAGCAGGAAACTCGCTATTAGAAGACAACTAATGAAAAAATTAATAGATAGCGACATTTATGTACAAACTTTAACAGATCATAATATTCAATAACATTCTTTGATGAATGCAAATTCCCAGCATATATGCTCACTTTCTTTTCCATTACCTCTGATGTAACAATTGCCTTGCTGATTAACACATCTGTTGCTTGCTTTTGATTCAAATTTGTTGTATTGTGCAAACATTTATTCCAGTGAAGTGAGCAACATTAAATAAAATAGCAAGATGTGTAAAAGTAAAAACACAATGAGAAGCTGAGTGATTGGAGAAAAATTATCAGAAACGAATTGGTACTCCCAAAAGTAGTACATAGATGAAATTTTACTGAGGCGTGTGTTGTGTGAATCATGCCTGTGATTTTTTAGCTAGACACGGAGGACGCGATGACTGTCCATGCCATGTGAAATCTTAAAACGAAACAAAACAAAAACCATGAAGTGAGTGAATGCATTGAAGGGCTATGCAGGATGCTACAAAGAGTGACAATAATTTACATAGGCCAAACATTATTTCTAGTGTTTCTTGACTGAACATAACCTTTCCTTAACAGCAGTAGATACTGCCACTACGGACAACCACTTACAGTAGGTTTTTTTTTTTTTTTTTTTTTTTTTTTTTGCAGTGACAACCTAAACTACTTATTTAATTGACAGTGGGTGTCATATGACATGCCTGATGAGTAGAGACTGGAATTTGCCTATTTGCCTATTTTATTCCTGTGTTCAGAAACGTAGGCTTTTGAAATATAAATCCGTTTTAGGGTCCTTTTAGCTATTTTCATTGGTTTTATTGTGCCTATAAATGCCTATTTCAGGGGTTTGTGCCTATTTGGAGTATAATTGCCTATTTGATGCCTTTTGAATCTATTTTTTTCAAAGCCGAAATTCTTCCGGTGCATTATATTGTAGCCAGTGTGCTCGATACAATTACCATATTTACTCGTTTTTTAGATCCCCTCGCGTATTAGACCCCCCTGGCTTTTCGAGACGAAGAAAATGAAAAAAATAAATCTTGCCTATAAGACCCCCCAACGTAATTCTTCAGAGAACAATGACGATTCCGCTTCGAAACGGGTACGAGTCTTATTGCAGCTCTGCTGACATCGCACAAATTTGTGAATAGTTTTGTCCATACGACCTACATTTAAAGTTAAAAATTTCATTGTTCCGTATTGAAGAATATTAGTTAAAATTGAAATAATTGATAAAGAGAATTGTATTGAATAGGTTGAATCTCTTTATCAATTATTTCAATTTTAACCATACGACCTACGCAATGAAAAACGTGTCAAATCCATGCGGTACATCTGTGTTTCGTAGTTAAGAAATGTCCGCCTCTGTAGCGTACTTTTAAAGATAAAAATTTCATTGTTCCGTATTGAAAAGTATTGAAAAGTATCACAGTTAAATTGAAGTAATAAATATGGTAGTTTAACCTATTCAGTACAAGTAAATAAGAGATGTGGAGATTACATTCTTATTTAATTAAAAGTGGAAATGGTACCGGTTTCGACCCCAGTCTGGGTCATCATCAGCCGATTATAACTCGAAAACCAATGCGTAAGTAAGAAAGAAGTTAACGGTCAAGTTCACACAATATCAGTTGAAGAGGCGATATAAAAATGATGGGGGTAGGCACTGTAAAATTCAGACGAAGTGGAATGTAAGTCACTTAAAAGAAGTAATGTGTAATCTTCCGAGCATCAGCACGGCACAGGCAATGTTTGGCACCGTCTCACAATGTTCACGAAAAGCAGAGAACAGTTAAATGAGCCAGACTGCATACACCGTCAGGCACAAAGTCACAACACAATCCAAATATGAAGATCTAAAGTCATGAAGAAGCCGAAGACGAGCAGCTCAACCGAAGTAACTTGCAAGCTCCAGAAGATCGGCGCGGTGTTTACAACGTCAAGTGCTGTAGTTTCATGCGCTGACGGAGATTAATGGATAGATTAATGATCAAGTATTTGCTTAGTGCACGAAGATGTACCTATATATACTTCTAATACGATTCAGTATAATTGAATACGTAATTATGATCTTGAAGATTTTTAGAACAGTTGACGTCAACCTCACTGTGTGGTAGGCCTACTGCTGAACTGACAGAGACAAATGACTGGCCATTAAGTTCTTTTGTATCAATGTTTAATTATATGATAACACGATACCCTATCCCTTTATTCTACGGGATCGAGTATAAAGTGAGACGAATCTTCGCAGCGAGTTTTTACGGCGGAATTAATGAGATGTATCGAATGACTTGATATGAGTAACTAAAACGGACTTTTATACGTACCGTAAGCCTAAAATTTGTGTTCACCATTTTTTGTCCTTTTACATTTAGAAAAACTGCTTTCCGACGAAAATAGCCAGTATAACTTAAATACATTCTAAGTTTGTTAAATAATAGTATAGAATGTTTACATGTACAATTTATAGCTCTTTATAACCAAAAAGTCATGTATTCGCTGCAAAAAATTTTGAGGTCATCACATATTGAACCCCCTTTTATTATTTTTGGCTGTAAAAGTGGGGGAAAAAAGGGGGTCTAATACGTGAGTAAATACAGTATCTTCTCTTTTCTCAATAACTGTTTACCCCACGAACAAAAATGGGACTTCTCAGAAGTCACCAGAAATAGTTCTAGGGATATTTCCACCAGGAGAAACAAGGAACAATTTTACCTCGAAGCCTTCAACTCCGTATAGACAACTCAGCCTTCAATTCCTCCAACCTCGTGAGACATATGCGAGAACCAGTCAACGTCGAACTTATTGCACAACCCATATGCCCTGTACCTTCATTTCGATGCGAACTGTTGTACGCTACGTTTTGCGTTCAGAACGTGTTGTGATTTATTGTGAAGTGGAAGAAGTGTGTTTGTGGCAGTGCCCAAAGAAAAATCGTCGAGGTCCTACACGCTGAAGCAGTCGATCACAGGGGATCCCAATTTCATTACGGATGGAAGGGTAGTCCGTCAAGCTTGATGTAAGGAGGTAAGTTTGTTTCTTCCTTTTATTTTTTTGTGATTGAGAACTATGATAGCATTTCATTGTAGCATGTATAGGCCTATTATATTATGTATTGTGGCAATTTTTTTTTTGTTGCAATGCTGTATTAGTCATGAACTTTCATAATTTTTAATGCTAAAATGCAAATAATCATTAAATTACTGAATCGAGTAGTTAGAACGCCGGTAGTCTCTTGTCACAGAATGGATGAAAATTAAATTGGGATTTTGAACTGTGATTCATTGCCTGTGTAAATAGAGATTTACAACTGAAATGCAATTTTTAAAACTCCCTTTAAAAAAATCACGAATTCTATTACACTTCTGCTAAGCCTTCGCGAAACACAGGTTGCAGATCCAATGTAGCCTGGCTAAGACGATGCCACAGCATGTTTTACAAGGTTGCCAAGACTATCTTTACAAGAAAAGGCCAGCGAAAAGACTGTTGATCTGGATTGGTGAGGTCCAGTTAGTAACCGTTGAGCTTGGTGGGGGGGGAGAGCAAAGAGAGTCTGAGGTGCGTAAGCTCCCAGGTTAACAAGCCTCTAACATCCCCTCTAGTATCTAGCTAAATTGTGACAAAAATAAGGTTTTTTTGCTAGTGACTTTACGTCGCTCTTATGGCGACGATAGGATAGGAAAGGGCTAGGAGTGGAAAGGAAACAGCCGTGGCCTTAATTAAGGTACAGCCCCAGCATTTGCCTAGTGTGGAAATGGGAAACCACAGAAAACCATCTTCAGGGCAGCCGACAGTGACATTCAAACCCACTATCTCCCTGATGCAAGCTTAGAGCTGCGCTTCCCTAACTGTACGGCCAACTCGCCCGGTAAAATAAGGTTATGGGCGCATGTCACAGCAGTTTCAAATAACAACGGTTTTTAATTTTCAATGAGTGTGGCGGCCTTGTGGGCACACATTATGCAGGATCTATTGCAGACAACAGACAATAGTCTTCATGACCGCTGACCCGGCTGACCAAAGCTGGCAAATAGAAAAAAATAAAATGTTCACAGATCTGAGATTTATAGTGCCTCCGTTTTCATTCTTATATATATGTAAGAATACTGCTAGGGCCAGCTTGATGGGTCCTTGGCAAGCATAAAGAACGGATCTCTCCTTTACGCTACTCCGGTATCGTTTCACGTCTTTTTTATTATATTTTTCACCCGGTGAACTCAACACGATATTGCCAAATTATAACTGAAAATCCTTGAGGACAACTTTTCATGTAAATTACTAATTCCCTTGTTCCTACTTTAAAGTTTTGTACTTCTAGAAACATCATCTCTAATTGTCTTCTTTTTTATGAAACAAATGCATGATATATACTTAGCATTATTGCCAATTAGCCCAACTCTAGAAATTTAAGATGTAGGGACAATATAATTTGTCAATTTTATTATTTTTCAGATCAAATGTAAGAAAAGTACCGCCTAGATCAACTGAGAAATACTGCGATGCATCTGATACGGTACAGAAATATGTATCAATGCAGCCTTTCTACCAGTCCACCTTGGGCAGCGACCAACAGCCATTTTCTTCAGACCTATGCACTGCAATGTTGGGAGCTAATATGCCCCTGCATAAACCGGAGCATCTTCAAATTTCAACAAGCTGCCGAGAGCAGTCATCAAGTTGGAAAAGAGTGGCATGCTGCTGGAGGAATCATTTATGATTATGGAAGAAGTCAGGGGAAGTTTTGACCAAACCTCTGGGAAGGCAGCTGCTGTTAGCGAAATATAACCAGAAGAAGTAATTTCAATGAAGTTTTGTTCAGTCACTACAAGTGATGTTGAGAGATCTTTCTCTTAGTAGAAAAACATTGTTCATGAGAGGAGAACAAGATTGTTACCGGAAAACATTGAAACGTTGCTTGTAAATTTCTTTTATAGTAATTGAGTGTGTTATTAAATTATAAGAATTTTTTTCATGCCTATTTTGTTGGGTATTTTACACATTAGTGCCTATTTAAATGCCTATTTTGGCTAATTTAAGAGCCTATATGCCTGCCTATTTTAACTGTTTTTAGTGCCTATAATTCTCGTCTCTACTGATGAGCAGTCTTTGTTTCGGCTAACTCTACCTACACATTACCACATTACAAAGAAAAAAAAAAAAAATTTTCCGAAACACAAGAGAAACGGCGATTGGCGACTTAGGTGAGGCACCCGGTATGTGTATATATTTAGGGCAAATATAAAACAACGGCAGAAATTGGATAGTGCTCTGTGGATGATAATAATATTTGTGAAATTTTAAGATATCACAGACTTGACTTACTTTTGTGGTAGACAGTGTCCCAACTTAACTCATAACGATCACAGGTGTTTCAAATATGTTATTGATTCTGTTACCTGAAAATCTTCCTTGATTGTATAGAACTGTCTCCAAATAGTATACATTTCTCAAACATCAAGAAATAAATAGTATTTTCTCAATATCATACAGCATACAGAAGGGAAGTATACAGAAATCCTCATACTTATAAGTAACTCAGGTACTCCTGTGTTGTTCCCCATGTATTCAATTTTCCCTTTTCATCACCAGATGTTCTTACTCTAGTATAAATTTCCTTGCATCCCTGTCATAAATCGCCTGCCTTGTATTTGTTATGCCACGAACCTACTACGCTGGCGTCGCAGGGGGAGAGGTGATACTCCCACGTGGCGTATAGGGGAGTCCTAACCGGCTTGCCTGCTGACTTGAGGTAAAATAAAATAGCTCTTGCGGACCAAACACACAACCCCCTGTGGGTGGATGATGCAGATGAAGAATACACCCATGGTATCCCTTGTCTGTTGTAAGAGGTGACTAAAAGGGGCGACCAATGGATAATTATATAGAACCATGACCAGGGAACACCCTGGGGCGCTTTTACTTGCGCATAGTACCACTATGTTAGTTACCAAATAGGTTTGTAATTAGTAGCAAACGAGGGCTCGGCGGCTTTTACAATACCTATGATTAGTACCCACTGTATGAGGAACACCACGGGATGGTACGAGTCCCTGTTGGTAGTACCCTTATGTGATGAACACTATAGGTTTGCGTTGCCTGTAAATGGCGCCGCAATGTGCGAAGCAGCGTAGGTCTGTATTACATGTGCGAATTTCATTATCTGTGAGTAGTACCATAATGTGTGGAATACCGCAAGTCTACGCTACTCTTGGTTAGTACTGCAACATGACATGACTTTCCTAGCGATAAGTACCATTGTGAGGGGCCGCTGACTTGGATTTTGGACCCCTTTTGACTACAAGTATCATCGATTGAGTATTGTGCTATAGAAGCAGTCCCTTGGTCAGTACTACTATTGTTCTACGCCAGCTTCTGTGCATGTAAGGCACTGTGGGTCAGTTCCACTGATCATTTTAAATTCATATCCATCCATCCATTCATTCTTCGTCCTAACGTTGTGAATTGTGGTTAGTGGATGTTTCTGGGCTTTTAATTTGTCATTTAATTTAGTCTCATTCCGTACCATTACTGGCCGATGACCTATGTGTGAGGCCCCTTTAAACAACAAGCATCATCATCATAATGTATTTGTTATGCATATAAATGTTTGTGGTCTTTACGTATATTGCTGTTCTGCGCCAGAATTAGGACCTAATGCTGTATGTGGGTCAAATATAAGTTGGCCTCTGAACTTTGGAAAGCATTTGCTTGAAAAATTAAATAATGAATGCCGTATTTCACGGCATAATCGTCGCCACCGCGTAATCGTCGCATCCTTTATTTTCAATACAAAAATCGGACTTTAAACCTTTAATTACATAATCGTCGCACGTCCAAATTTTGTTCACTAATCTGGTTAAAAGGTAAATGGAACTGCAACGTAAGTTGCACATGAATGCGCAGTTTAAATACGTGTATGGTTTACGGGCAATTTGGCAACACAGTCACGTTTGCGACATGTTGCACAACGTATAAATAAATAATACCGGTATATGTACGACGCATGGCTTACCGGTAGACTATCGGCAGTTTGACAACGTGGTCGCGAGACAGTGTACTATTTATTCACCACCTACATATTATGCTTACCGGTAGGCTATCGGCAGTTTGACAACGTGGTCGCGAGACAGTGTACTATTTATTCACCACCTACATATTATGAGTTCCCATTTGAAATACGTAAGGCTGTAAGTTATCGCTTATCGGCAACGTCGCCAGGAAATACTGGCTAGGTAGGTTGAATGGACCTCGAACCAGCCCTCAGATAAAGGTAAAATTCCCTGACCCGGCCGTGAATTGAACCCGAGGCCTCCGTGTAAGAGGCAAGCACGCTACCCCTACACCATGGGGCCGGCTCCTGTGTTATTGCGCACGAAGTGAAATCCAAGACGATAACGCAGATTTCCACGGAATTATTCAGCCGAATTATTTACGATGTCTCAGTTGTCATCGCTAGACTCTTATCTTACCTACTACTACGTCATACGTGTCCGGGCATGGGATGAAAACTTTATCCAAGCAGTCAAGATAATTATTAGCCAATGCTATTAAAGTTTTATTTTATAAACTCGTCAGTCTTGTAATGTAAAATCATCAATAACTGGGAAGAAATATTAACCTAATTACCGTATGTTTAAAAGAAATTGAAAAAAATTAATGTTTGTTACTGACGTCTCGGAATACAGTCAACTATACAGTAGATCTACACCGCGCTAGCTAGAGCTCCGGTTTGCAAGCTTTGCGCAAGCGCAGTAGTGTGTCGCAACCAATGAGCTAAACTGATAAATTGTTGCATGCTTCCTTGCTGCCTAACAGTATTGGCTGCTCTGGAATGGACAGATCACAGATGCATTTATTTGTTTCAGATTTACGTGCTTACTGTAGACATGTGTGCGTGAGAATTCAAGTTTTTAATTTGTGTTTTGGGTGTTTGCAGAAATAATTTGTTTTAATAGTGAACAATTACGGAAAGTCATTTATATCGCAAAACATTAACGTGTGAAGCATTTATAAGCGATTATGGGTAAATATAGAAACTATTCTGCGGGCTTCAAGCTAAGCGTAATTGCCTTCGCTGAACAGCACGGGAACAGAGCTGCAGAAAGAAAATTTTCTGTGAGTGAAAAGTTGGTGCGTGACTGGCGGAAAGTAAAAAACAAGCTAAAAAGCACAAACCCTTCTAGACGCGCGTTTAGAGGTCCTAAAACAGGGAAGTTTCCTATAATTGACGAAGAAGTGTTTAGGTACGTCAGTGAAATACGTAACAATGGCTGCAGTGTATCATATGAAATGTTACAAATTAAGGGACAGGAGGTAGCGTGCAAACACAACATACCGGTAACTCAGTTTAAGGTGACTCGTGGGTGGATTAAGGGGTTCATGCGACGACACAATCTGTCAGTGCGAAGGAGAACAACACTAAGCCAAAAGTTGCCTGCTGATTACACGGACAAGATTGTAAATTTTCACCGATTTGTCATACGTTTGCGCAAGGAAACTTCGTACTTGCTTTCTCAAATCGGTAATGCCGATCAGACTCCAATCTTTTTTTGATATGCCTCGCAACAGCACTATTGCGCTAAAAGGATCACGGAGTGTATTAATGAAAACCAGCGGTAGTGAGAAGTTGCGATGCACGGCAATGCTAGCCATTACAGCTGACGGGATAAAGTTGCCGCCTTACATCATTTTCAAGAGGAAAACGATGCCTAAGAATATACAGTTTCCCCGTGGAATTCATGTACGAGTGCAACCAAAGGGTTGGATGGACGTAGAACTCATGCTGGACTGGGTTAAAACTGTGTGGAATAGAAGACCTGGTGCACTACTAAAACAACCAGCTCTGCTTGTTTTAGATAGTTTCCGAGGTCATCTCGTGAACGAAGTGAAGCAAATTCTCACTACAAATAAGACACGACAGATAGTCATTCCTGGTGGCCTAACATCTGCTTTGCAGCCACTAGACGTATGTGTTAATAAACCCTTTAAAGACCACTTACGTCGATTTTACAACGAGTGGATGATGAGCGGCGATCAGCAATTGACGCCCGCCGGAAATATCAGGCGTCCACCCTTGGACTTGTTATGCTCGTGGGTGAAAAAGAGTTGGGATCTTATACCACCTGAACTAGTCTCCAAGAGCTTCAAAAGGACTGGGATTTCGAATGCACTAGACGGTTCCGAAGATGACGCAGTGTGGCAGGGAGACGAAGAATCTGATACTGGTATTAACAGAGGCGAGGACGGCGCATCAGATAGCGAAACCTGCGATAGCGACACCTAAGATTTGGAATAAATTGCGTACCGGTAAGTCCGCATTTCACAACAAAGCGATAATTTTTTGCAAGTGTAATATTTTAACTTTAATACTCAAATTAATGACAAATTAACTTAATACGTTCATTTTTATTTTCAGGTTGGAAAATCGTTCACCGAATTGTTGCGAAAAATTATGAATTTTGTTTTAGACTATTTTAATTATTTTGATGTATAAACGCGAGTATTACGTGCATCTTAAATTTGTATCAAATACAATTTAGTTATAAATACATTTTTTGAGTAATACAAATACTGGTATTAAATATTCATCGTATAATGGTCGCACCCTACAATTTTTTTCGAAAATTTTGGTATAAAAAGTGCGACGATTATGCCGTGAAATACGGTAATTACAACATATTTCATCTCTCCTTTAACTAAGATAGTGTCGCGTGTTGGCTGGATAAATAAATGAGCAGAATTCGGTAGCGTGTTTACTTCTAAGATATAGTAATTAATTACAAGAGTAAATCTGCTGCATAAATTAGCGGGCGGCAACTGGGGTGTAGATGCAAACACTCTTCGCACTGCTTCACTTTCCCTAGCATACTCGGCTGGTGAGTACTGTGCTCCTGTGTAGGAAAACAGCGTACATTGATGTACAGCTCAATGAAACCATGAGTTTTTACTGGTACAGTGAGGTCCACTCCTACTCAGTGGCTGCCTGTTTTAGCAAACATTGCTCCTCCGAATCTTAGGAGAAAAGCAGCGAAAGTACAGTTGCTCAAGAAGACCTTAGCACGTGGAAACTCACTTCTGTTGTATGCCTTAAGAGATCCACCTGTGATGAGGTTAAAATTCCGGAATCCACTTGACTGAGCTACACTCCCATGAAAAATTCATTTAACAGCAGAATGGAGACAGCGATGGGAACAATGTCCACCCACCAACGCCTTTCTGATTAAAAGCCTAACGAAGAAAGTGCCAGGTTTTGATCTTCCTCAACATGAGTGATCAAAACTCAACCGTTTCAGAACAGGTCACGGCAGGTGCTGATAAATGATGAAAAAAGTGGGGATGTTGTGAAAGTGTTGCGTGTGAGTATGGTGCTGAGAAGCAGACATTGCTTCATGTTGTTGAGAGCTGTCCACTACAAGATAAATCATTCCGTATTGACGGTTTTCAATACATGTATTGAATAGGAGGATACTCTCATTTTTCGCCATTGTAAAGCTGTCCACTGTCGGAATTTAAAGATGGTTTACAGGTTCTGCACGAATTGACACCAGAGTGGACTGGTTGTCGAAGCTGGACATTCTGGTTTAATTACTTCTATATTTTAATATATATGTTCATTGTATATTTTTACACATTATGCTTGTAAATGCCATACAATAATAATAATAATAATAAAATCTACTGATCACTTACACCTCGGTACACAGTCAGGATTGTTGAGTCACACTTACTGTAAATCTTCTACTTGACATATTTACACCGTCCATGCTCATGTCACTTTCTACTGTTTTCTCTTCTCTCTGTTTTCCCGATCACAGAGTCTTTCGCAGAGTCGAAGAGTAAACGGGCAGGCCAAATGGGGACGTCACCTGTCCCTCTCAGATTGGATTGGTGGACGCTATAACCATTACACCGACCCCTCCTTAAGTCTGTTCGTCCCGAGCTGCTTCACAATACGGCGCCAGGCGATCCAGGTGAATGACCATCATCTTCCCTCGGAGAGACCGCCGGATCCTGTAGACAACATAGTTGATCCTTGTTACAATTGTATATGGGCCTTCCCATTGTGCCCAAAGCTTTGGTGACTTCCCATTTTTTCCTCATCGGATGGTACAGCCACACTTGGTCACCTTCCTGGAAATCCGCAGAGTCCGCCAACAAGTCATAGTGGGCTTTTACCCTGTTGCTGGCTACCCTCAGATGATGTCCATAATCGTGGATGTCATTGAGCCAATCCACCAACTCCCACACATAGTCTCTTGCTGGCTGCTGCTGGTCCAGTGCCGACCCAAACATTAGATCACATGGCAGGCGGAGCTCCCTTCCAAAGACCATGTTGGCAGGTGTCATGCCCGTTGTCTCGTGTTTGGATGCTCGATATGCCATCGAGAAGAATGGGACCCTCTCGTCCCAGTCCTTCCGGTGCGCCAAACCCACCGTTCTGAGATGCTGCTCAACAGTTTTTTACAAAGCGCTCCACCATGCCATCTGACAGAGGGTGGAGGGGCATTGTACGGGTCTTCTGCACTCCTAAGCGCAGCAGAACCTCTTGCATCAGCCTTGACTCAAAGTTGTACAGTTACCTTGACCAAGACCAAGAGTCTGTAACACTGTCGATGCTTCTTGGTTCAGGATGGCGTAGACCTCCGGCCACTTTGTGAAGTAGTCCATGGCCAGGAGTAAGCAATGGTTCCCAGCGTATGTTTCGGGGAATGGTCCAGCGACATCTGTGGTGATCCTTTTGAAAGGTGCTCTGACGGTGTATTGCATCATATGGCCCCTACTCCTGGTTCGCGGGCCCTACTCCAGGTTTGCGAGCCTCGACTCACCGCGCAGATGTCACACAACTGGCACATCGTCTCAAGATCGTTCCTCAGGTGTACCCAGTAGTAATGCTGTCGGGCATGAACTAGAGTCTTATTCACTCCCAAGTAGCCAGCAGTACTTCGTGCATGCAACTCGAACACAACTTTTCTCATGCTCTTGAGAATTATCTGTTGGGCAATCTGTTTCTCTACATCGGTCAATTCCCACACGCAGGTAAGCACCCGATCACTAACCTTGAGAGACGACCACCGGGCACAATATGCCTTGTATGGTGGGCTGTGTTCGGTGATGTTCTTCCATTCAGGCCTCTGCACAGACTCGACTTCCTGTAGAAGCTGTCCAATGTCGTCATCCTTCAGCTGCTCCCTCCTCAGGGCAGCTCGATCCTGTCCTTCAGAGTTGGTGGCCCTCACAGCCCGGACGTCCATGATGCCCGCCTCTCTCTCCACTTTTTGGCAGTGTGCAAAGTTCTCCGTGCATGGCTTTCTGGATAGAGCGTCGACATTGCAGTGCTTTCTTCCTCGTCGGTGCTTGGTGGTGAAATTATATTTTTAAAGACATTGTACCCATTGAGCTGTCTGTCCTTCCAAGTTTCTGAAGCTTAGGAGCCAGGTCAGTGCGGAGTGGTCTGTGCATAGACGGAAAAACTGCCCATATAGATACTTAAGTGCTGCAAGTCTTCACGATGGCCAGCTGTTCCCAACGCGGTACTCAGTAATTTCGCTCTGCTTTTAACAATGTCCTGCTGAAATAGGCAGTCAGCTTTTCCCGGCCATCTTGCACTTGCTACAGCACCCTACCAATTCCCAAGTCGCTGGCGTCTGTGTCTATGATTAACTCCTCCCCGGACTTGGGGTATCCCAGGATGGGTGCTGTATGAAGGGACTTTTTCAGCGTCCGGAAGGCAGCATCTGCCTCACTTGACCAGTGGAAATGCCTTCTCTCCTTAGTGAGTCGTGTAATTCTTTGAGAGATTGTATAGTCCATTATAAATCTGCGGTAGTTCGTGCAAATGCCAAGGAAACTCCTGAGCTCTTGCTTGTCTTTCGGTACAGGCCAGTTTCTGACAGCTCCTAACTTCTCAGGATCTTTGTGCCATCTTTCTTTGTATTCCGAATGGAGCGCCACTTGCCACTATCGAGACTTAAGGTCCAAAGTCGTAAACCACTGAGCTCCAGATAACGTGTCCATGATGTCATCTATCTGAGCTAACTGGAAACAGTCTTTCTTCATGACGTTCAACTTGCGATAATCTACGCAAAAATGGAGCTCACCATTCTTTTTTCTTCACCAGGACAACCAGTGACGACCACAGCTTTTTCGACTCCTCGCTGCTTCACGTCATCTAGCATCTGCTCGATTTCCGTCTTCTTCGCCAGGGCTACCCTACGAGGTGGCTGCTGGTTTGGGGTGGCGTCGCCAGTGTTTATGCGATGGTACACTCTATCCGTCCATCCGTAGTCAGTAGCAGTGAAGATGTACCTGAACTTGAGGATTAGTTTCTTAAGCTCCCTGTGTTCTTCCGTCTCCAGATGTCTTCGGGCATCAGATATTATCTTCTGGAGCTTATCAGATCCTCCGCCCACTTTCAGGGTCTGTGCACCTTCGTCGTCTACTGGCACAACACATGACTGATTCACACATCCCAAGCACGGTCCCACTGGGCATCCTCTCTTCCTGAGACATCGAGATCAATATTTGTACTGACACACAGCTTCGTTACAAACCATTATTCTCGTCATTATTCCGTATTGAAAATAGCCAATCACTAAGTTCACACAAGGAGTAATTTATAATACCACCTATTCAATATAATTTATTCCACTATTGTGTGGTCAAATACACATAGGTAGACAACATTAACACAGTGGCCGAAATAGAGACCAACGTTTCCAAACTCGCTTAATAATTGATAAGAATGTTACCAATAGTAGCAATATTTTGGAAAATTTCAATAATATTGACTGTATCCTGAGTTTTTACTAAGGAAGATTAAGACAAGGGTACCTTAAATTTTTAGACATAAAAGTTACACAAACCAATAACACTTTTGAGTTTCAGATATATAGAAAGCCTACACATTCTCCGATAACTATAAATAATTCCTCATTACACCCCGGTTCCCAGAAACAAACATCTTTTCATAGTTAAATTTAGAGAGCAGTAAGAAACCCTCTTTCCCCTACTAACTTAAGGAATGAGTTAAACTACATAAGAAACCCAGCCAGATTTAATAGGGTTTAAGGTCTAGATGGTAAACCACTTAATTCATAAAATCAAAAACAAGTTATCCACAAATCTTATACCTGACAAACCAAAAAGAAGTAAATACGCCACTTTCACATATAGTTGTCCAGTGCTCCACCAAATTGCAAATACCTTCAATAAATATCATATGAACATAGCCTTTAGAATGATTAACACAACCCAAAACATATTTTTTAATTAAATAAGATTAATTACGACAATAATAGATATTCAGGTTCAGGAGTTTACAGAGTAACATGTTCTCAGTGTGGAAAATCATATGTTGGACAGACTGGACGAAGCTTTTATATAATATACATGGAACATTTCAGTGCAGGGAAACATAATAAATACTCGGCAATGAGCACCCACTTGAAGAAAACTGGACACAGTTTCTCTTCAATAGAAAAAGATCTCTCAGTAATCAGGAATACAGGCAAAGGTAAACTTTTGAATGAATTAGAGAGTATATAGAAAGATGGCAGGAACATATCGAACAGTTATGTCAAGGTGAAGATGTAGATAATTTGGTTCTGGAACAAGAAGAGGCTGTTGATGCTGATGAAATGGGAGACCCAATTTTGAGGTCAGAGTTTTACAGAGCTGTGAGGAACAAGTCACCTGGAATTGATGACATTCCCTCTGAATTACTGACTGCCTTAGGAGAAATCAGCATGGCAAGGTTATTCCATTTAGTCTGTAAGATGTATGAGACAGGAGAAGTGCCATCCGATTTTCGGTAGGAAGTTGTTATACCTATTCCCAAGAAAGCCGGTGCTGACAGGTGTGAAAACTATTGCGCGAGTAGTTTAGTATCTCATGCCTGCAAAATTTTAACACATATTGTTTACAGAAGAATGGAAAAACAAGTTGAAGCTGAGTTGGAAGATCAGTTTGGCTTCATATGAAATGTAGGAACACTTGAAGCAATCCTGACTTTACGTCTGATCTTGATCGAATCAAGAAGGAAAAGCCCACACTCATAGCATTCGTAGATCTAGAAAAGGCATTCGATAATATTGATTGGACCAAGCTATTTAAGATTCTGAAGGTGATTGGGATCAGATACTGAGAACGAAGAATTATCTACAATCTGTATAAAAATCAGTCTGCAGTGATAAGAATCGAGGGCTTTGAAAAAGAAGCAGCAATCCAGAAAGGAGTGAGGCAAGGCTGCAGTTTGTCCCCCCCTCCTTTTCAATGTTTACATAGAACAGGCAGTAAAGGAAATCAAATGGGAATTTGGAAAGGGAATCACAAACCAAGGATAAGTCCAAAACAAAAGTAATGGAGTGCAGTCGAATGAAGGCAGGTGATGCAGGAAATATTAAATTAGGAAATGTTTTAAAGGAAGTAGATGAATATTATTTGGGTAGTAAAATAACTAACGATGGCAGAAGTAAGCAGGACATAAAATGCAGATAAGCACAAGCAAGGAAGAGCTTTCTTAAGAAAAGAAATTTGCTCACTTTGAACATTGATATAGGAATTAAAAAGATGTTTTTGAAGATTTTCGTGTGGAGCGTGGCATTGTATGGAAGTGAAACATGGGCGATAACTAGCTGAGAAAGAAAGAGTATGGAAGCTTTTGAAGTGTGGTGTTACAGAAGAATGCTGAAGGTGAGATGGATAGATCGAATCACAAATGAAGAGATACTGAATCGAATTGGTGAGAGGAGATTGATTTGGCTGAATTTGATCAGAAGAAGAGATAGAATGATAGGACACATCTTAAGACACCCAGGACTTATTCATTTGGTTTTTGAAGGAAGTGTAGGTGGTAAGAAGGGTAGGGGTAGACCAAGGTATGAATATGACAAGCAGATTAGAGCAGATGTAGGATGCAGTAGTTATGAAAAAAAAAAAAAAAAAAAGTTAGCACAATATAGGGTGGTATGGATAGCTGCATCAAACCATTCTATGGACTGATGACTCAAACAACATACATTTTCTTGGACAAGGCATATAATAAAGATCGAAATCTTAATGACGGAACGGAAGTCAGAAGTTCGCTACATATTTTAACGCCTAAGTTATTAAATACGGTCAGTCCAAGCCATAGTAAAGTCCCTCAGATATTTAAATCCTTAGAATTAAAAACTCCCTCTATTTCGCTAAATACCGACCCCACACTTGCTCTTCTAAATAACGCCCATCCTACACTGGCATCAGCATGTGAAGCTCCGCCTACCCCCTCTTCCCCTCAGCATTCTCCAGCACTTCTACCGTATCGATACAACTCTAGAAGTAGGAACTCCAAATAGACTATTGCTGCAGATACATTAGGACATACGTTACATCCGGAGAATGAGTAAGTACCCATCATTCAACATATAGTTTTCAGTGATATAAACTCGACCTATTTACTCACCATCAAGTTCACTTTCTGTTTCATTCCAGAATGACTAAATTGTTTACTACGGACATCCACATCTACATGGGCATTTCTGGTTACACTAAATTGTCATTTAGACCTACCACCCTCTCTTATTGAGTTCTTTTAGCAGCATTTTCGACCAATGCTTCATTTTTTCATAGCACCTTTCATCATACTACGATTTTTATCCAACATTCCAAGAAGTCTTAATCCATACTGCCTCCAGTTCGACTACATATTTTCATCCTAATTCTGAATAATGGACTTCAACCTCATCACATACCGTATCTTTTAATTGTAATATTCTTATCCTGTGAAGCCTTGGTTTTGATAATCTGTTCCCCAGGCGTGATATATATTGTTTAAGCTTTTTATCAAGAAGATCCATTTCAGTGTTCGACATGGATTATTTTTAAAATACAATGGGACACAATTACTTTTAGACGAACGTTTTAATCTTTCAAAGTGATTTTAGTATGTGAACATATTTGATTCAATATTTTTGTGCTGTAATTGTTATGTAACCACAGTATCCATACCATTAAGTATAATTTAAGATTCCTCAGACCATTGTGTGTTTTAAGATTGAACAAGGCTGATGATGCTCAATAAAAAGTGGGCGAAACATGTACCTTTAGAATTCTGGTAATTTCTGTGTGTATTTGACCACACAATAGTGGAATAAATTGTATTGAAGCTTCGTGCCGGAATGAGCGTCCTCGCCAGGTAGAGTCCTTGATCGGCATTCTTCGACCCGGGTTCCTCGATCATGCTGTCCTCTCGTGTGGGTCACTCTAGTCATGCTGTCACCATCATCTTGCTGCTGACTGGTATTACTTCGTTGCTGCATTAATCGCGCTACTCGGTTGAGTCGGAGCATCACCTCTTGTCTATCGAGCCACAACACGTCATCCGACGTCGACAGTTGCCTCGTATGCCTGAAGTGTGTCTAGGCCCAGGATGACCTCGTCCATAATAGCGGCGACGAAAGCCCAGGCTCATAGGCGTCGTCCCAGCATCAGATGAAGTAGTGCCTCCTTCAGGGCAGGGATGGTGACTCCTCAAACCGTTCGCAGCATGTAGGGGCAGTTGTGTTCCCTCTTTTGCTGTCCTTCTGTGATGTCAGGCCTGGTGATCGTTAATGCCGCCCCATGTCTATCCTGATCAAGCATGGCCTGTCTCCGAGCCACCCGTCAGCGATTAAGCTGTCGTCACACTGCTCAGTAACGACATTTAACATGAAGCGAGGGGAGAGTAGTGAATGCGCCGACAAGCCTCTCTCCTTGTCGGCCATTATTAGTTTCCTTGATCAGGGGCTGCTTCCACATGGCAGTTCCTCCGCAGGTGACCATGCTCGCAGCAGTTGCAACAGGTGATCTCGTAGGAGCGTAGGAATCTTGGCGGTGGCATGCCTCATTATCCATGACAGGGCGGATCTCCAGCGCATCCTTGCTTCTCATGGCTCGTATCCTTAGTGATGGTGCCGCTGTTCCGTTCACTGCTTCCATCCTCAGGGTTAGCGTCAGGACCTCCCTGAGGTTATGCTCCTTGCTGAGCAACAACCTTTGAGAGACCTGAGTATCACGAAGCCCATCGGTAAATGTATGGGCTGCCTCCTGCTGAATGTGGTCCCCAGGCAGCTCATCTAGAGCCTTGTGGGCTAGCTGCTGCACATCTTGCGCAAACCCCTGCAGCATCTCGTTAGTGCACTGGACTCTCTTTCTCAGCTGGACTCTGTATGTGGCTGGTGGCTGGTAGCTGGTGGTTACCGTTTCGGTTGTCGTGCACTCCCACAATCTCTTCATAGGTGTCATCCAGGCGGGGACTGTGTATCACATCCGCTGCTGATCCATGTAGTCCGGCGATTAGATGTACTGCCCTTTCCTCCGACGTCCAACCATTGTACCCGCACACGGTCTCCAATTGGATTCAGAAGGTCCTCCAAGAAGTGTTCTCATTGAAGAGTATGGGTATTTCTTTAAGCTGTTTTTTCTACGAGTTCTTGAACATCCTGCATAACGTTACTCTTTACAATAGAACGCATTTCCTGTTCTAATTTATGCTGTCCACCCTTGAGTTCATTTAATTCTAGTTTCAATTCGCACTTGATTTCACCCTGTTTGGTTGACATTTCAGTAAACTTATTAAAAAGAGCCTGAGACTGTTTGTTATCCATTTACCATTCACTGGAAGTTATTAGCTATGAGTTGATCCTGATTCTGACACCAATTGTTGTGTGCTCGATATCTGCATTAGTTACCCATAGGTGAGAGAATATTGTTTTCAAGTTATACTTGTTTATTGTACTTGCATCAATTTTTCCGTGATGTAATTTGGTACAGGAACGTAGATTGCCTGCTTCTCAGAGTGCACATCATGAGGCTGTTATTTGCCTGATTCTTTAAGTTCTGTTGGGTCCAGTATTACAGAATGATTTCTCTCTTTATTGATGGCTAGAATGTGTACTCTTCTCGTGCTTCCATTTTTACCTAATCAGTTCACTTCATCGTATACTTCCCACCCATTATCGTGAAATGCCTTTGCAATAAGGCCAAAAATTGTGTAATGGCGAGTATTCCTAAGCAATTACCTGAATGGACAGTAGCTGAGAACATGTCCCAAAATTTCAATCTCACCGCAGGCGCGCCTGCAGTGGTTGTTCTCCTGCCTTCTACCATACAAGCTTCTTACTGGAGCCATGTGTCCCATCAATTTGATGTTTTATTTCCACTCTGATGTTGAAAAGCTTACCTTTTCTGCAAACCACTTATTTCCTTCAGGGTGCTGTGCGAAGAGGGCAATTCCTTTACCTATTGTTTGGAAGGGAGCATCATTTTATGAACTTTAGTTTTGTAGTCTTTCCCTGATAGTTTTCCTATTTTTTTCCCCACAGCGTTGTTCAATTATGGAAACAGTCAGCCTTTTCTTTCTCAGTATTTCTCCCACAGAGTGCATATACGTTATTAGATTTTTCCAGAATGTTTACCACGTTAAGATGTTGGATAAATGCTTCCCACTGGGCCTTAACTAACGTTAAACCTTTGTATTTTGTAGGTGAATAAATCATGGCATCCAGAACATCAATAGGAAGTGGAAGAATCTCTTTTAGCATGCTCTTTAACAACTGGTCTATATCCTTAAGGAATTATTTTGACAACTGATCGAGCAGGACATTCTGTAATGGATACACAAGCATTGGCCATGTGTGGTTATTTAGTGGCTTTTACTTTTGTTCAGCTGTCAGAAGTGGAATGGCGATTAATTTCTCCAGTTTATCTTTTAGGTTGTTAAATGGTAATCACAAAGACATACAAAGGAGATGCTGTCAATTGTGTACACTGTTTTATTTGCAAATTATATACACATTATATACACCATTTTGAACAAAACACTCGACTGAATTAAAGCAGAAGAAGAAGACTGCCACATTAGCAAGTCAACCAACTACCAACACAACAGAATCACAACATGAGTTCACACTCCGAGTTTGACTAATGACTCCTCACTAACAAGTCAACTCTACTACCCAAAACTGTCTCTTTATATACCTTGCCTGGCCAGGCTTCTAGAAAAGTATGACACGACATGTTTTCTCATATCTTCTCGAGTCATTAAATCAATAACAGTAAATATCCACCTTTTAATACTTATATTTGCTTTAAGCAAATTAAATAATTTTTCAGTACATTGGGAACATCTTAAGCTATATTACAATGCTTAGGTGAAATTACAAAGTATATTTTATCGTCTTAAAAATCATCAAGTACCTTGTTATGCTTAACCCCTCAGCGCCGACTTCTATACGTGGTATAGACCCTCTTTTCCTCCGTAGCCGCCAACCTCTATAGGTGGTATAGACCCATACATGGTTTCGCATTTATGGCTATAGTGCGAAGAGTTTTGGACTTATGGATATGCAAATTGTTTCGTTTCCAAGAAGAAATTTTGGGGTTTCCCAGTGTCGTGAGTAAGAATTGAAGATCGTTCAAATGTAGTTGTTTTTGCTAGGATAAATATTTGTCAAGTAAGTCTGAGCACTAATCTCTGCTTTTTAAAAGTCTGTTTGCTTCATTTTTTCCCACAGAATAAAATAAAGAAATGATCTGAGAAGTTTGTCTTTTCGCATGATGTTCTTTGCTCTCTTTTTACATTGAGAGTGCGGTTTATTTGTTATATTTGTCTTTATTTCTCAGCTTGCAATATTTTTGTAACTCTCCACGGGCGCTCTGTGTAGGCATCAGTTAGTGCTGCTTTCTACCGTATGATACGAGAACCAGTTGTGCATGGTATATATGTATATCTCGTTTGAAAGACGATGTCTCGACCTTTTATCTGAAATGTGTATAGAGTTGGTTTGTTTCATCATAAATGTTATCCTCATTCAGTTTCATTCTGCTGCTTTCGGTCTAGCTGCAGCTTCGTCAGTCCGTTTGACGCGCCGCGCTCAGTGGCTAGCTCCAGCCATGGTTTGACTGACAGTAACATGCTTGAAAAATTGTGTAATTCACATGAAAGTTTAGTCGGAAATAGTAGTGACAGTATTAGCAGCAGTGATAATGAAATAGATGATGTGGCTGTGCCAGATGCAGTAGTAAATGATGAGAGTGACAATGAGGAGGAACCAGTACTTGGAAATTTTGTGTGGGAGACTATGGATAGTTGTACAGGTCAAAGGGAAGTTTTCAATAGTGAATTCGAATTCCTAAATTCTCAAATAATATTCAGACAAGTCACAGAAACAAACATTGAGCAGTTATATTATCAGGTCCAACTGGTGGAAGGTTTGTTTACAAAATACACTCACTCGGACGGGAAACGAAATATTCAAGGCCGGCGTGCATCAGATAATGCAGTTCCAAGGTTGCAGGAAAGACATTTTATCAGGAAATTAGCACCCAAGAGTGAGAAATCCAAACCTCAGAGGCGTATCGTGTGTTCAAAACACAGGCGGGACTTTTTCAATAGTTAATAAAGATCCTACCATCAGAATCCAGCAAAATTTAAAAACACTGTGGCTCAGATACGTAGATAACACATTTGCAATAATCGACAGTAATTTCAACAATAGCAATGATATTTTAGATTTTTTAAACACCCTTGATCAAAATATCAAGTTCACCAAGGAGGACGAGGTCAACAGATCCATTAACATTTTAGACTTAACAATAACACGCGACAAGAACACATTTGATTTCCAAATTTACAGAAAACCCACCCACACTCCAATAACAATCAACAATTCATCTATACACCCCATCTCCCATAAAGAAGCTACTTTTTACAGTTTAATTTACAGAGCTTTAAAAATCCCACTATCACCAAAGAGTCTAAAAACAGAAATTCATTATATTAAAAGCTTAGCAAAATTCAACGGTTTTAAAATAGAAATAATCAACCGAATAATTAATAAAATCAAATATAAACTAGCAACAAACCTCGTCCCCGACAAACCTAAAAAAATCTAAATTCGCCACTTTTACATACAATAATCCAGGCATCTACCAAGCAACAAACCCTCTAAAAAAACAAAACATTAACATTGCCTTCAAGATGACAAACACCAACCGCAGCTTGTTTTTTAATCACAATACACTTAACATAAACAATAGTATTTACTCAAACTCAGGCATATACAGGCTCAAATGCATGCAATGTGAAAAATCATACATTGGGCAAACAGGCCGGAGCTTCCTTACTAGATACCAGGAGCACTATAATGCCAATAGACATAATAAATTTTCAGCCATGAGCTCTCATATGAAAGATACAGGTCATCATTTCACAACTATCGAACAGAACCTAACAATCATCAAAATAGTAGGAAAAGGAAAATTAATGAACGAATTAGAAAACATTGACATATATCTGGATCAACATTACAACAAAGACCTAAATCTTAATGATCCCGTCGAAATAAAAAATCCCTTATACGAGACTTTACCCAATTTATTTCAATCTTTAAATCCAAATTGAAATAAGATCCTTAAAAATCTTAAACTAACTTCCAATAAAGATCCCAACTTCCCCTTAAAGGTAACTCCCTCCGTCCCCGCCCCGGCTAATCTTCCACAGCCAATAGCCCATAAGCTCAACCCTCCGTCCACCTCCTCTTCTCCATCACACCCCTCTTCCTCAATTCCACATCTTCAACAGTCAATAGCGCACAAGCTCAACGCTCCGCCCATTTCCTTCCCTCCATTACACCCCCCTCCCTCACTTCCACACAGATACAACACACGACATTCAAATCTTACGCGTTCCAAGACCATACAGGCAATCAGTTCATACTGCAAAAATCGAGAATGTAAGTAATTGAATATACATCATTTCGCCTAATTAACCGTTTTTTCCTCTAAACTTCATCTCGTTCATTTTCTTTTCATTACAAATTCTTCACCATATATTCTTCAATAGTCAGTCTATATTCAAAACTACAGCCAACAACAAGTAAGAATGTTCCCATTTAACTGTCAGTATACAAGTTAACAAAGATCTATACGGCAACATTCAATTATGAACTCTTTATAACTCCTTCAACAAGATTACGGAGACCGCGAACCCGCTACGTAAATAACGAGACTAATGGATTAGTTGGATCCAACTTTATAATCTACGTAGCGCTATACTACAGTTAAATACCACGACTTTTCAACAAGAAAGTTTCAATGTCATCTCAAGCAGCTACTAAGTTCCATTAACCTTCTCTTCAACATGTAAATCAAGTTGCTTCCAGCCGAATTTCACTCGAACTTTGAAACGGCAACTTTAGCCATAGACCTTCTTGTTGTTATGTGGTTAAGGCCTAGTTTGTCTAATTTATAAAATAATTTTTTAAATTACTAGTGTAGTATCATACCAACTTCAAATTTTTTCTTCACAAACATTTAAAATGAAGTTTTAATTGTAAATTATTATTAATGAACTCATAACAATTTCTTACATTGTATAATTTCACTCTAATCTTATATTCTCATTTTATATTTTTTACCATGACAATCAGGATCCTGATTTTTATCTTTAAGTATGAGTGTAAAAAGGCTGATGATGCCCTTTTAAAGGGCGAAACATGTCCCTTCAAATTTTAATTTAGTAGGATGTAAGTCCTAATTTTGTAAATTCTATTGAATAGGTTGGTCCTAATAAATTTTAGTAATATCTTAAATTATCATGAGGTGTTCGAAAGGTACGGCACAGTGAAGTCATTGGACAAACCTGCGAACCACTAAATTGGAAAGAACAAGCACAGATTTATCAAAAATTTGCTAGGCAATTTCATTTCAAGATTTCACAGTGTAAAAAAATTGTACTCAGTTGCACGGAAAGAGGTAATTTCGTAGTTAAAAGTGTGGTAGGCTACTATGTGAACACAGGTATTGAGTGCAAGATCACAAAGGCGGGACAGGCAAATCTAATGTTAATGAGTCCTTTACTTGTTGACCTTGGCATGAATGTAAACACACAGAAACTTAAAGATGTTGACAAATTACTAGGCAAGTGCTTCGGAAAAGAGTCAAAATTAAATGCCTCTCTTAAGTGGAATGTAGAAGCCAATTAATAAGAACAGTTGTAGTGAAAATTAACAAGTTGTTAATGATTATGAATGCGATTGTTTGGAAGATTTGAAGGTTTGAAGATTTGATTGTTTTGATGAAGTAGAGGTCACTTCGCCCAGAAATACAGTGAAACAAGAACTGAAATGAATGTTGTAATTGTTAACAAAGTATAAGAATAACCATATTTCTTACATATTTTCATTATATTTCTTTTAAAACAGAAGTTTACTTTTGTCATCCTGCAACGTTTGTTTCAAAAGTGGACAATTACATGGATGTTTGTATCGAAAATGGACAAAAGCCAATCTTAGTTTCAAAAATGGACATCGTCATATTTGAACGTGTTTTACATTGCCCTAGAATGATATTCTTAAGTGTCGACCATGGTTTTCTTGTTCATAGGGCAGGCAATATGACACACAAAAATTTTCACACTCGTATCGGGAGGTTAACATAGAGAAACAAAAATGTGGCTCTACTGAAAAATTAACAAAATGGCTTTTGTCCACGTTTGATACTATGCACCTCATTTATTCATTTCAACAGATGTTAAAAAATGTTTCCGGAAGGCTGCAAAAGCCGTCGCTTCTCCAAGGACAAAGTAGGTTTGTCGTAACAAGATTTCGGGGAAACTTTTTAAAATAACAAGACAGCAATCGGCTTTAAGGATCCTGCATTAACAGAATTTAAGAGAGACTTTTATAAACCTAAAACAAACGATATTCACTTTGGCAAAAGCAACTGAAGAGAACGTTCTTGTAAAAATAGAACACTGACAAAGGAAAATTATTTTTCAAAACTTCTTTATTTGTAGGCAACTAGAAAAATCATACATCATAGTGAACAAAGTGCTCGGAACAATTTTTCCGGGGCTTCAGTACACTTATTATATAGGGTTTTATTATGATGGGTTCGCCACTCCTAAAGGCATTTTAGAGCTACCGCCAGCCAAAACTTGTAGGGCGCTTCCAACATGAAGAACAGACGCCTCTTGTAGCCGCTCCTCTGGACGGTTGATATGGGGTTTCAGTGGCATTTCCTCTACTGAGGACCCCCTGTGGGTGGGGGTCGCAGACGAAGAATACACCCACCGTATCCCCTGCCTGTCGTAAGAGGCGACTACAAGGGGCTCTCATTTTTGGAGTGTGGATTGGCGACCATGGGGCCCTTAGCTGAGTCTTGGCATTTCTTTCACTTGTGCCAGGTCCTCACTTTCGTCTATCCTGTCCGACCTCCCTTGGTCAACTCTTGTTCTTTTCCGACCCCGACGGTATTAGAGCATTGGAGGCCTAGGGAGTCTTTCATTTTCACGACCTTCGTGGCCCTTGACTTTCTTCGCCCTTTACTTCATCTTTCGAAGCGACAGATTCCTTCTTCTTTTTTCTCTCTCTTTACCCCCCTGTGGGTGAGGGGCGCAGACTAATAATACACCCACGGTATCCCCTGCCTGTAGTGAGAGGCAACTAAAAGGGGCGACCAAGGGGTGATTGAATTAGAACCATGAAACTACTTTTGATTCGTACATCACGCGGGGAATACCATGGGTTGCCTGTACTTGTGAGTAGTACCACTATATTAGGTACGAAATAGGTTTGTGATTAGTAGCAGTTAGTTACCTGTACGAAGTACAATACTTGTGAGTAGTACCATCTTGTGTGGAACACTGTGAGTCTTCACTACTTTTGATTAGTACCCCAACATGACAAATACCATGGTTCTACTTTACTCGTGACATGTACCATTCTGAGAGGCCTTAGACCTGGATTTTGGACCCCTTTAGACATCAAGCATCCTCGATTCAGGATTGTGCTTTATATGTGGTCCCTTGGTCAGTAATACTATTATTTATGATCTTTTTTGAGTCGGATTCACTGTTTTTCTTTTGGGGGGGCGTGTTGTGTTCATGTCCATCCATTCACTCTTCATGACTTATTTTTTAAATTTTGGTCGGTGGATGATTATGAACTTTTTGTCGTCATTTCATTTTGTATCATTAGGGGCTGATGACATTGATGTTAGGCCCCTTTAAACAACAAGCATCATCATCATCATTATCCTCCACTGAGGGCCCATTCCCTACTATAAGGACTCTTCCATCCGTAGCCGTTGGTCCTTATATTTACCGCCACCCAACACTCGGCATTCTGTTCTTATCATATCACATTGTAATGCAGAGCCTGACTAACAGAGCAGGACACAGCTCAGGTTATCGATATCCAATGGAACTCTGGGCACCATTTCCATTTTGAAGACTGGAAGTTGTGAAGCATGTTATACAAACACACATTCTTTTGACTTTCTCAAGACAGCAAAGCAAGCCACAACTTGAGCTGTTGCATCAGAATGAGATGTGCGTGTGATGGTGTAAATAATTTAAATAATTTGTGTGCATATAATTATGTGCAGCAACATAATCTTTACTTCAAAGTTTTAATTAGTCATGCACATAAACATATTACGTTGTGTAAGAAGATTTCATTGATGCTTTTTAGAGATATCTGTGTTAGTTTAACTGAGGTGAAATATTTTGTCCGTTATAATGCCATCGGTTGCATGTAATGTTTTCTTCTTCTTTTATGACCGCATATTATCACTTTAGTCAGTCCATCGTTCAGGTCTCTTTGAAGGGATTGTTCGGGCTTTGCGGCCCTCCCAGTACTTCTTCAGACGCTCCGGTCTACGTGCCCTTTCCTCGGTTGAAAATATGCGTGTTGTTAGTTTGTTTCATGTAAGGGTAAAGCGCAGGTTTGTATGCTTGAGTTTTGTATTCAGTTTTATCTTATTTGTGGTGTCTTCCGTTGTAAGGCCTGTTTCCTTAAGATCCTCTCTTACTTCTCTGATCCATTTACATTCTGTTGTATTTTTTGAGACAAGATTGTGTTGTATTAGTTGTTTCAGAAGTCTCGAATCCTGCATCCTCATGATATGTCCAAAGAATCCCAGTCTCCTCTTATGCATAGTATCTGTAATGGGTTCTAGCTCTTTGTACACAACTTTGTTAGTGTTTTATTTTTGCATTTATTGATAGACATTTCTTTTTGTAGATATCCCATGTTAATTTTTGTGCTTCAGCTAATCTTGTTTGGATTGAGATTTTTTCATTTAGGTTGTGTGTTATTACTTCTCCAAGATATTTAAATTGAGTTACTGTTTATTACCATTTATGGTAACTTCTTTTAGTTGTGTTGGTTTTTGGGGCATAATTTCTGTTTTTTTCAAATGATATTTTGAGGCTAGTTTTATTTGCAATGTTTTGAAGTTCTGATATCTGGGTTTTTGCTTCTTTTATGTCCACTGCTAGTAATTCTAAATCATCGGCGAAACCCAGGCAATTTGTATGATTTTTTGGCCAATTTTTATTTTTGGGGGACATTTCATAAACCATTCCCTTGTGTTACCATTTCTAGAGCACAAATAATAGTAGTGAGAGCCCATCTCCCTGCTATGGTCCAGTTTTAATTTCAAATGTCTCTGATTCACCCTTAAACTTCACTTATGATTTGGTGTTGGTGAGAGTCAATTTTATCATGTTTATTAATTTGGGGTGTAGTCCAGGGTGTCTTAAAATTTTAAACAGAGATTCTCTGTGGATGCAATTGTAAGCTTTCTTGAAATCTACAAATGTTATCACTATATCTCTGTTTCTTCTACTCTTATAGTCCATTATCAACTTAAGACTTATGATCTGATCAGCACAGCTCTCCCAGGGACTGAAACCTCCTTGATATTCTCCTGGTTCTTTCCCAAGATCCCCCTGTCAGTGGGGGACGCAGACAAAGAATACACCCACGGTATCCCCTGCCTGTCGTCAGAGGCGACTAAAAGGGGCGACCAAGGGATGATTGGATTAGAACCATGAAACTACTTGTGATTAGTACCACCACGCGGGAACACCATGGGTCGCTATTACTTGCACGTAGTACCACTATGTTAGGTACCAAATAGGTTTTTGATTAGTAGCAATCACGAGCACCGTGCGGTCAGGCTTTTACAGTACCTGTGGTTAGTAGCACTATATCACTGACACCAGGGTTCTGGCTTGTCTATGATTAGTACCCACTTTATAAGGAACACCACGCGATAGTAAGAGTCTCTATGGTTAGTAGGCCTACACTTATGTGTTGAAAACCATAAGTTTGCATTGCCTGTAAATGGCGCCACTATGTGTGAAACACCATAGGTCTGTATTACATGTGTGAATTACATTACCTGTGAGTAATACCATAATGTGTGGAATACCGTAAGTCTACGATACTTTTGATTAGTACTGCACCATGTCAAATACCATGGTTCTACTTTCCAAGCGATGAGTACCATTATGAGAGGCCGATGACCTATATTTTGGACCCTTTTAGCTTGCAATCGTCATCGATTCAGTATTGAGCTGTAGAAGCAGTCCCTTGGTCAGTATTACTATTGTTTTCCATCAGTTTCTGAGACTGAGGCATTGCGGATCGTCTCCACTGATAGTTTTAACTTCATATCAACACATCCGTTCATTTTTCGTCCTCACGCTTTGAATTCTGGTCAGTGGAGGATTTTGAATTTTTATTTTGTCATTGCATTTCTTTTCACAACGTACCATCAGGGGCCGATGACCTAGATGTTAGGCCCCTTAAAACAACAAGCATCATCATCTTTCTCAAGTTGTAAACTCATCCTATTGAGGATGATTGTTGAAAATATTTTGTATGTTATGCCTAGGAGCGAGTTTCTCCTGTAGTTATTAGTGTCGGTTTTGTCTCCTTTTTTATGCAGTAGGTGAATGAGGGCTGCTGTCCAGTGTACTGGTAGTTCTTCTTTAACACATTGAACATGATGCGCAAATGTTACTGCCATATACGGTGTCTGAGCGGCTGTCGGGCTTGGTTTCTTAACTAATAAATATTCTCTTGCTGGAAATACGTCCATGTCTCTTCCCATAAACATGAATGACAACATTACAGTACCGCATACTGCTGCTAAATGGGAGCACTGACCTTCGCTGGATAGAATACGAATGCTTGTTTTGAAGAGTATGGAGAACGTATTCCTCGCGCTTTGCTTTCCTGCTCCTTGCTGCAATGGCGTCACGTTGTGTTGACTCGCTCAGCAATAGTTCTATAGAAACCCTAATAAACTGTAATTCAGGATCCGAACTGTATGATGATGATGATGATGATCTGTCAGTTATTCAGGTAAAGATACATACACAATTATAACGACAATATCAAAATATAAACAGAAATCTGCCAGTGGCATATATTCTGTTCATCAGCTAGCTTGTAACTGAATTCCGACATACGGTTTCGATATAGTTTGGTATACGGTACTAGTTATTTTTCAGGTAATCAAGATAATGATTATGAGGTTCGGGATTTCACTGAGTAGTTCGTCAGGCCATTTCGCCCTCTGAGGCGACAATCTGCACCTGCTCACAACTGGACGGAGGAAGATAGCAAACAATCTCTTCCCGATTTTCAAGGATGTAGTGGTGTGAACACTAATATAAATAGTGAGAGTTCTGTGTTCGATTGCTTTTATGTGTTTTTCGGTGCAGACGTAATACAATCTATAAAAACTGAAACTAACAGATTTGCTGCTGTGAGTATTGCAGAAATGCGGCAAGCTGGAACATTGAAGCCAAGTTCTACCTGGAATAAGTGGACTATAGTGAAATTATTTGAACTGTATTATTTTTTCGGCATAGGGCTTCATAAGTGTAACCGTAATCGGGATAATTACGCCTACACATACTAATAATAAATAGAACAATCATAATAATAATAATAATAAATATTGTCATAAAATGTGAATAAAGCAATGGTAAAATGATGCAGTGGGGGTGAATTCACATCAAAGCATGGAAACGTGACGGATAACTTTCAATACGCAAAATTAAATCATATGCAGGGAATTTATAGGCCTAATAATGACAACTAAGAAACGATGTGGAATGTGCAGGAACTTTGAGGTCCATGGGATGGTATGGCGTTATGGGGGAGAAAAGACTTATAAGAAACACCCTCTAGCTCAAGTATATTAAAAATAACAAAGAAAGTTTTACCAAAAGCAAGTTAAATTACATAGCAACTGATGCTTGACTCGACGACAGATATAGGTTGGCTAACCAAACCGAAAACATAATCAGGATGCTTAAATCCTTTAGTAAAACACAAGTTAAATGTATGTAAAATTACACAAGGCTTATCAATTAAAATGCAGGTATAAGACTTGAAGTTACAACCTACAAGAATCTAGGGCAAACTCGGACACTTAAAAACAAAACTTTAAAAATTATATTAGGCGAGAAAATACTGAAATGCAGAAGGAGTTATATTAAATAAAACAAAATCAGAAAACATTGAGAATAACATGAAAAGAGCACTTACCGCAGAAAACTGGAGTTCCCGAGGGGAACTCCTCGAGCACCGCCGGACTCGAGGACGGTCAGATGGAAAAGACACCAAGCACACGCATCATTTTCCCAGAGCTGGCAGAAGACCGGAAATGGGCCGATCACAATTAACCAATAAGAACCAATTTTCACTAGATTCTCGTTTGCCAATAAAATTGCATGACCATATATGGTCATTTCCTGGCCTACTGACGCGAGAGAAATTACATCACCTGTTTCAACATCGGTAACTGTACGTGCAGAATAGGATGCTTCGAAATAAAGCACCTTACAAAATTTTACATCAGATTAGAATTTTGACATACAGAATTACATAAAACTTACATACAAAAAAAAATCACTTCAAAATACCTTTTTCATCTTGCAATGTTCATAGTGTTCGATATATCTTGATGTTTCAAATGTTCATACTGTTCAATATATCTCGATGTTTTCCTATTTTAGAAAAATCATTACAAACAATTTTAATTTACATAAAAATTATTCCAGCAGAGTCCAGAGTTCTTTTTTCTTCATTTCTCCGAATACAAAATATTACAAACAACAATGAAATCCTTCAGACACGCTGAATAAAAAACTTCAAAATTATATTTCCTATAGTTGTAGTTCTCCGTCCCACCACATATTACAATAAGTGTATTGTGAAATTGCCAAAACTAAGTCATTACTGGAGTAATCATCCCGTAATTCAAACCTCTTTCTCTAGGAAGTTACTGAGCAGGGATTGATTCTTTCAAATTCTAAACATGCTGCACGTACACAATAATGACACTTTCATACCCAGAAATAAGCCTGGTCATGATCCATTGCATAAAATACGCCCATTTTACGATATTTTAGTTGCAAAATGCCAAACTTCATTCTACCCAGAACGTAACTTGACAATTGATGGAGGCCTGTGTCCATTTCGAGGCAGAATTTCATTTCGCGTGTATATGAAAAACAAACCGCATAAATACGAGATTAAATTTTACATGGTTGCTGACGCCAAGTCCGGTTATGCAGTAAACATAAAAATGTACTCGGGAAGGGCCGGAAATGAGGACAATTCCATCACAACATTGGTTCATGAACTTTGCGGCAATCTATTAGGGCAAGGTCATGTCATGGAAGGAAAAAAACCCTTGCGGTGGGTACCATAATGAAAAATAGAAGGGAGCTTCCAAAAGATCTCGTGAATTTCCCACTGAAGAAAGAAGAATTTTCATTCCGTAGAAGTGATCACTTGTTTTGTTTGAAGTGGAGGGATACGCATGATGTGTACATGTTATTGACAGCACATAGTGTTTCGGCCTCGACAGTCAAGGTAAAATCTAGATTTGGTACAACGGAAAAAGTGAAGCCAGTTGTTATCTTAGAATACAGTGAAAACAAACCTGGTGTGAACCACAACTACCAGCTACTAGCTTACTATCCATTTGGTTGAAAAACTTTCAAGTAGTGGAAGAAAGTATTTTTTCATCTCTCACCGTGGCAGTGGTCAATTCCTTCATTCTGTACAAGAAATCGAGAGATAACAATAAGATTTGTCATCTGAATGACTACATGAAGGCTCTTTCAGCTGCATTTGCGGAGAAAGGAGGAGAGGAATTTCAGAAAGGTCTGCCGTCGCCACCATCTTCTATCAACCATCTCGCAACTCACCATTTTCCAACGAAAATACTATCAACAGAACACAAGGAAAGACCTACAAGACCAGGCGAGTTGGCTGTGCGGTTAGAGGCACGTGGCTGTGAGCTTGCATCCGGGAGATAGTGGGTTCAAATCCCACTGTCGGCAGCCCTGAAGATGGTTTTCCGTGGTTTCCCATTTTCACACCAGGCAAATGCTGGGGCTGTACCTTAATTAAGGCCACAGCCGCTTCCTTCCAACTCCTAGGCCTTCCCTATCCCATCGTTGCCATAAGACCTATCTGTGTCAGTGTGACGTAAAAAAAAAAAAAAAAAAAAAAAACCTACAAGAGTGTTTAAAGTGTACTCAGAAACATCACTAAAAGAGACTGGAAAACTATCTAGGAAAGAGACGCGATGGTATTGTGAAAGCTGCAATACGCCTCTCTGTTTACCAAAATGTTTTGAACTTTATCACACAAAGTCAAAATTTTGTTAATTGGGACTGTAAAAAAAAATTATATTGACAAATAACATTCTTTTTCCTCTCATATAAGCATAGTAATAATGTACTAATATAAAAATGTTAAATGTAAATATGAAAAAATTATTACAAACATGAATTGAAATTTTTTTAAATGTTTAAAAAATGTCATAAATATTTTGGCCCCCTTCCATATTCCAGTGCAAAAAAATTAAAAACTTAAACAAAATCAGTGCTGAGATAGATAATTATAGTTTCAAATGCAACAAGAATAATTCATTTATCTCAACAAGTGTTGAAATTGTAAAGTTTTAATTATGGCTAAAATGCTCAGTATACAGCAGTTAACATGTTACAAATATGCCAGTGTTCAATGTGTTTATCCAGATAGACAAGTTGTTGATGGAGGGCAACTTTTGCTGATCTTCCTGCATATTTCCAGATTTCCGCAAAGGTTTGATCTTCTCCTGGCGCTTTGTAGTTATTTAATTTATTCAGTGCTTGGTAGACATCCTTTATTGTGGGGGGGATTGATGTTCTCTGGTGGTGTTTTTATCAGAGCGGTGTTGTCCAAATGGAGTTCTGTAGGTTTCTCACAATTTAAAAGCTTGTTGAAATATTTAGCCAGCATTTCTGTATTGTCTTTATTATGAGCCAGCCAGCTTACCACTTTCATTCTTCATCAGTAGGTCGGGGGTGTAGTGTTTTATATTAATGTTGTTGAACTCTTAATTATCTGAAGTGAGGAAAATACATGAATTTTGTCATGTTTTACTGCATTTAGGTGCATTGTATTCCAGCGTATTTTGATGTGTGGGCATTTTACTGATAGGTCATTTGGAAAGTAGGCAGGTATGCAAACCCCTCATGAAGGTTAGGATCAGTCGTACAGGCATGCTTGTTATCCTTCAGTAATTATCATCCAACCAACTTTTTGCCTCTGATTATGAGAGAGATACTGTGCTTTTTCGTATTCGTAGTACTTCTCTCTTCTAAGCTGTCTTTCCCCCTTGTCATTTCTTGATGGATTATTTGATGATTTAAAATCATTTTGTTTCGATGTTTAGGTATTTGTCTTTCTTCCTTTATAATATCTTGCTGTTGGATGTTTAGGCCCAGGAAGCATATCAATTGCATTACCAAGAAATTTTACAAATCCTTCACTTTTGATGATAAAAATTTTCACGTTAGTTAAAGTTTTGAATTCTGATCATCTTTCTAAGCCTATGTTAAATTCATTGTTCTCTTCTTTGTAAGACTTCCTATTTAGATTTTCCCTCGTGTTTCCGCTGCCTTATCCTGATTTAATATATTTGGATTGGTATTTTGGTAGCAATTTTTCTCTACTCTTGAGGATGAGATCTGCTTATATGCTGGTTTATTCCTACTACAAAATTTTTTCCACAAATGTAACAAGTATTTTCTTTAATAGACTTCAAAAAAATTGAGTACTGTGGGTGTTGCCGACTGTACCAATGTCTTCAGTTTCATCTATAGCTATAGGTACTAATTGAGTCTCTTCCTTTAAGGCGTTACTTGGTCTCGAATCATTGCGATCATTATGAACCACTCTTACATAGGTGTGTAAAACCCTTCTCTCAAATTCTTTGTTAGACATTTTAAGGCATTTGTAGATGCAAACAGATTGATCAGTATGTGTATCACTAGTCATTTCCACATGAATACTAGTACCCATACACTAGTAGTTGGGGATATTTTTATTTTGTAACGAGTTACCAATAAGTGCTGATGACTTTCAAATATTCACCTTCGTCTTTCACTAGGTATAAGCTTCCATCGTTGTGGTTTTATTTTGGTATATTTTGGATCATGGTTTGCAGGATACACTATAGGCATTATGCTGGTGTCTGAGGGGCCTGCATAAGCAATGTCACCTAGCATTGTAATTATTTATGTATCTGCACCGTGAGTTATATTGTTTAACCCTTGGCCCTCCTTTTCTCCTGAACACTCCTGCCTCTACTGCTCCATTTAAGAATCTGTTTGCAGAGGGATAAGAGACAGCATAAACATATGGACGGCATATATATAAAAATGAAATAAAGCAAATACAAAACAAATATAATCTGAGTTATTCAGGTGCAGTGTTCAGCATTTTCAAGCCTGAAATTAACTGTCACTTTTTATCTGTAATTGTGCATTGTGTGGAACTTCTCAAAGCACTCGCCAGGATGTAATCCAGGCTTTTTTGTACAAGTATTGCAGAAAAACACTGTCTAACGTCATAATTCATGCTAAGTGTTCATTGCCATAATTAGGATTATGCCTAAAAATGCTTTCAATTCAGAAAGAGTAACATCTATCCACGATTTCCAAATAAACACACGTCTGAGGGGCATAACCTTTTGAATGTTTTCACTGGCATACCGGTTAGTCTCGTGCACAATTTCCGACAATAACTCGTCATTGCAGGTTATAAATTTCATTTTCTTTGTCCGTATTGAAGATCTACTTGTGATACAAATTCTTATAATTTTGTTAATTACCACCTATTCAATACAATATTTTATTGTATTCTTTCTTTATTCGTGTCAGAAGTATCAATTTTACTTACAGATATTTAACAAAAAGCGACAAGATATCTACATTCCTACTATACAAATATACAAGTCTATTATACAATCACAGATAGAGCAACAATATTCGAGAGCTAGATGATGCTTGCCCAGTACTGGGCGATGTCAGTAGTGTTGGGGGAGGCTGCAATCAAGTCTTTCATAGTGCACATTGAAGGACATAAAACACACTGACATAGATGTTGGATCATCTGCTGCTGTCCGCAATCACAAAGTGATGAATCACTTGAGAAGCCCCACTTCCGCAAATTTACTTTTGTTCTGCCGACTTCTGTACGGAGTCTGTTAAGGGCTTTCCATACTGTCCACTTCTCCTGGTGTCCACATGGAAGACTTTCCTTCGGCTCTATCCAGTTGGATAGGTGGTGGATTCTTTCTTTCCACCTTGTGACTCTAGCATTCTCTGCCTTCCCCTCAAGGTTAACTGATGTGCGGAGAAAACTTTTTCTAGATTTTAGCCTCTGTGTGGCTGGGTGGTATCCATAGAGAGGATGTGCTTCTGAAGATGATGACTGGAGCCTTTCTTTGTTAGCTGCTACCTCCCTACGAATCTCACCGGGAGCAATACCAGCTAAAAGTTGGACCTTCTCAATGGGTGTAGGTTTCAAACATCCAGTAATGATCCTGCAGCTTTCGTTTAAAGCGATGTCGACCTGCTTCGTATGAGCTGACCTGTACCAAACCAGGGAGGCATATTCTCCTGCAGAATAGCATAGAGCTAGAGCTGATGTTCTAATTGTTTGTGGTTGTGTTCCCCAACTTGTTCCTAATACTACTAATAACATTAGCTGCCAGAAACAACATTCTATGAAAGTTATCAACAGGTTTTGGCAATGTTTCTTATATGTTAATGTGCAATCCAGCCTAACTCCCAGGTACTTTGGTGTAAAGCAGTGTTCCAGTAAGTTCCCCTTCCATAGTACTTTGAGTTTCTGAGAGGCCTGTGCATGCCGCAGATGGAACGCACAAATTTGAGTCTTAGCTGGATTTGGTTTGAGTTGGTTTTTCTCATAATAAGTACCTAGCTCTTCTAATGCAGCAGTTAAAGAGATCTCTGCTTCATCAAAGGTATCAGTTTGAGTAGTAAGTGCAAGGTCATCGGCATAGATAAAGTTTTTAGTATTTTCTGGTGTTGGCTGGTCATTAGTGTAGATGTTGAAAAGAATAGGAGCCAGTACACTGCCCTGAGGTAGTCCATTCCTTTGATTCCTCCATCTGCTTCAGCGTCCTTGGAATTCGACAAAAAAAGCGATGATTTTCCAGGAGAGTAGCTATCATCTTGGTTACCTTGATGTCTGTAATCATTCTATAAAGTTTGTGTAATAATATCCTGTGATTTACTGTATCGTAGGCGGCTGAGAGATCCACAAAAGCCACACCAGTAATCTTCTTCATTTCAAACCCGTCCTCGATGTGCTGGGTTAGATGTAAAACCTGTGTTGTGCAGCTCTTTCCTGGGCAGAAGCCACATTGCTGAGGGATTAGGACTTGGTCTACTACTCCCATTAAGCGCTTGAGCAACATTCTTTCCATTATTTTGTATAGGTGGCAGAGTAAGGAGATAGGTCTGAAATTTTTGGGGTTCGAAGGTTTCTTTGCAGGTTTCAGAAATTCAATCACCTTGGATTTTCTCCATATTTTTGGAATTTTTAGGGAAGTAAAGCAGTTGAAGAATTTTAAAAGCCATGCCTGTGTGGTGAAGCTGCATAGGTACCTGGATTAAAATTCCAGTACTGAACTGAACGTCAGTATTCCAGAAGTATCTACCAGTCAATATTGTATTGTATTGTATTGAATAGGTGGTAATTAACAAAATTATAAGAATTTGTATCACAAATAACTCGTCAGTCATGAATTGGAAAAGGTCAAGTTCACTCTTAGGTTTAGTATCTTGTGGTGGCTTATAATCTGACGTGTCTGTGAATGGGATTCTTTTGTTTGAAGTCAAAATCCATATGGTATTCCCTCCAGCCATCAGTAGAGGTGCCAGCACTGCCATTTAGCATACTTTTTCATTATCGGGATCTTCATCACTCAATTCACCAGCACAGTCTAGTTCCACAATGTCTTCTTCACCACTTAATTGAAAATCACTCTCACTACCGCTGAAATCGTCACTTTCATCTAAATGTCTAGCTATTTCCTTCCCATTCTGCTCGAACGATGCCATGTTGCTAAACAACATCTATTTACAAACTCGCATAGTCTTCAAAGAATGCCCACAAAGCCTGCTTTCAAAGAGAGAATAGCTATACATAATTGTCATCAAAACATGGCAGTAGTTTACTGTACCTGTAATTCATGCATGCGTAACCCACCAAAAGAGTTATATAGGGAAGAAAATAATGTCTGGCGTTGCCCCGCATAGGATCTATGCGGGTTATTCTCATCGGGCATGGACCACTGCGAGAGTGTTGAGGGTTAATCGGAATCATAACCTAACCCGGATATCTACAAGATTTCGGTCATCATAAAGTTGAATGGAATGGCAGCAATTCTTGCGTACTAATACATAATTCAGAGTCGTATAAAAAAATTAAATGACATTATCATGATAGTTGTGAATAAGTGGAAACATTTATGCAACTAAGTGTTGCTAAATTGTATATAATGCTGAAGAAGAAAAAAGGGAAAGAAAGAAGCAAGTTTGCTGTAACAAATAAGCACACTGCATTGTATATCAAGTTTCATTTCTTTTGTAACAGGCAAATGTTGTCCAAAAGCCTGTAGCCATGTAAACTATACAATGTAGTCCAATTTAATTTGAATATACTCTAAAATATTATAAGCATTCCTCAGTTTTGTTATGTAATGCTTATAGGCAATCAAATTTATTGATGTAATCTGCCAGTGGGCCAGTGGGCATTGTGCAGTAGTAGCAAGCGCACTACTACTAAGAACACAACGAAGACCCAATACAGTGGATTTGGTCAAAACTGGCAAAGACTGCCAATTCAATTCAGTATCTCTTAAGTGTGGAGCTCGGTTGGCATCATCGGTTTCCGTAGATGCATCAGGCATTGCTTTCTTTTATTTGTGTCACTTTTCCTATTTATCTATTCTATCTGACCTCCCTTGGTCAAATGTTGTTCTTTCCCAACACCAGTGGTATCAGATTCTCGAGGTCCAGGCAGTCTTTAATTTTCATGCCACTTTGTGGCCCTTGTCTTTCTTTGCCGGTAACTTTGTTCTTTGAAGTGTCAGACCTCTTACATTTTCCTTCTGATTAGTGTTAATAGAAAATAGTTGCCAAGTTGTACTTCCTCTTAAAACAAGAATCACCACCACCACAATTCTAATTTTTTCTTGATAATCATGGCTTTGTTTCTTTCACCTGAATCCAGTAACAACTCTATAACCCTATAAAGTTCATTATATTTTCCTATATTTGATTCTTGGAATGCTTCCCTTCATACGCAGGCATTCTTATATTTTTCATCTTTCCATCATTGTCAACTCTGAAACATTGAACTTCTTTGCATCTTCTACATTATTAATACATTTTTGTCTTGCATAAAATCTGCAATTTGAAGTTGATATCATAAGCCCTCTCTCCTGTATTTAATTAGAGTGGCAAATACACACTCCTTTTCACACAATATTCCATGACTGAAGTAGTGACCAAAACTGAATACATTGACACAAAGCAACAATAGATTACAAGCCACAAATTGGAAAAATCATCATAGTTCAATAAATTTTACTTTATTAGTGTCCTATAGCTCAGCCGTGTTGCGTGTGGTATTTTCCACTGCACAAGCCAGTACAGTTGGTAAATGATACGAATAGACCTTCCCAAAAACAACTCTCTACATTTTGGGCTGCACATATGACATCTGTGGTCTTTATTAATACATTTTAATGTAAATAAAATAAATAAATAAATAAAACATTCTTGTATTTGGTGTAATTTGTTGTGTCAAGATCCTAAATGCGAATATTGTCATCTGGAGCATGTTGCTGTTTAAGTTTTACTGTGGATTACCCATATGGTAATGTTCTTTACGATACAATTACATATTGCACATGTCCAGATGATTTGATTTTATGTTCTCTTTTGTATTTTGATCCATTTGCAGTGTAACCATTATATTTGTTTCAACTTCTGGTTATTTTTGGATTTTAGTAAATCTACTGATGTTCTTTGCAATGTGTTCTGTTTTGTGCCATACAGCATCTGCACCAAATTTGTTACGCTTCCTTCCTCCACATGTGATGGTGCCACAAGTTCCACATGGAAAAGGTATTGGCCACAATCAAGGCTTCCCTGCTGATAATGGCATGCTTCGGTCCGTCCATCACCGTTGCAACAACAATATGGCGTTTCCACCAAACTTTCCAGTAAGTAAAACAGAAGAATATTCCGTGTACCTTATGTGAATGTTCATCTGTTAAGCTCATGACTTGTCATACTTACAGTAGTTTTAGAAATATTTTAATTTAACCTGTGCCAGCCAAAAACGTAAGCTGGTTCTTTCTTTCTCCAAACTTTCCAGTAATTTGAGTTAGTCTGAAGTACCTGTGGGAGTATTAGATTTACACTTCAATTTTATAAATCAGTCATGCTTCAGAATTGGCTTTCCACACTAACATCAAAAGTATTGATATTACTTGGACCTCTGTTATTCCTCCTGCTAATCAATGACCTACCAAAATCTATCAACAGTTCAAATTCTGGAGAGATATTCACATTTACATCGACTGATGCCTTCAACTTTAAGTTGGCAGATTTTGGTGCCATTTCCCAGTTTCTTTGTCATGGGACTCTGAAAAGAGCCACTGGGAACAGTAGTTTGAATTGGTGGAGTCTGCATGTTTCAGTTTGCCAGGAGATCTTATAACGGTAGTCTGGCAGCCAAGTGTTGACATTCAGTTCAGTATTTGAGATATCAAATACCTATCCAGGGGCACAACGTGGACATTTCAGCTTCACCCCCATAACAGGTTTCCTAAGTATCTGGGTTTAGTGCTTGACCGGACACTCACCTTTAAGCAGCACCTTTCAAACACTACAGCAAAAATGAAGACCCATAACATCATCTTACAGAGGCTTTGTGAAACAACTTGGGGTGCCTCTGCTACAACCTTGAGATGTTCTGCACTGAATCCTAGTCTTCTCTGCAGCTGAATATTGTTGTCTAGTAAGGTTGAACAGTAGTCATGTGAAGCTTGTCGACACCCTGCTGAACAACACAATGAATGATCTCAGGTTTAATAAGATCCACACCTTCCTACTAGCTTCCTGTGCTCAGTAATATCATGCCACCTTGCCTTCGCAGGACACAAGCACTTATAAGGGAATATAATAAACTTGTAGGGAACTCCATGCTGCCTATTCCTGACGACATTCCTGCCATTGAAATGAATCGGCTTAAATCAAGATCTCCACCGATCTGGTGTGCCCAGATGCTATCTACAAGCATTTTCTGCCCCATTGCACAGTGGAAGGAAGATTGGACATCAAAAACTGACCCTAAGCACTGGCCACTATTCAGCATCATGAAATATTTTAGTTTCCTAGGGGCTGAACTTTCAAGAAAAACGTGGAGTACACTGAACAGGATCTGTTCTGGGCATATGGAGTCTGTGCCTACTCCCTGTTCAAATGGCTAAAAATTACATTCTCCCAATGTGATGGTGGTGCCCCTGTGCAGACAATCCAACATATTGTGCACGAGTGTGACTTACGAGCCTATTGTAGGAACTGGTCAAACTTCCTCAGTCTTTGCCAGCTTCACTTGCATGGATACATGCTTTGGACATTGAGCTATGAATTGTCATGTGTTGATGTATCCACAGTGATGCACACAAAATACTGTCAACTTGTGTACATGGATTTATTTACAATTACAGTAGAAGTCCGCTATAGCGAGTACGGTATATAACGAGAACCCCGTTATACCGACAATGTTTTGCTGTCCCTTCAAAATACCTATATTAAACTGTGTATTATCCTTCGGTTACAACGAGAGCCCTATCACTGACACATCCGTTATTACAAGCGATTAAGCGCGCGTGATTGTTTTCGTTACCAATATTTATGCACCCCAGTGATTACGTTACATGCAATCGATTACCTTCGGTATTGTTTCCTCGCTATGTTCACTAGCAAGTTCTCTCGTCGACATTCGAAGGCGATGTCAGTGTTGATTAGTAATACCCGTCGATTGCTGTTCTGTAAAGAAAATTTGAATTGAAAGAAAACATATTTTCGTAATAAATGCGTAAATGTGTCCGATAACAGTTCTTATGTGTCCGATAACAGTTCTTATCTCGTTAAAAATAAAGGCTGACTAAACAATTGCTTAATTTTAATGATGAATACTGCAATGAAGTAAAAATGGGATACACCTCGAGATATGGCTGAGTGCATAATTGATTTCAGAGGTTAGTTCATATTTTCTCGCGTCTGGTTAAATTACGGAAAGGTTATTATCATCTAAATTTATAGCGAGAAGGTTATCATTTCTCGACTGACGCTTGAAGTATGTTTTAATCATATGTATAGTACGGTTAAGTTAGGATAGATGACTCTGTTTGAACAAGGAAACAAACGTTTGTCACAAAATGCAATCGATCATCTTGGGTACAGTATAGTTTTCTAATTTTGTGCATTTGCGAGCTCTCTTGTTGACATTCGAAGGCGATGTTGGAGTCGATTAGTAATGCCCAACAACTGCTGTTCTCTAAAGAAAATTCGAAATGAAAGAGGATAACAAGTTTTCGTATTAAATGCGTAAAAACATGGCCGACAGCAGTTGTTAACTCGTTAAAAATAACGGCTGAAGTACACGATCTCTAAATTTTAATGTTATATACTGAAATTAAGAATGTGATGCACCTCAAGATATGGCAGAATAGGCCCTACATCACTGATTTCAGAGGATAGTTCATATTTTCTCACGTGTAATTAAATTTCGGAAAGGCTATTCACATATGAATTTTTAGCAAGGATAATTCATTTCTCTATATGCGTTTCAACTATGTTTTCATGACACATATACTGTTAGGTGACGCCATTTGAAGAAGAAAACTCTGGAGTGATAACGTATTTCTCCAAATCCAAGACTTATTTTCCTCAGAATCTCAAGCGAAGAATCAAGGGTTGACTTGCATTCGCGGCCTAACAGTATTGAACACCACTGGCAACTACCGAGGTAACCACACTGCTTCTTTTTATCCCCGCATGCGCACGACACACAAAATTCGTTGAACTCGACAATAAATGACAGCTTCTTTATTATACATCGCTAGCCGTGACAATCGGTTGTACGATGCCTATGTGTAACTTCACTGGATCTCGGGATATAGTGAAGAGAGAATGACATTCTGTTAGCCTCTACAGAAACGTTTGTCAAATCTGTAGAATGACATCAAAACATGCGAGCCTTCGAATTGTTAGAAAGGCCACGGCTACTCAGTGGCAGAGTTTTAACGCGTCGACTGTACCTGACTCTTAGTAAAATTAAGTTTTATAGACAGGAGGAATATTTTCATGATGGATAGTTGTAAAGATTCGTGGAACAGGTATTGCTGGCAAATTTTCAACGTGTTCTCGTCGATATTATGATGCCAGTTTTAAATTAATTGTTATTAAACACTCGGTAATGTAGAATAATTGTGCAGCTGCAAAAAAATATGGCATAGGCCTAAGTAAAGCCAATATTTGGCATCAGCGTGAAGACAAAGGTAGCTAAAAAAATGTGTACTGAACAAAAAATGCATTCAGTGGTCCGCAACAAGGACGCTTTAAAGAAATTGAAAATGAAATTGTGAGGTATATGCACGAAAAACACAAGGGTCGAATGGCCATACTGTGGCGCAGTAAACTTGTTTGTTGACCTTCAAGTCCGCGATTAGGCCTATACATCGCTAGCCGCTGAAGTTGGCCGAACCCAGAAAGCGAGAGATGCGTGTAGCGGTAGCCGGTTATATCTGATGCTGAGTAAAAGTACCGTAACCGTTTTATAGATGGCAAGAATATTTTCCTGGCGGATCGCCATATTGTAGAAACGCATGGAATAGGTATTGCCGGCAAATTTTCAACGGGTTCTCTTCGCTATTCTGATGCCAATTTTCAGTAAATGGTCTTTAAACCCCCCGGAAATAAAGAATAGTCTACTCATGCAGCCGCAAAAAATGCTATATAACGAAACCAAATATCCGGCAATATGACAACAAAGGCATTCATGTCCTTTTACAAAGCCCTTTATGAGCCTGATTTGAATTTTTTGAAGGAAAAAGTGGGGTTCGTCATGGATTCGGAGAAGTACGGTACTGTAATTTTTCCAGAATGAAAATAAACTTACACTTTGAAAATATTTGAGAAAATACTTGAAAAAAAGGCTAAGGAAAATAATAGAACTACAACTACAGGAAGAACAATATGGATTCAGAGAACACCGATCAACTACCGATCTCATATTTGCACTTAGAATACTGTTAGAAGAGGATTGGGAGAAGGGCAAAGACTTAACACTAGTGTTTTTGGATCTCGAAAAAGCATTTGATAGTGTTCCAAGGAAGACTATATGGGAATGTTTAAGAAAGAAGAATGTACCCAAAGGGCTTATCCAGAAAGTTAAAATGCTTTACGAAGACTGCTGCAGTTGCGTACAGATAGGAAACGGTAATTCTGATTGGTTCCAAACCACTAAAGGAGTGTAACAAGGCAGTACCCTTTCACCCTTACTATTTATCACTGTCATGGATGAAGTCATGAAAGAAATTAAGCAGAAGAACAATATGGACATCAATGCATTTGCATTTGGAGATGATGTAGTAATTTGGGGAAATACAGAGAAGGAAGTCCAAGAGAGGCTGAACACCTGGAATGAACATTTGAAAGCACACGGATTAACAATAAATAAATCGAAAACTGTTACTATGTCTGTCAACAGGCAGAAGAAGAAGAAAGGAAAAATAATGCTGGAAGGTACACAGCTGGAAACAGTAGACCAATATAAATATCTTGGGTGCATCATTTCAAGTGATAACAGAATACAGCATGAGATTAACAACCGCATTCAAAAATCAGCTCAGTTTTACCATCAAGTTCGGAACCTCCTCTGGAACGAACAAGTTCCCTTAAGATCAAAGCAGATTCTATTCCAATCATACTTCACCCCCATAATAACATATGGCCTAGAAACCTGCACAACAACCCAACAAGTGGACAGCAAACTACAAGCCGCAGAAATGAAGTTCCTACGAACTATGGTACAGAAGACAAAAAGGGACAGGGTAAGGAATGAAAGAATAAGGGAGCAAGCTGGTGTGTACCCATCCCTGAATGAAAAAGTGACAAGGGCCCGTTTGAAATGGTTTGGCCATGTCAAACGAATGGACGATGGAAGGACAGCAAAACAATGGCTACACACAGTCGTGGCCGCAAAACGACCGGTAGGAAGACCTAGGAAGAGGTGGCTGGACCAAGTGAAAGAGGACATGGGAACAAGAGGAGTCAGCTGGGATGTCATCTTGAGAGAAGATTGGTACATGGACAGACAGAAGTGGAGAGTGCTCGTAAACCACACCCGGGCAACTGGAGTGGAAAACTGATGATGAACAAACTAGTAAGCCGTAATGTGGATGTCGTCCGCGGAAACGCACGTTTTGAACAAACTGATTGCCGCTTCATACCAATTTTAATGTGGATGGGGGTTTTCCGACTTTTATACAAAAATCAGATATAACGACAATCCGCCATAGCGAGTAAATTTTGCGCTGTTGTGAATTCTCGCTATAACAGACTTCCACTGTATTTACAAATTGAATGCACATAGCCTTAATCACTGTATCACAAACCATACACTTCACTCTGAAAACATCAACAAAGCTGCCATTTTAACAACTGCCTATCAGTTCAACATGGAGACTGCAACCACTGCATGTCAGCTACCAACTTTACTAAGCCAGTTCACATACTTCAAACACTCGTTAGCACAGCGCACATCTGGTCAGAACAACTTCTGTTAAACCATGACTCTTACTAAACAATAACTTGTCTCTACCACAAAGACCACCTCTTTATATATGCGCCTGGCCAGGCTTCTAGAAAGATACATTTTCTCGTAAATTCTAGAGTGTTTAAGGCCCAGATATAATGTATCGAATATTCTACAGAGTTCGCATCTACCCAGTACCAATATAAATGGTCCGTTATTGGACATTATAAATTTTCCAGCCAACTCATTCCTGGTTGGCAGCGTTTCACCCCTGTGTGCTAGGTTGGGATCATCAGTTGGTACCTAGCACACCTACCAAGACACATGGCTAGTGCATACCGTGGAGGCCACTGCGTAGGCTAATTGGAGCCACTGGCAGTGCCAATGCACTATGAGAGACTTTGTCTCATTGCCAAAAATGATGCCTGCTTGGCCACCACATAATATAGATGTTGATTCCCATAGGGAATCTGAAATATTTGTCCCGAATGAGTAAAATACATCTATAGACAACCGAATGCTTTTTCCTTGCTCCCACAATTACGTAAGGAAGACTGTTATCTTATCATAACACATTCGACTTTCACTCCTTCAGCCAGTTAAATAGACTATAAGCAGCTGAACAGCCATTTAAGAGATCTGTTGTCTTATCACAACATACGATATTGACATCTGTAACAGTGTATCAGCTTTGCTTTTTCTTATCATCTTCAAGGAGGCACATTTCTGTTTCATTATAAAGACTGAGCTGTTTACTGCCCTACCCCAACAAGTTTTTCAATGCTCCGGAAAGTATATTCATGTGAATATCAGCATCTGCGCTACCCTTTCCTGGTTTGTACACTCCGAAGACATCAAGTTGCCTATTATCTTTAGAGATGAACCTTACCCCTAGAATTTCATGTTTGTCATCTTTAACTTTTTCGTAGCTTACAAATTCTTCTTTCACGAGAATGAATACTCCCCCTCCTACCATTTCTATCCTATCTGTACGATACGCCCTCCAGTTCTGTGAGAAAATTTCTGCATCCATTATATCATTTCTCAGCCATGATTCAACTCCTATAAGTATCATAATAAAAGTGCTTCATCCTCTATTACTTCTTTTCAAGCCCTCTTAATGGATTTTCTGGGGGGGGGGGGGGGGGGAAATTCGTGTTTATTTTTAATGAAGATTCCAAATACCAATTTTCTTGTCTGTAACATCTTCAGTTTAATAAAAATAAGTTTAATAAAAATAATCAAACTCCATTTTCAGACCTTCTTATCCCCACCCATAAGTGATATTTCCAGAAACAAAAAAAGTATGTGTTTCTTTATTTTTAAAACAGATTAATAACACAAAGTTTCACGCCTGTAGTATGTTAAGGTTTTGAGATCACACCCACCCCCCTTTACACCCCGTTAGCGACGGAATATCCAAATATCCTCCCTTAGTGAGCACCTACACTGTAATGTAAATGTATCCCCAAAATTTAATTTCTTTATGTCGAGTAGTTTTGGCTGCTCATTGATTACAGTCACTCGGACTTAGCCTTTTATATCTAGAGATCACGATGATTGATATGACGAGTAAGATGATACAAATGAAGCAAATATTTGAGCAAAGACAGATCCAAAAATTTGAGAAGTCCATCAGATATTACGTGGGGCTTGTTTGAAAACTCGGGGTTGGGGCCTTGACGTTTGTTTTAGGACAAAATTTGGACCTTAAGTGGCCAAACATGGAGGATGTAAGCGTGATAGATTACGATCAGATCAAACATATGCTGGCAACCTCACAGTATTGTGAAAGAAATGGTGATTTCATTTTTTTCTGTAGATCTCCAAGGCTGCTGTTTAAACTAAGACATTCTTCTACTATATTTTTGTGTCACAGATGGTATGAACATGTATTACAAACAGCAGACTTAAAATTATATTGAGAATGAAGTTCAAAGTGGTTTTGTAATCAAAAGTACCAATCTTTGATAGTATGGCCAAAACCGGCCGAGGAAATCTGATAGCATTGTTATCACATATTTCTAATGGGTGGTTAACTCAAACCTATTTGTCAGGTTAGTTGGCCACCATTTAAAATCATTTTTACAATGAAATTAATAGCATTAGGAAAATGCAGTATAACTTGTAATATGTCTCCATTTTTGTATTGTTCATAAGTATATTAAAATTTTACCAATAATACTCTCTGAGGGTAGGGTAAATAAGGTTGTAAAAAGTGGCACTCAAACCCATTTGATGGTAGTATCAGACATTCTACTATACTTACTTACTTACTCACTCCTGGACGCTACAGCCCGTGGAGGGCCTTGGTCTCTCGAACTATCGTAGCCCACTCCTCTCGGTCGGTCGCCTTGCTTCTCCATCTTCTTTCACCCATCTTCCTCAGGTCTTCCTCCACATCATCCAGCCCTCTCTTTTTTGGTCTTCCTTTCAGTCGTCTCCTGCCTGGTTTACCCTGATATACTTAACTGCTCTCTCTTCAGGCATCCGTTCCACATGTCATGTCCTAGCGATCTGTCTACTACCCTTGATATCCGTCACAATATCTGGTTCCCCATACAATATCTTTATTTCCTCATTCCTCCTTATCCTTCTTACCCCATTATCATATACGGGTCCATATATTTTCCTTAATATCTTTCATTCCCATCTCCGGAGTTCTTCATCTGTGCCAGTAAGAGTCCATGTCTCTGATTCATAAGTCACCACTGGTTTAACTACGATTCAATGCACTTTAATCTTCAAATTCCTACTAAGTGTTCTTGTCCTAAAAACCTTAACTAATGAAAAATAGCTTTGGTTACCTGCTGTTATTCTTGCTTTTATCTCCTCTCTTATATCATTGTCTGAAGTAACCAGTGATCCGAGATACCTGAAACTCCTACATTTTTCATAGTTTTTCCCATTCAGTTGTATTGTGGGTTCTCCTGTCATTTCCATAGACCGAGATACAAACATATACTTTGTCTTCTCCTGATTCACCTGAAGACCTATTTCTATAGCTGCTCTTTCCAACCTCCACAGGCCTTCCTGTAATTCTTGAAATCTTCGTGCCATCAGATTTATGTCATCTGCATAGACTAGATTCTGGCTCAAATGGTTGAGCAGGGTTCCTCCTGGGTTACTAATTACTGCTTTCGTCATGACATTTTCCAGGGCTATGTTGAACCATAGCGTTGACATTACGTCCTCTTGCCTTAGACCCTGTACTACTGCAAACTCTTTAGTTATATTTCCTCCAACTTTAACCACACCTCTTGTATCCTTCAAAGTCATTTTGATAAGTCTGATAATCTTCACTGGGATTCCAAAGTCTTTCATCACTTCATACAGCTTTCCCCTTATTATACAATCATATGCCTGTGTAAAATCCACAAATAATTGGTGGATATCTACATTGTCTTCATAACATTTGTCCATTAACGACGTACCACAAATATTTGGTCCGTAGTGGATCTATCTGGGCTAAAACCGCATTGATAATCGCCTATTATTTCTTCTGTAAGTGGTGCTACTCTCCCAGCCATTATCTTGGTGAACACTTTATAGACCATACTCAATAGTGCTATCCCTCTATAGTTGTTACCACACGTTTTGTCATTCTTTTTGTGTATAGGGCAGATTATTGCAAGATTCCACTGTTTAGGCATCTCCTCTTGTTCCCAAATCTCACAGATGAGCTGATGTAAGTGATTTGTGATTTGGTCTCCTCCATTCTTAAGCATTTCGGCAGTAATATTATCAATCCCGGGGCTCTATTGTTCTTTAAGACTTTTATGGCCTTATACACTTCCTCCCTAGTTGGCGATACTACGATTGTTTCTTCCCTCGACTCTGAAGGTTCCTCCCTTTCATCTTCTCCCCACCGCCAGTCTTGGTTTTCATGTTCTTCATTGGGATTAAGTAATTCCATAAAGTATTCAGCCCATCTATCCAATATTTTTGTTCCTTCAATCAGATTTCCTTGTTTATCCTTACAGAACACTGCCCTGGGCTGAAAGCCTTTCTGTTCTGCCTTCACTTGTGTATAGAAATTCCTTATATCCCTGTTTTTCTCTTGCTCCTCAAGTTCCATTATCCATCTTCTTTCATATTCTCTCTTCTTTCGTCTACATATCTTACTTGCTTCTACTCTCTTCTGTCTGTATTCCTCTGTATTAGCTCTAGTGTTCCTGTTAAGCACTCTCTTTCGCGCTTCGTCTCTCTCCATTACTTTATTTCTACACTCCTCGTGAAACCAACCTGGTCTCCATGTCGTCTTCTCTTCACCTAGTATTTGTTCTGCTGTATTATGCAGTACCTCTTTTATAATCGTCCATTTCCTTTCAATATTTTCTTTTTGCCACTCTGTTTCCTTACCTTGAAATTGTTCAGTTATCTTTGACATATATCTCTCTTTCACTATTTCATCGTAAGTTTTCTACTGTCATACCTCTTCTGGATTTTGTCTACCTGTGTTCTATAATTAGCTATTCTCTGCCTACACTTTATCCGTACCATATAATGGTCTGATTCACATTCTGCTCCTTGGCAGCTTTCCACCTGCATTATATCTGAAGCATGTCTTCTGTCAGTCAGCTCATGATCTGTCTGATTCTGTGTGATACCATCTGGTAAACGCCAAGTAGCCTTCCTCACATCTTTCCGTTATAGCCAGGTACTCCTAACCACCATTTCATTACTTATGGCAAAATCTATCAACCTCAATCCATTATCATTGGAATGCTCATGAAGGCTCTCTTTCCCAATTGTTCCTCTAAAGGCTTCTTCACGTCCTACTTTAGCATTAAGATCTAAAACAATCTTAATGTCATGTTTTGGTATACCATCTATTACCTGCTCTAGTTGGTTATAGAATTCCTTCTTATTTCCTTCGTCCGCTTCCTCAGTTGGAGCATATACACATACAAGTGTTGTATTGAAGAACCTGCCTTTCATCCTCAAGCTGCTCATTCTCTCATCTATTGGAAAGTCCATCACCATAGGTCTAAGTCTGTTATCAATCAAAAAGCCTGTGCCCCCACCCGTACCAATATTACTTCAGTGTGTATTACATCAGTGTGTATCTTCCACTCTGAAAGGTACCACTCCCTTTCCATCTCACTTCTTGTATGGCCGCAATGTTTATTACTAGAGTTCGTGGTTTATAGCATTTAAAAATCAGTGATTTAGCGTTTTGACTTTCAAATTTAGCGTTTTGTAGCATCTAAACTAATCAAATTTAGCATTTTGTAGCAAATTGGTTAAAAATAGGCATAGTTTGCTAAATTGCACGCACAACAGTTGGGAGTAAAATCATACTGTTTAATCACACATTGCTCGTCATGCAGTTTTGAATTCACTATGGAAAATAAGACAAATATCAACATAAGACTGCAAGAAGTATTAACGAACACACAGGAATATGCTTATTTTCAAATTTACAAACACAATTTCAAAGTGAAAAATACTATTCTGAGCGTATTTATTTATCACACTACAACACACCTAGGCCTACAAGGAAGAGGAATTTCAATGAAGATTTAAGTACTACATGCCAATTATTTAAAAGGTGTCCTTCATTTGAGACCGCCTATCAGTTACAATTATGTTGTACTTGCTAAAAAAACTCTACATCGACACTGTTCGTAGAGGCCCAAATGCACAGAAGTGCTGCCAAGGCAAAGGAAAGCCTGCAAAACATTTTTTCTTCTTCAAGGTTTTGGTTGCAGAGTCGGCACATCAATATAGACCATCTGTATCCTTACATAAATATGTCCCGATTTGTGACTTTCGGCATGCTGTTTATCGTCACTTCTCTTCGACCCATGACTAACAGACAATAAAATAAATCGCTACCGTACATTTAAACGGAACTACTACTCAACACCAATGTCAAGAATAACCGACTAAGATCAAGGGTCAACACACAAAGAGAATGAACGTGGTGCTTGAAAGTGTATTTGCTGTTTGATTGACTGGTCTTTGCAGTGCTCTTTAGCCAGTGAAAGGAATTCCACACATTGAATGATTTAACCCTTTGGCCTGCCATTACTTGTGAAAGGAAATATTCCCTTACATACTATTTATTTTTTTGTCACTTTAACATAAATTTGATTAATCACATAGGCTACATAAGAATACACAAAGCAAAGTGAGCTTTTAGCTCGTCTATAGTAACAGGAAACCAATGTTTTTGTTCGTAAGTATTACTGGTTTCAAGGGAAGCAGATAAATTAGCAAGAAATATAGAGGCATAGGTATTGGTTTCCTTAGTAACGTGATCCCAGAACTGTGGGTTTAGATATTCATTCCCTAAGTCCATTTCTTTCGGATTATTACCCAACCCCCTCCTCACTATAGAGTGAATTTCAAAAACTGGTTTAGATGTTACATTATTGTCAATAAGATCATAATTCCAAGTATCATTTTACTAGACTTCTCAACGGGTGAGTTGGCCGTGCGGTTAGGAGCGCGCAGCTGTGAGCTCATCCAGGAGATAGTGGGTTCGAACCCCACTGTCGGCAGCCCTGAAGATGATTTTCCGTGGTTTCCCATTTTCACACTAGGCAAGTGCTGCGACTGTACCGTAATTAAGGCCTCGGCCGCTTCCTTCCCATTCCTAGGCCTTTCCTGTCCCATCGTCGCCGTAAGACCTATCTGTGTCGGTGCGACGTAAAGAAAAAAAAAAAAGTAGACTTCTGGCTCGCTCTTGTTGCATTCTGGTTTTGTCACGTAGTTTCAGTTGGCACTATCATCTCGGAATCACTTTCATCACTGTCATTTGAAGATTAAGAATTTTCACTCTCCAGAGAATCTTTTCCACTTTCAACATCACTATTTTCAAGCCAGTCACGAATAAACTCATCCATGCCGCGCTTGGATGCCGCCATGATTGTTTACAACGAGCGGCAAAATGAGGTGCTTTTTATTTTCCGTATTTCAGCTCAGAGTTACTTTTTACACAGAGAAAATAGCTTCAGGTATCATCTGACATCAATCGGTTAGGCTGCGAAACAAAGAGAATAAATCTCTCCGACCAGCTAACTGCGATAATGAACTTATAGATGTTCCGTGCACCAAGACGAAAGTGTCCGTCAAAGCATGTTACCGCTTTACGATCGCAGTGGGTGCCGTAATAATTATTTCTCCTGAAATAAATAACAACATTTATATCTTATTTTTAAGAAAAATGCATACTTTTTAAAAATATATGTTTATTTCGTATAAAACTGAGAGTTTCGCATCTATTTCGCATAAATTGTATAATTTCGCATTTTGAACCAATTTCGCATTTTATCGCAAATTCGAAATCGCTAAAAACCACCCATACGGGTCATATAAGATGAAGGAACATACACTGACACAGTTTCGGCATATTTCGCATTTATCGCAAATGCTAAAAATCACAAACTCTATTTATTACCTATCCATTTCTTCCTTCAGGGATTGTAAGGCACTTGGTTTCTTTAATGTCCTTACGTTCCATGTTGCAATTGAAATGTCATGTTTCCATTTGCGAGTACCTTTTCCATGCCTATTTCGTCGTCATTGATCAGTCCGGCTATTCCTTTCGAGTTCCAAAACAAGTCGTTTTCACGAGATGGAGTTGTTAGCCACATGCTCAACCCCCAACCTGGAGGACCAGGGACCCTTCTGTCTGGGTTACCATATTACAGCCAAGGGTATTCCGTTTTAAGGCGCTGGATACTCGCCCTCATCCATCTCCCGAAGGAGTAGGATTTGCTGGTACCGTAGGCAGCAGAACCACCAACTTGAGCGTTTCTCAGTATTTCCCATGGGCACCCACTCGGCATGTGTACCCACACTGAGACTCATCTACCAGCCAATGACCCTCCTTTATCCAGGCTTGGGAGTGGCGCTGGGATTTCCGTGGTATCTCCCAGTGGCGGAGTTCATTCTACTATACAGAGAAATGAAAACAATAAGGGAATTATAATAACTGTTCCCTGTTAAAATTGTTAGTGTATTGCAAGAATTGACTGCTTACAAGTTGTTCTAGTGGGGGAAAAAAAAAAAGGGGGAGCGAGTGGTGGGGATGGATCAAACCACTGCAGTTTATACCCTATCGCCCAATTACAGCACCTGTACCAACTTAGCTACTGTATCCCACTGCCAGAACAGGTCACATAACCACCACTTAGCGGTGAGATATGTTATTAATGGGTTTATCGGAAGGATAGCTTCTCTTTTATCTTCTAGAAACACTTTCTAGGTATTAGATGTTTGTGTGTTATGTTTCAATCTAGAAATTGGATCTCAGTGATGTGTACAAGCCACAGTCTACGTATGCTCCCATTTCATGGCCTGTACTGTTTAGTTTTACACTGAGTTTTGTGGATCTCTAATGAGGTTGATTTTTCTGTTTTAGCTAGTGGCCAAATTTTGTGTGGTTCACCGTAGGGTAATGTACGTCATTATTACAGCAGAACAGGTCGTTAGCTGATGTACATATACACTTCATCTATGCTGCCCAGAAGGTTAATAAAGAATGAGTATAATTTGATGTTATTGGGATTAAACTTCATTCTTTCATATTTTGTGATCTGTATCTAGCAACATTTAGGAATCCGTTCAAAGATCAAACATTTTCTTCTATGAAGATGGAGAATGTGTGCATGAACAATAATACTTCCCCCGTACTGCGTCTAGCAACGACGTAAATAAAATTCTCCGACTGCTCTATTATCTCTCAGGGTAAATTTTTTTGCATAGTCCAGTTTATCGTGAATTCCGAAGAAAAGTGCGACTGTAATAATTCGCTATTCGATTTGTCAGATGAGTGTCTTCATCCTTTCGCACCGTACTCAATGCTTAAAAATATCAAAAATCGCAAAATCTCAACTTAACACTATAAAGTATTCTACAGTACCAGTCTACAAATTAATTAGTCACACACACAAAATATAGATCAAGTTTATTAACTTAATGCCTAGGAAAGAGAAAGAAATTAATTTAAATCTTTATTCCATATTTTAGAAAATTAAATAAATATCATCCGTCGATTTTATGTACAACAGCACTGGTTAAGAATGTTCATTTTCAAGCTTGACATGAGCTAACTTCATATTTGCAATCATTATTTGACGTTTACAACTACTCTTAGATCATCACATGTTCAGACAAGAATTAATTTAAAAATCATTAACATCACTCCTAAAAATTACACATACTTTTCGTATTTGAATCTTTAACTTTGTATCAGGAACTCAAAATTGTTTATCTGTCATTGCTGCATCAGTATATTACCATCGAATGACGTGCTAAGCTTTCTAACACCTACTGCCATTCATAATCTTGGCACGTACCATCCTAATCGTACTATATTTAATCACTTGAAAATCATCGTATATTTTTCTGAAATAAAAATCTAAATCTCATTTCTAACTATCCTAGTTCTTAATTACAGCTTCGATCTTATATTCCAGATTTAAATCTGAAATGAAATGCCATTTGCCTTGAAAAATTAAGTGACTCCCTTCAACTCAATACGATAGCTCATTTATCTCAGATGTCAATACTATTCATCACAGCAACATATGCATATCACCTATTAACCTGTGCACAACCTCTATAAAATATTTAATATGGGTATTTCCTAACAACACAGCCTTATTTTAGATGTAGCAAGAATTATTTGCCTTGACATATGTGTTTGGGTTAGCCATGCCTACCTTACATATTCCCTCGATGAGAACTCTATCAATGCATTTGCTTCATGTACATGACCTAGAAATTAAATATTCACATTCAGCATCCATCATTACGACACCTCTGCAACTACTTCCGTATCAGTTCATTTCAACGCCTTCTCATTCATCATTACATCCTACATATCATTCAACTTGATTCATTAAAACTTCTTAACGTAACCATTTTCCTAAATTATCACAACCTTTTCTCTTTAAAAATATTTCCCTTGGCATATTAAACTTCATTGTATCTCAGTTCGCTTCACTGGATCACATTCATCTCTCAGAATAACATTTAACCATCTAGTATACTGTGATACTTCTTCACGTTCAACATCGACAAGAAATAGCTCATATTATCTACATATCCTTTCCATATCATATTACGATGACCAATAAGTATGTTCGGATTCCTAACCCATTTAAGAAATCCATCACTCACATATGCTTTCATTTTGCTATGTTAAATCTATACTCATTCTCGCAAATAATCATAAATTCTATAGCTGTCATATTACACTCAATATATATACAGTCACTTCTTTGAGAAATATCGATTCTAATATAACTTAACCTTGTAAGTTCAATTCAGAAATTGCACTTCACTGAATCACTTGACATCTTAAATACACCACAATAACTAACAATTTCATGAGATTACTACATCCTAACTTAATTAAGAACTATAATTTAGTAAACTTAACTTGTCATTCTGTGACTTACAACGATTTTGTAGCCGTCTGCTGTTCTTGGCCGACTGGAACCCATGGATCAGCTGGTGTCCACTCCTTCATCAGGTTGGGCGGTGACATACTCATCTGCAGGTCGGTCCAGTGCGGATTTAGCAACACATATTCATATTCTTCTTTCTTGCGTTAAGTTCAACAGAATAAAATCCTGATATGTAAAAGTTCATATCAACGCCTCCAGTAGTCAAAAATATTTTGTCAATGCTCTTCTTATATGCTTGCTTATTGAGCTGACTACTTTCAAAACATTTAAGACTGAGATCAGTGTATTTCCAGTATTTATTCAGTCTTAATTTTTGTATGGATTTCAGATAATTCCGTTCTCTGATGCTCTTGAATCTCTTAATTCTGTCTTCTTGATAAGATTCCTGACTTCTTTTTATCTGCTGATCTCTAATTTCAATAGCCTTCGACGTGATGGTCCTTGTCTGACTACTTGCCTCGCTTATTTAATTTAAATCTTATTTTAAGCTGCAATTCAGTTTTCTTTTGAGCTGAATATATAATATTATGCTGTATCTTCCTCTGACAAGTATTTCTAGTATCCTTTACTTGAATCTGGCTAATTTATTTCTGATTATACACAGCTAATGTCTTCGGTGAGCATCCAGTCTCACGGCAATTTAGTTGTGTAATAATATAATAACTTTATCTCGTTTCTTTTAAACAATCTACTTGACATTTCAGTGTTCTTTTCTTACACGGCCTTCGTGATTATGCTCTCCTTCTCCGATTTTGGCCCCCCTGTGAACTTTTGAATCATAGTTCGTTTTACATAATTCCGTCTTGCGTGGGCTATACACCTACTTTGACGCCATTTTATAACGTGCCAGAAAATGCAATGGGCACAATACACTGCTTGACAAAAAATAAATAAATGGAAGCACCCAGAAGCGGAGGAGGAAACAAAATTAAACGTAATGTGTTGCGCGGGCATGTGATGTGACAACGGTCTTCCGGCTTAGTGCAGAACCATGGTTCATCTCTAAACACAATGTGACGTCATTCATTAGCAGTCCATGCTTCCTGGTCGTAGCACCACTACAAATGTAACCATTTGTGTTGTGTGTTAGCCGCAGCCTAAGCGTGGGACTGCAATGTCCTATTCTGGCTGCTGTTAGTCTCTGACCAATGGTGCGGGATGACACAGAATGCTACAGGGAGTTCATAGCTTGTTCTCCGATTGTAGGTGCAAATATGATGCGGTTACGATGTGCTTGGTTCACAATACAGCAATCTTCCCTTGTGGTGGTCAGATGTGGTCGACCAGAACCTTGACGATGAGTATGCCTGGCCTCAGGTTCCCATGCAGTCCGTCATCGGGCTACTATCACATCTGAATGCCACACAAATCTGGATATTTCACGGTTCAACCAGCCGGCCAAATTGAGACCCTCAATGAGGCCCCTTTCAAACTTTGTCAGAAGTTGATAGCGCTGTCTCAAATGTGACTATTTATAGCAACAACGTATTGGCTGATTAAGGTTCTTTGACAAGACGTTCAAGGAGAAAAGAGCTGGGACCAACTGGAGGTTAGTGGATGTAATAATAAGAAGAAAAAAGGTTAATCAAAACAGTATATTGTTTCTACAAAGGAAATCAATTTTAAATTTTACAACTCAAAATTTTGTAACCTGACACACAAAAGAAAACACTCATCGTGAATGACGTACATTAGAATAGAATCCCTAGACCATTTACAAGTTATAATATGTGACTAATCAAATGAACATGGTAACCTATAAGCCTCGGAGAATATGGACACAGATTTCCAAAAAGGTAAACAAAGGGAGAAGAAAGGGACGGGAAGGACCAAGGACGGGGATCACAATAATGGGAGTCGCCTGAGTATAAACATTGCCATATGCAGGAACAGTTTTATGTGATAAGTTGTACCGTCCAGGCCAGAAGTTCAATCACTCACCAACTCTTGAAATTGCATATTACTCGATGTTCATTTGTTAAGGAAAAATATCACTCATATCAGGCTTAAAAGAAAACCGGCCACAGCAATGAAGATAACTCCAAAATCCATAGGAGAAGAATAATAGTGGTAATTATAAAATAAATACTCTGTTGCTCACCCAATACAGCAAATAAAAGAAGTGGAGCTTCCCAGCAAATACTGGGAAGTCCTCAGACGACCCTCCAACCACACTCGGAATCAGTGCTGGACTGAAGACCGAGTATGTGGGGGAAGCCTTTATACCGCTGCAGAAAGTTCCGGAAAAAAGTACACAAAACGTCGAGAAATATCGGACACTGACGTAGCGGATGACGTAACCCAGAGGAGACTCGGTGTGTAGTCAGCAGTTCACCAGGACGGATGCACGGCGAGGCAGCAGAGAAAGTCCAAGGCCGGTTAGATGAATGAAGTATCGGCGAGTATATGAACATAGATGGAGTTCCAGATGACGGTAGCCGAAAATAGGTGAGTGATCGTTACACAAACTACTGCGCGGCATCTCCATGTAATTCACAGTGATCTCTCAACATCCGACTCTGTTCATGCCCCTTATATACCCTACCGTGCCTGGTAACAACCACTAATGCACTCTGGTGGCCATTTTACCTTTCACAGGGAATCACAACTCTATGATCGTTTACATACCTGGCGATGGTGTGTTTGTTTTGAAGCTACATTGACATCTGACCGTTTCTTCTGGGTGCTTCAGTTTTTCTGTCAGGCAGTGTATTTGCTTGACAAACTGCTATTTACAAATGGTGAACGCAGGTGAAGTATTATTTTCAGGAATTTTTATTCTGTGTTTTTTCACTTTGGTGATAATGGTTCTTATATACTTTCATTGCATTCAATATTCTGTATATTCCTGGTTCATTTTCTTGTCACGTTGTTACAGCATGTGGAACATCGACATGGAGTACAAAATCCATTTTCCATTCGACCTGACCGTCCATTAGGTCCCCACATGAACAACATGCGCAGCGGAAACAACTTCCAGTCTCATTTGCACCGCGGTGCTTATCACCACCATCATCATCATCGTGGCATGTATAATGGATCAGGTGATTATGACGAATATGCTGGTCTGATGACATCACGAGAGAAGCAATGGCTACTGAACATTCAACTGTTGCAGCTCAGTACAGACAAACCACATGTAGACGACTATTATTACACGGTAAAGAAAATAATTGCATTAATATTTTTATGTTAAAGTAGAAGCATACAGTTTTGACTTTAGAATAACACAATTTAGGACAAATAAAAATGAAAATCATGAGATAGCTGTTTGGTCAGAATGGAGAAAGCATTTCATTTGTGTGCTGGTTCTCTGTGGAGGCCTGTCTTGTTTTGCACAGTTTCTCCATGACTGGGTGGCTGGAGGACTGTTCTAGCTGATAAACCTTTACTCATGGCCCTCATTGCATAAGATTCAGTGGCAGTGACACTTGAGTAACAGTTTTAAATTATCCATTACCTTGATTCTTTTCAAGAAATTAATTTGCTTTGTTGGCAGATATCTTTCAGTTCATGTAAAGTCTTGTAAACTTAATCTTTTATTGTTCTCCAGAGATAATAAATATAGGACGATGGCCACTTGTTGCTGATAACTGCTGTTAAAAATTTTTTGGTTTGCCTTCAAGGAATCATTTGCTGTCTGAGCCCTCAGAGATTGCTGCTGAGAAGTCGTGAAATTATATTCCGTCAGTTAATTAAGGAAAATTGAAATGTAAAATGTTCTGCACTATTAATTGTTCCCCTCATAAATTATCTCTGTGTTTATTACTCTGCCACTATTAAGTTTGCACTGCTCTCCTATTTTCTGATCAGAAAGGGGTTCACCATAGAGTAGATCAGGTCTTGTCAACAGGTTTGTGAATTAACATATCCATTTTAGGTTAACCAAGCATCATCTGGAAACAGAGTTAAATAAGGATTAATTTCGTAGTCATGCACTTGAATAAAAATTAATTCATTCATAAACTTTAATACTGCATAAGAGATCATTTTGTTTAAGATAACTTTCATAGGTCTTTATCCCAAGTACAGTAGAAGTCCGTTATAGCGAGAATTCATAATAGCGAAAAATTTACTCGCTATAACGGATTGTCGTTATATCCGATTTTTGTATAAAAGTCTGAAAACACTTCATGCACATTAAAATCGGTATGAAACGGCAATCATTTTGTTCAAAACTTGTGTTTACGCAGATGATTTCCACACACGGCTTACTTGTTTGTTATTTTTCGTAATCCGATACCACGTGAAAGTGTGTGTTTAATTTCATTCTAAAAAAAATATAGTACCATATTTCTCCGAATCCAAGATGAACCCCACTTATCCCTTCAAAAAATTTTAATCAGGCTCAAAAAGAAGTTTGTAAAATCATATGGATGCCTTGTTGTACATTAGGCCTACGTATTTTTAGACTATTTTTAGACGCCGGACATTGACTTTCGTCACGCCGTATTCCTTTTTTTTTTTTTTGTGGCTGCACAATTATTCTATATTTTCACGGGTTTAAGGACCATTAACTTAACATTGGCATCATAATACCGAAAAGAACTCGTTGAAAATTTTCTGGCAATACCTATTCCATGCGTCTCTACAATACAACGATCCATCAGGAAATTATTCTTGCTGTCTATAAAACTGTTATTTTTACGCAGCGTCAGATATAACCGGCTACCACTACACGCACTTCTCGCGTGTCGGGTTCGGCCAAATTTAGCAGCTAGCGATGTATAGGCCTAATCGCGAACGTTGAAAGTCAACGAATGAGTTTATTGCGCCACGGTATGGCCCTTACGTTTTTCGTGCACATACCTCACTATTTCATCTTCGACTTCTTTAAAGCGTCCTTGTTGCGGACCACTGAATGCATTTTTTGTACGGTACGCACTTTTTTAGTTCTTTGCCTTCACGCTAACACCAAATACTGGCTTTAGTTAGGCCTATGCCGTATTTTCTTGCGGCTGCACAATTATTTTACATTTTCGAGTGTTTAATAAACATCAACTTAAAATTGGCATCATAATATCGACTAGAACCTGTTGAAAATTTGCCGGCAATACCTTTTTCATGTATCTTTACAATACGACTATCCATCACGAAAATATTCCTGTTGTCTATAAAACTTAATTTTACTAAGTGTCAAGTACAATAGACGCGTTATGACTCTGCCACTGAGTAGCCATGGCTTTTCTAAAAATTCTAAGGGTCGCATGGTTTGATGCCATTCTGGAGATTTGAGAAACACACAGGCACTTCACAACCGGTTGTCGTGGCTAGCGATGTGTTGTAAAGAGGCGGTCGTTTATTGTCAAAGAGTTCTGTGCGCGTGTGAAAAGAAACAGCGTGGTTGCCAGTGGTATCAATTAACTTACTATTAAGCCGCGAATGCAACAACCCTTGAGTTTTCGCATGAGATTCTGAGAAATAAAGTCTCGGATTCGGAAAAATACGGTATCACTCCAGAGATTTCTGTAGCAAACACCTCAGCTTTCTTCCTCAAACAGCGTTACCTAACCTAACCTTATATGTAGCCTATCATGAAAACATATTTGAAACACATGTTGAGAAAAAACCTCCACGCGAAAAATTTACATGTAAATAGCCGTAACTAGACGCGAGAAGATATTAGATATCCTCTGAAATCAGTGATGTACTCTGCCATATCTTGAGGTGTATCACATTCTTACTTAATTTCCGTATATTACATTAAAACGAAGATATCGTTTACTTCAGTATTTTTAACGAGTTACCAACTGCTATTTGCACATTTATTACGAAAACGTGTTATCCTCTTTCATTTCGAATTTTCTTTAGAGAACAGCAGTCGATGGGTGTTACTAATCAACTCCAACATCGCCTTTGAATTTCAACGAGAGAGCTCGCAAATGCACAAAGTGAGAAAACTATACCGTACCGAAGATGATCGATCGCATTTTGTTGCAAACGTTTCAGTTTTCTTATTCAAACAGCGTCACATGTCCTAACTTAACCGTACTATACGTATAATGAAAACACACTTCAAGCGCCAGTAGAGAAACTATAACTTTCTCGCTATAAATTTTCATAATAGCCTTTCCGTAATTTAACCAGACGCGACAAAATATAAACTAACCTCTGAAATCAACTCCTTGGCCTTTCCTATCCCATCATTGCCATAAGAGCTATCTCGGTCGGTGCGACGTAAAGCCAGTAGCACTCTGTCATATCTTGAGGTTCATCCCATTCTTACTTAATTGCAGTATTTAGCCTCAAAATTAAGCGGTAGTTTAGTCAGCCTTAATTTTTAACGAGTTAACAACCGTTATCGGACACGTTATTTACACATTTATAACGAAAATATGTTCTCTTTCATTTCAAATTTTCTTTACGGAACAGCTGTCGGCGGGTATTACTAATCAACTCCGACATCGCCTTTGAATGTGGACGAGATAAATCGCTAGTGCACATAGCGAGGAAACGATGCCGAAGGTAATCTATCGCATGCAATATCATCACTGGGGTGTATAAATATTGGTAACGGAAAAAATCGCGCACGCTTAATCGCTCGTAATAACGGATGCGCCAGTGATAGGGTTCTCGCTGTAACCGAAGAACGATACACAGTTTAATATAGAAATGTTAAAGGGATAGAAAAAAGTCGTCGCTATAACGGATTTCTCGTTATATACCGTACTTGCTATAGCGGACTTCTACTGTAACTTTGTAGCCCTTTATACAGAGCTGTAAGAAATATTTTTCCAGAGGAATTTTCCACATAGTGCACATTGTCATGATTTTCTTGCGAGTATTGTACGTCGCCTTTGTCACTTCTTATTGTGAGCACTTCCTGTGGTACAAAATTTATTAATGCATTACTTTGTGACTTTGAACTTCAGTACCTGGGACTTTCTCAAATAATCTCCTGACCGTACGAGCATACTCATGGTCATACGAGTAGTGACAGAAAAGATCATTTACTTCATCTGAAACATCTACCAGCACTGCTGTAGCTTAAACTTAAGAGGTTGCCTCGAACTTCTTTTATAAATACTTGCTTTCATAGTCCAGGTCAGATGCAGTACAGTATTTCCAAATATCAGTTATTGAAACAGCATTTTCATTTACCTCCAAGTGATCCTGATTGGTGCAACATTTGCTGAGTCTCCTGCAGATCAGAAGATGGGGTTGGTCCCAGATGTTTCTTCAATGTCACTAGGTACAACTTACTTCTGGAAGGACCACCTCCATTTTTGAGGGTTTGTCTTGCACCTGCACTTCGAAATGCCAATTCTAAGTCTGTTGCAGTTTCTCCAGATGGTGTAAGGAAGATCTCCTCCAGGAGCTAGTGCTTCACTAAATTTTTTGTCTGAGAAATTAAGTTCATCCCTGTGCATACTGAGACAATCAGTTTCTTGGGATCCTTGGAAAAATTTTTGGTCAGCCAGCGATTTGGAGAATGGTGGCCATGTAGAGGATGACATAGTCAATTTGCTTCTTACATTTGACCTCAGCTATAATTTTCCTTCGAGTATGAGGAGGGGTGATTTTATAATTAATTTATTCATTATATTCTTTTCGAAAGCTTTATGGAATCTACCTTTTGATTCTACCAATTATAAAATAAATTTTTTGGGCTTGTGGGCTGTGGTCCAATTGGGTTTAATAGCTCCTGTTGTTTCACCAGATACTGCATGTGGTACTTTCGAGGGTCTGCTCTCTCTCTGAAAGTCATTGTTATACTGAAACTGTCTCAGCACTGCACTGTATGTACACTGAGTGGCCAAAAGTCACAGGAAGGTGTGTCCCATTATAAAACATGCCATGTATGACAACCCCTGAGTGTTGCAGCTAGCTGTGGCATAGTTGAGCAGTGTCCTGAAGATGGCAACATATTACGAGTTAACCGACTTTGAACGTCGTCGCTCAGCACATGGGTCATAGCATTGCCACAGTCTAATATAACAGTTGCGAAGTTCTGATGATATTTTTCATCCGAGGCGACTACAGCGCTCCAAGTGGCGAGGTAGAGGCAACTTGCTAGCAGACAACAGGGAACAAATTACCACTACAGTCTAAAATGGTTATAACTTCTGAACCATTCATGCAAATAATGTCCGGACAAGGTTATTGTAATCCTTATGAAATAGTGGAGGAGGTCTAACAATTTATTTCGATGAGGAGTTCGAGGATAATATCGAGATATTTATTGAATCTTAAGTAGTTATTTTTCTTTACCGCGGATTATAACATAAAATCGCTTCTAGAGGGCAGCCGGTTTGAAATAGGTATATACCATCGCCGGCTTTTTTGTAGAGGTTTCTATGCTCTACAATTCATATGCTTACACTTGGGGTCTATCGTTGACGGTTCACGCAGCGTAGGCCAAGAAAGCAAGTGACCGACCGACATCCGACACCTGCCAAGTTGGGCTAAGAAGGCCAGTGCTCTACCATGATCGGTGTCACTCCAGCTGTCAAGTGGATGAACCTTCCTCTTATTAGAGCTTCGCGACTGTATATATTAGACTGTGGCATTGCTGAGATTACATGCGAATTCAGGTTTCCGAGGTCAACAGTGTCGAGGGTGGTTCTTCAATATCGTAGAGAGAATCTTACCATCCACGTAAACCTTTGCACGGGAAGACTACAGGTATTTAATGAACGGATATCACATTGCCTCTTCAGAACCATATTGGTGGCTCAGCACGCTACTGTGAGTCAGATCACTGTCCAGTTCATTGTTGGGAGTCAGGAACCCATTTCTACCAGGACAGTAAAGAGGCAACTGCACTGCATAGGCTTCACCAGCCGACGACCAACTCATGTCCTTTTGCTGACACCTCGACATAGAGCTCAGCAATGTGTGTAGGCCTGCGAACATTGGCAATAGACCATGGAACAGTGGCGGTGTGTGGTATAGTCTGAAGAATCCCGGTTCCAGTCGTCTAGAGCTCATCATCATCGGTTTGCCCTTCCAGTGAGCCGGGTAGGGTGTTTGAAAACGAGCGTCTTCCAAAGTTGCCTATTCAAAAACATTTCGTTGTCCAAGACAGATTCCCAATTCCATCCTCTTCTCTCCACGTCTTCCCTCAGTTGGTCCATCCATCTTCTTGGTCTTCCAGCTGGTCTTCTACCTGTTATTCTCTTTTCCAAATAAGCACATGGTAACCTTGTGCTATTCATTCGTTTAACATGCCCAAACCATTTAAGTCTAGATGACCTAAGTCTTTCCTCCATCGATTCATTTAGACCTAGGTTAGATCGGATCTGATCATTTTTCACATGATCAAGTCGGGTCTTTTGGAGGGCAGTTCTAAGAAATTTCATTTCACCGGCTTGAATCCTACTATAATCCTTTGATGTTAGTGTGCAGGTTTCCAGAGAATATGTAAGGATAGGAATGAAATATGACTTGTACAGGGTCATTTTTGTTCTTTGTGGGACTTTCTGATCCCATAGTATGTGTCTAACGATGCTGTAAAAGTTAGAGCCTTTGGTTACTCTGTTTGTTATTTCTCTCTCAGCTCTGTTATTACTAGCGATTACGCTTCCTAAATAACTGAATTGGTGTACTACTTCAACTTGGTGGTCCTGTATTTTTATGTTGCATTCTGTATAATGTCTGCTGATTTTTAAGCTACTGTTTTTGATGGGTTCAATTTCATTCCATAGTCATCAAACTTCTTACACCATGCATTCAGATTATTTTGCACTCCCTCCTCTGTTTCATCTCATATTGCCACATCGTCTGCAAACACCAGAGCCTGAAGATATTTATTACCTTTTCCTTTTAGTTCCTTTAAAATGGTATCCATAACTGCTATGAATAGAAGTGGTGACAAGGCACTTCCCTGTTGTACTCCTTTGGTTGTATTGAACCATTCAGAGTGACCATCTCCAATTCTGACACAGCTTTTACAATTACTATATAGCATTTGGATCTTCCTAATAAGGTACTCCGGTACACCAAGTTTTCTAAGACTTTTCCAAATAGTTGATCTAGGAACATTATCATACGCCTTTTCAAGGTCCATAAACACAATAATTAGGTCTTTTCCTCTTTCCCAGTGTTTCTCTGCCAACATCCTCAAAGCAAATATCAGATCTGTTGTGCTTCTTCCAGTCCTAAAACCATGTTGTTCCTCTTCTAAGATAGGCTCTAGTATATCCCTTACTCTGGCTTCAATGATCTTCTCTATAATTTTAAGGCCGTGTGATAGGAGGGTAATGCCTCTGTAATTTTCACTTTTCCTTCTACTCCCTTTCTTAAAGATAGGAACTATCACCCCTTTTGTCCAATCTTCAGGTATTTCATTATCCTTCCATATTGTTCTGAGAACTCTATACAGCCACTGTATTCCTGGTGGACCAGCAGCTTTAATCATGTCAGCTGTAATTTCATCAGCTCCTGCTGACTTACCACTTCTCATCCTTTGGAGAGCTTGCTCTACTTCTGTCCATGTAATTGGGATATCTTCCTCTATTGTTTTCTGTCCTACATCCTCAACAGAGATCTCTTTAGGGCCATTTAGGAGCTTGTCAAAATACTGCCCCATTGTATCCGTGATATCTTTCATATTGCGAACTATATTCCCATCTGCTGTCTCCAGGGCTGTAATTGCTTCTTTATCTGATCTTTTACTTTTAAATATTCCATATATCATTTTCATATTCCCTTTACTGTCTTCTTCCAGTTTAGTTGTAAATTCTTTCCAACTTTTCTCTTTTTCTTCCCGTACAATTCTCTTGACTTCCAACTTTCTGTATCTATATTTCTTTGCTATCTCTTCCAATTTATTGTTGTCTATTTGGTCACTGTTGATTCTTCTGTCAGACTTAGCCACATCAAGAAGTTTTTTGGCTTTATTCCTTTTCATTATGGCTTCTTTCACTTTATCATTCCACCAAGATGTTCTTTTCTCTCTCACTCTTCTGCTTGTTCTTCCACATATTTTATCTGCACTACCAACCAGACTTTCCTTAAAATCATTCCATTCTTCATTACCTTTCTTTGTGTCTGTTATTGGTATTTTAGCTCTGATTTCCTCTTGAAACTGCTGTTTGACTTCCACATCTTTCAATTTCCAGTCTTTAATTCGTGGTTTTTTCTTCTTGTCTACTTTAATAATAGGTTTGGTGACTTTTAGGTCTGCAATGAGGAGTCTATGGTCACTATCAAGGCTCTCACTAGGTATCACTTTTACATCATGCACCTTTTCTCCACTTGACCTATCTGTGATAAGGTCTATCACTGATCTATACTGACCGTCCCAACTGTATCTCGTTATCTTGTGGCTATCCCGTTTCTGAAACCACGAGTTCTTCACCAGAAGTTGGTTTCGTGTACATAGATCAAGCAGAAGTTCACCCTCCTCATTTCTATTACCAAATCCATATGGACCAATAATGCCTTCATAACCTGACCTATCAGTTCCTACCTGGGCATTAAAATGGGGGCATATTCTCCATGAAGCTATGGATCCTGTGTCTCAACAAGGTTCTGTCCAGGTGGGAGGTGACTCAGTTCTGGTCTGGGCGCATTCTCATAGTCACAATTAGGTCCCATTGTCCCGCTGCAGGGAACGCTGACAGGTGCATGTTATGTGGACATTCTTTCAGACCATCTGCATCCCTTTCTGGCCCTAGAGTACACTGATAGGGATGCCATGTTTCAACAGGACAATGCGCCATGTCACCGCTCTGTGGGGGCACGTAGGTGGTTGGAGGCACTCCTGTAAAGTTACGACCATGGATTGCCCCTCCAGATCCTTCGATCTTAATCCAATCAAGTATTTATTGGATGCTAACGGTGCTGGTGTACGCTCCACGAACACTGCACAAACTACACAAGACCAGTTGTGGGTAGCAGTGCTAGATGTGTGGGTCCAGATCCCTCCAGAACAATTCCAATACCTTGTAGAGTCGATGCCTCACTGTATTGCTTCCAGTTTGTTATTTATTATTATTTATTTACAATTGGCTTTACGTTGCACCGACACAGATAGGTTTTATGGCAACGATGTTGCCGTTTTGAGGGCTCGCGGAGGAGCAACTCTTTATTAACATCTCGTTCAGTGCCTTCCCATGACTTTTGGCCACTCAGCAGTGTGTGTGTAATATATAGTAGTGCGGAGATGTTTTGTATGCAGCACTGATATGTCTGCTGTGGTGGCTAGTGTTCACAGGTTGATAGCCCTTTCCCTTTACTGTTCCCTGTTCTTGCCTGGCCTCTTTACTTCAGCTTTTTTTTTGTGCATTGTTAAGATCCAAATAACAACAAAGGATTAGGTCTTCATAATTTTGCAAATTTACAAATACTTGTTACAACACTAAACAATAGAGAAAAGAGGCACTTTGGCAGACTATTGTTAAATATCCGTTTAAAGTACTGGTAACTCTGCTCTGCATTTTGGAACTTTTTTCTGAGTTCAAGGGTTTTATAAATAACCTCTTATATTCCTTACATGCTGAATTCAAAAATACAGCTCATGTATCTCAATCAGCTCAGGTTTTTCATCATCAAATTTTTTTAGAGAAATAATAACATGAAATAAACTATCATGTTTACTGGTAATGAAACAGACTTAAATTTACATCAGATATCCATTAAATATACTATATAAAAACAGTGAATGTGAAAGAAAGGATCTTTTAGAGAAAGTTTGTTTGCATTTCTGTTCTTGCAAAACTCACTTGAGGCATGGGCTATATTGGCAACTCTGTATAGCGGCAACTCTGTGGAAGACAGGGGGTATAACCTTGTTGTTTGCAGCTGGAGGTAGTGTCTTAGTACATGTTCTGTGGATAGTCTGGCTTAAGCTTCCTGAATGATAACACTGAAAAAAAGAAAAAACGTGCATACAAAATTAAGTGCATGAATCACCCAAATCAGTACTGTTATATTTGTGGTAAAGTCAGCATGCTAGATCAGAAGTTGAAAAATAACCGATTTTGTTAAGAAAGTGAATCGTGCCTACTTTGGTATTAGAATTGGTGACCATGTTTTGCACCTCATTTGTGTTGCGAGACATGCTCTGGAACAAGAAGAAGCAGAAGTGTCTAGATTTTGGTTTGCTTATGGTTTGGAGGGAAGTGAAGGATCACACCAGTGACGGTTATTTCTGCATGACAAATTTACAGGGTAAGTTACTGTGACAAAAATAGGATTTAAACTGGGATGCTCAGTTCCTTAATTTGTGTCTTTTTGTATGTACCTTTTAAATTTTAAATATATAACCATATTTCTCCGAATCAATGTTTTTTCTCAGAATTTCATGTAAAAAATAATGGTATCTTGCATTTGCGACGTAACTGTAATGAACACCACTGGCAGGTACCACAGTAACCATGCTGCTTCCCTTCATCCCCTGCGCATGAATAAAACTCGACCTTCAACGTTCACGTCTTTATTATACATCACTAGCCGCACAGTCTATTGTGCAGTGCCTCTTTATAACGTCACTGGTTCTTGGAAAATAGTGAAGGCAAAATGACATTCTACTAGCCTCTACAAAAACTTTTCTCAAATCCACTAAAGGTCATAAAAACGATAGGCCTACTCTCTTGAACTAATTGCAAGGTCGACCAAAATGTACTGTACTTCCTAGGCCCAGCTGCATAGGAAATGTCATTCAAATTGAATTAGCAAGAATGCAACACCTAGAATTCTTAGAAAGGCCACGGTTACTCAGTGACGGAGTTATAATGCATCTACTGTACTTGACACTTTGTAAAAGTAACAGTCTTACAGTCAGCAGAAATATTTTCGTGATGGATCGTGTATTGCAGAGACCCATGGAACAGGTATTGCCGCAAATTTTCAACGGGTTCTCGTTGATATTATGACACCAGTTTTAAGTTAATGGTTATTATACGCGCGGAAATGAAGATTAATTGTGCAGCTGCAACAAAATATAACATAACTAAAGCCTGTGTTCGGCATTAGCGCGAAGCCAAAGATAGCTTAAAAAAGGCTTACTGTACAAAAAATGCATTTGGGGGCCCGCAACTAGGATACTTTACAGAAGTCGAAGATAAAATTGTGGGTTATGTGCGCAAAAAAATGCAGGGGCGGAATGGCCATATCACGGCGCACAAAACTTGCTAACCTTCAACGTCCGCATCTTTATCATACTGTACATCGTTAGCCGTTGAAGCTGGCAAGCGAGACACGCGTCTAGCAGCAACCTGTAGTACACGATGCTTAGTGAGAGTTTTTTTTTTTTTTTGCCATTGGCTTTACGTCGCACCGACATAGATATGTCTTACGGCGACTATGGGACAGGAAAGGGCTAGGACTGGGAAGGAGGCGGCCGTGGCCTTAATTAAGGTACATCCCCAGCATTTGCCTGGTGTGAAAATGGGAAACCACGGAAAACCATCTTCAGGGCTACCGACAGTGGGGCTCGAACCCACTATCTCCCGAATACTGGATACTGGCCGCACTTAGGCGACTGCAGCTATCGAGCTCGGTGGTGAGAGTTTTATAGACAACAGCAATACTTAAGTGATGGATCATAGTGTTGTAGAGACACATGCAACAAGTGTTGCTGGCAAATTTTCAATGGGTTCTCTTTGATATTATGATGCCAATTTTAAATTAATGGTTATGAAACACACAGAAATAAAGAATAATTGTGCAGCCGCACAAAAATACAACATAACTAAAGCCATTGTTTGGCGTTGGCCTGCAGAGAAAGGTAGTCTAAAATTGCATACTGTACAAGGACATTCAGTGGCTTGCAATAAGGATGCCTTAAAGAAGTTGAACATGAAATTGTGAGGTATGTGTATGAAGAACGCAAGGTCGGAATGGCCATAGTACAACATGCAATACGAATGCGGGCTCATGAGTAGGAATAGCAATTCCCTGAATGTACGATATACCTCTAATGAAAATGATTATGGAAGTAGGTAGAATTTACATCATACTTGTGTGTTTTTTTGTCAAATTAAATTTGAAATTTGTTATAAATAAAATTGATTTCACAGAGCATTTTTTTAAACCAGATTTATTTTTTTGAAAAGGAAAAGTGGGGGTCATCTTGGATTCGGAGAAATACGGTAATACTAAAAAAATCACTTTTACCTTTTATGTATAACTCGAAGAAACAGGCACCATGTAAAATATCCACACATGCGATCTGGCATGAAGCAAGTGCCTCATGGACCTGGCAATCCAATCCCAACACTACCTGATAACTGATACATATAACTCAGAGGATGAAATGCATGACAGTGACAGAGGTGAAATATTTCAAACTTCTTCAGAAACATGTCAACTGAAAATAAACTAAAAGTTTCCACACTGATGCAAGTGTGTAATGGACTAGTAGAGCTTGGAAACAATTCTATTCTCTAAATCCATGGGTAAATAGTGAAAATATCAAGTTTGATTTATTATTATTATTATTATTATTATTATTATTATTATTATTGTCGTCGTCGTCATTATTATGACTTGTCAGGTATAGCTATTGTCGTAACTACAAAGACGCACACAGGAGATGCTGCCATTTGTGTACACTGTTTTATTTACAAATTGCACGCACGCACGCACGCACACACACACACACACACACACACACACACACACACACACACACACACACACACTAATGAACTGCTATCTTGAACAAAACACTGCTATGAAGATGAAGAAGACTGCTACATTAGTATGTCAACCAAGTACCAAAACAACAAAATCACAACACGAGTTCATACACCTGACTAACGACTTTCACTAACGACTCTATACCGTATTTTTATATACCTTGCCTGGCCAGGCTTCTAGAGAAGTATGACACAACATGTTTTCTCAAATTTTCTCGAGTCTCCAATAACCTGTTTACAAATGAATAGAACATTCTGCAAAACTCTTGTGACAAAGGTGTGTTGTCCTAGACTATTACCCTGTGTTGCACAACATTCCATTGGATTTATACATCATATTTGCAGGTAATAATAAATGATATACTATTATTGTGTGTTCTTACATTAAATGAATTATAATAATAATAATAATAATAATAATAATAATAATAATAATAATAATAATAATAATATACATCCAGCAGATGTACTGAGACATAACCTCACATGTTTTGTTACACAAGACAGATCATACAGCACACAAATAATAAATGATATGGCTATGATTAATTGTATATAATTTATTATTACCTGTAAGTATGATGTATAAATCCAATGTAATGTTGTGCAACACAGGGTAATAGTCTAGAACAACGCACCTTTGTCACTCAAGTTTTACAGAATGTTCTATCTGTTTGTACAGTACATAGGTTATTGAAGACTCGAGAAGATACGAGAATGCATGCCGTGTGATACTTTCCTAGAAGATTGGTCAGGCAAGGTATGTTTTTTTCTTTTTTTCAAAATGGAGCCCGGTAATGACGACGTAGTGTTTTATTCTCCGAGTAAATTAACCGTAAAATGTGACGAAAAGTGCGGAAAATGTCGAAAATTAGTGAAAAATGGAATGTTGTGTGATTCATGTGATCGATGGTGGCATTATAAGTGCGGAAATTGCCCTAGAGACGTAAAAACTAATGAAAATGTTGACTGGATTTGTGAGCAGTGTGTTCGGAATGTTGTTGTTGGGGACGGCGTTGACGAAGCACCGAAAACAGTCGATGAGGAATATAAAAGTGCATTAGAAATTATAAACATTCTAAAAAAGGACAATGAGACTCTTAAAGTTGAAAATCAAGAATTAAAAGAAAGACTGTGATCGCTAGAATTTGGGACTGACCATTCTTCGAGTGATATACCGGTACAAGTAACAAACTCGAGCACGTGGTGTCAAGTAGTTCGTGGATGGCCGGCTAAGAAGAAATCTACAACTGAATTTCCGGAAATAAACATTAGAAATAGGTTTTCTGCCCTAAATAATTTAATCCTGGAAGAAAGTGATCGCGCGCGTGAAACCAAATCATCGCGATCCGTTGCCGTGCCGAGTTTGAAATTTAGGCCTAGAATTCAGATTCAAGACCCAGTTAGGCCTAAATCAGCGAAGGTAGCTGTGTTTGGTGATAGCCAAGGAAGGGGAATTGCGGGAGTGATTAACGACGAGAATATAGCAGCAACCGGAGAAATATATCCAGGAGCTTCTATCAGCAGGGTTGTGGAAAACGTAGAAGCAGCAACTAGGAACTTCGGGAGCGGCGATGCAGTGCTTATCATCGGTGGGACGAACGACGTAGCTCGCGACGACGCCAAGAATGTAAGATCACAACTTAAACATACACTAGGGAAGCTGACCCACACTAACGTTTTTGTAGTGAACGTGCCCCACAGGCATGATTTGAGTAGAGATTCGTGTGTGAACATTGAAGTGGACAAGGTCAATACAGATATTGTTAAAATTTGTAAACATTTTCGGAATACTCAGGTTATTGAATGCAGCAGTTTTGAGAGATACTGTTATACAAAACATGGCCTCCATCTAAACAATTCAGGTAAACGAAAGATAGGAAATATTGTTCTAGATTTTATTAATCTTAAGATATGTACTGTAAAACAGGCAACTCCCTTGAGTTATAATACTGACCAGGAAAACTAGCAGAAAGAGCCAGCTATACTTCAAGCTGGCTCAGTCAACTAGAAAAAGAAACTCAGGATAGTAAGGAATTTCAAGTTACCCAATTGCAACAGTCAAGTTTTAGGGAGGAAGGGGGTCTGAGATTGCTCTTGGTAAACTGTCAAAGTGTAGTAAATAAACAATTAAAATTCGGTACATTGATGGAATCTTATGAGACTGATGTGGTGATAGGAGTGGAATCGTGGTTGAAAGAAGGGGTGGGTAATAGAGAAGTATTTCCAGAAGGGTACACAGTCTATCGTAGAGACCGAGGAGATAAAAAGGGAGGGGGGGTGTTTATTCTGGTGAAGGAAACTTACTGTTCACATGAATGGTTTACCGATGAAAGGGATGAAATATTAGGGATAAAATTAGTTTGTGATAATATGAAGGAGGTGGGAATTATAGGAACATACAGGCCTGGAAGAGAGGAAAGAGACATGGAAATCTTTGAAAAAATAATAGATTATACTTGTAAAAACAATAATAATGATATGGTAATAATTGGGGGAGATCTAAATTTGCCTGAAGTAGTAATGGAAAGGAGCTGCAAGTGAAGCCCATGAACAGAAACTGGCAAATAAGTTAATTTGGGAGGGAGGATTTACACAAGTAGTACAAGAACCGACTCGTCTCAATAACTTACTAGATGTATTCTTGGTTAAACCATGGGAAATTGTTGATAAAACTGAGGTAATTGAAGGAATAGGAGACCATAAGGCTGTAATAATGGATGTAGGACTCGTACCAAAAAGGCTTAATAAGAGGGTTACACAAGACAAGAAATTGTACAGAAAAACTAAAGTTGATGAATTTGGGACTTACCTTAACTCACATTTCAGTTGTTGGATAAGTGAAGGGAGTAACGCGGATACACTTTGGGCTAAATTTAAAGGAATTATTTGGGAAGGAGAGAAGAGATTTGTACCTGTTAAGAAGGGTAAAATGACCTCAGACCCTGTTTATTATACAAGGGAAATAAGAAAATTAAAAAGAAAATGTAGAATAGTAAACAGGAAAATCAAAGAGGGTAGGGAGAGTAGAGAAACTAGAAAACAGCTAATGAGGGAACTGAATAGAGTGAAAAAGGAAGCAAAAGAGAATTATATGAATGGCATACTTCAAGAGGGTAATGACCACAAAGGGAAATGGAAAAAGCTGTATTCATATATCAGGAATCAAAAAGGAAAAGGAATCCAAATTCCTACAATGGTGGGAGAAGGGGGTGAACACTATTTAACAGATACTGAGAAAGCAAACCTCTTTAGTAGGGAATTTAGAGATTCAGTAGATGATTGTCAAGAGTTGGAAACCGAAACAGAAGATAGAGAGGGAGAGAGACAGAGGGAAACAAGAAGCTTCTCATTCACAAACGAAGATATTTTCAGAGAAATCCAACTGCTTCAGCAAGGAAAAGCAGCAGGGAGTGATCAAATTACTGGGGAGGTATTAAAGACAATGGGGTGGTTCATAGTGCCTTATTTAAAATTTCTCTTTGACTATGTCATAAATAATAGTGTAATACCAAAGGAATGGAAGGAATCTATAATAATACCAATTTATAAAGGAAAGGGTGATAAAAGGAAACCAGAGAACTACAGACCAATCAGCCTGACCAGTATAGTTTGTAAAATTCTGGAGAGTTTAATATCGAAGTACATCAGAGGGATATGTGATGATAAAAATTGGTTCATGAGGAGCCAGTATGGATTTAGAAAGAAATTTTCTTGTGAGGCACAACTGGTGGGATTTCAGCAGGACATATCAGATCAGTTGGATTCAGGAGGCCAGTTAGATTGCATAGCCATAGATCTTTCCAAAGCCTTTGATAGAGTGGAACATGGAATATTATTAAAGAAATTGGAGGGAATAGGATTGGACGTAAGGGTTACACGTTGGATAAAAGCATTTCTAAATTCAAGGGTTCAGAAAGTCAAAGTAGGAAATAATGTATCTCAGGAAGAGAAAGTTTGGAAGGGAATTGCACAGGGTAGTATAATCGGTCCGTTACTTTTCTTAATATACGCAAATGATTTAGGGAACAATATAACATCAAAAATAAGATTATATGCAGATGACATAATTGTTTATAGAGAAATAAACAACATTGAGGATTGTTCAGAATTACAAAGGGACCTTGAAAGTATCCAACAATGGGTTGAAGAAAATAATATGAAGGTTAATGGAGGCAAATCAACTGTTACAACTTTTACAAACAGGAGTTTTAAAACTGAATTTGAATATACTTTGGATGAGGTAGTTATCCCAAAAGATGGCAAGTGCAAATACTTAGGTGTGAGATTTGAAAGTAATTTGCACTGGAAGGGTCATATTGATGACATTGTTGGGAAAGCATACAGATCATTACATGTCATAATGAGGCTACTTAAAGGATGCAACAAAGAATTAAAAGAAAAAAGTTACTTGAGTATGGTTCGTCCATTATTGGAATATGCAAACAGTGTTTGGGATCCTCACCAAGAATACCTAATAAAAGAAATAGATAGTGTGCAGAGGAAAGCAGCAAGATTTGTAACAGGGGATTTCAGGAGAAAGAGTAGTGTATCAGAAATGTTAAAGGAACTTGGGTGGGAAACTTTAAGTAAGAGAAGGGAGAAAACTCGACTTACAGGATTATATAGAGCCTATACAGGAGAAGAAGCATGGGGAGATATCCGTGAGAGGCTTCAGTTGGAAAATAATTATATCGGCAGGACTGACCACAAATATAAAATTAGAAGGAATTTTAGCAGAAGCGATTGGGGTAAATTTTCATTCATTGGTAAGGGTGTGAAGGAGTGGAACAGTTTACCAGGGGTAGTGTTTGATCCTTTTCCAAAATCTGTACAGATATTCAAGAAGAGAATAAACAGCAACAGAGAAAATAAATGAAATGTTAGAGGGCATTCGACCAGTGCAGGTTATTGTATATAAAAAAAATGTGTGTGAATAAATTAATTCCATCCCCTGGTCTAAGGAGTTTGGACAGCCAAAGTAGGGGACTGCCTGTAGGGGTGAAGTACAGTGGGGACTTCGAGGGCCCTGGGACCGCTACGGTAGCTGTGAAGGCCCTTCAGGAACTCTGAAAAGTGGTGGCAAAAGGGGCTCTGGTTAAGACGCAGCAGGTCGTTATGCTACTTAGGATTCAGAACGGGTAAAAAAAAAAAAAAAAAAAAAGTAAATAAATAAATAAATGCAATGTAAATATTAATGTTATACCAGTTGTATAGTATCATTTGAAGTAATTCCACATACTGTATATCAGTTGACTATATTTGTAAGTAGGACAGGATATATTATAAGTAGAATTTTGTAAACAATATAAATTTATTACGGATGAGCTGTGTGTTTAATAGAAAAACATTGTTAGCATAAATTGTATAATATTGTATTATAGGAAAAATTTTCTTCTCTTGTTAATTTAATATTTAGTGCTTGACAATAATGTATTTTAGTGTACCATTTGCCACCGAGGTAGACACCTCATTTGCAAATAAAGAGATTTTGATTTGATTTGATGTAAAAGGTCAGACTTGAGTGGAGTTCAGTTGTTAGTGAGGGTTTGTTAGTCAAGTTAGGTGTGTGAACTCATGTTTGATTTAGCCGTTGTAGTGGCTATGTTGTTTTGGTAGTTTCCCATTGTTGGTTGACATGCTAATGTGGCAGTCGAGATCAAGATTGTGGTTCATTAATGTGTGTGTATAATGTGTGTATAATTTGTAAATAAAACAATGTACACAATTGACAGCATCTTGTGTGTGCGTCTTCGTGAATACGTTGACGTGTCGGTGAGGCCAAACTGAAAGCAGGTAGTTTTGTTGGCCTTTAAATCTGGGAGCTTATGAATGAAGCTTGGAGGATAAAGAGAGAAATGCCTGTAGTGTATAATTAAAAACTTTGTAGGCTACCATAGGAGCCCATAGTCCGAAAGTTCTGTCGAATTTATGAAGAGCTACCAGGCTCTAAGTGCACATATGTTCAAAAAGATGCACTTTCCCAGCTCCCATTAAGATTACTTCTCTGAAAACTGTGGGGATTACAATGAGAAGCAAGGTGAGAGCGCATTCACAAAGATATTCGAGTGATGTAAGTGAGGTACCAGGGTCATTCAGATATGAGCATGCTTGCAGAATAATGCTGATGCCTTACGAGGGATGTTTCACATACACACAATACACAACAAAAGTCACTGAAAATGTCCTTAAAAATATGGTGTTGTAGCTGTAAGTCAATTTATGTCTCATATACAATCTTTTTTTAAATGCAATAGCAAGAAAACTTGACCTGACGGAGCAGAATAAGTTCATTTCTGAATTCAGCATGCACTAAATATAAAAGAATACCTAAAAACTGTTAACCTCAAAAATGATGTAAACCAGTGCAATTGTCTTGTAATTACTTTTCTTTCTTTTTCATTTTATAATTTTTATTGTCCTATTCTGTAATTTCCCATAATAACAAAAAATAGTCAGCGTGGTTCTCAACTTTGGAGTTGTCTCTTTAGTAAACTGTTAAAATTATTTTGTACTAGCCAGGCAGAGTGGCTCAGATGGTTAAGTTGGCAGGTTCAATCCTGGCTCAGTCCGGTGGTATTTTTTAGGGTGCTCAGATATGTTGGGTCCTTGTTGGCCGATTTATTGGTGGGACAAAATTCTGGCACTTCAGGGTCTCTGAAAACCGTAAAAGTAGATAGTGTGATGTAAACTCATTATTATTATTATTATTATTATTATTATTATTATTATTATTATTATTTTGGGTTAAATTGGTGTATAATTCAACTAGAAATATGTCCTTTACCCAAATTAACCTAGCAGTACCGTACGGTATAAGCATACATACGTTTGTATTTTCCAGCCTCTAATCAATATTCTTGCGAGAAAATTGTTTTCTCCTCGTTCTCGGATTTACATTGTTGGGGTGAGTCAGCTGTGCGAAGCAGTATTGTTGACTTGACCGTTCTCCTCTATAATCCTCACCTAAAATTTGCTCATTGCTTGGCGGCATTGGATATGGCTTCTCACTTTAAAGTAAGTATGCGTATTATTGCTTCATTTTAACTTAACTTTAAGTTTTACTTGTTGAACATTATCACTAGTAGATTTACTTGACTACCTGTGTTACCGTAGAATAGGTAGTTTCATAAATATAGTGTACATGTGCATGTAAACAGTGTTGGTATCATATGGTACCGCTAGGTCATTACCATCTCACTTCAGTCATTGTATGTAATGAGTGAGTGGCTAACAGAAGAATTGTCCTTAAGCGCACGCAAGTGACTCCTCGATTACAACCAATATGAATTGTTTATACAAAAGTAGTAAATTACAAATAAATAATAAACATGTTAAATGCTAGTAATGTGATTTTTGTTATAGGAATCTCACTCTCATGGAAGTCCTTGCCCAGCTTGATCAGGAAGATTTTTGTATCGGCCATGTTCATATTGAGCCACCAGACATCACAATTGTATTGTGTCCAATGAAGACTCAGCTGGTGAAGATAACTGAAAATCACGTCTATAACCTGAGTAGATAGCCGCAGGAAGCACAAGAAGGTGTGGTCATGTTGAGGAATCGGACGAGGGGACCAATAACTTCTTTTCTGTTGCCTGATGACTTGGCCATTGATAACGAAAATCTAGGCAAGCCCACATTGATGAGAGTTGTGTCGCTATGCACAGTGTGCTGGCTTAGTGTGTCTTCAGATGCTGCTTCAGCACACAGTATTACTTGAAAGAACAGAGATGTGAAACAGAAGTGGATTTCAGAACTGGACTTGCCAAGTACCAATAGTTCTTTCTCACAAGCAGACTACTCACAATTATTGGAAATGTCCACCGTAGACATACAGCCGACTGCACAATTTTGTTGTGCCAACAAAGCAAAGATGCCACTCTGCAGGTGATGAGTGCACATCTCTTGCATGTACAAATGCCTAAAATGAAATGTTGGATTCTACATCAGTTGTTTTATTCATTTTCATGTTAGGAACTAAGAATCTCTGTGTAAAAAATCGGAGGTAATGTCATTGCTGTGTTCAAAATATTGAGAAACTGAGAATTTATAGGTATTGGAGTACTTAATGTTGTAAATAAAATACCACAAATACTTCATAAAGTGTATACTAATCATACCTGCATTCAGAATTCATTGTTGTATTGATCAACAGTCTCCTAAACACTCCTTACAATCGAAATATAGTGTCAGCTACTATGACTATTCTTGATAAGAATCAAAAACTGTTCAAAGTTGACAATGTGGGCAAAAAATTACTTCCATCATGTATAATGACTTCCCTTATTTATGAAGTTTTGTTTCTGGATTGACCTAGCGATGCCATACAGTACCAGCTTAAAAATAGTACTTTCGGTTGTGCTATGGTGATGTAGTAAATGCATTTGGTAGTTGAACAGTATTGCTATTTTGACAACAAGGTTGCCACATCAAACTACTCTGTTCAATAGCATGACAAGAAAACAGTAGCACATACCTTTGTGAAACGAAAATCAGTTTTTTATAAAAATAGGAAGAAGCTACATATTACATTCAGGAATTCAAGGGGACTGGGAGTTCTAGAGAAGGGCTCAGTTTGATTTTCACAGCCATGTGAGACAATTGTACATAAATTTGTGAAGCTCAACATTTAAATTCAGGATAAAATTGGGAAGAAACTAAGCTTCAGATTATTCCTATGGACATGAGAGTTGGGGGGGGTGTCTTATTTTGGTTTTCACAGCATAATGGGCAGTACTTGAGTTTAATATAAAGGGCAAGTTATTTTTTAAAATTCAACGATATGGGGATTTAGGGGCGGGAGTTCATTTTGATTTTCACAACACAATGGGAAAACGATGGCAATTTTTGAACCCCAGTATTTTAGTTCGTGATAAAAGAAGGAAGAAACTAAGCTGCAAAATATTTTTATGAAATCTAGGGAAAAGGAGGTTTAGAGAGGCCTTATTTAGGATTTTACAGCAACAAGGGTAAATTATAAGTGAAGCTTCCATGGTGTGCAGAATTATTTCTTTTTCTGGGTTGAACCATGTTGTTGTTTACTGTATATTATGTACAGTTCTCCCAAGTTTTGAATACATTGCAGTACACACAAGAAATGTGTTCCACCTATCAATACTTATTTATTGTAAATGGATTTACATTAGTACTAGTTTTGGCCTTCCCTGGCCATCATCAGCTAGTACATAATTATATTACAACCATTAGACAATATTACAAAGATGTTATTGTGTTAGATCATCCAAATGTCTAATGGGGATGGAAATAAAATATATTGTAGTAGTGTTTGTCTTTGTGAGGTTAAAATATCTGTGATCAAAGTGGTGATGAAGGCTACAGTAAACTAAAACATATTGAGTATACATTGGACATGAGTACATTAAATATATTAAAATGCATAAGCCACAGTATAAAACTCTTAATAAGTTAAACAGACTAAAATTGTGTGTATGTTTTTTTAAGATTTGAGTTCATGTTACGTGGATTCCTTCTTCAATCTTCTATATGGCTCTTGTGCTTCTGTATCATGTTAATTTAGTTGTATGAAGTGATCTTTGAGATTATGGCTGATATGTGTCATATTGATTCATGGTGAAAACCCTTGTCGTGAAACTTTTTTGAGTACTATGTAATCCAACCGTTGATGTACTTCAGTAAGTTTTATGACAGACTGCAAGACTTGAGTTTAAACATGAATACCACCAATAAATCGCACCTAAACAAACTCAAAAACAAAACAAAACAGAACAATCTACTAATAACAAAAGCCGACAAAGGCAACACCACGGTCATTATGGATAAGAGTGAATACATAACAAAGACTAAAGAATGTTTCCAAGACAACACTTTTTCAATCAAACGCCAAGGTCCAACCAATAACATACAGAGGAATTTTAAAAATCTACTCAAGAACACACTTTCTTCTCACCGAAACAGAATCTGCTAAACTTATAACAATGAACCCCCAATTACCATCCGCAAAAGCTTACCCTAAAATACACAAAGAAAATGTACCCATGAGACCGATTATAAACTATAAAGCCAGTCCAACCTATAAACTATTGTAATTCATTCAAAAAATTTTGAAAAAGTTTTATTCTTTTTTAGCAAACAAAACAATACAAAACTTAATAGATTTTTGCAACAGAACCAAAGAACTAAAGATCGAACTACACCATACCCTTGCTTCATTTGACATAACAAACGTGTACTCTAACATTCCTATCAAACAAACACTCAAATAATAGAATATAATTTAAAAAACCACAGCAACTTGAGCACCTTAGAAATAGATGAATTCATGAATCTACTTGAATTTGCCATAAGCAATAACTACTTCAGATTTCATGATACCATATACCAGCAACAAGGCCCACCTATGGGATCTCCTGCCTCCGGAATATTAGCAGAAATATATATAGATTACCTAGAACACACATCAATTAATAAAATAGATAATATATATTTTTGGAGCAGATTTGTTCACGACATCATCATAATCATAGATAATAGATCCACTGATGCAGATACTATACTAGACAAACTTAACACTTTAGACCCCCAAATTAAATTCACCAAAGAAACCGAAAATAACCGTACCTTAAATTACTTAGACTTGACAATAACCAGACACGACAACCACTTATCTGATTGGAATAATAACAGTAAGTTATTACATGTAAAACCACTTATCTTACAAGATCTACAGGAAACCCACACACCTTAAATATCATAAGAAATGATTCCACTAATCCTAACACACACAAAAGAGCAGCCTATTATAGCATGATATATAGAGCTTTTAATATCCCAATGACAATAGAATATCTAAATAATGAATTAAAATTAATCCACGACATAGCCAAACATTACAAGTTATTAATCTCATTTCATGGTCCGTATTGACAATAGTGATTACATTCAATTTACAACGTATACATTTATTATTCACCTATTCAATACCTACAGTACCACGTTTTGTGGTTACATAATCACAAAAGATTGAAAAGTTGTGGACATGTTTCGCCCTTCTTATTGGGCATCATCAGCACATTAGCTAATCTTAAAACAAACAATTTTATTAAGAATGATTACGCTATTGTTTATGAAAAATTGAGATGAGGTATGTTGTGATAAAAAAAAAAAAAAATTCTTTGAAACTGTAGTTAAGAAATTTGACATGGGAAGTATAAGCACATGTTAAAATTATTGGAGTATATTTTACAATATTGTCTAAAAAATTATTTGTAATAAGTTTTTAAAATTGGCATGTATCTGGAACTGAAATGGATCCTCTTCTTAGTGAAAGTCAGTAATATTTGTCACTGTCGCTGCTAAGTAGATCAGAGGACGAATTTTGTTTTAAATTATGCGTTCCAACTGTTAAAATTAGGTTAAGAAGAAGCAAATGGTGTATCTTCATTGAGTTGAATTGATATAAAATACACTCTGGTGTAATCGTTAAAATGGAGTATAAGTTGGAGATCTATCTTTGTTTGAAAGTTATGTTGATTTTCACATATAAGTGTGGTCTTCCAGATGTAGAAATCTCGACAGATAGGGTGTTGTTAAACTGAAAATAAAAAAATAAAAAGATGTATTTGATGTGTGTGTTTAAAACACATGTGTTTGTACAGTGTTGTGGATTGTGTAAAATTGGGTACTTACTCAAATGCCGTGTGAGTATCTATCTTGTTTTGTTAGCAGCGGGTCTGACTGGAGTTCCTACTTCGCGTGTTTTATGAGTGTGATGGAGGGGGGGGGAGTTGAGGGGGAGGGGTAGAACTGGGCGGAGTATTACATGTCGGTGTGGGAGGGGGACTATTTGGATGGGCAATTGTAGGCTTAGTAGTCAGAGGGATAAGTGGGGTTGTTGAATTGACAATTGTAAGCGTTCGTGGGATTGTATTTTGCTTTGGAATGACTGTTTCTAATAACTTGGGCGTTAATGTATATAAAGAACTCTTAACCTCCATGTCGTCGTTAAGGTTGCGATCTTTATTAAATGTTTTGTCTAGAAAAATATAAATATTCTTTAATTCATTTAGCAGTTTACCCTTATTAGTAATCCTGATTATTGTAAAATCCTTTTCTCTTGAAGTAAAATGGTGACCTGTTCCCTTCATATGCATACTCATAGCGGAATATTTGTTGTGTTTATCAGCATTGAAATGTTCCATGTATCTTATAAAGAAACTTCGTCCAGTTTGACCAACGTATGAAAATCCACACTGTGAACATGTTAACCTTTTATGTGTAAATAACATAACTTTCAAACACAGATCTCCAACCTATATTCCATTTCAACGATTACATCGGAGTGTATCTTATATCAATTCAACTCAACGAAATTACACCATTTGCTTCTTCTTAACCTAATTTTAACAGTTGGAACGTATAATTTAAAACACAATTCATCCTCTGATCTACTTAGCAGCGACAGTGACAAATATTACTGACTTTCACTAAGAAGAGGATCCATTTCAGTTCCAGATACATGCTGATTTTAAAAACTTCTTATCATTACAAATATTTTTTTAGACAATATTGTAAAGCATACTACAATAATTTTAACATGTGCTTATACTTCCCATGTCAAATTCCTTAACTACTGTTTCAAAGAAAAAAATTTTAATATCACAACATACCTCATCTCAATTTTTCTTAAACAATAGTGTTCTGGCCTAGCTATGGCTAGACCACCTAGTTACTCGCTACCACTTTAGGACAGATAGCAGCACCCTTCAGCACCCAGCCGGAAGTGGTGTGGATGGAAGGGGATGAGAGACTGTTATGCTTGGGTGCCTCGTGCGCGAGGACACGAGAACATGTGACTGAATGTTATCGGGGCCATCTGCCCATCAATACTCAGTATTATGTATTTATAATGTGTTATATAAGTGTCTTAAATGTAATAAATGTTAGTATTTAATCAAGTGAGTGAGTTACGTTCAAAACATGGTCCAATTACCGGGCCGGATTATCTACACCACGAGGACCTCGTGAAAGCAGCGTGGCGTGTAGTATGGACGACTACTTTCTACAGTAACATGAAAATACTTGGAAGTTCACTTCAATGACATCATCTGGCAGTCCCAGGTTCGATGTTCCAGCACCAGAGGTAAACTAAACTGAAGGCAGGTCAGTACTATTCATTTAAGGCTCTCCTTTTCTCCTTGTTATTGTCTTACCCCCTCCATCATGGAATCTTCAACAAGGCAAAAGCTTCTTAAGCAGAGGTCGCGATTTAAAGCGCAACTTACCCGCTCGGAAACATTCGTTGAAAATTTCATCGCTCAACAGCATTCGAATTCGCATGAAATTAAACTGCGATACGAAGACATGAGTGCATTAATGTCGAAGTTTGATGACGTGCAGTCAGAATTAGAATTAGGAGACGTTGAAAACGAGCAAGCTCATGATCACGCGCGTGCCGAATTCGAAACCAAATACTACAAGGTAAAGGGCGAAATGAGTAAAATAATAGCGAACCTTGAAGAGTCATCACGCGGCACGGTAGATTCAGGAAGAACTCAGGTCAGCAGTGTCGCGAGTTTAAAGTTACCGGCTATTAACATTCCACATTTCGATGGAAAATACGAAAACTGGCTCTCATTCGCAGACAGTTTTCAAGTTATGATTCATAACAACAATAATCTGCCAAGTGTCCAGAAATTTCACTACTTAGCAACTGTTCTCAAGGGCCCAGCCAGCCAATTAATTCAAAATTTACCCATCACAGAGGCAAATTATGAGGTAGCGTGGAAAATTTTGAAGGACAGATTTGAGAACAAGAAACTAATAGCAGCTACTCATGTTAAGGCACTCTTAACTTTAAAATCAGTCTCCAGTGAAACAGCCACAGAACTGTTAAGGTACTCTAACACTTTTAATAGTCATTTGAATGCACTGAAGGCCCTAGAACTTAACATTCCATTGCATGAAGTTATTTTGACTCAACTGTATGCTCAAGGACTTGATGCTTGTACTAGACGAGACTGGGAATTATCACAAGCAGACACTCGGGTTCCATCACTTGATGACTTGCTGTCATTTGTTGAGCATAAACGGCAAGCTCTGGAGAACTTCCCTAGCTCACAGCACACTGCACCATCGCACAGACAACAAGCTGACAGAAATAAGCCTAAACCTCAAGGGGATACTCAACCACGTTACACTTACACCACTACCAGTCTCATAAAGTGTCCCTGCTGTCATGGTAATCACCCGATATTTAAATGTGAAGAGTTTGCAGCTCTCAGTGTGGAAGATAGACAAAGAAGGGTTAAGGAAATGGACTTATGTTTTAACTGTTTGCGTACACAGCATTCTGCCAAACAGTGCAAATCACGTGGCTGTAAATTATGTAGTAGGAAGCATCACACCTCATTACATAATCCATCAGGTAGAGAGGGAGGTACAGCCCATCAAACTGCATCCAACTCCCCTCACACATACTGCAATACAAGAGACCCTGTAGGGGTTCTGCTGTCCACTTCCATGGTCAAGGTACTAGATTCTAGGGGGCAAATGCAGGTCTGCCGGGCACTTCTTGACAGTGGCAGCCAGGTTAATCTTTGCACCGAAAGTCTAGCACAGCGATTAGGCCTTAAGAAAATGAAGAATCCCATACCAATCAGCGGCATAAATGATTCCATTTCTCAATCAAGGTACAGTGTTCAGTTAGAATTGCAATCCACTGTAAGTAACTTCACTGTGAGTATGACTTGCTCTGTCTTTCCACGTATCACAGGTAACATGCCCAGTAGTTACATTCAGCATGAGCATTGGAACTTGCCCACTGATTTGAAGCTCGCTGACCCCAAGTTCTTCCAGCCAGGTGGCATTGAATTGTTAATAGGCGCAGAACATTTCTTTTCATTACTGAAACCTCGGCGCAGAACTCGATCACCAGATTATCCTATCCTTCAAGACACTGAACTAGGATGGATTATTGCTGGACACTACCATCGTAGGGAAGAGAAAAATCCTACTCTAACTACATGTTTCTTGAAGTCAGAGGACAGGTTAGACACCCAACTACAACGGTTCTGGGAAATAGAAGAGCTTACGTCACGAGTCATGACAAGAGAAGAGAGAGCCACAGAAAAACATTTTACAGAGAATACTACTAGGGATGCTACAGGTAGATTCATAGTTCGCTTACCCCTCAAGCAGAAACCTGAGGTTCTGGGAAACTCCTTTAATCATGCCATGTCAAGACTAACTCAATTAGAACGGCGTTTCAGCAGGCAGCCCTCACTTAAGCACGAGTACTCTAACTTTCTTCATGAGTATGAGGCGATGGGCATATGGTTAAGGTGGATACATCTACTCAGTCAGGGAATGAAGATGGAAGCTATTATCTACCCCATCATCCAGTTTTTAAGCTTAGTAGCTCGACTACCAAAACTAGGGTAGTATTTGATGCATCTTCTAAAACTTCTAACAACATTTCATTGAATGACATATTAATGGTTGGAACGACAATACAACAGGATCTTTACTCTATCATTCTAAGATTCAGAATGCATACCTTTGCCTTCACCGCAGATATTGCTAAAATGTATCGGCAAGTCATGGTTCATGCAGATGATAGGAAACTTCAGCGGATTATCTGGAGGGAATCACCTAGGGACCCACCCTCTCACTATGAACTGACAACTGTAACATATGGCACAGCATCAGCACCCTTCCTAGCTACCAGATGCCTGCAGCAACTTGCTGAAGATGAAGAATCGAGGTTCCCCAGAGCAGCACAAGTTGTTCGCAGAGATTTTTATGTTGATGATTTATTAAGCGGCTGTAACGATATCCAGGATGCTCTTCAGTTGCAGTCTGAAATTATTCATTTACTAGAGAGTGGAGGATTTCACCTCAGGAAATGGTGTTCAAACCACCCAGCATTACTAGAAGCAGTTTCAGAAGAGGACAGGGAAACCCAGCTGCCTTTAAGTCTTGATGAAGGCACTAGTGTGAAATCTTTAGGCCTATTATGGCATCCAGTCACTGATCATTTTCTCATTTGTGGCAATCTGTATTCAGACAGTCCCTATCATGCTGACTCTCATGTAACTAAACGAAAGGTCTTATCTGTTATTGCATCAATATTTGATCCACTTGGGTTGGTCAGCCCTTTGGTAATTTCTTACAAGGTTTTTATGCAGAAACTTTGGCTAGTCAATCTGAACTGGGATGACAGACTACCATCTCAACTAGTCAGAGAATGGGAAGAACTTCACTTTAAGCCACAGGCAGTAAGAGAATTTTATATTGAGCGGTTAGTCACATGTAAGGGACCCCCTGTTGATATACAAATTCATGGTTTTTCTGATGCTTCAGAACAAGCTTATGGAGCTTGTCTTTATGTACGGTCTGTCGACAAAGGGGGACAGACCTGTGTCAGATTATTATGTTCTAAATCCAGAGTAGCACCGGTGAAGAAACTGACACTACCAAGACTTGAACTGTGTGGAGCGCTACTACTTGCCCGACTACTCCACAAGACCCTTCCAGCTTTGTCTCTGCCAGTCAGCAAGCTGTACCTGTGGACAGACTCCACCATTGTATTAGCCTGGATCGCATCTCCTGCTACTCGCTGGAAAACATTTGTGGCCAACCGAGTCTCTTCAATTCAAGAATATACTCACAAGGCTGAATGGAGACATGTTCCTACCAGTTGTAATCCAGCAGATTTAATATCCAGAGGTGTTGCTCCAGAACAACTACGAGGTATGAACCTGTGGTGGCACGGACCATCCTGGTTAACTGATCCCACTGAATCATGGCCAGACACAAGCTCAGCCCATGCAGAAGAGGAACTACCTGAGTCACGAAGCACACTTCCTGTAGTTATGTTGATAGGTACAAACTGGGATGAACTTATGCTGAAGTACTCGTCACTGTCCCGACTGACTCGAGTTACTGCATATTGTTGGCGATTTATTCACAATAGTGCCAATCCTCAAGACAAGAGGTTAGGGATATTAAGTACACAAGAGCTGCAGATGGCCTTGCACTCCTGTATCAAAATTGCACAGCAAGTGTGTTACGCTCAAGAGATAGCCAGTCTCAACTCTAAGTGTTGCATTTCAAGGAAAAGTAAAATTGCAGATTTACATCCTTTCTTAGATGATAAGGGAATGCTAAGGGTAGGAGGAAGACTAGTAAATTCAAAACTACCTTATGACAATAAGCACCAGCTTATCCTTCCTCCCCAGCATGCTCTCACAAACCTTGTTGTGATGGCAGAACACATTAGGCTTTTACATGCAGGTGCTCAATTAGTAATTGCATCATTAAGAGAAAGATTCTGGATTCCCACGGCTAGGGCAGTTGTTCGAAGAGTCATCTACAAGTGCCTGACTTGTTTTAGATTCAAGGTGTCAACAGCTGAACAGCTGATGGGACAGCTCCCTGTTACCAGAGTGCAACAGAGTCGCCCATTTCTTAATGTAGGAACTGATTATGCTGGTCCTTTCTTCGTCAAGAGGGGAAATGTGAGAAGCAAACAGACAACGAAGAGCTACATTGCATTGTTCATCTGTCTGGCTACCAAGGCTCTTCACCTGGAGGTGGTGAGTGACCTCTCTACTGATGCCTTTATGGCAGCCCTAAGGAGATTCATAGCTCGACGTGGGAAATGCTCCATCATCTATAGTGATAATGGGACTAACTTCATTGGTGCCAATAGAAGAATGCAGGATCTCCAAAAACTATTCCTTTCAACCAGCTTTTGTGAAGAGATAAGGAATTCATTAGCGATGGAAGGCATCACGTGGCACTTTATACCTCCCAGCTCTCCACACTTTGGCGGACTGTGGGAAGCAGCTGTCAAGTCCATGAAGTACCACTTGAGAAGAGTTGCGGGTAATGCGCTATTGACATTTGAGGAGCTATGTACCCTTACTGCACAGATAGAAGCCTGTCTTAATTCTCGCCCCCTATCTGCCTTATCTAATGACCCCAGTGACCTTAATTATTTATCACCTGCTCACTTCCTAATTGGTGCCCCCCTTACAACCATTCCTGAGCCTGACATTACTGACCTGCCCATCAACAGATTGTCTCGATGGCAGCGTATCCAGTCAATGCAGCAGCAGTTGTGGAAGAGGTGGTCTGCCGATTACCTGAACTCACTGCAGCAGAGGAAAAAATGGACCTGTCCCAAGGAGAACCTAGCTACTGGAACAGTTGTTCTTCTGAAGGACAATCTTCCTCCTCTCTGTTGGAAGTTGGCTGTGGTGGAGACTGCTCACCCTGGGAAGGATGGACTTGCACGAGTGGCTACCATCAGGACAACCAGTGGTCTTTTTAAACGACCTGTTAACAAATTAATTCCATTACCTATTGAGAACTAAACAGGATCGTTGTGGCTAAAACATAAAGTGTTTCATGTGAATATTTTTTCTTGTTCATTTCAGAGTGTAATTATAGTGTTGTGTGTGTGATTTGAACTGAGAACTTACAGTGTGCTTAATTCATACTGCATAATAATGGATGAGGACACAGTCAACCTACTTAGTACCTTCTGTTAACAGTGTGTAAATATTTTGTTGCTTATGTTTCTGTTTTGCCTATGTTTATATGTATATTTTGTTGAATGATCAACTCATTTTGGTTACTGTACATGAACTCTGTATGTCAGTGCCTGTGTGATATTTGAACTGAACTCTCATGAGGGCATATCAGGCAATTTAATTCGGTTGAATCATGGTGATTCAACGGTGGGGAGCATGTTCTGGCCTAGCTATGGCTAGACCACCTAGTTACTCGCTACCACTTTAGGACAGATAGCAGCACCCTTCAGCACCCAGCCGGAAGTGGTGTGGATGGAAGGGGATGAGAGACTGTTATGCTTGGGTGCCTCGTGCGCGAGGACACGAGAACATGTGACTGAATGTTATCGGGGCCATCTGCCCATCAATACTCAGTATTATGTATTTATAATGTGTTATATAAGTGTCTTAAATGTAATAAATGTTAGTATTTAATCAAGTGAGTGAGTTACGTTCAAAATACATGCTGATTTTAAAAACTTCTTATCATTACAAATATTTTTTTAGACAATATTGTAAAGCATACTACAATAATTTTAACATGTGCTTATACTTCCCATGTCAAATTCCTTAACTACTGTTTCAGAGAAAAAAAATTTAATATCACAACATACCTCATCTTAATTTTTCTTAAACAATAGCATAATCATTCTTAATAAAATTGTTTGTTTTAAGATTAGCTAATGTGCTGATGATGCGCAATAAGAAGGGCGAAACATGTTCACAACTTTTCAATCTTTTAAGATTATGTAACCACAAAACGCGGTACTGTAGGTATTGAATAGGTGAATAATAAATGTATACTTTGTAAATTGAATGTAATAGCCAAACATAACGAATATAGCAAAGAAAGGATCAACAAAATCATTCACAAAATAAATCCCAACCTAAAACCAAATTAACTAAAACAGCCAAACCCAAGAAAGATTATGCCTTATTCACCTTCAACAACACCCATATATATACTATAATATTTTCAAGAAGCACAACCTGAAAATAGCATTCAAAACCATACACAACAGCACCAACACCATACACAACACAAAAACAGTCAACAATAACAATAAGTATAACCAATCAGGTGTCTACCGTATCAAATGCAACAACTGTGACACAAGTTATATTGGACGCACAGGCAGAAACTTCGCCATCCGCTACAATGAACATATAAATGCAGTAAAACACAACTATTTCTCATCAGTAGGCCAACATATAGAAGAATCTAAGCATAGTTTTACAGACATCAATAATGATATGACGATATTAAACAGAAACTCTCTGGGCCCCCTGCTCAACATAACCAAAGATTTCTATATTTCTGTGGACTAATACGCTAATCCCAATCATAACATTAATGACATTACGGAGAAAACCATCATCATCTTTGATAAAGCCATTCCTGCATTAAAAAAACGACTATCTCAAAATAGTAAACACGCCCTAATAAGCCGACGAATCACAAGCCTAACCCCACCCCTGCGTCCACAATAGCCACTCCTCGTACCCCTCCACCTACATCCCTCTCTACAGCTAACATAAGCCCCAGACGCACTCGAAGTAGAACACAGCAAGCTTCCAAACATATCGCTACATGACCTCCATAACAACAGTAGTAAATACTCTTTTCATTTCCATACACACACCGGGCATTCCTTCATACACACGCTATACTTATTGTAACCTTAACTACAGTGGTTACACAAAACAAGGCGTAAACACAGTAAAGGGGGAAAGTAAGAGCAACTACACAATATCAGAGGACACTACACACTCAGATAAACATTAGCTGGTATTACGCGGATCTCCAACAACAACATGTACGTAAATATCAGTACGGCCAACTACTGGACAACAAACCGGGAAGGTGGAAAAGGCTGGGAACCTCCCAAAGGCATGGACATGGCTTAGATTGCGGATTCCGAAATAAATCGCCGTGATCCTTAGATTTGAAAAATATTATTTACAAAAGAATATTACAAATACATTCCAAATACAATCCCGACTTACGAACTATAAGTTCTGTGATATACATAACTTAGAGGTTCTTTGGTAATACCTTCGCAGCAGTATAAATTCAAATTTCAAATCAACTATACATCTAGTTACCAGTGCAGTTGTACAGTGCAATTTACAGTGAAGTGAACAGGTTCTCCAAAATCTAGCGTACATCAAGTGATACAGAACTACCAGAGGCAAAGCCCAAGGTAAATATATTAACTTACCATCTACATATTTTGTGAAATAAGAAAAGGGGAAGCCTCGAAAACAAACAGGCAAGCCCAGCTGAAAAGCTAGGGCGTCCTAAATAATTAATTTGGCGAATCTAGGTTAGGCTAGGGCAGACTCCTATATGAAAAGCAAATCGGAACATTACGGAAATTTTAGCAGGAACGGAATTCAAGAGTGCTTACCCGAGGTTGTGCCATGACGCAGACCAACACAGACTAAAGGCAGATCAGGCCAAGACAAGACCGAATACTAATCACGATCGCTGCCTCGCTTACTATATAAAGGAAAACTCTGACTTGGAATAGCCAATCAGAATGTATGAGTCCTCCCATCCCCTCCTAGGTTCACCAATCACAATTCCTACTCCCGTTGCAAACTTTAACTAACATTCTCGAAGACACACGTTCGCGAATCTTCCATTTCCAGAATACATTGCGAAATATGACATCTGTTCTCAACTCATGGGACACTGTTATTGTGCGCGGTGATTTTAGCTTGAGGCAATTAGCTTGGAAAACTGATGAGTGATCAAAAGTACAACACATTATCAAACAGAGAAGCGAGGAGCTATTTTTATTTCTAGAAATTATTAATGAATTCGATCTGTCAGATTTGTGATTTCCCTAGTATAGGAATGATAATTTTCTAGACTTAATTTTAGTCTCAAACGAATTACTTCGGAATGGAGAGTGCATCAAAACTGAAAATGTAATTCACTCTGATCACCAAGCCATCAAAATCTTCCTGCCTATGCCAAAGACATTTTGCTTCAAAGCGCAAAACAGTCATATTTGCATGGAAGAAAGCTGATTTTTCTTTAATGAGGGACCTTTTCAAAATCAAATCAAATCAAAATCTCTTTATTTGCAAATGAGGTGTCTACCTCGGTGGCAAATGGTACACTAAAATACATTATTGTCAAGCACTAAATATTAAATTAACAAGAGAAGAAAATTTTTCCTATAATACAATATTATACAATTTACGCTAACAATGTTTTCTATTAAACACACAGCTCATCCTTAATAAATTTATATTGTTTACAAAATTCTACTTATAATATCTCCTGTACTACTTACAAATATAGTCAACTGATATACAGTATGTGGAATTACTTCAAATGATACTATACAACTGGTATAAGATTAATATTTACATTGCATTTATTTATTTATTTATTTATTTATTTACTTTTTTTTTTTTACCCGTTCTGGATCCTAAGTAGCATAACGACCTGCTGCGTCTTAACCAGAGCCCCTTTTGCCACCACTTTTCAGAGTTCCTGAATGGCCTTCACAGCTACCGTAGCGGTCCCAGGGCCCTCGAAGTCCCCACTGTACTTCACCCCTACAGGCAGTCCCCTACTTTGGCTGTCCGAACTCCTTAGACCAGGGGATGGAATTAATTTATTCACACACATTTTTTTAAATTTTATTTACAATAACCTGCACTGGTCGAATGCCCTCTAACACTTCATTTATTTTCTCTATTGCTGTTTATTCTCTTCTTGAATATCTGTACAGATTTTGGAAAAGGATCAAACACTACCCCTGGTAAACTGTTCCACTCCTTCACACCCTTCCCAATGAATGAAAATTTACCCCAATCGCTTCTGCTAAAATTCCTTCTAATTTTATATTTGTGGTCAGTCCTGCCGATATAATTATTTTCCAACTGAAGCCTCTCACGGATATCTCCCCATGCTTCTTCTCCTGTATAGGCTCTATATAATCCTATAAGTCTAGTTTTCTCCCTTCTCTTACTTAAAGTTTCCCACCCAAGTTCCTTTAACATTTCTGATACACTACTCTTTCTCCTGAAATCTCCTGTTACAAATCTTGCTGCTTTCCTCTGCACACTATCTATTTCTTTTATTAGGTATTCATGGTGAGGATCCCAAACACTGTTTGCATATTCCAATAATGGACGAACCATACTCAAGTAACTTTTTTCTTTTAGTTCTTTGTTGCATCCTTTAAGTAGCCTCATTATGACATGTAATGATCTGTATGCTTTCCCAACAATGTCATCAATATGATCCTTCCAGTGCAAATTACTTTCAAATCTCACACCTAAGTATTTGCACTTGCCATCTTTTGGGATAACTACCTCATCCAAAGTATATTCAAATTCAGTTTTAAAGCTCCTGTTTGTAAAAGTTGTAACAGTTGATTTGCCTCCATGAACCTTCATATTATTTTCTTCAACCCATTGTTGGATACTTTCAAGGTCCCTTTGCAATTCTGAACATTCCTCAATGTTGTTTATTTCTCTATAAACAATTATGTCATCTGCATATAATCTTATTTTTGATGTTATATTGTTCCCTAAATCATTTGCGTATATTAAGAAAAGTAACGGACCGATTATACTACCCTGTGCAATTCCCTTCCAAACTTTCTCTTCCTGAGATACATTATTTCCTACTTTGACTTTCTGAACCCTTGAATTTAGAAATGCTTTTATCCAACGTGTAACCCTTACGTCCAATCCTATTCCCTCCAATTTCTTTAATAATATTCCATGTTCCACTCTATCAAAGGCTTTGGAAAGATCTATGGCTATGCAATCTAACTGACCTCCTGAATCCAACTGATCTGATATGTCCTGCTGAAATCCCACCAGTTGTGCCTCACAAGAAAATTTCTTTCTAAATCCATACTGGCTCCTCATGAACCAATTTTTATCATCACATATCCCTCTGATGTACTTCGATATTAAACTCTCCAGAATTTTACAAACTATACTGGTCAGGCTGATTGGTCTGTAGTTCTCTGGTTTCCTTTTATCACCCTTTCCTTTAAAAATTGGTATTATTATAGATTCCTTCCATTCCTTTGGTATTACACTATTATTTATGACATAGTCAAAGAGAAATTTTAAATAAGGCACTATGTACCACCCCATTGTCTTTAATACCTCCCCAGTAATGTGATCACTTCCTGCTGCTTTTCCTTGCTGAAGCAGTTGGATTTCTCTGAAAATATCTTCGTTTGTGAATGAGAAGCTTCTTGTTTCCCTCTGTCTCTCTCCCTCTCTATCTTCTGTTTCGGTTTCCAACTCTTGACAATCATCTACTGAATCTCTAAATTCCCTACTAAATAGGTTTGCTTTCTCAGTATCTGTTAAATAGTGTTCACCCCCTTCTCCCACCATTGTAGGAATTTGGATTCCTTTTCCTTTTTGATTCCTGATATATGAATACAGCTTTTTCCATTTCCCTTTGTGGTCATTACCCTCTTGAAGTATGCCATTCATATAATTCTCTTTTGCTTCCTTTTTCACTCTATTCAGTTCCCTCATTAGCTGTTTTCTAGTTTCTCTACTCTCCCTACCCTCTTTGATTTTCCTGTTTACTATTCTACATTTTCTTTTTAATTTTCTTATTTCCCTTGTATAATAAACAGTCCCCCTGGTATATGATTAGAGTCCCACTCTGTGGATGAAGCTATAAGCATTTTTTATGACTTACTATATGCGGTCATAAAAGATGGCGTGTAACCGTACGAAAGTATGATCCCCAAATTTTAGGTTAGGAAATTTCGTAAAATAATTTGTAATCATAAAAATAATGTAATTTGGTTTATATAGAACGTAAAAACGTAATATCTTAAGAAGAATGTGTAGTTAGGCAATATACCCCACCACTTAACACACGCAGATACAACATGAGGCGCATGGAATTAGCCGTCGCCTGTCGGACAGCAGGTGTCACAAGGGCAAGTCAGCTGCAAGAGAGGAGACGGGGTGAGTTAGATCCCGCTTAACATCTCCTTTTTACACTTCAGTTCACACAAACTTCACAGCTATGACACTTTGTTTTTTGTTACAGGCTGTCAATCCACCAATATCAACCTTTAAAAGATGCAACAAGACCACAACAAATATCACAACCCCCTCCTCAAACCCACACATCGACAGGCGGCAGGATTTTACATAATTTAATTACTATAAAGCAACATTCAGACAACGGATCACTCGATATCTTACGGAAATGCTACCAAATGTTATTCCCAATGTGACACTCAGGTCGATGAATATTCCAGTGAGAGCACGCACATTGGATATTACAGATTAAATAACTTAAACCAACCAATGTCATCAAAAGTTTTTTAAAGCACATCGTTATGTTTTTATCAAATGTATAATAATTGTAAACTCACCCTTTTTAGACAGAGCAATTGTATACAAGCTAAATGTTTTCATGTATGGTACATGTTAACACAATTCACTAGTCATAACTATCTACATCAGCCGGTTGTTTCTACAGAGCACATAATATACATACAAATATTTTGTTAATTTTATTTTAACAATTCATGTCAGCTTAACCATTTTGAGTATTTTATTATTAAGAGAAATTCAGGATCCTGGCTAGTTTGATCTTGGGTAGTAGGAACAGCGGCTGAAGATGCCTAAAAAAAATAGGTGAAACATGTCCCGCTTATGAAATAACAATAATGTGAAAATATTTACGTAAATCAATAAAAAACATAATGTATTGAAAAGGTGGACTCATAAAATAAAAATTATTTTAGAAAGGTTGGGAAGAAGTCGATCACCACGACATCAAACCGGAAAACGAGTTCTACAATAAATGGGTTGTCAGGAGATGCAGTATAGACTGTTTTGTTGTTTGCTTACTAGTTGTAGCACAGCGATACATGAATCACCTTAGACACAAAAATCAGACAGATTCATCCATAATTCATCTGAGTGTACACCTATCTGATCAGCCAAGACAGAACTCTGCAAAATGTGGGTCACTGTTTTCATGAAGGAGGTAAGAGTCCATCTGCCTGGGCAGAATAGTGTTCATGCTTGCAGCTACATTCCTTATTCTTGCAATTTTCTGATCTTCCAACAGTACCTGTCCTTTCATCCGAAGACATTCAATTTCATTTCTTTATTCATAAATAACAATGTTTTTGCCCTAATTTATGTGACAGTGACTTACTTCAAGTGATGAAGTTTCTTGTTAGTCATGATTACAATTTGTGACCACCTACAGACAAGTATGAAATGAAATTTCTTTTAGTTATAGTGCAGTGTATGTGTTCGGTTAATTTGCTAAGTTCAGGACATTACTGGAGTAAAAGAGATATTTACGAAGACAATATTGTTTCTAAAATTATACAAAGATGCCAACTACTGCTGATTTCTCACGTGTACTACAGCAGTACACAAGAGGTATTCATTATTACAGATTTTACAAATTCGATCAGTTAAACGTTCATTATACGCCTAACTCATTTTATCATGTCAAACTGTGAAATTATGTACCATAACTGGTAAGAGGTAAATGTGTTCATTCCAAAAGCCAATGACCCTCCAATCTAACCCTAGTTTATATGTTTATAAGAATTGTGTGACATTTTAAATTTTCATGAACATAAAGACGCAACGCCATTGGCTGAAATTTTCAACAGGAAAACGTTGCTCCAGGAATGCAATGTGGCTAATTGTATACCAACTCTGAACCAATAAACAATTCTAAGAATCAATGAATTATTTAACTACCTAATCAAATTCTTTGATTCTTGATTGTCATATCGATACGGACATGAAGTGGATAGTTTGTAAGTCCCATCGTCGCCGTAAGACCTATCTGTGTCGGTGCGATGCAAAAAAAAAAAAAAAGTTTGTAAATAAACAGTCCTTCAAAGACATAAGCTTCATTATTGTTTCCATATTGAACTGAGTCACAGAGATAAATTATTTATAAGGTTCAACCTTTTCAATACAAATTACGTGTTGTGTAGATGTTATTTACAACATTTAACATAGGACCAGTTTTGACATTTTAAATGTCATCGTCAACCATAAACACATTAATCACAAACAAAAGAGCAAGAACATAATCATTAAAACTGGCGTAGTGACACATTGAAATATGTACATAGTTTTTTACCATTCAAAGATTAAGAGAAGGTTTTGATATGTTATCAAAGTACAAAAGTCTTTATACGCCCATTCACACCTTGTGTTAATAAAATAAGAGCTTGCAGCAATAATTAGAACTGGCGTAGTAACACATTGAGATATGTACATAGTTTTCTTACCAATTAAAGATTAATAGAAGTTTCTGGCATATTATCAGAGTACAAAAGTCTTTAAAATGCCTATTTACATCATGTGTCAAATAACACGCCAAGAACTTGCAGAAATCGCTTGGCACACAGCTGTGGCTGGTCTGTCCAAGTGCCAATGCACGACAAGCCATATTAATGGTTGCATTCGAATCCCTGCACAACAATCTGTCAGTCCACTAAGACATAATTGATTTGGATGTTGTCAGAGTGAGATTGTAAATTAGTTGACACTTTGATCGTGTAATGAACTTGTAGACTGGGTGTTTTGTCTCCTCCTCTTTTCATCACTGTGATGAACGAGATTCAGAGAAAAGTTCACCAAACCATTGGAGGTAAAAAAATGAAAGTTGTCTTGTTCGCGGATGATACATGCTTGTGGGGAGACTCTAAAGAAGACCTTCAAGAACAAATAAACTCCTGGACAGAAGCTGCTAAAGAATATGGACTCATCTTCAGCCAAGAGAAAAGTATGGTCATGAAGAGATTCGGAGAATCAATGGGACACATTGAAATGGAGGGGAAACAGCTACAGGTGAACCATCAGTTCAAATATCTTGGAAGTGTTATCTCTGGTACTGGTTCTATAGACAAGGAAATTTCCCACAGAACTCAGGCAGGTAGCAACTTTTACAAAATAGTTGAATAATAATAATAATAATAATAATCGTATGGCCTCAGCTACCGTGTGCAGACATTTCAATTTGACGCCATCTGGCTGTCTGCTCGTCAATTTCGACGTTCCGTTTTTCTCTAGGCCCCCACTAGGTGGCAGACCGAATAAACCGAAACTCTCTTGGGCGTCTATGGCTGAGATTTAATTAACTTTGTCGGGTAAACACCAAATGTGTCACCAGAGATCTTTTACATGCCGACATCGTACGACATGAAGTGTCGAATGGACTTTTTTCCGCCCTTCAAAAATCCGACTACCTCTGCCGGGTTTGAACCCGCTATCTTGGGATCCGGAGGCCGACACTACCGCTGATCCACAGAGGCAGCTATAGTTGAAGACATAATATGGAACAAGAAAATACCAAAAAAAAAAAAAGTAAGAGAGCCATATATGAAACCTGTTACGTACCAATCCTGACCTATCTTTGCGAAACATGGACCACGAGAAATAAAGATGTTAGTAGAATCTAGGCGGCAGAAATGAGATTTGTTCGTAGCATGATCGGTAAAACACTGAGGGACAGAGTCCGTAATGAGGAAATCCACAAGCAGGCTCAAGTTGTAAGACTGCAGGACAGAATAACAGGGCAGCGACTGAGATGGTATGGACATATGCGACGCATGGGAAATAACAGATTACTAAAACAAATGTATGATCTAAAACTTGAAGACAAAAGACCAAGAGTGCGACCAAGACTCGGGTACAAGGTCATGGTGAAGATTGACATTCAACAGCGAGAACATACTTCGGAAAGCATCGAAGAAGGAGATATAATTAAGAATACTGAGCCAGACAAACTGGAAGTGGAATTCGCTCCCTTCCAAGCAAATCCATTAACTGAAGACATTTCAAACTGTGAAACAGTGTAGCATGGGCTGAAATTTAGTAGCTGAAAGATGCTTCTGGAAACATTATTCAGTTCTTCCTCAAGCAGTGCATGCTGTTTTAGTGTAACCTCACAGCAATGCTTCAAGTGAGTATATATTCAGTATTGTTGCATGAATCAAACCGACTTTAAATAAAATATGAGTACGGCCTGGTGGGGGGAAAAAAACAAAAATGTTATGCTTTGAGATTTGCTATCAAAAGCAGTTTTCTGAGAAGGATCTATGGGAGGCAAAAGAAGCAACTGTGAAGATGCTGCAAGAAAAGTAACGTGGTTAAGTTAGTGTTTGTAATTTTCTTGTTTTTAACAAGTAGCAATAGAAAGACATGTTGATATTGCTTGAAATTGCATATTATAATTTGCCTGAGATGTTCCTTTCCCAACAATCTCTTCCAAGATTCATGCTACTGATGACCACGTTTGAAGGTTGACATCTCTGAATTATGAGTAGCAATAGGTTTGAAATTTTACTGAAGTTTAGGCACTACAATAATAATGATATTTATACAGAAGGTGATTGCTCATACGAAGTAAAGCTACTTCCTGACATTCTGATTGTGAAATTTCAAAATGTGTTTACAACTGGCCTTGAATCCTGCATTGATGAATCATTAGTAAAACATACCTACCAACTTTCCCGATTTAGGCGGGAGACTCCCGATTTTCCACAATTTTTCCTACCTCCAGATTATTCTATTATTTCTCCCGATTTTTGCTTATCTTTTGGCGAACTTCAAACATTTGTTTTCAAAACCCGCCATTTCACTTTTTTTTTTTTTTTTTTACGCCAGTGGTCGGAAGTCCTTCGCTCATTGGCCGCTTTCAAATGAAATATCGACGTTTATTAATGCGAGAAATGTGTGCGAATGTGCGATGATTATTGAAACCTGTATATCGCGACGCGTATATCGATTGTCAATCTCTCGTTCTCGTGTGCTATGTTCGTGTTCGTTCACATCAGTCTAGTCGATTCTAGAGATTCAGATTCTAGTCGCTAGATATGGATTCATTTTTAGTAATTTAGTGACAGAGTTTCAATGATAACTACTAGTTACTTTTCTAGAGATTTTAGGAGCCATTTGGAGACATTTCCGACAAATTATAATTGATCTCAATATAAATAAGAGTGTCTGTACATTGCTTAGAATTTAAACAGAATGATTTTTCTGTACCGGTCGTGACCACAGTAACAAGGAGAAATGCACGTTTTAATTTTCCTGAATGAATGAATGAATGTATGTATGTATGTATGTACGTACGTACGCACGCCCATCACAAGAGAAAGGCTGAAGAGAATTTAACAAAAATCGGTATATAAAGTCGGGGAATAAGTCGCTACAATCTAGGCCATAAATAATTGTATTCATGCTGAATGAAATGGTCGTTTAGGGGAAGACCTAAAATTTCATTCTCAAATATTGTTATTGGCCCTATCAATAAATACTACTTAATTAAAGTTATGAAAATTCCTATCATTTACATCTTATACACTTTTACCGTACCGGCTATGATAACGGATATATTCATGAATTTGGATTCTTGTTACCAAGTCCATATCAGCGCCGAAGTACGAGAAAATGGGTGAACAGAAATTAATGAAAATTGGTATGTGAAGTTGGGAAGTAAGGAACTACACTTTACGCTATAAATCATTTTGTTCACCCTGCTCGAAATGGTAGTTTAGGGGAAGGTGCCAAAATTTAATTTTTAATTACTTATCTTATTGGCCATATTGAAAACTACTACATAACAAAAGTTATAGAGAGTACAATGTCTGGTTATTTATGTCTTATTCAGTTTTATCGCACCGACTATAATAATATTGGTGGTGTTGGTGATTAAATTGTGAAGATAAGTATAAAAATGAGAAAAACGTCATGAAGGAACGATTACTTAAATAATAACACATGAAGTCATGAAGAAAGGACTCACTTTACATAAGATGCTGTAATATCGCAGAGTCGGAAGATAACTAAATGTGAAGACCTTCAATACAGAAAGCTCATAAAATTGATCAACAATAACATTACATTGACCATTGTTTGTTATGATGTGCTTTGCGTATTCTGCTGGCATTTATCTCTGATAGATGGGATTACTGCTGCATATCGAGTATAACAGCCTGCCTGAATATTGGCGGGAAGTAGCTGGGGAGTTATATCTCTCTCTTCTTAAGCATGCTATTCCTCTGGTTCATAAATTTTTTGATACTGCTGGTACATTACACACTGGATCGTCATAGTATTCCAGCTTTTTGATCCCTTCTCTGAGGCAGTGATTGGAATGAGTGTGCACACTTCAATAGAATAATGACACAGGAGTGTTTTGCGGCTATCTGCGGCCTGGTCATTCTAGCCCTGGAACTTTCAACTGTAATATCTACACCGTAGTACTTTTTGTTAAAAGTGAGAAAATATGCTGTTTTCCATTTTAGCGAATATTTCGTATGACAGCATTACTTGTAATCGTACATTCGTACTGACGTTATTGTAATGACCTATGTTGACTTCAGTTGGGAAGACTATAAGGGCAGTCTTTCTGAGAATTCTGTAGCGAAGCACGGGTACAACAGCTAGTTATTTGATAGAAATAGCATTGAGCTTCACATAATCGCACAGGCACTTGATGCAATATATTACCGTAATCTATGCATTTACTTATTAATGGCATCTGAGTGCATGACCGATTCACACGCGTGGAACATGAGTTCATACATTTTTGGAAGATTTATCAGAGGCCAATCATCTCACTCACATACTTTCTGTGAGGTAATAGAGATGTGTAATTTTTAGCCTTGTAGCCTCGTATAGCAGCAGTCGGGCTTTGAGACTATAAGTGTTATAAATATATCATAGTATTGTATTGCACAAGTCATGTAAATAAGCAGTTTTGACCAATTGTAGCTCCTGATTTCTCCTGTTTTTTCCCAATTTTCCCATCAAAATCTCCTGATTTTTGGTTTTGTAAAGTTGGCAGGTATGGTAAAATTTAAGGGCTGCCTTCTCTTGAAACAGTGCATGTCACAGAAAACCCACTAATACAAAATCAAGCTTTTCAACCTACCATGCAATAATTGTCTCACTTGGAACATGAAGGTCGGCAGCCCTGAAGATGGTTTTCCGTGGTTTCCCATTTTCACACCAGGCAAATGCTGGGGCTGTACCTTAATTAAGGCCACGGCCGCTTCCTTCCCATTCCCAGGCCTTTCCTCTCCCATCGTCGCCATAAGACCTATCTGTGTCAGTGCGACGTAAAAAAAAATAGCATGGAACATGCTGGGAGAGATCAAGATGCTGGGAGCTCTGTTCCTTCAGACATTGTTACAAAATTATTAGAAAATTGCTGAACACTGGAAGGAAGAGGAAGTGATACTAAACAGATGATCTGATCCAGTAGAAGAAACGTCTTGCAGTTGTTGAATACAACAGTAGAGAAAGCCTGGTTGCCCTCAGAAGGACATTGAAGTGGTACAGAAAGGCAGCTACTGTATTGTGAATGCACACATCTGCATAAAGGTCACTGGATCTTCTGTTAGCATAACGAATTTCAGAGAAAAAGTAATAGAACTGTTATTTCCAAATCCTAGTACGTAAAAAGAAAATGTACAACCAAGAAGGAAGAAAGTCATTGAACTCACACCCTTTCAGAAAACATCGGGGATCCTGTTCACGAAAGTCAGAAAAGAATGCTATAGCTATAGTGAAAAATCAAATAAGAAATTGTCAACCTACTGTGAATGTGTAGGAAAGTCTCATTTCTGTTTATCAAACTTTCATAATTATAGTCTCCCTGTGGGTGGGGGACACAGACGAAGAATACACCCACGGTATCCCCTGCCTATCGTAAGAGGTGACTAAAAGAGGCTACCAAGGGATGATTGAATTAGAACCATGAAACTACCTGTGATTAGTACCATCACGCAGGGAACACCATGGGTCGCTTTTACTTGCACGTAGTACCACTATGCTAGGTACCAAATAGGTTTATGATCAGTAGCAAAATAGTACGGTGTCGACTTTTACATTACCTGTGATTAGTACCACTATATGAGTGACACCATGGTTCTGGCTTGCCTATGATTAGTACGCACTATATGAGGAACACCACAGGATAGCATGAGTCCCTGTGGTTAGTACACTTGTGTGTTGAACACTATAGGTTTGCGTTGCCTATAAATGGCGCCGCAATGTGCGAAACTTCATAGGTCTGTATTACATGTGCGAATTTCATTACCTATGAGCTGTACCATACTTTCTGGAATACCGCGAGTCTACACTACTTTTGATTAGTACCGCACCATGACATATACCATGGTTCTACTTTCCTAGCAATAAGTACCATTATGAGGGGCCGATGACTAGGATTTTGGAACCGTTTAGACTAAAAGAATCATTGCTTCAGTATTATGCTATAGACACAGTCCCTTATTCAGTAATACTATTATTTCACGTCGGTTTCTGTGAATACGAGACATTGCAGGTCGGATACACTGATTGTTTTAAATTCATATCCATCCATTCATTTTTCATCCTCATGGTTTGAATTCTGGTTAGTGAAAGATTTTGTCATTCCATTTCGTCTCATTTTGTACCATTAGGGGCTTATGACCTAGATGTTAGGCCCCTTTAAACAACAAGCATCATTATCATAATTATAGTCTGATCTGTACATTAAGGGAATCCTGTGTAGCACAGGTAGTGTATAACCCAATCAGTCAGTAACATATAATAGTCTTGGAACATTAGTATTTACTTCAACAGCCATGAGTTCCTGCCGTGTTTGTATGCCCTTGGTTGATGTACATATTGTTAGGTTCCTTAGGTTATTTCTATAATAAATCACTGTCCCGCCTCCACACCTTCCATCCAACCAATCAAAACTAGTGGGATTATATTGATTTTAGTAACGGAGTATGGAATGCTAGGAGTCAGCCAGGTTTCAGAAATGCATAGGATGTATAATTTATTTTCATTTAGTAGTACTTAAATTTTGTCATGGTGCACTGGAAGAGAAAGAGCATTTACATGACAACACTCAATGCTGCAAGCTTGTTTCAACAGAATACCTACTGAGATAGAGCCCAACAGGGAGGGATTATTGATACTGTCACCGCCAAGGGCAGGTTCAGGAGCAAAATAACTGTCTAGCTGAATAATGACAGCTACATCAAATAGATCATTAAAGAACGCATACTATTTGAAAGAAAGAACTCTCTTCAACTTCCTGGTAAATGGGACACCTGACTGTTACTCTCTTTCAGTTTGCGTTTAGCACTCCACATGTTCACTTACCCAGTAGCGAGCAAACTTCACATTCACCCGATTCCGCACTGTTACTACCTCAGCTGCTATCCCCTAAGGCTTTCCATCTCTGGATTCTATCGAACCCTTCTGGGGGTGTTTCTACTTGTGTATGTTTCGAAGACCCATCAATAACTTTCTTATAAATGTCTGCGTTTGGCTCCATGGTGATTTCATGAATCAGCAAGCAATTACATCTACTGTACTGCTTGGTTTCATCGAGTAGTTCTTCATATTCCTCCAGTTTATATTCAAGACTATTTATCTCCCCTCTAAGCAACTTGAGCTGTGCTTATTGCAGACCTAAATTCCATTAATAACTCTTGCCTCAAAGCCAGGGAGTTATCAGCAGGGTTGGCTGTGCTAAAAGATGTGGAGCCACTTTTGGTCTTCTTATAAATTCCCAGCTTCTTAAACATGACATTGATCTTTGCTGAAACTAGCAAATGGTCTGAGTGTGTGTGTGTGCACCTGAATATGCAAGGGTCTTTCTAAGTTGATTTCTGTATAGATGTTTCACAGCTGTATAATCAATTTGATGCTTTTTTGTGAGGATATTTCCAGGCATACCTCCTTCCAGGGTGTTCCTCAAAGTGTTGGCAATACCAACATTCTTACCGTGATAAAATTCAAGTAGTTGTTGCCCCCGTTCAATCCTTTCGCAAAGACCAAGTTTTCCCACTATGTTTCCTTCATTACCTTCTCTGGCTATTAATATAACATCAGTTGCCCTTGCAGACATGATGAGATAATCTATTTCATACCTACCAACCCTTCTGATTTACCCAGAAACTTTCCGTTGTTTAACTCTTCTTCCCATTTTCCGACTTATTTTTTACTTCTTCCTATTTTTGACCAATATAACCTCGAGTACGGTCAATACTCTTCCCCTAGGATAAATTATTGTGGACGGCAGTTGTCCTACAAGCGAGAGAGGCTAGCACACGCTAGCGACTCCGCTAATCGGGACGAAAGATTGAGTCTTGTTCACACATTGCTAATATCGTTTCTGTGCATAGTTTTGTAGGAAGTTACAGGCCACGTGATTTTTCTTGCATTTCTATGCTTTTCCCCCTTGTTGAAGTTGTATGTTAATAATGTATGAGACATACTGATCTGTTTTGTATGTGGTAGTTTTGCCTATTTCCGTACATTTGTGTTCATTCCTAATTCATAATTTGAATGAGTTTAATGTATTTCAGAGAGCTGTGTCGGTGACAGTTTCTGGTATTTTCTCTTCACATTATAGCCACAAAACATAACAAACGTTATCTCCAAATGTTGAAAGATACCTATAAAATTGAATTTCCTTTCGTTTTACAGTCCAATAAAGGAAACTATTATGCATTTTGTTCCATGTTTGTTACATTTTCTTGTAACCACTTTTATGTTTTCTTAGTTCCAAATTTTAAATTTAATGGTCATTTCACCTTGTAACTGTAGGCTTTTCTTATTGAGATCATGGCTCAATATATGCGATAAAATCCAAGAATTTACAAATCTTTTTTTTTTTTCTCTAAAAGTTGGCAGGTATGCTACTTGTTTGTATTTTTGGTCTGTGTAGACTTGTATTATGACCAAATCAACCGGTGTTGATCTCAAGGACAGCTCCTTCAATTGGGAATTTACAGTTTCATTTCTAACAAGTGACTGGGCTTTCGCAGAATCCAGAGAATGGATAATGTGGTAACCTAAACATTCAAATTCTCCTTCAGTTCTGTATCTCATTTCTGAGGGTCTTGGTATATTTATTCATAGTGTCATAATTTCTGCTTTTAACATCTCAATTTTTGCAGATTTCAACCTTGTTTGGGCATTCCATTTCCCACCTCTATGACAGGAGTTTCACTTAATTTATTTATTTATATCGTGTCAGAAGCATACATAAGTTTAAAATTAAAGATAAGGAAAAACATAAAACATAATATAAATACTCCAATGGCGAAGAGCCACATTAAACTATGTGAGCCCAAAACCTTGCAACATCAAGTGCATTTGGCTTCGCTTTAACCAGGTCTTCTGTTGTGCAGCTGAATGGGCATGAACTGCATTGCAGCAAATGGGCTGTGGTCTGCTCTTCTCCACATACACACAAGGTACTGTCCACTTCGAAACCCCATTTCTTCTGGTTTACCCTGCACCGCTTAACACCAGAGCGCAGTCTGTTCAGTGCTCCCCAATTCACCAATCTGTGACATGGCCAGGAGGGAGTTCCTCTTTTGGGGTCATCCATTGACTGATCCTCGTATGTTGACTCCTGACGCGCCGTTCTTGGAATTCTTGCTTGCTGCGCTGTTCCTGCAAGTGTTTCGGTTACTCTCAAGAAGCTTTTCCTAGACTTAAGCCGCTGGCGTGGTGGTTCATATCCAAACAAAGGGTGGGCTTCCGATGTCAACACCTTTCTCTTTTCTTTCTTGGCTGCCACTTCACGGCGAATATCGGGAGGTGCTATCCCTGCAAGGCAATACACTTTTTCCAAAGGTGTAGGTCTCAAACATCCAGTAATAATGCGGCAGGTTTCGTTGAGTGCTACATCAACTGCTTTGGTATGGCAAGATTTGTACCACACCGGGCATGCGTATTCAGCTGCGGAATAGCAGAGGGAAAGGGCAGATGTCCTCACTGTGTCTGGTTGTGCTCCCCAAGATGTTCCAGTTAGCTTCTGCACAATATTGTTTCTAGCAGCCACTTTCTGCTTGATGTTCAAACAATGTTTTCTGTAGGTTAAGGCACGATCCAGGGTGACTCTGAGGTACTTCGGGGTAGGATTGTGTTGTAATGCTATGCCTTGCCAAGTGACCTTCAGAGTTTGGGAAGCTTCTCTGTTGTTTAGATGGAAAACACAGGTTTGCGTCTTAGTTGGGTTTGGTGTTAGTTGATTCTTCTTGTAATAGCCAGCAAGAGTGTCTGGAGCTGTGAACAATGTTTGTTCAATCGCCTCGAAGTTATCCCCCTGAGATGTGATGACACAATCATCAGCATAGATGAAACTATTCGTCCCGGCAGGAAGAGGCTGATCATTTGTGTAAATATTGAAAGGCATTGGTGCCAACACGCTTCCCTGAGGTAGTCCGTTCTTCTGTATCCTCCACCTGCTTCTTTTTCCCTGGAACTCAACGAAGAAACTTTGATTTTGAAGTAGGTTTCTAATGGCACAAGTCAGATGGAAGTCCTTTGTCATGCTGTATACCTTTCCAAGGAGAATTCGGTGATTAACAGTATCATATGCTGCCGAGAGATCTATAAATGCAGCTCCTGTGATTTTCCGGCTTTCGAAGCCATCTTCTATGTGTTGACTTAATTTCAACACCTGCGATGTGCAGCTTTTCCCTCTCCTGAATCCAGCTTGCTGTGGAATCAGAAGTGGCTCAATTTTATTAGTCAACCTATTGAGGATTAGTCTCTCCAGAATCTTAAAAAGATGGCATAATAAGGAGATTGGCCTGTAGCTCCTAGGGTCATTTTTATCTTTGCCTGGTTTTAGAATGGCTATGACCCTAGCCTTCCTCCATATTTTAGGTATCATGGAAGACTGAACGCAGTTATTCATGAGTTCTAGCAACCAGCACTTCGCAGTAGGACCAAAGTTCTTAATTTGTTCCATTCGAAGGTCATCGAGTCCTGCTGACTTCCCAATCTTACACTTACTGAGAGCTAATTCCTGTTCAATTAGTGTGAAATGCTTAGATAACTCATTGCTGTCATCTGGTTGTCTGCCTATAGGATTCTTCCCTACTTTCATGGAAAGCTTTGGTTTTCCATTAAGCAAAAGTTGGTGTGCTATTTGATCTGCACTCACATTGACATGTGTGTTACCTTGCGTAGGATCATTGCTCAAGCGTTCTAAAAGTCTCCAAGCTTCTTGACTGCTCCTACCCATATCGACTTCAGACATAAACTTCATCCATGTCTCCTTCTTTGCCTGGGAGATAGAGGAAAGAACACTTTGTGCTGCTTGAATCGTTTGCTCACTAAATGGGTCTTGTTCGTGAAGCCTGTAGTAATCATGCAGCAGAGCAGTTGTTTCACGAGTTATACCTTGAAGGTAGCGTGTCCTGCAGCCTCTGGGAATTGATGCCCGTGAACAGAACTTCACGATATCAATGAATTTGTCATAATCTTGGGGTATAGGAGAGACAGTTTTTATCCTCTCATCCAACATACTGGAAAAACATTTCCAGTCAGCCTTTCGAAAGTTATATCTCCGTCTGAACCAAACTTCGTGTGGTCTTATGGATGAAGAGAGGTGACATATTAGTGGCCGGTGTTGTGTTCTTGGGATTGGTGAACCCATTTCTTTAGAACATTGCTGCACAAAGCAGTTGCTCACGAAGAGAAGATCTGGGTTATACCCTCGGTGCCATCTTCCACTGTTGAAGGAGGAGGGAAGCTTACTGTCGTGAATAAGGGAAAGCTCCTGAGTTTCAGCCCATGCAATGACGATCTCTCCATTCTCATCTTCTTGAGCATATCCCCAGACGTGACAACGGCTGTTAAAGTCACCGATTACTATTGACTTTGTTTGATTACCAAAATTTGCAGGTGGTGAGAAAGAGAACTTTTCATTTGGAGGCTTGTACACAGATGAAATGGTCATGTTGCTTAGCTCCACGGTGATTATTTCAATGTCGTTATCTTCAGTATGATGAGTACTGATGATCTGGATGTCTGGCTTTACAAATACAGTACTACCATATTTCGCATGAGGCCTTTCTGCAACTAAAATCATTCCTGAAATCTTTGGACGTTTCTGATGTTCATCCCTATGCGTTTCCTGAATGCACAAGACGTCACATTTCTGATCTTGGCATAGTTTTTTCAAGAGTTCCTCTTTGGCAGCTGACAGGCCTTCAATATTTATGGATATTATTGTCATGGATGGCTCTGAAAACAGCCGTTTCTTAAAATACATTTTAAGATTGATTAGTTCTGCTTCACTTAATGACGTCCTGAGAAGTGCTGTTTCTACTCCTGCTGGGCTTGACCCGTTCTTTTCCATATAACAGTACCTTACAGTTGCGGCTGCTACAGCTGTGCTCAAGGGTGCTCAGACTGATGACCATTTCACGGTGCTATCTGAGAAACCTTATAGGTGAAGTTTTTACGGTAACAAATGATGGTACAGAATCATATGCGTAGCTGAGGTTGAGGAAGACCATTAGTGTTTCTTGTCTTTCGTATATGTGCCATGATTACTATGAAAATCTGATTGAAATTTGTCTAACTTATGGTTTTCACCCAAATAAGTTCTGATTTGATTGTGAAAAATGTACTCTAGTTCTTTAGCTACTGTTGAAATTATGTTAATGGAGCGGTAGCCACCAGCGTCTGTTGGGGTTTAAGTCTTCGGCAATGGACGTACCAGGGCCGTTCTACACATCATGGAGTGCACACGCTTCTGTGAGGAGTAATTGCAGATGTAGGTTAGTGGGAAGATGATTGCGTCTAATATTTTCCTCAGCATTACTCTACCAATAGTATCATCTCCAATTGCATTGATTTTATTTTCCAGAGGGCATTTCTATCTTGCAGTGGTGTGATGTTACTGAAATAAAACTTCTATTTGTTTAATACGTGATTGTTATAATTCTCAACAATGAAGTTTTTATTTTGCACTTTGGTCCAGTGCATTGTGTGGTGGTATGAAATAATCATTCGGCTCTTTCAGTGATACATTTGGATGTCCATTATTTTTGTTCATAAAGTTTTGTTTTTGACTGCTTTCCATAAAATTTTGAGTTGTGCGCCTTGTCTAAAAAAAAACTGTGCGTATCGCAGTAGCGTGTTTCTTATTTACTGTTCTGTCCTATTATGAAGTTTCCTGTAGTCATTAAATTTGTCCTCCATTGTGTCACGTTTGTATTTTCTGTGAACAGTGTCTTGTTTTGTCATTAAACATTTAATGTCTTCATTAATCTGGGGGATTTTCCTTCCTTAGTTCTTATTATGTATAAAGGAGGACGTCTATCATAAATCTGTAACACTACTGTCGATCATTTGAAGTGTGGACAATGCCATCAATATTTGTCATCTGTGTAATGTTGTGTCACAATCTCGAATATGCATCTGCCATTAATGCATCACTGTCTACGTTGTATTCTCACACTGTAATGTACTTGGGCCTTGCTTGATGTACCATTAAGAAGTAGTACATAAAGATGTCATGAGCTGAAAATCCAGGGGCTGAGGTCTGTCCATGGTTCTTTACTCTGTCAAGGTTATTTGTCAGTCGAGAAAAGTGTGAGAGGTTTTGTTGCCGAGGGAGGAAGTGGTGTCATATTACCCATCTAGAACATATGTAATAGACGCTTTGTTTCTGCTGAGTTAGTGTGTAAAAGATTAGTAGTAAAGTCTCCCATAATAATCACATGTTCATACGATGGAATCTCAGTAAGTCCATTTCTAAGTCAGTTAAACGTCCTGCCTTTGGTGATCTATATACAGCACACAACAAACACTTTGTATTCTGAGGAGTAATTTCAATAAACATGTATTCTGGTGGTAAAAGTTGACACCTCGTGTCCATATGTTTCTGACATTATAAGGAGGTAGAAATTTATGAAATCCTACTTGGAATGAGTGTCAGAGGATAGGTGTGTTCATTACAATATTGAGGAACACACCATCCCACCCCCAGAAATACATTTACTTTTGTAACTTAATGAAGAGCATTGCACGCTATTTTCCATTGCTGAAGTAACTACTTGCATTCCTATTTGCCAACGTAAGTTGGCACGTGATGTCATTCCCGTCAGTCATGATGATGAAATTCTGTTACCAACTGCGGCGGCATACAAGCACAGGTAAATGGAACATTTGAAGGAAACTATGTAGAATACAGAACAGCCCCTACTGTAACCAATCCAGACCAATGGTCTTGTCCCAGCCCTACCCTAACCAGTCCAGACCAATGGTGTTCCACAAGAAACTAGAGGCCTAATACTGCCCCATATCACTGGTCTTGCCCAGGACCTACCCTAACCTATCCAGACCAATGGTCTTGTCCAGGCCCTACCCTAACCAATCCAGACCAGTGGTCTTGTCAAGGCTTTGTGACTCTACTGGAACCTGAGGGCTTAGTTCCTAAGTGAACAGTGCACTGCTCGAATTCATCCTCCATGAGAAGGCCGGAAGAAGTAAACAAAGGACAGTCATTCTGCGCGTGGTGAAAGTTTGGTCTCGAGGGAGCAACTATTGATATTCTGGTTTCTGCTCATACGGTTGAGCTGACAAGTGATTTTCAGTTTCAAGTGGCTAAGCACATACACCCCTAAACCATCACCACCCCTGTTTCTTCTATCGGATCTCAGAAGTCGGTACCCTAGTAGGTTGAAATTATTAGAGTTATATTTACTTTGAGTCAAGTTTCGCTCATTGAAATAATATACATCTACAGTGTGTTGCAAACAACTTTCAGCACATTCATTTTGTTTGCGGAGTGAGCGACTGGACATTTAGGGAACTACCTGCAATACATTCTTCTGGCTACTCACGGCCGCTTGAAGAATATTTGCTGTTGGCTGAAGCTAGATATTCCAGTGTGCTAAGTTGAAGATAGGGGGGTGGCATTGGAATTCAGGAAACAGTTTATGTTGTCAGAGGGATGAATGACATCAGTGTTAAACATTTCCCACTTGCTTACAAAATTTAAAGATTACCAGTAAAATTATGATTTGAAGGGTTCAGGGCAAAAGAGTACCAAGCAGCATTTTTTGTGAAACAGAGCTGTCGGTGGCATCTGTTGACGATTATGATAAACTGTCAGTTAATACTGAAAACTTGCATTGAAACACATTCAAGGGGCTCCACATGTGATGTGATCTTCATCTTGTTGCCCCCAACAGTTCTTATTAACACTCTGAGCAAAACAGCATCAAGTAACAAGGAGACCCAGATTACTATGGATTGTCGGAGACAGCTTATGTTATCTAGTGATTCTGAAGAATTGCCCAGTGATTCAGATGTAGACCCTGACAATCTTCTGCAAATAGCATGTGAAATTTCCTCTGAAAGTGGAAGTGAGGTAAGTGCTGCTTGGCATTATTTTGACCATAAAGAAAGCTTCTGCTTTTGTTGCTGAGGTTATGTAACTTACTAAATCAGTGGGTTACGTTTTAGGAACTGTTATAACACTCTTGGGTCTACAGCAAGTGGCTTTTTCAATACAAATTTTCTTTGGTTAGTTTAAGGCCTTTGTTAACCAAAAATCTCAGATATGCATTGTTTGTTGTGTGGCTTGGCACTATATTGTTCCGATTTTAATTCGGTTGCTTTCTCTCTATTGTCACTTAAGGTAAGAGGTTTATACGAGGTACAGAGAAACTAGTGCATAATTTTACAGCACTTTTGTTAAAGTAGCCGTTATTAGTTACATAACAGAGGATTCAACATGGGTATTTCTCATACCAAGGCTTGATTTTTCCATTGTTTAGGGTATTCCAGATCATTTATCAAGGCCACTTTTATGTTTGCCATGAGAGAAATCCAAATTCTAGAAAGAGAAAAATACATCTCAAGAAGATACATATGAATAAGAGGAGGAGAAAAGAATGGCGATAATATGTAGCGAGCAAGACCAGAAATATTGTTCCAGGGACAAATACTGGAGAGCTGTGTCGCTGTCTCCTGAGATGTACCAAAGAAGAAAAAAGTCTTCCACGAGTGAGAAAGAATTTCAACTCTGGTCTGCAGATGCACTGAGAGCAAAGATGGCTGAATACTGTGAGTTAGCAAAAGAAAAGAAAATTCTTCAATTCATGTAATGTCAGTTTACGGCAGACCTTACCAACACCTAAACTTACCTGTTCTCTAGCATTTTATCTACGGCAATTGTGGACATACAATATAGGAATTCATGACTGTGTTGTATGTTTTTGTGGGATTAGAATATTGCAGGAAGAGACAGTGACAAAATAGGTAGTGCAACGTTGAAGTATCTCGAAACAAACGCTGTTGATGCTAAAAAGCTTGTGATTTATTTTTAAAACTTGTGTAAGTGGCATGGAATTTAAATTCACAGACGTGATATGCTTTAAATTTGAAGAACAAAGCCATAGTTTATCAAACTAAAAACAAGAGTGAATATGGATTTTGTAGACTGTAATGTACGAAAAAGAGGTACCACAACAGTGACCATGAAATAAAAGTACACTACTGTGTGAAAAGTAAACAAAAACAAACTGCAAGATGTGTTGAAACTCCTGGACTATGTCCCACCTGTCCATCACCAGTTCTATCTCACGTTGATTCCTGAATTTGAAAGCACTAATGAAGTTGGATAAGTGTAAGCAACGAGCTGCTGACCTGTTAGTTATATTGTTATGCATGTGCACTTCCAAGTTTACAATATTCCACATTCTGAAAAGAACATCATTGTTAAAAGATACAAACAGACCTTTTCCCATGATAGATTTATGTTGATATCAATTTCTCTTCAGTTGCCAGTTCCACCCTGATTTTTAATGCTACCAGTTTAAATATTATTGATTGAAATGTTATTTTAATTGAAGATTGTGGTGTTAGCTTTCGTTTCTGATTAAAAGAGATGAATTATCAGAAATTGTTTCATTATCATAAGTGTTCCTAACATAAGTGTCACTACATGGCTCACACTTTCTGGAAAGTCAGGGAAACACTGAATAAATGCTGAAAATCAGGGAAAATAGCTAGGTCTCTTAAAAAAGTCAGGGATTTTTAAATTACATAATTCACTCACACTTGCTGCTGTGATAAATCATCAACAAATGTGCAATTTTTCCTTGATAACTGCTGGTGAAACAAATTGTAATCAAGTTCAGGTAAGAAATATTTATACAATATATTAAATATCTGTTATTACTTTTAAAATAGAATGAATCAAGAACTACTTTAATTTACAGTATATTACAAAATTACACTCTAACTGCACATTTACTATACTTCAACTTTTATTCAATAAGTACTGCAAAAGTACAAAACCATATGAAGTGTAATCATGTACATCATACTCACCATCTTTTTAATATAAAACAATTCATTTTATGCCTTTAATATATAAAGGTAGACAGGAGATAAGTCTACCACTATCTTAAAGGCTACAGAAATTTGCCATCAAAGGCTACATTTTATTTTGATTACTTTTATTATAGATATTTAGTAATTCATTATAAATATGTTCTGCTATGTCTTTTTGTATACAAAAATGCATCATGGTTGAATATATTTTGTTTTGTTTTTAATTATTTTACGTCCACATTGGAGCACTTAAATCAATCCATATGCATTTAAGTCTTCAAGAGCATTAGCTACAAATCTGGCTTATGTTTCTTCTTCTGCTCCCAGAACTACATTCTTTCTGACCTGGCTGCCCTTTCTTCGGTCAGTTAATGGTGTACTGTTTGTGTGTAAAAGTTTTTAGCTTAAGTCTCTGTTTCTCAAGATCCTCTTCTCTTCTCTGTCTTCAATTTGCTGCATTGTCAATCTTAACCCATGTAAATCATCTCAGGCTTCTTTGAACCAATTATTCTTGATTTTACTTTTCCAAAAGTTGTTGAAAAAATGTTTCAGTACCGTGATTTCTGGTAGTCTTGATATGTGGCAGAAAAAGTTAATTTTCTATAAAGTAACTTATTTTTTCTTTGCAGATTCATTTTGAATATGACATCATCAAAGAAAACCCTTTTTAATGACCAAAGATTGGACTGTAAAATCAACCCCTAATTCACAGGCTGGTTAAGCAAAGGGATTACCATTTCACAAGCTCATTGCAACATTTGCATAAAATCAATTGATTTATCAAGCACGAGTCGTCAGTCTGTTATATCTCGTTGTAAAAGAAAAACTCGTAAGAGTTTAGCTAAAACAAAAGAAGACCAATCTTCCATTAACATTTTTTTTTTTTCTTCCACAAGTACCTCAAGTGAAAATTTTGCTAGTTTGAGTCAAGTAAATATCCAGCCACCTAGTCAAGAAAGTATGGTAATTTCACCCCAACCTGAGATTTTGAAATCCGCTCAACAGTCAGTTGAATCATTTTGCACAAAGGACGATGTTACAAGAGTGGAAGCAATATGGGCTTTGAAAGTTGTTACTAGCAAGTTTTCATTAAATTCATGTTCAAATGTACAAGAAACATTCAAACTAATGTTTCCAGATATTTCAGTTGCTTCCAGGTTCAAAATGGGTGCCACAAAGTGCAAATACATTACAAACTATGGTCTAGTTTCTCATTTTTCCAATGAACTCAGATACGTTGCAACAGTGTGATGATTAAGTCATCTGTTTTGATGAGTCGTTAAATAATATAGTACAAAGGGGACAGACGGATATATTTGTTAGGTTTTTTGACATCAATAGGAGTAGAGTAAGTACAGAGTATTTTACCAGTGCGTTTTTAGGCAGAGCTACTGTGCAAAATTTACTTTAAAGTTTAAATGTAGGAATCCAGCCATTGAAGCAAAAAATATTCAAGTTTCAATGGATGGCCCAAATGTTAATTTGAGTTTTATGAAAAAGTTAGAAGATAGAATGAAGGAAGAGAATCCTGATGGGGAAAAAACTCATTAACATTGGAGTTTGTGGGCTACATGTGATAAATGGACCGATTGGTTCTGGTCTGCTAGCTGCAAAGTGGAACATGCATGACTTTTCGAGATGCCTATTACATTTTCAATTATTCTCCTGCCCGCCATGCAGAATATACTATTCTTACTGGCAATACAGATTTTCCTTAAAATACTGTACCACTAAATGGTTGGATAATGTAGCATGTAGTGACAGACTTTTAGATATTTTTGATAATGTTAAGGAATTCATTGATTCAAGAAACGTTTTGAATACAAAACTATTAAGAAATATTTCAGAACAAACAAAAGACAGTTTCATCAAGTGCAGAGTGGCATTTTTCAGAAACATCTCCCTAGAATGTGAACCACCGAGCTCAATAGCTGCAGTCGCTTAAGTGCGGCTAGTTCCAGTATTTGGGAGATAGTGGGTTCGAACCCCACTGTCGCCAGTCCTGAAGATGGTTTTCCGTGGTTTCCCATTTTCACACCAGGCAAATGTACCTTAATTAAAGCCACAGCAGCTTCCTTCCCACTCCTAGGCTTCTCCTATCCCATCGTCGCCATAAGACCTATCTGTGTCAGAGCGACGTAAAGCAAATTGTAAGAATGTCAACCATTTCTAAGAAAATTTCAAACTTCGGATCCACTAGCTTTGTTTTTGTTCACAGATTTGCAAATCATTTTACGTAGTTTGTTGGAGAGGTTCATAAGAAGTGAGAGACTACCTTTTAGTACATCTGCTCTCTTCTGCTTGGACTTAAAAGATAAGCTCAACTACCATGACTTGAAAAATATTGATATTGGTTTCCAAACCGAAAAGCTTCTTAAAGAAACCAAAGAAAAGTAAACTGATATTCAAAAGTTCAGGTTAGAGTGTAAAACTATACTGCAAAGTGACTGAAAAATTATTAGAAAAATGCCCCATTAATTACAGAACTGTACAAGGTTTGTCATCTTTGGAGCCCAACATAATATTCAGTCAATCAGAACAAGGAAAACAGAGAGTTAACATATTATTAGAATCATTGTACACTGCTAACAGAATTTCAGATTTTTTGTTGTTGTGAAGCATACATTACATTTGAACAACATTTCAAAACTTGTTTAGAAAATGCAAGTTCATTTGCAAGACTTGATGACTTTTATTTAGGATTATTGATGGAGAACATAAAATATCAGGAACTGTGGCAAGTTATTTAACTAGGTTTAATCTTTTCTCATGGAAATTCTACTGTTGAGAGATGTTATTCAGTAAATAAAAATTTACTTGTTGAAAATCTACATGAATACAATTTGTTACGCAGTGTTAGTTCAAAATGCAATAAGATTCTATAAAAGCATCCAGAAAATACCAATAACCCAACACTCTTGAACAATGTCAGAGCTACCCACAGAAGATATGAGGAAAGCCTACAAAAGTCAAAAAAAGAAGAAAAGAATAGAGCAGAAAAAAGAAAGATGTCCTTGGAAATTAAAAAACTTGAAGACATTAGAAAAGTAAAAAAAAAAAAACTTGAAGCTTTGAGGGAAAGAGAAAATGTCACATCAAAAATACTGTTGTTGAAGACAAAAGAAGCATAGCCTTGTTGATTTCCATGTATTTAGAATGGGCAAAATCAACGTTTGACTATTTTGACATCCAACCAGTAAGTGTCCAAAAAAAAAAAAAAAAAAACAACTGTTTTTTAGTGTTATCTGAAACATATTTAAATTTGCTAGAGGTTTAATGGTACAAATTTACACATTTATGTTATGACGTACTGTATTAATTTTTAGCCGATTTAAAAAATAATATAATTGATTTATAACCTTTCTGTCATTTAATGAGTCAAGAGTTGGGGAAATATTTTCTTTTCAGTCATGGAAAGTCAGGGAAATCAGTACCAAAATAAAAGTGTGCCAAGCCACAGTATTCTATGAAATGATATTAGAAGTATTGACTTTTCCACAAACCTACTACGCAGGCGTAGCAGGGGGAGAGGTGATACTCCCATGTGGCACGTCCCAGGTGGCGGATAGGTGGATCCTAACCGGCTCGCCAGCGGACTTAAGGGAAATAAAATACTTCTCGCGGACCAAACACGCAATCCCCTGTGGGTGGGGGACGCAGGCGAAGAATACACCCACGGTATCCCCTGCCTGTCATAAGAGGCGACTGAAAGGGGCAACCAAGGGATGATTATATAAGAACCCTGAAACTCTTTGTGATTAGTACCACCACGTGGGGAACACCATGAGTCACTTTTCCTTGCACGTAGTACCACTATGTTGGGTACCAAATAGGTTTGCGATCAGTAGCAAAGGAGAGCGCGACGGCTTTTACAGTACCTATGATTAGTAGCACTATATGAGCGACACCATGGGATGACGGAACCCATGGTTCTGGCTTGCCTATGATAAGTACCCACCATACGAGGAACACCATGCGATAGTACGAGTCCCTGTGGTTAGTACACTTGGGTGATGAACACCATAGGTTTATGTTAACTGTCAATGGCGCCACAATGTGCGAAACACAGAAGGCCTGTAAAACGTGTGAATTTCATTACCTGTGAGTAGTACCATAATGTGTGGAATACCACTAGTCAATACTATTCTTTATTAGTACCGCAACATGACAAATGCCATGGTTCTACTTTTTTAGTGATAAGTACCATTATGAGAGGCCGATGACTTGGATTTTGGACTCCTTTCGACTACAAGCATCATCGTTTCAGTATCGTGCTATAGGGGCAGTCCCTTGGTCAGTGATACTATTGTGTTACGCCAGCTTCTGTGCATGTGAGGTACTGTGGGTTGGTTCCACTGATAGTTTTAAATTCATATCCATCCATCCATCCATCCATCCATCCATTCTTCATCCTCATGTTTTGAATTGTGGTTAGTGGAAGATTTTCGGTTTTTAATTTGTCATTTCATTTCGTCTCATCTCGTACCATTAGGGGCCAATGACCTAGATGTTAGGCCCCTTTAAACAACAAGCATCATCATCATCATCATCATCATGAAACTACTTGTGATTAGTACCATCACACGGGGAACACCATAGATCACCTTTACTTGCGAGTAGTACCACTCTGTTAGGTACTCATTAGTTTTGTGATTCGTAGCATTCCAGTGGGCTTCACTGTGGGTTTCTAGTACGTGTGATTCGTACCACTAAATGCGGAACACCACGGGTCTGGGCATTGCCTGTGATTAGTACCATTATGTGGGACACACCATGGGTCTGGGCGTTGCTTCTGGTTAGTAACACAATATGAGCGACACCGTGGGTCTTCGTTGCCTATGTTTGGTACCCACTATGTGAGGAACACCACGGGAATACTGGCACCTGTGATTAGTACACCTAGGTTGGGAACACTATGGGTTTGCGTTGCCTATCAGTGCGACATTATGTGAGAAACACCAGAGGTCTGAGTTACCTGCACGACGTACAATACTTGTGAGTGGTACCATAATGTTTGGAACACTGTGAGTTTATGCTACCTTTGATTAGTACCGCGACTTGAGAGACACTATGGTTCTGCTTTGCTAGCGATAACTGCCATTATGAGGGACCGTTGACATGGATATTCAACCCCTTTAGACAAGCATCATCGTTTCAGGATTGTGCTTTGGAAGCAGTCCCTTGGTCAGTAATATTGTTTCTGGGATTGTGAGGTTTTGCGGGTCAGATCCACTGACTGTTTTAAAATCATATTCATCAATTCATTCTTCATCACGTTTTGAATTCTGGTCAGTGGATGAATTTTGTACTTTTAAAATGTGTTTCATTTCATACCATAGGGGCCGATGGCCTCAATGTTGGGCCCCTTCAAACAAGCATCATCATCATCATCATCATTGACTTTTGACCCTATATATAACAGCCCAAAAGAAATTATGCCTATACATCATGTAAAATGAATATTAATAAACCTTTGAAAGCTCGTCATTCCCATGAATGGTACGTTTTCACGATTTGAACAAACTTTCTAACTGCTCTCCCTAAAAATGAAGAAAATGTTGCTTGGCACTCTTTTGTCCTGACCCCTTCATTTGAGCTTTGCTGAAGTAAGCCAGAACCTGTAAACAACTGATTAAATTCAGAAAGCTAAATTTAGTGTGGAGTTTTCCAATGAATTTTAATTTGTTAAACGGTAGTGCAAATTTTGTAAGAATTTAGTCAAATTGGAGTCACACTGAAACAAATACAAGCTAGAACTTACTTAACAAGGCAGATTGACCAAGAAAATTAGAGGATAGATAAAAGCAGAATAATATTAATTGGGACTTACGGTAAGGATGACTAAGAGACCTCACAGTATCCAGCCGTTTTAAATTATGTTTCCCTAGAAATTCATGCACTCTGAAGTTCACTTAAACAGAGCACACACATTTTTTATCCATCAGGCTTTTTAGTCATTATGTCTTCTACCTGCGACCATCAATTGAAATGACCAGAACGCTCAATGGCAGCTCTCATGATGAATAGTCTTTGTCACCATGAGTTCGTCTTGAATTGTGGTAGGTGATCTTTTCATATTTTTTTTTTCTTCTCCAAGAAATCTTGCCGGAAAGTATTCAGTGTACACGTAGAATTATTTTACTCTCTCAACTTAATTTCTGTAATTGAGACTCACTGAAATATGTATCAGCAGAAAGATGGGAAGCACAATTACTTCAAACTGATTGAGCTAACCATGCTATCCCAATCAGTGCAGAGATTACAAATAGAGGATGCTTGTACCTTCCATTTCTCCAAGTGCCTTCATGCAGTTATGTGGAGATGGCTTTTTTTAAAAAGTAATTATTCTCATTATTTTGTGATTGTCAGCTTCTTCATGAAAAAATGCTTATATTTTAATTATGTTTCAGGTTTTCATGTCTAGACAGCCTAAAACAGAAGCAGATTGCTATCAACAAGAACGTGGCCATCGAGAGCGGCGTGACAGCTATAGAGATCGTGACCGTGATCAACCCTCGCGTGTATATACACCAGCACAGTTTGAAAATTCGCTTGGAAAGTTACAAGTAAGTATAGTGAGATGTGTTCTCATGTCTTTCACAAACTTAAAACAGTGTTGTATCAACATGTTTGAACATCCACTGAATCAGAGTTCTACCGCCTTACCGACTATCAGCAGTAGAAGTTAAACATAGACAAGAAAATTAAGTCAATAGACACCAAAATCATTAATGTTAAACACTTACCGTTACATAGGTTTACCAAACAGTTACCCAGAGACCATGAACCGAAAATTACCCTTGGTATGGCAATAAGTTGTTTCAACACTACTAAAGAAAACAAGATGTTCTTTGAGGACAAGATACCTAATATTTTATTTAATAAATAAGGGTAAAAGTAGTCATAATTAGTATAAAATGAATAGATGAACGCCCTCGAAAAGAAACTATAATCTACATAAAACGCAAGGGTGAAGTTAAAATATAAAATGTTCGGCCGAACGAAAAGAAAATAATATACTTTCAATATTCCATAAAAACCTCCCAGAAATTGAGGACTTAGTAACCTGTTTACACTTCAACAGAGACCATTTCTTTGCTTAAATTATACTCTTAATAGTTTCCAATAATTTAATTTTCTTTCATTATTATAATTATTATCAATTTGAACAGTACCAACTACAATCCAGAGATTCCACCAGAATTCAGTACATATCTCACTGCCAGAAAAGGTAATAAATCATACCACCCAGGGAGAGCGTAGAATAAAACAAAGGGAAACAAAGAACGAAAAGGCAAGTAAAACAAGATAATACCCCACCAGGATGTAGAGTCAACCCAAGACATATAATTAGAAAACGACGTAAGGACAGAAACCGACCCATGAAAATAATAATAAAACAGCAGCAGAGAACAACCCAACCGGTTACTATGGAAACGTAAACATCCTATGCGTCCATAGCAACCACCAAAAACAAACAAGAGCAACAATGGTACAAATACAGGAGGGAAAGAAACCCCAAAAACATAATTAAAAAGAACCCAGGAGAATAAATAAAATAAACCAGAATTAGAATGTGGCAGAAAAACATTTCACTGAAATTCAGGTGAAACCTCTCGTGCTCTATAGTTTATAAACAGCGTAGTTACCTTTCCAATTACACATAACTTTCCGAAAACATTAGATAAATATAAACCAATTTGCCTTTACAAATTAGAAGAAATATGAAAACATAATTCTTTTTTGGAAGTAACCTTAAATTTCACTACCCACGCCTTTCAGAAACAGATAGGCGAAATTACCAAAATACAATAGGGAACCCGAATTAAAGAATGCCCTAACTAAAATCAAAGAAGATGAGGATGGACGGTTTTAGAAGTTTCACACACCAGGAATCTTGAGACACACAGTTTGTACACCACCTTCGATAGAATCCAGAGGCCAAAGGAAAAGAATTTATGAAGCTGCAGAAACACGTTACTTACATAGAGGTTCAAGTACATTACACATTATTAGAAAACTAAATAGCTCAGAGGACGTTCAGTAGAAAAGTGGTTGAGAAGATTTTTGAGGGCAAGCCCTCAATACCAAGCCATCTATCCAGGCTTCATGTCGTTTTCAGAAACCAAATGCCGGAGCGGAGTAAACACACGTCCTTCCTCCATCATACTCAAGGCAAGACTCATGGCGGACCACACCGATAATGAGCATGGCCCCACAGAACGGAAAGCGAAAGTCATAGACTCGCCCACCAACTTAGGGCACGTAATTTTACCAGACCAAGATTAAGGATTGCAAGAGAAAACATTACAGCAACATAATCTCATGGTGACAATGACGAAGATGGTATCAATTAAATAAAGTGGGCAAGGCCACGTAGAAGGTACTTGTAGAATACAAGACTGAAATAATTCTGATTGACACAATTTTAAAGAAACACAAATGCAGGTTTCGAAATATGGTTGGGGAGAGCTAATACTCGTCACCAACGTCACAGAGTTGTCAACAGTGTTGTACAATAAATAATTTGCTCTACTTTAACCAATAGCCTTATCTTTATTGTAATATTTTATGTATTGTACTCATTCCTGCCCACACCATGCCATGGTGGCTTTCTCTCGTGTTCTCCATAAAAACTTGTTTCCCTTAACCCCAAAGATGTTTGGAGTATGCGTACTCTCCAGTTGTCTGTTAAGAGGACATTATCATGGGAATGTTGATACTGGAATACTGCAGGAGGCGCTCAGCATGCTATTTTATGTCTATCCATATTAGCATCCTTCATTTTATTGAAATACAATGAATGGTAAGGCTGACAGTTTAAACACTTGTTTTATTTCATGTTGGTTGATTGAGAAATGCGAACCTTTGCAGACCTATTCCAGGTTGATTTCTGTGAATAGTTCTTGACCGATACCTCACAGCATAGTACATTTCTCTCTTCACATCACAGGAATTGTTTCCCACACTTGTTATGATTGCACACATTTTTCTCACCCCAACATTGTTGCTTTCCTTGGCTGTTCCATTCCAAAACAGTTTTAAAATCATGAAATGAAAGGAGGTATGCCCACTTTATAGCCATCATTCAAAGCCTATTGGCAGCATAGGTCTTCCTAAATGACTTTTTTTTTCCTTTTTCTACAGCTTTTCCCACATTTGTGCGGTCGATGGTGTGAACTGTGTCGTATATGTGGGTTTGGCCCCGTTTTACTGCTGGATGCCCTTCCTGACACCAACCCTATATGGAGGAATGTAATAGATATTGCGTGTTTCTGTGGTGGTTGGCAGTGTAGTGTAGTGTTGTGTTGTGTATATGAAGAGTAAAGTGTTGGGACAAACACCCAGTCCCTGAGCCAGAAGAATTTATCAGATGCGATTAAAATCCCCGACCGGGATGGCAATCGAACCGGAGACCCTCTGAACCGAAGACCTGAGCCACTCGGGCAGTGCTGAAATGTAGATTTGAGGGTCCCTGTTTCTTCTCTATAAGTGTCCATGCTGTAGCTTTTCCACTTTACTGATAGGTACACAAATCTTTAATAACTCTGAACAAAATCTGGACTGTTAGAATTTGTGCTTCTTTGGACATTCAAGTTTGATAGCATACAGTCCAGATCTAATTTAACTTTGTTGTATTTGTAAGTAAAGAAAATTCTGAGACACAATTGATTTTTAAGTTTGGAAGTGGCGGCTGATTCTATGACTAAGTTTGTGTCAACGTCTTAGAATTGGTATTCTGATTGGTTCAGGAGACTTGCAGTTTTGGTCTGAGTGTTTGAGAGATTACTTTTTAGGAGAAAATGGGAAAAATTGTTGAACTACGGCATTTTCCGTAGTAGAATCTGGATTATTGAATAATCACACTATTGTTTCTGCTACCAGTGTCTTGTATCCTTCTACATATAGAGAAACATAATAATTCTCTATTGCCCAACCCTTGGCTTTCATTTGACATACTCTTCGGTCTTTGTTAAAACTCTTTAGTATAAAATAAAATATTATTGCAGATTGGTAGTGTGACAGCACCACGCAAGATTATTGACATGGATGTGGTCTCTCCTGAGGGTCTGGATACAACTGTAGCAACCTCGCAGCGTGACACACGTCGTGCCAAACAAATTCTTTTGGAAATAGAGCGAGTGAGTACATTTGTTTCTTTCCAGGTTTAAAAATCTTTAATTCCTTATCTTTAATTATTGATCATTCAGTTGTTCCATATTTTACGAACTTCAGGTAACAAGGTGACTGTAAGAATATTTAACAGTTCCTGTGAAATTTCTTAATTTGAGCTTTTTTTACTTACAAGGATTTTTAGTACACAGCTGTTCTCTTAAATATCCGCAGGACAGGGTTTCCGTACAATAACAAAATGATTATCATTTCATTCTGATTGGTCCTAGTTTAACGTCTGTAGTTGTATCAGACTCTGCAGTGTCTGGTGATGTAAAGTGGGTGATTTTCTGTGAAATATGTTGCAATTTTGGTCCGGGCTGTCAATGTTTTTTTAGCGGAGGCCTGTTAAAACTGTTTAAGGGTGCTACGTCAGTGTGCAAGATAGCCATTCTTAACTTAATAGGTTTGCAAAGGTTGCTTTAATGTTAAGCCAGAATACAATTTTTGCTTTAAGAAATTGCACTGCAAATGAGATGTAGTGATTTTTTATTGTGCAGAAATGATTGAGAGTTTTGTTTAAAGGAGGGACTGTAACATTGGGATTATGTTCTGAATGTTTGATACACATACAAGACACACTTGCCATCTTCTAAGACTTCAGTGAATGCTAGTTCATTGCCTTGTATTATAGTTTGGCTTGCTTGTTCGCCTTCCTCTCGTTAAGACTACCGTATTTCCCGGCATAATCGTCGCACTTTTTATACAAAAATTTTCGAAAAAGTAGTAGGGTACCAATATAAATGGTCCGTTATTGGACCATTATACGAAGAATTTTTAATATCAGTATTTGTATTACTCAAAAAGTTTATTTATAACTAAATTGTATTTGATACAAATTTAAGATGCACGTAATACTCGCGTGTATACATCAAAATAACTAAAATAGTCTAAAACAAAATTCATAATTATTCGCAACAATTCGGCGAACGTTTTTCCAACCTGAAAATAAAAATGAACGTATTAAGTTAATTGTCATTAATTTGAGTATTAAAGTTAAAATATTACACTTGCAAAAAATTATCGCTTTGTTGTGAAATATGGACTTACCGGTACACAATTTATTCCCAATCTTCTGTGTCGCTATCGCAGGTTTCGGTATCTGATGCACCGTCCTCGCTGCTGTTAATACCAGTATCAGATTCTTAGCCTCTCTGCCACACTGCGTCATCTTCAGATCCGTCTAGTGCATTCGAAATCCCAGTCCTTTTGAAGCTCTTGGAGACTAGTTCAGGTGGTATAAGATCCCAACTCTTATCACCCACGAGCATAACAAGTCGAAGGGTGGATGCCTGATATTTCCAGCAGGCGTCAATTGCTGATCGCCGCTAATCTTCCATTCTTAAAATCGACGTAAGTGGTCTTTAAAGGGTTTATTAATACATACGTCTAGTGGCTGCAAAGCAGATGTTAGGCTACCAGGAATGACTATTTGTCTTGTCTTATTTTTACTGAGAAGTTGCTTCACTTCGTTCACGAGGTGACCTCGGAAACTGTCTAAAACAAGCAGAGCTGGTTGTTTTAGTAGTGCACCGGGTCTTCTATCCCACACAGTTTTAACCCAGTCCAGCATGATTTCTACGTCCATCCAACCCTTTGGTTGCACTCGTACATGAATTCCACGGGGAAACTGTATATTCTTAGGCATTGTTTTCCTCTTGAAAATGATGTAAGGTGGCAACTTTATTCCGTCAGCTGTAATGGCTAGCATTGCCGTGCATCGCAACTTCTCACTACCTCTGGTTTTCATTAATACACTCTATGATCTTTTAGCACAATAGTGCTGTTGCGAGGCATATCAAAAAAGATTGGAGTCGGCATTACCCATTTGAGAAAGCAAGTACGAAGTTTCCTTGCGCAAACGTATGACAAATCGGTGAAAATTTACAATCTTGTCCATGTAATCAGCAGGCACATTTTGGCTTAGTGTTTTTCTCCTTCGCACTGACAGATTGTGTCATTGCATGAACCCCTTAATCCACCCACGACTCGCCTTAAACTGAGTTAGGTTGTGTTTGCGCGCTACCTCCTGTCCCTTAATTTGTAACATTTCATATGATACACTGCAGCCATTGCTAGGTATTTCATTGACGTACATAAACACTTCTTCGTCAATTATAGGAAACTTCCCTGTTTCAGGACCTCTAAACGCGCGTCTAGAAGGGTTTGTGCTTTTTAGCTTGTTTTTTCAATTTCCGCCAGTCACGCACCAACTTTTCACTCGCTGAAAATTTTCTTTCTGCAGCTCTGTTCCCATGCTGTTCAGCGAAGGCATTTACGCTTAGCTCGAAGCCCACAGAATAGTTTCTATATTTACCCATAATCGCTAATAAATGCTTCACACGTTAATATTTTGCAATATAAATGACTCTCCGTAATTGTTCACTATTAAAACAAATTATTTCTACAAACACCCCAAACACAAATGAAAAACTTAAATTCTCACGCACACATGTCTACAGTAATCACGTCAGCCACAAACAAATAAATTCATCTGTGATCTGTCCATTCCAGAGCAGCCAATACTGTTAGGCAGCAAGGAAGCATGCAACAATTTATCAGTTGAGCTTGTTGGTTGCGACACACTACTGTGCTTGCACAAAGCTCGCAAACCGGAGCACGGACATCTTCATACATCGCTGTAGCTAGCGCGGTGTAGATCTACAGTAGTTGACCGTGTTCCGAGACGCCAGTAACAAACATTCATTTTTTTCAATTTCTTTTAAACGTACGGTGATTAGGTTAATATTTCTTCCCAGTTATTGATGATTTTACATTACATTACTGACGAGTTTATAAAATAAAACTTTAATACCATTGGATGATAATTTTCTTGACTGCTTGGGTAAAAGTTTTCATCCCATGCCCGGACATTTTTGACGTAGTAGTAAGATAAGAGTCTAGCAATGACAACTGAGACATCATAAATAATTCAGCTGACCGTGAGCTGAATAATTCCGTGGAAATCTGCGTTATCGCCTTGGTTTTCACTTCGTCCGCAATAACGCAGGAGCCGGCCCCATGGTGTAGGGGTAGTGTGCCTGCCTCTTACACGGAGGCCCCGGGTTCAATTCACGGCTGGGTCAGGGAATTTTACCTGTATCTGAGGGCTGGTTCGAGATCCACTCAACCTACGTGATTACAATTGAGGAGCTATCTGACGGTGAGATGGCGGCCCCGGTGTAGACAGCCAAGAATAACGGCCGTGAGGATTCGTCGTACTGACCACATGACACCTTGTAATCTACAGGCCTTTGGGCTGAGCAGCGATCGCTTGCTAGGCCAAGGTCCTTCGCGACTGTTGATCCGGGGGGCAGGTGGTTGTAATAACGCAGAATTCTATCGGACCTCTTGTCTACTAGTTGACAAGTGTGTGTTGGTACCAGTATTTCCTGGCGACGTTGCCGATAAGCGATAACTTACAGCCTTACGTATTTCAAATGAGAAATCATAATATGTAGGTGGTGAATAAATTGTACACTGTCTTGCGACCACATTGTCAAACTCGATAGCCTACCGGTAAGCCATGTGTCTTACATATACCGGTATTATTTATTTATACGTTTTGCAACATCTCGCAAATGTGACTGTGTTGCCAAATTGCCCATAAACCATACACGTATTTAAATTGCGCATTCATGTGCAACTTACATTGCAGTTCAATTTACCTTTTAACCAGATTGGTGAACAAAATTTGGACGTGCGATGATTATGGGATTAAATGTTAGTCCGATTTTTGTATTGAAAATAAAGGATGCGACGATTACGCAGTGGCAACAATTATGCCGGGAAATAAGGTACTGTTGATAAACCATCACAAACAAGCAAATTTTCTGTGTGGTATGGGTCACATTTCACACAGTTATAAGCTTGCATTTATAAGATGGGCTCAAACCCCACTTACAGCAGCCCTGAAGATGGCTCCCCATTTGCACACACTAGGCAAATACAGGCTGTACATATCCCCTTGTCATCAAATGGATCAGTCCAACATTAAGTCCAAAAATAAAAGCAGACATTGCAGGACTGCTAGGCTACAATGATGCTATACTATACAGTCAGTTCTGTTGAAAAGTGACCATGTTAACAGTAAAGGACATCCATCTTAAATATAAGCATACATCTTTATTTTGATTATTCTAAATCACTTCTGATGAAATGTATCTAGATCTAAATACTTTTGACTTTTGTTACTCATGTTTACTGGATGATTGCAATGCTTCGGAATTTCTCTCTCAAAATTGGTGTATGAAGTTCCTTCCTTTTCAAATTAAACTGAACTATCTGACCTCGACCTAATCAGCGACAATATGAGTTATGAGCAGAATGATGTAATTTGGGATGGAAAATCCCTTTGTAACTTGTGAATAAATGGTCACTGGCAGCAGTAGATTGCAAGACGATCATAAAAGTTTGGAAAGAGACCTATACAGAAGAAGTAACTTCACGGCTACTACAGCAGTCTTATGTACATTTATTTATATCCTTTCTTTCTTTCTTTCTTTCTTTCTTTCTTTCTTTCTTTCTTTGACTCAGGAAGTGGTACAAACATTTAAAATCAAGTTCCATATATCTGCAGAATGGTTTTAAAAGAAGGGATTACATAGCCCGGTGTTAAAAGAAAGTTTCCTGGAACATGTGTAAAGTGCCCGTTTAACACAAGTGGACGAAACTAAGGGTGATGTCCAGGTTTCAAGGTGTCTGTGTAAATGAGGCTTATTTAACATATGTTTTGTGTACAATAAAATAGGTTAAGTAAAAATATTCTGTATTAGGTGGTGTCCAGTGAAGGTGTCCATTAGAGGAGGTCCGACTATATCATATTACTTAGCATTCACTGGAACAGATTTGCGCCCGGTTGTACTGTATTACTACCTGTGTGAAAACATTGGCTGGTGCATGGTTCATACAGTCCGTCATATGGGGTTCTTTCTGACACAGGAGGTACTGTAATTTCAGACAAAACTGTACTTCATTCTCCACAACAGAATTCCCAAACTTGCATTGTTTGAATTCAAGGCAAATTTCTACGCCAAATTTTTCGTGTTAATAAGTAAGATTAAAGTTAATAGTGGTCTTTGTTGCTGGATTTACTATGGCCTTTTACTATGCATAATTGCTAGTAGAGTCTAGATGCTGGTGATTGTCTACTATGTTCTGATGTGTTGAAAAGTATCTGTGAAAGTTTGGTGGAATTTATCCCTGCATTTTCCACTCTGTACACAGTTTTCTCTGAATATGTGGAAAGCTGGGGTAATTTCAATGCTGCATGTGTACAAGGGATCAATCAGTCATCATTGAACTGCATTTAGGGCTGTCGCCCAGGTGGCAGATTCTCTTATCAGTTGTTTACCTAGCTTTTTCGTAAATATTTTCAATGAACTTGGAAATTTATTCCCTCTATAATTTATTCCAATCCCTTACTCCTTGTCTTCTTATAAATAAATATTTGTCCCAATCTGTGCTCTTGTATTCCAACTTTGTATCCTCATATCTTTGTGAGCCTCCCTGGCTCAGACAGCAGCACGTCGGTCCCTCACAGCTGGATACCGTGGTTGAAATCCCGGTCACTCCATGTCAGATTTGTGCTGGACAAAGCGGAGGCAGGACAGGTTTTTCTCTGGGTACTCCGGTTTTCTCTGTCTTTCATTACAGCAACCCTCTCCGTTATCATTTCGTAGCATTTATCGGTCATTAATAAATCACTTTGGGGGTGGCGACCCCACCGTAATAATAGCGTATATATGGTTCATTCATTACATCCCTGACCCGGTCAAAGACTGGAAAACAGGTTGTAGGTTTTCATTTTTCATTATGATCTTTCTTATTATTAAAAGCTCTACTCAAGTTCATTGTTCTACTTACATCATTCCATGCCAACTCTCCACTAACAGCTCGAAACATACCACATAAGTAATTTTCTATTAGAATAAAATTTATTGTAGCCACCTATTCAATACAATTCACCATTTGTGGTGATTTAATTCTAAGTGATTTGTTTACACTATATAGGTACATGTTTTGCTCCGTTTTTTGGCATCTTCAGCTTATTGTCAGTCTTAAGGTCAAGACCCAGGTCTTGTCTGAGTTAAACATTTGGAACCAATATATACATATATGACCTTATACTAAGAACCTTCCTATTTTTTACAAATAAAAAAAGGGGCCTTACTTTAGGTGATATGTTCAAAAATTATAAAAATGTGCAACTTCAATTAAAACAATATTTGTTACATGAATACATTTAAAATTATCTAACAATTTACAAACTGTAAAAAGCAACAATTGGATCTCTTGATCATTGGATGAATCGTTAGGTTGGTAGTTTGTAGAAAATATGTTCATCCAAGGTTCTTTTTGTTCACCTATGTCATTTGTGCTGGACAAAGCGGAGGCAGGACAGGTTTTTCTCTGGGTACTCCGATTTTCCCTGTCTTTCATTACAGCAACCCTCTCCATTATCATTTCATAGCATTTATCGGTCATTAATAAATCACTTTGGGGGTGGCGACCCCACCGTAATAATAGCGTATATATGGATCCATGGTAGAGTGTCGGCCTCCGGATTCCAAGATAGCGGGTTCAAACCCAGCAGAGGTACTCGGATTTTTGAAGGGCGGAAAAAAGTCCACTCGACACTCCATGTCGTACGATGTTGGCATGTAAAAGATCTCTGGTGATACATTTGGTATTTACCCGACAAAATTAATTAAATCTCAGCCATAGACGCCCAAGAGAGATCCGGTTTACTCTGTCTGCCATCTATTGGGCCTAGAGTAAAATGGAACGTCGAAATTGACGAGCAGAAACCCATATGGCGTCAAATGAAAATGTCTGCACACGGTAGCTGAGGCCATACGATTATTATTATTATTATTATTATTATTATTATTATTATTATTATTATTATTATTATTATTATTATTATTATTCGTTTGGCAGCAACATAATAGGAACCATAGTTTGTCGTTCTTGCAAAGCTTGAAATATCCCATGAGGAAAGTAGCATAGTAGGTTGTTACTATTATAAGGAATTAAGCAATTTTTGTGGATTAAACTTCGTGTATGTTGGAGTACTTTACCCAATGTCATTCAGTAGTTAGCTGTTCCTCTATGAAGTGTTATTAAGATGCTTTTTAGACTAATGTTATCGGTGATTCATTGTTCTGCCATGGAATTGTTAATGTATATTGTCTGTAACTAAATAGAAAAAAAAAGAAATTTAGAATTATGAATGTTATAACCCGCGTTAATAATAATTGTGTTTATTCCATGATTGTGGTTGGCATTACACTTTCAGTCTGATGTTAGCTAGATCCACTTGTTCTGGATGCGTCTGAATGACTAACTTTTCTACTTCTATTGAAATACTGATGCGGTAGCGGATGGGATGTAGAGTAGGGGGGGGGGGGTTGTGCTTTGTGTGCATGTGTTATTGCTAAGGAGGTGTTGCCCAAACTGGTGTGGGCAGGTTTAGGATTAGGCATGGTTATTGGAACATTTGAGTGCTGTGGTTGAAAAATAATAGGTATCTTATTATGATATACAGTATGGATCAGCTTGGGAGTTACCTCATATAACAGAGTTTTGTTGTTGTCAATGACGTTGTTAAGATTAATTTCATTATAGGTCTGGTCCAAAAAAAATGTATAAGTTCCCCATTTCACTCAATAATTTCCCCTTATCTAAGTATCTAACGATGGTTAGATTTTTCTCGTTTGAAGTGAATTTGTCTCCCGTTTTGTCTCCCGTTTCCTTTCACATGCTGGCTCATGGCTGAATACTTGTTGTGTTTGGAGGCATTGTAGTGTTCCAAATACCTTGTATAAAAGCTTCTCCCAATATGACCCAGATACGTGAACCCACATTGTGTGCACATTAATCTATAAACTCTAGCTCTTGAGTGAACATTACTATTATTGACCCTATTATGGTTAAAAAATATGTTTTGGTTATTATTTACTGTCCTGAAAGATATATTGACGTTACTTTTTTTTTAGAACATTAGTGATCTGGTGAATAGCCGGGTTGTTATATGTAATTGTGTAATTATTTTTCTTACGTTTATCTGGCACTAAATTGGAGGACAGTTTAATTTTAATTTTACTAATTAATCGATTGACCATACTTATTTTAAAACTATTGAAATGAGCTAATTGTCTTATATATTTTAGTTGTTTTTAAATTATCCGGAGAAAGTGGACGTTTTAGAGCCCTATATATTAAACTATGAAAAGCGGCTTGTTTTTGTGTCTTAAGGTGCAGGGATGAATCTTTAGTAGTTATGGGGGAATGAGTAGGTTTCCTATAAATACGAAATGCAAAGTTGTTACGCAAATGCGTGATTGTTATATCTAAAAATTTAAAGAATTTTTGACTTCGTCTTCTTTGGTAAATTTAATATTAGTCTATTTTGTTTAATGAATCCAGTATGTCATCACTATTGGTAATGTCTTTGTTTATAGCTACAAAAGTATCGTCAACAAATCTAAGCCATAAACAAATGCCCTTTATTTGTGAAATGATTTTTGTATGTTCCATTGAATCCACGTAAATATTGGCTAGAATGCCAGAAAGCGGGTCCCCCATTGCTAAGCCTTTTTGCTGATAATATTTCACATTAAAAGAGTAGTAATTATTATCTAGAACGAAATTTAATCTCTTCATGAATTCTTCTTTTCCATCTTACTAAGACCGCTGTGTTTATCGATGTTACATGGATAATTTTGACAGTTTCTTTAGAAGGGATGTTTGGGAACATGTTTGTGATATCATAAGAACATATAATATGGTTAGGTTGCAGATTAAACTTTTTCAGAATTTCGCAAAAACTAATTGAATTTTTCAAGGGGTATTTGTTGAATACATAATACTTTTTTTTAAGAAACCATGAATGAATTTTGATATTTTGTAGGTGGGGCTGTTTCTACAGATTATAATGGGATGCACTGGAGTGTCCTTACGAATCTTTGGCAAGGCTCTAGCGATTGGGATCTTTTGGTTCATGTTGAAAAGTTTCTGTTGTTCTTGTTCATTGAAAAGAAAATTGGAATTTTTTATTAAAGTTTTAAAATTTTGTTGAATTTTTTAAGTCGGGTCTTTGTTGACTATCGAATAATTCTTATCATTAATGGATTCTTCAGTTTTTTAGGTGTAGAATTGTTTATCTAATAGGACCGTAGAACCCCCTTTATCTGCTTTTGTAACAATAATGTTATTGTCATCCTTGTTTTTAAATTCTAAATTTGTTTCCTGTGATTGAGATAAAAATTTGCATTAATTTCTTCTGCCTGTTTTGGTAATTTATTTTTTACCTCGAACCTAACATCGTTTTGTGTCTCGATGGGGAGTTTCAAAATGTTGGTTTCTATTTCTGCTACTGTATTGATGATGTCTGTTACTTCGTTTCCACTAGGCCAATTATACTTTAAGCCCTTGTTTAACAACCCGATTTCTTCTTCGGAAAACTGAGTGTTCGTTAAATTGACTACTGTGGGATTGTTGTCATGTGGGGATACTGTTTTTCTTTGTGAGTAGTGATAGTGGACAGTGCTCAAAGACACTACTCTTACGCAAGTATTTTTTTCAAAAAATAAGGCTTCCAGAAGGAAACCGTAATTTAATTTCATCAATTGCAAATGTTGAAAATTTAAGCTCTTTAGGCCTTTTCAATTGTGAAATCACCAGTGTTTCGCTCCAGTGTAGCAGTGGGCTCATTAGCTGGATTGCTGCACCTTTCCGAGACGCTGGCGGCTAGTGCACTGTTGAGACACCACTGAAAGCTTTTTATGTAGGACAATGCAGTGATGGTGCACTAGGAGAAGCATGTGCCTTCACTTGTATAAATGCCTGCCTTTGGCCTTAAATGTTTACAAAATTTGCAGTCAATGAAATAAAATTAAGGTTTCCTTCTAGGAGCCTTATTTTTTTATATAAAGGCCAAAGGCAGGCATTTATACAAGTGGAGGAACATGCTTCTCCTAGTGCACCATCACTGCATTGTCCTACATAAAAAGCTTTCAGTGGTGTCTCAACAGTGCACTAGCCGCCAGCGTCTCGGAAACGTGTAGCAATCCAGCTAATGAGCCCACTGCTACACTGGAGCGAAACACTGGTGATTTCACAATTGAAAAGGCCTAAAGAGCTTAAATTTTCAACATTTGCAATCGACGAAATTAAATTACGGTTTCCTTCTAGGAGCCTTATTTTTTTATATAAAGGCCAAAGGCAGGCATTTATACAAGTGGAGGAACATGCTTCTCCTAGTGCACCATCACTGCATTGTCCTACATTGTCTCAACAGCGCGCTACCTGCCAGTGTCTTGGAAAGGTGTAGCAATCCAACCGATAAGCCCACTGCTACACTGGGGAAAAACGCTGGTAATTTCAAGAGCTTAAATGTTTTCAAGTATTTTTAAAATTTTTATTTTGCCACCAATTACATGGGATGTGGTACGGTTGCATACCTGATAGCTTCAACATACTGATTTGCTTGTTTGGTCCTGTAATGGGCCGTATGTACCATGGCATAGGGTATTGAGCTGGGTTGGACGAGGATGAGGTGGTGATGGTCTGTGGCTAGGACACGGGCAACCAATTAGCTACAACATACATGTTCCAAGCTTCATAGACCACAGGTAAGGCAAAGCGTGCTCTAGTGGAATGAAAACAACATGCGATGGTAGGTAGGTATGTAGCTGCATGAACTCCTCTCCTTCGAGGCAAGTCAAAAACACACAAAGCTTATACACTGCCTCGTGATGTATTCCAGTGACAAGTATGTGGCTTTGTTACTCGTCTATGGAGAAACTAGACAGAATGCATACCAGGCACAATGCCTGTATCAAGAATACTATCCAAATAGACGACAACAGACAGGCATGACATTTCGGAGAGTGGAAAAATGTATGCGGGCTACTGCGTCTCTCAGAAGGACATGGCCTGTTCGAGATCACTCCGTGATGTCTGCTCACATTGGAGAGGTTGTGTCGGATGCTGTCCGACATAACCCTCACACTAGCACATGGGCCAATGCACAGGAGATGGACATCAGCTGGGGTCTGTTATTTGGATATTGCATACCCAGCAGTTTCATATTGTAATGGTTAAGGCGTCCGCCATGCCAACTCGCTACGCGGCAGTGGCATCATCGTATTGGCCCCACCCCCCTTATGCTTGAGTGCGCCCATCACGAGCAACTTGGTGGTAGGCCGGCTCTCTCGCCTCCATCCGCGGCCCCACAGCAGAGGACGACGGAAATTACTTGACTATTAATCTGGAGTCTTCTATCTCGCGAGGTTCCTGGATACATCTAGCATCCGGACTGTTCTGGAAGACCCAGAGCTGGTATATAAGGAGAGGAGTAACTTGGAGAGATAGTGAGTGAGTGAGAGCAAGATTGAGCTGGCTGGTGTGAGTTAGCGAAGAGCGCAGTCAGTGATAGCCTGGACTCAGATGTCAGCCTGATGGAGAGAGAGAGAGAGAGAGAGAGAGAGAGAGAGAGAGAGAGAGAGAGTGTGTGTGTGTGTGTGTGTGTGTAGATGGAACATGAGAAACTAAGAGAGAGAGAGCGGAAACCGTGTAAGTGTACTTGCGTAAGTTGTAATCTCGGCTATCGTGTGTGTGTGTAAATTTGTAATTGTAGTGCTAAGTTAATAAATCTTAGAAATAGGACGCTACTAGGTTCTGTACTCATTTATTCATTTATTTACCCCGCTAACACGTTACAATATATACCATCTGCACTTACACGAGGAGTTACATGGTCATAATTTTGAAGCCCAGGTGATGTTCTGTCAATGGACCCTACAGCTCCTGGACAGTGATCCTTGGTAGGTTTGATACCGGCTCAGTCCGATGGTATTTGAAGGCGCTAAAATATGTCAGCCCCATGTCTGTAGATTTACTGGCATGTAAAAGAACGCCAGTGGGACTAAATACCGGCACCTCAGCGTTTCTGAAAACCGTAAGAGTAGTTAGTGGGATATAAAGCCAATAACATTACTATTATTACCGACATCAATCCTGTCTTTTTAGTGATAACTTTATTTACGGATAATGTGAGATTCCACAACAATGGAACCGTTACTGGACATAATATGCATTACTGTAGTATGGATAACCCCCACTGGGTAGGACAGGCAACTTTCCAGGTACAGTGGGGAGTGAATGTATCGCGTGGCATCGTGCATGATCATCTCATTGGTCCCAATTTCCGTGATGAACTTCTGATAGAAGAACACTATCTGAGGTTTCCCCAAGGAAACCACCATTCTTGGAATATATGCCACTCCTTGACCGCTGCAGGATGTGGTTTGAAGATCATGGAGCCATCTCCATGCGATGTATATTGATCATAAAAAACAAGTGGTGTATGCAAAGGAGCCAAACAATCCTGTCCACCTTATCTCATCACGCCAATCCATTATGCTGGAGATGTTGCAACGTGCCAGACTGTCCTTACAACAACATAGCCATATCAAGGTCAACTACCTGTTAAAACAAGAACTTGTTTGGTATTGTATTGTGCGTGGGAGATCGTGCTTTAGAATGTAGTAATTGGGATAGTTTTTTTGTCAAGAGTTTCTTGCTTCTTTTTCAATAAAAATATTTGTTTTATTGTCTAATTCCATTCCAACAGAGACAAATTATGGGCCAAAAATAAATGAACCTTATAAAATTGTCAATTTAAGAGGGATTTGTTATTGTCATCATCATCATCATCATCATTTCTCTTTAACCAGCTGTAGCCGGGTAGGGGCAAATATGGTTCCTCTCCACTTTCTTCGGTCTTTCCACCACTCCTCCTCCAACACTGTGTCCCAGTCCAGGTTTCTTTCTATAATGCTGCGTTGGATGGTATCCTTCCATCTCAATCGTGGTCGTCCACGGCCTCTCCTTCCTTGGATTTGCATTTCCATCATCTTTTTTGGCATTCTTTCGTCGCTCATTCGCTTCATGTGCCCAAACCATCTTAGTCGGCTCTTCTCTATTCTATCATTCATTTTCTTCACTCCAATTTCTTCCCGGGTTTTCTCATTCCTTATTTTGTCTCGTCTACTCTTCTGTATCATACTCCTCAAGAATTTCATTTCGGCTGCCTGTATTCGACTCTCATCCTTCTTTGTCATTGTCCAAGTTTCTGCTCCGTAAGTTGTTATGGGTACGTTATTGTAAGCTGCCTTAATTTCATTTCTTATCCAGATCTCTTTAACTTTGTTCTGAATTCTGTTCCTATTGGTTAGATTTTTTCTCTGCATGGGACTTAGAAATTTGGAACCAATTTATGCTCTAACATTGTTTTAAATATGATATGTCTTTTGTTAATTTGCATATTTTGACCTTAAGATTGATATATCTGTTTAAATGTATTCATGTAACAAATTTTGTTTTATATGAAGTTGCACATTTTTATAATTTTTGTACATATCACCTAAAGTAAGGCCCCCTTTTTTTATTTGTAAAAAATAGGAAGATTCTTATTATAAGGTCATATTTGTATATATTGGTTCCAAACGTTTAACTCAGACAAGACCTGAGTTTTGACCTTGAGATTTACAATAGGCTGAAGATGCCCAAAACAGGGCAAAACATGTACCTATGTAGTGTATACAAATCACTTAGAATTTAATCACCACAAATCGTGAATTGTATTGAATAGGTGGATACAATACATTTTATTCTAATAGAATCTTACTTATTGTTATCTTCAATACGGAACAAACATGAGATTAGTTACTTGTAACATACCACATAACTTAAAATCCAATGAAAGTATTTATTAATTCACCTATTCAATACTTTTTATGCACTTATATGTGGTTACAAATACAAACAATCATTTATCACTTTCGAAACATGTTTTGCCCCTTTTAAGGGTATCTTCAGCCTTGATCATTACCCAAAGTTCATAAGAAAGATCTTACGATACGCCCGATAATCAATTGCCGAAATAGTCCTACCTATAAGGTGTCCAAATATATCCATAATTTTTTGAAAAAAGCATTATACTTTTAATAATAGGCAACCCCTAAGAAATTACATTGATTTTTGTGACATTTTAAATAAATTTAATTTGCGTGCAAATCAGATGATGTGCTCGTTCGATATAGTGAATATTGTACTCGAATATTTCGACAGAAAAAAACCTGTTAATATTATCTACGGCAATATTTGTAAACACAGTGGCCTTAGTAAATTAGAAGTTGAAGAATTCATTATGATATTAAAATTCGTATTAAACAATAATAATTTCTCCTTTAATAATAGAATTTATTAACAGAATGGATTGGCAATGGGTGATCCAATTTCGGGTGTCCCTGCTGACATACATGGATTCAATTGAACACAATGAAATAAGAGCTAAAATTAAGGGAATTGATTTATGTTTAATATACATAGATGATACATTTGTAATTATTAACAAAGAAGTCACCAGTAGCAATGAAGTTTTGGAAAAGTTGAATGAAATTGAACCTAACTTGAAATTTACTAAGGAAGACAAGATCAATAGTTCATTGAATTTTCTAGATATAACGGTTATGCATGGAGATAACACCTTCGATTTCCAAATTCAGAAAGCCAATACAATCCTCTACAACTATAAACAGTTCTTCATTACACCCTAATTCACAATAACAGGCAACTTTCCATAGTCTGATATACAGAGTACTTAGAATTCCTCTGTCCCCCAAGAACTTCAAAACAGAATTAAATTATATTAAGAACTTGGCTAGGTTTATTGGCTTTAAAGTAGAAATGATTTATCGACTGGTCAATAAAATTAAGAACAAGATGTCCACGAATCTGATAATACCAAAAAGACAGAGTGTGCTACTTTCACTTATAACAACCCAGCTATTCACCAAATTGCTAATGTATTTAAGAAACATAATTTTAATATAGCATTTAGAACTACGAACACAAACCAATCCATATTCTTTAACCATAATAAAGTTAATTACGGTATAATGGCGCGTGCTGCACAGCACGAGTAAACGAGCTCCGCAATTCACCTGCCATATCAGCAAGTAAAGCATCGTGTTATATTACAAGGGTGTGCCAGTGCATCATTTTAATTGTCAGGTTGAACAGTAGTGAAGTGCTATGCCGCTGAAGGCCGTGAACGAACATCTGGCGAAGTTTGAAAAACGTATGTCCGATTTTCAAGTTTGCTTGGAACAAGCCATGGCTGCTGGTGTGGCAAGTGCTGCTAACCCCAGCGACACTCTAACCAGCCTTGCATCAGACTTCCAGGACTTCCGAGAAATTATATCTATATATTATATCTATATTATATATAACACACACCACCTCTATGCTGACGATCTACAGATTTATTGACACTGCAGGACTTCAGACTTAGATGAAACAATACAAGATATTAACAATGACCTCCGACGACTCAGTATATATGCACAACGATATTCTCTTATACTGAACTCCACAAAATCTCAGGCAATCATAATTGGATCACGAAAATTACTGAGCTGCTCAAACAATGTTGCAATCCCACTTATCCTACTGAATGGTAACATTACAACGGTTAAAAATCTTGAAATAATTATGAACGAAACACTTGATTGGTCTGATCACACGAAATAAATACATAAAAAGATTTTTGGAGTGCTTCACCCTCTTAAACGGCAGAGGGAAGTATTTCCATTTAAGCTAAAGGCCAAACTAATACAGACACTGGTTCTCCCTAGTGGCGTTGTTTTAGTTGACATGACGAGAGAAGAAACACTTAAACTTCAACGAGCACTGAATTCCTGTCTGCGATTTATTTACAGTATCGGGTACGATGTTCATATCCCCCCATACTATCAGGCTCTCTCATGGCTGAAGCCTGATAAATGTCGGCAGCTACACATATTAACGATGGTGTTTTAGAGTGTTAGCTGAAAATCAGCCACTGTATATTTCTTCTAAATTCACCTTTCTATCATCATTTCACAACTTAAACACACGTTCGAGATCCTTTCTTTCTATTCCAGTGCACTGCAAAAATAATATTAATAGATCATTTGTAGTGACCGATACCAGACTATGGAATTCCCTGCTGGCTCAGGTCAGAGAAACTAGCTCTTTGTCAAGATTCAAGGTTGCCTGCCGAGACCACCTGCTGAGGTCAGCTGACTGAATGATATGAATGTGTGCGTGCCTGAGGATTAGTCATTTTGAAGAGTTTTTAATATTAATTAGTTTTATATTAACATATTGCGCCGTTCCCGCGTCCAGGTAAGGACGCATAAGATCCAGACTAGCTCAAATTATAATAAAATTTGCCACTGTATGTCATCTGCGGGCTGAGAGTTCCGGTTGAGAAGAAAGAATACCGAATTATGTTCGAGGAAATCTCTAACTCACGTAGAAGGACGTCTCCTACTCGCACATTAGCTAGAATTCCCTATGGTTTACCAGATCGCCAAAAATATAGGTACTTGCAACTAAGTAACTACTCTACAAAGCCATTAAAAGAAAGGTTGATATTTTAACATACTACATTTATTACAAACTCAATTCATTCCGTACAAAGAATATCATCATTTCTCCTTTGGGAATAAAAGTAATGAGTGATGGGCTGTGCCCTTATCTAAAAGTTTAGTTCTGATAACATTAAGTTAAGGTTCTTGAAAGAAACGAAATGTTCAGTTGGGACGCTTGAAAAATAAATAATTACGATCTTAGAAGATCTCAATCAAAGAACTACTTGTCTAGAAAGTCTCTATTTGAAAAGGAAAGAAAGTAAAATTAAATGATGGTATCTGGTGAAGAAATATTGGGTAATGACAATATTAAGTACAGTGAAACCTCGATTCTCCGTTTTTTGAGGGACCATGAAAATAAAACGTACAATACGGGAAAACGGAAAATCCGGGAATGAATGAATGCATGTTAGACCACGAAACTGCATTAATTACCGGTACGCGAGTTCAAAATCTCGATACTTTATATTCAGTTTTACAGGGGAATCTTCGTCAGTTTCCCGTGAAAACTTCTTTCTGTTCAGCAACTTTGGTTAGGCTAGCCAAACTCTTCGAAAAATCTAATAACGCCAAGCCAAACGACAATCGACCACAAGTAGTTTTTAATTCTCTCATCTAATAAAATAAAGCACATTATATACGAAAGCACCCAAAATGAATGCGAAATCCGTTCATTTCTTAATCTTTCATTGTAATTTGGTCTCCGGTATACTGTTTGTAGTCAGTTTCTGGAAATCTCGTACCGCGCAAATTAGGCCTACGTCGACTTTTAAAGGTTATGTTGAACTCGAAAATATGGTTTCGAATGTAAGTATCGATTCTTAAAAGTTCTCGAATGCATTATATTCAATTCTGCGCGTCACAAATCCAATCAAATTGGAAAGATAAAAAAAAATATCAAAACTTCAGAAATTACGGTTATTCGTGACCTTGAGGTCATCTGGAAAGCGCGCTCGCTGCACATGTCAGTACGAGTTTGAAATTATACCAACCATTTAAAATGTAACGTGCGCAAATAAAACGACTGCGGTTTTTGGTATTTTAACACGAAAACGTAAAATTCCCAGTCTTACATTAGGACCTAAACAGTACCGGTAATAGGCAATTCCAAGACCTCCCATGGCTTTCTTTTTTTTTTTTAATTACATTTAGGTGCAACATGTGTTTTTGTCTCGCTAACATAATCATGTACGATAATATCAAAAATACTGAATTTGTGTTAAGCAGCTTCGATTCCTGCCTGAAAGCCCAATTATTCTGCAGTGCCCTGAGCAAAATGCCAAAAACCTCTTCGGCAGTACGATCGAAAAATGTAAAAATATAAACATCTAACCCTGGACATAATGTGGACGTTTTATAAGTGCGAACATTTGACGAAACTCGTTCCGTCTTCAAGCAGAGCTGTCGAAATGCGCCGTGTCTCCTTGCAATTGTTGTCGCCACTCTCTGCTTTATGATTTTCCGAGATTCTCTAAACAATACCACCCGAATGCGATGCTAAGATGGTCCCTTATGCAAGTTCACCGCCGATCGCTTTTCCAGTACCGGTACAGTACTTGCTTTAATTATCGCAGTGACGGGGCGTTAACGCCAAGATCCATAAATATGCCATAGCCGTCCTTTTGTGAGATACAGTTTATTAAAAAACGATTGATCGAGGATTTAGCGTTGATGGGACTGGAATTTCTGGACGGTTGATCCGGGAAATCGTTTCTTCGAGGAACGGATAATGCGGGACTTTTACAACGTGATTTAATTACGATGCTCGCGGGACCACGTAATTTGAACGCATATTCCGGGAAAACGTATTTTCCGGGAACGGATAATCGAGGTTCCACTGTAATTAACCTATCAGATGATTAAAGTACTAAATGATAAAATATTGTATAAGTAAAATATTAGATAATTAAAATATTAGATGATTAAAATATTGACTAAGTTAAGATATTAGATGCATCTAATGAAGAAAAATAATATTTACATCACAACATAATATGTACAGTGTCGTAGATTGAGGGTGGTTTTAGAAAATATAGGACGCTGGTTCATATTTGGCAGTATACCTCTTAACAAAATTGGAATCACACCTTTTCTACATGAAATCTCACAAAATTAAATTCAAATGTTCGTTTTCTCTCATCTTATTTACCTTAATTTACGGAAATGCAATAACTTCTCTTGCTTCTAATTCTCTGTGTCTAGATACACAATCAAATTAACCTGGAAAATATCCTCATTGTATTTATAATATTTGACAGATGTTGTATCGGCAAGTAATGCTCATGGTTCTTGACGCATTCTGTTGCACAAACATCGATAAGTCCCCTTTAAATTAATGTATACTCTCAAAAGGACGATCAAAATTCACATTTAGAAAATCTAAGTTACTCTTTTAACTTGAGATTATTCATAAAATTCAAGTGCGTATCCATGCTATTACACTATACTACCTAGTGTATACAATCATACTTCCATCAAAATATATGATAACTATGTGGTCTACCTTGTGCGAAGACTCTACCTCAAATTAATAACTCTTATTTGTGCAGTCAAGTCACCAGTGATACTAAGTAATGCCTTAGAATTAACTTCAAAGTCTGCCTAACACATGAGAATAATCTTATAATTAGAAGATATACAAGGGTGTTAGCTAGTTTAAATTCATTATCCTCATTATAAATCATTTGGTGATTTTACACATAAATGTCAACATACGGACGGCATTGCGAACGCATTCTATTCCACTCTTGGCTTACTCATGGGTAAATAATCAAATGGAAACAGAATAAGTTCACTAATCACTTCAAAGTACGTAACTTGGAACATTATGTCCACAACAACATAACCATGACTATATTCGTGAAGAATAACGACTACCACCAATATTAATTACCATATCTCATATCATTACTCACATTAAATAATCATCATTTTACATTTCAAATATCACATTTCACTTCACCGTATATGTCTTATCATATTCTAATTCGACGTGTCTCTTACCTTTATCATGGTTCGTGAACTTATCTACCCTGTCATAGCTTTAATCCATTCATAATTCCAAAAGATATTACCACATTAATACATATAGTAAGCACTTCATAAGCGTGATCTCCTTCCTACAATTCTTCAGTCTCATAAGTTCTCACACAGGCCTAACTTCTATTTCAACGTCGTATGAAACTCACCAGTACAATAAAAACTAGCCTCCTCTCGCATTATATTGACAGCGATACGAACGAAGGCTTTCTTTTCACTGGATGACTGTTCCCTACATGTGGATTTGACGTTTGAGGTTTAAAGAATACCTAATATCCTTTAACCTAACTTTGGTAACCAACTAAACGTATTTAATTATCATACTTGCATTAACTGAAATAGCACTTTTAATAATAAGAAAAATGAATAATTTCTTACTTGTACATTTAACTCAAAGTGGACTTATCTTTGTTCAGCAACTCCTGTAGTCAACTCATGTCCGGGCGTTTGGACATGCGGACATAGCTCCATTCATCTCCCTTAGGTGTTTGGGAACATTCGGGACCGTCTCATCTGGTTACTGGTCATCCTGGGGCTGGCAACGTCATCCTACGGTGCGTTCATCTGGGTAGTCTCGCCTTCCGTCTTCTTAGAGCATCATGGTGATGGCTTGAGCAATTGGAACAGAATAATAATACATCATTTCAGTCAATGTCGTCATCTTATGGCTATGTTCTGTTACTATTTGCCTATGACGAATAAACGCCGTTCTTGGAAGAGTTGATGTTAGAAATAATTAACAGTCCGGGATAGGTGAAATTAATTATTCCACTCAAAATGTGAAAATTGCATTTTATATATATTCTTTCTCAATGTTTTTGCCGAAAATCCAATCCTTTAGCCGTTTAAAATTGGGAGTATCGGCTAATACGTCGTCTAAGGAATGTGGTGTGACGTATCACCGTGGAATCTTCTGTATTTTTTTAAAGTAATTTAATTTTGCGGAGTGAAGTAATGTATTCCGCTAATGCTGTAGATTATAGCCGTAAATAAAATCTTCCTCCTGCCTTCAGAATGAAATTCCGATACGCTGATATCCTCCTTCTGGTAACCGACTATGTCGTTCCTTCATAAAAGGAAAGAAAAATTCCACCTAATCAATACATTTATTTTTCTTGTAAAGTATTACAATCTAGGACCGGTTTCGACCCTTCATGGGTCATCCTCAGCTATATCAGAATCACATTTGCATTTCTATCTTATACCTCTGAAAGACCTTCATAATGTATTGTTTCATAATTTTCAGTGAAAACTTATCTAAAAAACTTACAAATTTCTAAGCATTGTGTTAAAATTAAAAATTAAAATTACAAAACTTTGTCTATTATATACATGCCCTTGGGCTGACAGAATGCATCCTTGGGTTGATTAAGCATCTATCTTAGGTATTGCTTATTCTGTTGAATCGAAACCCTTTATACTTCAACAGAATAAGCAATACCTAAGATAGATGCTTAATCAACCCAAGGATGCATTCTGTCAGCCCAAGGGCATGTATATAATAGACAAAGTTTTGTAATTTTAATTTTTAATTTTAACACAATGCTTAGAAATTTGTAAGTTTTTTAGATAAGTTTTCACTGAAAATTATGAAACAATACATTATGAAGGTCTTTCAGAGGTATAAGATAGAAATGCAAATGTGATTCTGATATAGCTGAGGATGACCCATGAAGGGTCGAAACTGGTCCTAGATTGTAATACTTTACAAGAAAAATAAATGTATTGATTAGGTGGAATTTTTCTTTCCTTTTATGAAGATTGGTAGATGTCAATACGGAAAATGAAATTCATAAATCAAGATATGTCGTTCCTCTCATAAGCAAGTTAAGTGAATGGATGAAATCTTCTTTCTCAATTTTTTCTTAATAATAGCTCATAACAATCTTCTCTCTTCGTTCTTTTTTCACCGCCTTCTATGTTTCGTTCTTTTTCCGAGCGCTTGACGAAAATATTACTATCTCGGCTTGTAATAGTGTCTGACGTTTAAATATCATCGTTTTGACAATTTAGACTCCATTTTTGTTCCGATTGTATCTTTGAGTAACAGTGAAATGGCACAATATTGAATGACTCTTAACTTCCCGCTACTGCAGCGTCATCCATATATGAATGACGTGCAGATGAGCTGTATCAGGCTCCATCATTCACGTACGAACGACGTTGCAGTAAAATCAAACGGTAGCCTTAATGTGTGGCCCGCGGGTTACTTTTTGGTGTGCTTGGTTTGGCCATACCTGTAATGGAATTGGGTATACCATGCTGAATGTAAACATAATATGCATGAATAAATTTGCTATGTATTCTAGTTGAAAACAAACAAAATAGTATATCAATCACACTTGTCTGAATTATTATCTGAATTATTGTATTTTAAACGTATTCTAAATATCCTGTAATATGTAATGTTACCATTACTGGTATCTCTGGTAATGGTTTATTTTCATGTTTGTAGTATTTGAATTTGCTCTGTGCCTTGCTCAAAAATAAAAAAAAGTCTAGTTATCCAAAACAACCTGAATAAAAAGTTTGCAGTACAGAAATCACTGGTGCACAGAATTGAAACAGTCTAGACACAGTTAAGGCATGCCAGAACATGTCTTGCAATAGGTGAAAACCATCTTTGCACGTTTTCTCACCTCAATCCTACCTCAGATAGCCTTTCTGTGCCACGTCTTTTACTCATTTTTAACAAATTTTAATCAATTCTGAAAATATAAAAAGAAAAGAACATTAAAAAGTGTCATTCATATATGAATGAGATGGCCGCCATATGTAAAAGAATGCCTCCGAATTAACACAGGGCTACGTCATTCATATGTGCATGACAGTGAAAGTCATGAAAATAAGACCGTATAATTTTTGCAGATGAAAATAAAATTCAAGGTAGCAATCCCTATGCACAAAATAATACAAATCACTTAAAAAATAATTTGGCCCGGGGGGAAAGTTTTACGACTCAGAACTTGGCATTCAATGTGTTAATTTAGTTAGTAAGTTATTTAATTCATTTCATTTCTATTAATTTTTGTAGTTTTAACTAGGTCTATATTAAGCATCTTAGTATTTTATTTAAGATTTTGAGTAGAATGTGGTTAAGTGTAAGAGAGGGCGTTGAGCCCTAACGTTGCCACTGTAAAAAAGGAACTAATAAATAAAGTCATTCATTCATTCATTCATTCATTCATTACGGCAAAAATCGTTATTTGAGATCAGGAGTATATAGACCAAAGTGTTCACAGTGTGATTATCCATATGCTGGACAAACTGGAAGGAGCTTTATGACAAGATATATGGAACATGTTAACACAGAAAAACATAAGAAATACTCGGCGATGAGGGAGACTGGCTACCAGTTTGAATCTACAGAGAAAGATCTAACAATAATTAGCAATATGGATAAAGGGAGAACGTTAAACGAGCTAGAAAATAAATATATATATATTTAGATCAGGTGTATAATAAAGATGAGAATCTTAATGATGTCACGGACATTAAAAGTATATTACATGAGCTAACACCTAGATTATTAGAAACGGTTACTTTAGATAAAGCCAAGATCCCTAATATATTTCATTCTTTACACTCTAAGGCTCCTCCCATCTCTTCGAATAGTAAGTCCGCTTCCATCAAACTTGATTGATAACTCCGCCCCTTCGCCAGCCTCAACGCAGTTAGCTCCACTCATCCCCTCCTTCCCTCCACGCTCCTCAACCCCTCCCCCCTGCGCGTTCACTACTGCCTCTGCCGCACAGATACAACACGAGGAACAGGGTCAACAGAAGAGTGATTGCTGATGCAACGGAAGGTTGTGCATAACTGTTTAGAACAAACACATAAGTCCTCTCTCTGATATTGTCAAATAGAAGATCTTTCTCTCTTTTTGTTTTGCTACTTTTTTAAGACGTTCCTTCCTTCCTACCTTCCTTCCTTCCTTCCTTCCTTCCTTCCTTCCTTCCTTCCTTCCTTCCTTCTCCTTACAGAGAACAGCTAGTCCAGTGAGCATAAAATGCTCTTGGCAGGATGCTCTACACAAATCATGCCTGCATGATGTTTCATATTTCTTACGATCGGCTTCAGTTTCCGCGGTATGCCTAATTACTCTTCGAGTGTTTAATTACCTTCAAATTTAATGACAAGCTGCGACCTTGGCCACGTCTTTTGACAGACATTTTTCTCTGTGTTTGTGACATCTCTTGTTTATAATGTATATACATACTATTGCCTTGGAGAAATAGTACACAGTTTATTGAACCATTTTATTAGAACTTCAAATTTTATTTATTTTATAATGACCATAGAGAGTGCTCCTTTGACATTTTATCATGAGTTTATAAATGTTACCCATTTCACAATACATGTACCAATATTTTAGATAATCAGGTTACAAGGCTAATTTTCTAGCTTCTTTTCTAGTATTCAAGTGTATTATTTTAAGATTATATTCAAGACTGTCGATGCCCTTAAATGGGGCGAATTGACTTGTATTGATAGGAGGATTTTATAAATATTTTCTTTTGTAAAGTGATAACCGTCAATACGGAATGAGATTCATAACTTGCAACATGTCTCGAAAGTTATAAATGATTGTTTGTATTTGTAAACACATATAAGTGGATAAAAAGTATTGAATAGGTGTATTAATAAATACTTTCATTGGAATTTAAGTTGTAACAACTTTCAATACGGATAATAAGTGCGGCCAGTATCCAGTATTCGGGAGATAGTAGGTTCGAACCCCACTGTCGGCAGCCCTGAAAATGGTTTTCCGTGGTTTCCCATTTTCACACCAGGCAAATGCTGGGGCTGTACCTTCATTAAGGCCACGTCCGCTTCCTTCCCACTCCTAGCCCTTCTCTGTCCCATCGTCGCCATAAGACCTATCTGTGTCGGTGCGACGTAAAGCAACTAGCAAAACAAAAGCAATACGGATAAAACATGAGGTTTATGACATGTAACATACCGCATAGTCGAGTATCTTGTCTCCATCTTGTCTCGTTACTCTCAAGTCTCAAGTCTTTGTTCAGCAACTCCTGTAGTCAACTCATGTCCGGGCATTTGGACATGCGGACATGGCTCCATTCATCTCCCTTAGGTGTTTCGGAACGTTCGGGACCGTCTCATCTGGTTACTGGTCAGACTCTAGTGCGGCCAATACTCTTCCCCTAGAATAAAGGATAAATTCTTATGTGCTTGTATAATTTATGAAACCTAATTTTCAAACTTATTTGATGCTTTATTTCGTGAGTGTTACGTCCGTCGCCTTCGTGTATCATGTTTCCCACTCACCACAGCAGCGTGTGCGCTTTGTACAGCTGGGGATTCGGGGCGGCAATCGTCCTGCAAGCAAGAGGCTAGCGCGCGCTAACGAGTCAGTTAATCGGGATGAAAGAATGAGTTTGTTATTGTGTTGTTCGCACGCTGTTAACATCGTTTCTGTGCGTAGTTTCGTCGGAGTTGTAGGCCACGTGTTTTTCCTTGCATTTCTATGCTTTCCCCCCCCTTGTGTCAAAGTCGTATGTTAATAATGTATGGGATATATTGAATTGTTTTGTATGTGGTAGTTTCGCGTATTTAAGTGCATAATTTTAATGTGTTGAGTGTTTTTAAGGGGGTTGTGTCGTGACAGATTCTGGTATTTTCTTTTCTCGTTATGGCCAAAAAATATGACAAACTTTATCTCGCAAGTGTTCAGAGATCCCTATAAATGTCCGTATATTTTACCGACTATTAAAGGAAAGTACCGTATTTTCTCGCGTACCGTAATCGACGCCCTTGCATAATTTACACATTCCAATATTTTTGGATCCGAAGTGGAATTTGACGCACCCACAACTTCGAACATCCATCACTCAGCTCCAGATGTGTTTCGAAATAAAGATGCCAACTACTCAGGTAGCAGGCGTCCTATTGCGAAAGCAGGCATTCCAAATACAGGGCAACATGCTGTATTAGCCGGCAGGAAAACCCACTGCACTAGCTTTACGAGTGTTTCACGTACGGGACATTCTGTGATCTCAAAATTGTTTGTCAGTCCACAGTACTCGATTAATACTGCATCATATGAACTTGCGGTAATCAGTTACACCGAAACATACGGGAATAGAGCAAGTTTTCAGTGTCCAAATGAAACGTACGCTACTGTGGTAACAGAAGTGCACTTCAAGTGGTCAACAAGTCTCGCAAAGCATTTCGCGGACCAAAAAGCGGCAAGTTTCTGCAAGTAGAGGATTATCTGCTTAACTATATGATTTTGTTACACAATGTTGGATAAGCCGTTTCTCACAAAACGCTGCATTTTAAAGAATGAGAAATAGCCCCGGCACGTGGAATCATTGTCTCGTATTTGAAGGTTAGCCGAGGCTGAATTAATTTTATGAAAAGAAATGGACTTTCTCTTCGATGAAGAACAACATTATGCCAAAAAGTGACGAATAATTTCAACCATTTTCATCGCTTTGTGATTGAGAAGGGTAAAGTGAAGGAATATTTGATCTCCTTTATAGGAGCCATAGATCAAACGCCAATCAGTGTCCATATACCACAAAGTCGAACAATCGATAAGAAAGGAACATACAGTGTTATCGCACGCACTACTGGAAGCATAAAAACGATGTACTGCAATGCTTGCTGTAACAGCTGATGGCAGAAAGCTTGCACCTTACATTGTTCTAAAACGAAAAACAATGCCTAAAGCAAAATTTCTGCGAGTGATCCACGTTCGTATTCAAGAAAAAGGGTGGATGGACACGTCACTCGTACAAGATTAGATACGAACGGTTTGGGGTAATTTAACAGGGTCCCTCCTTCGATGCCCGGCTCTTTTATTGTTGGACAGTTTTCTTTTTTTTTGCTGGTATGTCATTCAGGTCTTATTGTCAGCTCGTAATGGGAAGAATATTTTCCAGTCCAGTGTCGGTACTTCAAACCCACGTGTCTAACTTATCTGATGTACCCTATTTGACTTTTCAGAAAAAATCTCCAGCCGGAATTCTACGCCGAATGACAATAACTGCAAGTGACTTGAACTAATTGTGTTTGTATTATATTTAATGTATTTTTTAAATGTAAATTAATTGTAAATAATTTGTAAATATCCAAATTCCTTGAATCGCATGCAAAGTTTTCGCCTGTATTTTTCATTAAAAAAAAGTGCGTTAATTACGCGAGAAAATATGGTATTATGCATTTTGTTGCGTGTGTCAGTGTGACAAATATTATTCGTATGTAAGTGTCAAAAATGAGAGTGATTAGGTACATTTTCTTGTGACCATTTTTATGTTTTCTTAGTTTAAGATTTTAAATTTAATGGTCAGTTCGCATTGTAACTGTAGATAATTATGTATGCCTTTTATCCTGACCTTTTTTCACGTAGATCATGGTGGAATATATGTGATGAAATCCACGAATTAAAAAATCTTCCTATTTTCGGTTTCTAAAAGTTGGCAGGTATGAAATAAGTTGCAATAATATTAATTTAAATGTTCAAATTCTAGTTTTATTCATGATCATGAATTGCATTGGGATGAATTATTTAATAATTAAAATATCTCATTACACCCATTACGTCTCTTCATTCAAACGATAAATCAACAAAATCTTTGACTGAGATCAAATCATTATTTCGTTAAAGAAATTATGGTTCTCACAATATAAAAGCAAAGAAAGGTTTACGAAGTATCATATGTCGTAGCAATCTTGCTGGATATTTATGAAATTAAAGTGTCAAGAAGAAAGTTACAAATATGAATAAAGTCAAAAATGTGGTTAAAATCAAAATTGAACTGGATCAAAAATACTTATTTATCTTATCAAGTCATTAATCTTCTCGTTCACCCTTGCTTGATTTTCAATTGTAACGCTAGCAGAAAAAGCAAAGTTCCAAATATCATAGCTTCAAATGGCTATTCTAAATATATTCTGATGCATAAAAAAAAGTATCAATCAGTTTTACCTGTTACTGGGTAAATATAGGTATCGCCTAATAAATTCTAACCATTATCCTATCAGGTCTTACATCTATCAAAATTCACGATCGCATCTAAGCTCAATCACTAGCTCATAGAATTCTTGAGAATACTGCTGGTGATAATTATTTACTTGTCAACAGCAAAGACTTAAATTATGAAGATGCTTCGTCTCATCAAATCATGGCTTCGACAAAAAGAAATCAAACAAGACTTATTACAACATGTGAAATTCTCCTAGAAGAAATCAGGTTTACACCTTAACACGTTCAGTACCTGCTTCTGAGCGTTACTCTTGAATGCCTGGACCGGCCATTTTCATGCCCGGCCCTCTTGACGTCCATCACTTAATACAATTTACAATTACTCCTAAACTATAAACGTTAGAAAAGTTATACTTTATGCTTAACTCTAGTAAATATTTAGGGTGTGATATCTGGTGTCACAGGTTTCAAAATGCGTCTAATTTTATACAGCCTATCTGTATTTTCGGCATAATGATTACTGTCACCGAAGTGAAGAAATGAAAGAATATGAGGGAAGCATATTCGAAAAATTGTATTCGAAAACATCGGAGTATGAAAAACAGGGTCTTCGGTCCAGTACATTCAGGATTTTGGACTAATAGGTTTCCACGATTGCATGATCGAATTCTTTGTGAAAGGCCGGGGCACTACGCTTATCGCTTGACTCGCGTATAGCTTGGTCTGCTCACACACACACAGATAAAATTCGTCATTCATGAAAATACTCACGTAACTCAAAATATCCTGCTTATTTTCTATTTGAACGTTTATACCTGAATTATCTGTAAATGGTGGAACGGGTGGACAGTAACTAGGACGATATGTATCAGGCACTTCGCTTTTCTCTATAGGCCTATGGCATTCGGAAATCGGAATTTCCTCGTCACTCTCACTTTCACTATCTGAGTCTATTTCAGGAATAAGTTCATCACCAGAATAATCATTGTGAAATATCTAATAATTAATCTTCCATAAGAAACTTTGTTTTATAAGCCATCATACTACACTCATTTGCAAATAAAGAGATTTTGATTTGATTTGATTTGATTTGACTTGTGGTGACGAACTGGCGATAACCAAGTCTTAATATCCTATGAAATCATCTATTTCCACTCTGCATTTCAGCTGGATTAAATCACATTATGTATAGTACTTTTCTTTGGCAATAGTCGAAATATCGTTTTCCAATCTCTCCACATTTGACTATAAGCATCCCTACATAAGAATGTTGATTTACGTAATCGAAGATTACCTACATCCATGGTTTTAAGACAATTATGAACATTTCTTTGCGAAGACACTGCACATTGAAATCAATTCTTGAAGATATAGATGTCGACCTTCTTAAAATCACATAACTAACATCTACGCACTACTTCTTAAAATTAAACATGAATGGTTACTTTGAATAGATAAAACTGCATGGAATTTAACTTTTATCTGCTGGCATTACTGGACTGGGCTAGATTCCAATTCGGTCATCTTTGGTTTCCTGGCTCCAGGTGATGGCTGCGTCATATTTGGGCAGTGGCTACCAGTTTCGGGCTTGTAGAATCAGCTGGCCGGTGTCCATCAGTTGTCAGCCCCATCTCCGACTTAGTTACTCATTGGAACAATAAGTTAATTTATAGAATTCACCACCTAATCAATACAATAAGTCTTGTCTTAGTTGATTTACTTTGGCATGTTAACTAAAATGGTACATGTTTCACCTTGAATAGGGAACATGCATAATTTTCAAAGATATTTTTTTTGAAAAGTACACCAATGAAATAGTACGTAAACGTATTGCATTGTGGTAAGTTGCCTTGTTTTCTTCCATTAAAAAAATATTTAATAGTGCCTTTCCGCAAGGCGAGTGAAACGGCCTCTGACGTAAGCGGCGCGCTGTGACGTAACGATCCAGTACCGCATACAGCTCTACCAGCCGTTGTGCATCAGCCGTTGCTAAAAGCCGATTGTTTATTATTCATGATCGCGAATACCTTCGAAATGACAGAAGAAAGGTTCAAAACAGCACAGTCAGACAATCTACCATGTGTAGATGTCATCATTCTTGAAAAATAGTGACTTTTGTGGCCGCAGAAATTCGCGGATAAAAAGCAAGTTTGTAAGTGGCGTCTTTTATATGCGTGCAATGTACTGTAACCCATAGTATTAGGATAACAACGAACCTGGATAGATATCACATCACTTTCAACATTTCCTTCTAGACTGATTCCCATATTAAAGAATAACATATTTTCGGGCTTTCAGCATTAGTAAAGTAAGAAATCAGATTTCAGCACTAACATAAACATATAGGTAGCATTATAGTACTAGTCCGCCTCTGTGGTGTAGTGGTTAATGTGTGCCACTCCCGGAGGCCCGGTTTCGATTCGTGGCTCTGCCATGAAAGTTGAAAACAAACAGTATGACGGCTGGAACGGGGTCTACTCAGCCTCAGGAGTTCAACTGAGTAGAGGGGTTTCGAATCCCACCTCAGCCATTCTCGAAGTGATTTTTCGTATTTTCCACTTCTCCTCCAGGCACCTAAGGCCAGGGCCGTTTCCTTCCCTCTTCCTTGTCTATCCTCCCATCCTCCAACAAGGCCCCTGTTGAGTATAGCAGGTGAGGCCGCCTGGGCGTGGTAATGTCCCTCCTCACCAGCTGCATCACCATACCCAAAGTCTCATGTTCCAGGACACTGCCCTTGAAGCGGTAGCGGTGAAATCCCTTGCGGAGTCCGAGAGAAAACCAACCCTCAATGATAAACTGATAAAGAAAGAAAGAAAGAAAGAAAGATCATAGTACTATAGGGCTATAACCCTTTCAGACCGAGTACGCACAATTGTGCGGGTTCGTATTTTAGTTATCCCTGACCGTATTTGATGTTTTTTCGGCGCTACACCGGACTGCAGTGATTGTGCAGGACACGTGGCGTGTATTTCAGTTGATTTTAGTATGCGCTTGACCGCCAGGGCGAAGGAAGAAGAGTTTAAAAAGCACAGTTGATCGGCGAGATGGCAGGAATCAGTAGTGCCGAAAGTAAGTATTTATTTACTGCGTTTATATTAATCTAGAAGCTTTACTGAATACCGGAATATATTCAATGAAGTGTGTACATTGGTTAGTGAACGTAAATTTTGAAGCTACACCATCGTACGTGATACGAGGTTTTGAATTTTGATACGCACAATTGTAAGGGTCCTGTTTTTAGGATGTTAGTTTTTATTTTGTAAAATAAACTATTAATATGTGTATTGAGCAGCATTTTAGTCAGTTCTTGACGTACAAACAAAAATTCACACCTCCAGTTTTCTTTCAGGTCTGAAAGGGTTAATCTATCATTCCCAAAAATATATATATTTATGGTTGGGACAACTGGCCTACCCACTTCCGAGGCCCATGAAAGAGAAACATTAAATATCTTTGTGGAGGGAAAAGTTAAACATGATAAAGATAAATATGACTTCATCTAGTTTTCACAAGTCGGGCTGAGTGGTTCAGATGGTTGAGGTGCTTGGCCTTCTGACCCCAACTTGGCAGGTTTGATCCTGGTTCAATCCGGTGATAGTTGAAGGTGCTCAAATACGTCAGCCTCGTGTCGGTAGATTTACTGGCACGTAAAAGAACTCCTGCGGGACTAAATTCCTGCACAACGGCATCTCCGAAAACCGTAGAAGTAGTTAGCGGGGCCAATAACATTAATTACATTTGGCTTTTAACAAGCTGAGCATATCAGGCAAGAAAAGTGTCCTGGTGACATTTTGGTCGTTCAATGCAGGAATGTCTTTTGGTGCTGTGAATTTTACTTTTTTTTCTTTTTTTTGCTGTTTGCTTTACGTCACACCGTCACATATAGGTCTTATGGCGACGATGGGACAGGAAAGGCCTATAAATAGGAACGAAGCGGCCGTGGCCTTACATACAGCCTCAGCATTTGATGGTGTAAAATGGGAAACCACGGAAAACCATCTTCAGGGCTGCCGGCAGTGGGGTTCGATACCCACTATCTCCCGGATGCAAGCTCACAGCTGCGCGCTCCTAACCGCACAGCCAACTAGCCCGGTATTTTTACCCTTCAGTTTATTGACTTGGCTTGTATAACCTAAAACTTAGGCTAAGTTTGATAATATTTTAAACACCAACATCACTATTTTCACCTGTGTGGAATTATGTTATTTATTTAATTAATATTATGATAATTATTATAACTGAACATTGTTAACTTATAAGACCCCAACAGACAAGCATTGTTTTTGTGTAGAGTTATACATTTGTTAAATTCACGTTTCATGATTTGCATGCCTATTCTTCGTTATATTATAGAGTATTTAGATATAGCATAAATTTCTTTACAAATTAAGCTCTTCAATAAAGACATAAATAACTGTCGCATGCCAAGATAAATTGGTAGATTTAGAGCTGTCAAATGGTTCATAACCCCTTTGATTTATTATCTTGACATGGATCACCCAAAACATACGTTAGGTTTGGAGAATACTTTAATAATCAGCATTAATTAATGCACTGTTTATTACTTTCATATTCCAAGATGTATTTGAAGCATTTAAATAAAGCATCATACATTAAAATTTAAAGTTTTACCACTAGAACAGCTGACGTGGAAAAGTGATTGAAAATTCAAACAAATTCATCTTACGTTAAAATCTTCAAAAAAAATAAACTGTAGACATTTCCGATATATCACCAGCATTTCTCCGGCTCGCCAAAATCCATTTCTCCCTAGTTTTGTCATCTTTGGAACATTTATAAACAATTTGTTTGGGAAGGTATGCGATGTGCTATTGTATACGATGTGCTATTGCACATCGGAACTGTACACCATTTCTAAGTTTTCTGCCTCACTGTCTGCGCAGGATTCATTTTAAGTATAAACTATACCACTCAGATTATTATCCAATGTATAGACCTCGAATTTAACCATACCAGACACTAATATAAAGTAGAAATACGCGAAGTGTATCCTGCTTCTCACAGCACACTATGTGTTATTTCTTCTGCTAATTCAGTCAACCTGTACGATGATGTCAGGCCAATGAGATCGCGTACTTGCGTCATGTGACAGTTCTGTACATTGATTTAGATTTTTATCATGTTTGGAGTTATTATTTGTACATTCTGATCACATTTTTGAATTCTGCATGAAATTTTGAATCAGATTAGCATATTTTTAATTAAAACCCCGGATCATGCATGTTCCCAATTTAGGCATCATCAGCCATTATCTTAACCTTAAAATGGAATCAGGCACCTGATTTACATATACATGAAATAAAACAAATTAAGAAAGAAAAAAAAAACCTTGGAGAGACTTGAACTAAAATTAACATATGGTAAGAGACTTGTAATGAAGTTGGTTTTAAAGATATTACAATGAGTGGGGAAATATACAATTGGTGAAAGTAGTAGTGATATTGACATTAGAAGGCTTCTATTATAATTAAAATGAACAAAGCAACAGTCTGTTTTGAACGAGAGATGGATTGCTAAAAAATTATGTTGGCCGACCAGCGGTTACAACGAAAAAGACGATAAAAATCGTATTTAATAAATAATGTAGAATAAAATAATAATGAAATACGGTCAAGTGACCAGCAATTATTTGTTTACAAGAGATAAGTCTAAAGTCGATGGCATATATTGAAGTGGTTCAGTTTGATCAAAAATACGAAGTTGAAGAACGATGTTTAAATAGGACCTTTATGGACCATCTCAATTTGTTGCAATGCTGCAATGATGTTAAGAATTTGGGTTGATTGACATTCTAGTCGAAACGGAAGTGTGACAGTTGAATCTGTAAAAGGAAACCAGAAGCGTGGTGTTAATTGAGTGAAAAAATCGTAATGAAATGTTTAAGTGGAAATTGTGTACACTTACCATTAGACGATGGTGAGGGTAATTTGTTACGTTATTAACTGATCGTTATTGTCAACTGTCGGCGTCTTACTCCGAATGTTATAGCTGTATGTTTGAGTTGGAGGTGGAACTGTTTGCAAAGGCGTGACTATGGGCTTGTTTATAGTACTTGGAGGGGAGCGACTATTGGCAGGAGAGAGAGAGGGACTTTTATCGACTTTTTTGAGGATATGAAGGTCTTGTTCTGTTGTAGTAAATTTGTCCTGTGTACCTCATGTGGTTGGCCATTGCGGAAAATGTGTTATGTCTTTGTGCATTATAATCCTCGGCGTATCTGGTCGAGAAGCTGCGGCCAGTTTGGCAAACATAAGAAAAATTACATGTGGAGCATTTTAGTCTGTATATCCCTGATCCAGAGTAACTATTGTCTGTGATGTAAATAGAGTTATGATTAAAGAATAAATTATGATTAGTGTTTTTTGTTGTATAGGCTATTTTTTAATCGTGCTTCATTAGTGAATTGGTTATCAGATAAATACCATGGTTATTGAACGTGAATTTAGTGTATTTTGGTTTAACGGCTTTCAATGGTGTTAAATTTGTAGATAATTTTAATTTGGTTTTGTTGATGATTTTATCAATTATATCTGTATTAAATCCGTTGAATTTAGCTATTTCTTTAATGCATTGTAATTCTTCCTTTAAATTACTGGAGGACATAGGGATTTTTAATGCCCTATATATTAGACTGTGATAAGTGGCTTTTTTATGTGAGTTGGGATGTAAAGAATCATTTTTTATGGTTGTTGGAGAAAAGGGGTTTTTTTCTGTATATTTGGAAGTCAAACTTGTTTGATAATCATGTGATTTTGATATCTAAGAAATTTAAAGGGCTATTGATTTCATCTTCTTTAGTGAATTTAATGTTTTTATCCAACTTGTTGAGGAAAGATAATATGTTATCACTAGAGACGGCAATTATAGGCACTAAAAACAGTTAAAATAGGCAGGCATATAGGCTCTTAAATTATCCAAAATGGGCAATTAAATAGGCACTAACATGTAAAATATGCAACAAAGTAGGCATGAAAAATTACTTCTAATTTAATAACACACTCAATTACTATAAAAGGAATTTACAAGCAACGTTTCAATGTTTTCCGGTAACAACCTTGTTCTCCTCTCATGCATAATATTTTGTACTGAGAGAAAGATCTCTCAGCATCACATGAAGTGGTTGGACAAAACTTCAATGAAGTCACTTCATCTGGTTTTATTTTGCTGACAGCGGCTGCCTTCCCAGAGGTTCGGTCAGAACTTCCCCTGACTTCTTCTACAATCTTAAATGACCCCACCAGGGGCATGCCACTTTTCTCCAATTTGGTGATTGCCCCCGGCAGCTTGTTGAAATTTGAATATGCTCCCGTTTATGCAGGGGTATATTAGCTCCCAACATTGCAGTGCATAGGTCTGAAGAAAATGGTTGTTGGTCGCTGCCCAAAGTGGACTGGTAGAAAGGCTGCGTTGATACAGATTTCTGTACTCGTATCAGATGCATAGCAGTATTTCTAAGTTGATCTGTGGCATTTTTCTCTCATTTGATCTGAAAGTAATAAAATTGACATAAATTACATTGTCCCTATATCTTGAATTTCTACAGTTTGGTTAATTGGCAATAATGCTCAGTATATATACCATGCATTTGTTTCATAAAAAAAGACTATTAGAGACAATGTTTCTAGTAGTACAAAACTTTAAAGTAGGAACAAGGGAATTCGTAATTTACATGGAAATATGTCCTCAAGGATTTTCAGTTAAAATTTGGCAGCATCGTGACGAGTTCACTAGGTAAAAAATATAATAAAAAAGACGTGAAATTATACCGGAGTAACGTAGAGGAGAGATCCGTCATTTATCCTTGCCAAGGACCCATCAAGCTGCCCGTAGCGATATTTTTACTTATATAGAAGAATGAAAACGGAATCACTATAAATCTCAGATTTGTGAACATGTTATTTGTTGCTATTCGCTGGCTTTGGTCAGCCAGGTCAGCTGCCGTGAAGACTATTTTCTGTTTCCTGTAATATATCCTGCATCACGTGTGGCCACAAAGCCGCCACCCTCATTGAAAATTAAATAAATAACATTACTTGCTTTACGTCCCACTAACTACTTTTACGGTTTTCGGAGACGCTGGGGTGTTGGAATTTAGTCCCGCAGAAGGTTTTTACGTGCCAGTAAATCGACACGAGGCTGACGTATATGAGCATCTTCAAATACCACCGGACTGAGCCAAGATGGAACCTGCCATGTTGGTGTCAGATGGCCAGCGACTCAACCGTCTGACCAACTCAGCCCGGCTGAAAATTAAAAACCGTGTAATTTGAAATTGTCGTGGCATGCGCCCATAACCTTAGCGTGTAATAGAATTAACGATTTTTAAAGGGAGCTTTAAAAATTGCATTTCACTTGTAAATCTCCATTTTCACAGAAAATGAATCACATTTCAAAATACCGATTTAATTTTCATCCATTCTGTGACAAGAGACCACCGGCGATCTAATTCCTCGTTCAGTAATTTAATGATTATTTACATTTTAACAGTATGAATTATTGAAAGTTCCCGACTAATACAGCATTGCAACAAAACAACATGCCATAATACATAAATTAATAGGCCTATAAATCCTAGAATGAAATGCGATCGTAGTTCTCAATCACAAAAAAGATAAAAGGAACTTACCTCCTCACAGCAAGCTTGACAGACTACCCTTCCATCCGTAGTGAAATTGGGATCCCCTGTGATCCACTGCTTCAGCCAGTAGGAATTCGATGATTTTTCTTTGGGCATTTCCGCAAACGCACTTCTTTTCTTCTTCTTATTCTTCTTCACAATAAATCACAACACGTTCTGAACATCAGATGAATTCTGAGAACTCCCATTTTTGTTTGTGGGGTAAACAGGTATTGAGAAAACAGAAGATAATTCTGTCGAGCACACTAGCTACACTATAATCCACTGGGAAAAAATCGGCCTTTTTAAAAATACAGTCAAAAGGCATCAAATAGGCAATTATACTCCAAATAGGCACAAACCCCTGAAATAGGCATTTATAGGCACAATAAAACCAACAAAATATAGCTTTAAAGTCCCTAAAACGGATTTATATCTCAAAAGCCTGCGTTTCTGAACACAGGAATAAAATAGGCAAATAGGCAAATTCCCGTCTCTAGTTATCACTGTTATTGATTTGTTTATCTATGATGCTATGGTATCATCAACGTAATGATGCCAAAGACAGAGTCCGTTGATGTTATCAATAATCTTGCTGTGTTCGAGATTATCCAAGTATATATCAGCTAATATTCCAGATAACGGATCTCCCATCGCTAAACCTTCCTGTTTGTAAATTTTCTTATTGAAGGTGAAGTAATTGTTGTTTAAAACGAAACCAAGTAATTTTAACCACTCATCAATTTCGATTTTACTTAATTTGCTATGTTTCGATAGATTGTTCCTTATGATGTTAATAGTATAATAGGGATATTTGTGTACATGTTGGTGATGGCGAAGGAGCATAAAACGTGATTTTGTTGCTGACTGAATTTATTTAGGGACTTGCAAAGTTTGATAGAGTTTTTTTATGGGGTAGGAGTTGTTGAATTTGAAATGTTTTTTTAGGAATTTGTGTAGGAATTGAGAAGATTTATAGGTACGACTATTCATACTATCAATTATAGGTCGAATGGGGACCTCCTTTTTATGAATTTTGGGTAATAATCTTACTGTAGGTAACATTGGGTTCATTATGGTTAATTTCTGATAATTGTGATCATTTAAAATGAAAGTAGAATTTTTAAGAAGGTTCTTTAAGTCGCGATGTATTTTGTTTGTTGGATCTTTATTAATTATAGTATACGTTATGTCTGATAGAAAGGTTTCTGTTTTATCTATGTAATCTTGTTTGTTCATTATTACTATCTGCTTTGGTTATTACTACGTTGCTATTTTGGATTTCAGATTTAGAATTTGTTTCGAGACGTTGTAGTTGTTGTTAGATGTTATCTCCTTAAACAATGTTTGGAGTTTCTTTCTTACTTCATAACATACGTCATTTTGCTTGTCAATCGGAATTTGTTTATCAATGTTAGTTTCGGTTTCAGCGATGGTAGTAATTATGTCCTCTGCTTTTGTGTGATTAGGCCAATTATGTTTAATACCTTTATCCAATAGATTCATCTCTTGGTTAGAGAAGGCAGTATTAGATAGGTTAATTAATCGTTAGTATCACAACTCAGTCTCACAACAAATTCTCCTGTGTTTAATTTCTAATTTTTTAAACAGGTAATTCCATCAAAATTCAATGACAATTTCCAGTTATAAGATTTGTGAAGTGCTGTAGATAACTTCTAGCTTATCGTAAATATATTTTGAGTTGGCGATATCTTATTTTTTTTTAAGTAACTCGTGTTAGCTGTCAATTTGAGCTTTGGTCTCCAATAACTTTATTCTTCTTTTCTTTTTTCGAAGTTTTCCTTCTCATTAACCTTGATATTTAGTTGTAGATTGGCGTAATATCTGTATAATATTACTCGATTTTCCAGTTATTCCTCAAATTTTCTTCCGTAAAAGCTTCCTCCTTCTTTACGTGACGAATTTTGCGTGAATAATTTAATTATGATGCTCAACGTAATTGTGATTGTTCACTTTGCCATTTTAACCATTTAAAATATTCTGCATTTTTCTTAGTCACGGCCACGTGGATTCTATAGGTCTGAATGTCTTATCAAAATCAAATCAAAATCTCTTTATTTGCAAATGAGGTGTTTACCTCGGTGGCAAATGTCACACAAAAATACATTATTGTCAAGCACTAAATATTAAATTAACAAGAGAATAAAATTTTCCTATAATACAATATTATATAATTTACATTACCAATTTCTTCTATTAAACACACAGCTCATCCTTAATAAATTTACATTGTTTACAAAATTCTACATATAATATCTCCTGTACTACTTACAAATATAGTCAACTGATATACAGTATGTGGAATTACTTCAAATGATACTATACAACTGGTATAAGATTAATATTTACATTGCATTTATTTATTTGCTTAGTTTTTTTTTTTTTTTTTACCCGTTCTGGATCCTAAGTAGCATAACGACCTGCTGCGTCTTAACCAGAGCCCCTTTTGCCACCACTTTTCAGAGTTCCTGAAGGGCCTTCACAGCTACCGTAGCGGTCCCAGGGCCCTCGAAGTCCCCACTGTACTTCACCCCTACAGGCAGTCCCCTACTTTGGCTGTCCAAACTCCTTAAACCAGGGGATGGAATTAATTTATTCACACACATTTTTTTATTTACAATAACCTGCACTGGTCGAATGCCCTCTAACATTTCATTTATTTTCTCTGTTGCTGTTTAATCTCTTCTTGAATATCTGTACAGATTTTGGAAAAGGATCAAACACTACCGCTGGTAAACTGTTCCACTCCTTCACACCCTTCCCAATGAATGAAAATTTACCCCAATCGCTTCTGCTAAAATTCCTTCTAATTTTATATTTGTGGTCAGTCCTGCCGATATTATTATTTTCCAACTGAAGCCTCTCACGGATATCTCCCCATGCTTCTTCTCCTGTATAGGCTCTATATAATCCTGTAAGTCTAGTTTTCTCCCTTCTCTTACTTAAAGTTTCCCACCCTAGTTTCTTTAACATTTCTGATACACTACTCTTTCTCCTGAAATCCCCTGTTACAAATCTTGCTGCTTTCCTCTGCACACTATCTATTTCTTTTATTAGGTATTCTTGGTGAGGATCCCAAACACTGTTTGCATATTCCAATAATGGACGAACCATACTCAAGTAACTTCTTTCTTTTAATTCTTTGTTGCATCCTTTAAGTAGCCTCATTATGACATGTAACGATCTGTATGCTTTCCCAACAATGTCATCAATATGACTCTTCCAGTGCAAATTACTTTCAAATCTCACACCTAAGTATTTGCACTTGCCATCTTTTGGGATAACTACCTCATCCGAAGTATATTCAAATTCAGTTTTAAAACTCCTGTTTGTAAATGTTGTAACAGTTGATTTGCCTCCATTAACCTTCATATTATTTTCTTCAACCCATTGTTGGATACTTTCAAGGTCCCTTTGTAATTCTGAACAATCCTCAGTGTTGTTTATTTCCCTATAAACAATTATGTCATCTGCATACAATCTTATTTTTGATGTTATATTGTTCCCTAAATCATTTGCGTATATTAAGAAAAGTAACGGACCGATTATACTACCCTGTGCAATTCCCTTCCAAACTTTCTCTTCCTGAGATACATTATTTCCTACTTTGACTTTCTGAACCCTTGAATTTAGAAATGTTTTTATCCAACGTGTAACCCTTACGTCCAATCCTATTCCCTCCAATTTCTTTAATAATATTCCATGTTCCACTCTATCAAAGGCTTTGGAAAGATCTATGGCTATGCAATCTAACTGGCCTCCTGAATCCAACTGATCTGATATGTCCTGCTGAAATCCCACCAGTTGTGCTTCACAAGAAAATTTCTTTCTAAATCCATACTGGCTCCTCATGAACCAATTTTTATCATCACATATCGCTCTGATGTACTTCGATATTAAACTCTCCAGTATTTTACAAACTATACTGGTCAGGCTGATTGGTCTGTAGTTCTATGGTTTCCTTTTATCACCCTTTCCTTTAAAAATTGGTATTATTATAGATTCCTTCCATTCCTTTGGTATTACACTATTATTTATGACATAGTCAAAGAGAAATTTTAAATAAGGCACTATGTACCACCCCATTGTCTTTAATACCTCCCCAGTAATGTGATCACTTCCTGCTGCTTTTCCTTGCTGAAGCAGTTGGATTTCTCTGAAAATATCTTCGTTTGTGAATGAGAAGCTTCTTGTTTCCCTCTGTCTCTCTCCCTCTCTATCTTCTGTTTCGGTTTCCAACTCTTGACAATCATCTACTGAATCTCTAAATTCCCTACTAAATAGGTTTGCTTTCTCAGTATCTGTTAAATAGTGTTCACCCCCTTCTCCCACCATTGTAGGAATTTGGATTCCTTTTCCTTTTTGATTCCTGATATATGAATACAGCTTTTTCCATTTCCCTTTGTGGTCATTACCCTCTTGAAGTATGCCATTCATATAATTCTCTTATGCTTCTTTTTTCACTCTATTCAGTTCCCTCATTAGCTGTTTTCTAGTTTCTCTACTCTCCCTACCCTCTTTGATTTTCCTGTTTACTATTCTACATTTTCTTTTTAATTTTCTTATTTCGCTTGTATAATAAACAGGGTCTGAGGTCATTTTACCCTTCTTAACAGGTACAAATCTCTTCTCTCCTTCCCAAATGATTCCTTTAAATTTAGCCCAAAGTGTATCCACGTTACTCCCTTCACTTATCCAACGACTGAATTGTGATTTAAGGTAAGTCCCAAATTCATCAACTTCAGTTACTTCCTGAATATGGCTTACTTGATTCGTTAAATCTGTATTCTGTTTGACACATTCACGGCTTCTTTAATTTTATATGTCTGTACTTTTACTATAACATAATCAGTGGCGAAGCATGAACTAAGTAAGGGGGGAGACAGAGATTTTTCTAAAATTTAAACTATTTTAATCACATCAGTGTATATATGGTATTTTGTTTTCGACGCGTACAGATCTACATTCAATATTATATTAATGACTGAAACTAAGACAAATCCTATAACAACCTATAATCCTACATGCACTCGTTTTATTTTTAAATATAGACTAAATGGGCAGTGGGAGTTGTCATATATTGCTATGTAGATTTAATAAGAGAAAGAAGAAATAAATAGATTTTCGTACAAGTCACCTTAAACAATATTCTTGTAAATGATTTAAATCCGCCTGTCCTTCATTTCAGCAAATATATCTATTACCCTCATCTTGAAGTCTCTGGTTGGTCACTGAATTCCTTAAATAGGTTTTAATTCGTTTCAAGGCATTAATAGCGCGTTCACTAGAAACTGACGTTAACGGAATATACGGCATCTAGTTAAGCAATTTTGTTGTTTCCGTATGCATACACTGGAGTTCGTTATTCAGAATGTAAGCCAGTAGTTGCGGGGGTTATAATACCTTAACTAATAATGTCGGGCAAGGAAATGCATTTACTTGAAGGGTTTTCATGCTGTCATTCATTTATTAGGTGTACGTTTGCTATATTTCGTATTTGAATGTGATTATTTTATTTTTAGACTGTCTTATAATAAAATAAATTCAAATTAACTACATTAAAAGCATGTGTGAGATGATAGCCAATAAGAGCACCTTTATACCTGGGATCCAAATACTAGCCGGAGAGCAAGAAGAGACGCTGGCAAGTCTGTCTACTGGGCGGAGAAATCTCGCTATAGGAAAGTCATAGTTCCACAGTCAGCACGTACAGATAGCGTTAGTGTTGCTCTATCTGAAATCAAAGGGATCATACACAGAATGGACAGCGTCTACTTTCGCCTACGTGCTTCGTGTAACTGACGCGAGCCCTGACATTGCCGAAGTGAGACGAAAATAAGTAAAGCGGGGAATACGATAATGTCATGAATGTGAAAATAACTAATGTTCTAAAAATAATTTAATTAACTAGACAGTATTTCGTTCACAAAATGTTAAGGGTACACGCTGTCTACCCTGTCTCCCCTGACGCTTCGCCCCTGAACATAATCACGGCCTATTTAATTCTGTATGTCCGTACTTTCTTCTAATGTATTTCTCTACTATATAATCTTTGTCATTTTATTACGATGCATGGTGTCGTAATATCTCGTTTTTCATATGAACAGGGCAATAAAATGGTACATTTTACCTCCCTGCCACGTATAAATAAATGTACTGCTCGCAGTATATTTATTTCAATTTCATTCCTGTATACAAATGGAGCTTTTCATTGACCTGCTTCAATTAATTCGTCATGCATATTTTTGGAATTGTAGTTTGTTTTTTATCCATGATCTTCTTCATAATATCGTTTCATGCTGGAGGCATTGTATACGTTTCTGTACGTTCCAATTAAGTTCTCAACCACATAAGCATTGTTGCCTAGTACCTTCTTTGCTATGTAAGGACCATCAAATAAGTGAACAAATTTTGCAAATATTCACTCTGAAACATTAGGATTTTGTGCCTTTTCAATCATTACCACATCATTAGCTTTAAAAGGTAGGTGGAATCTTTTGTTTCGAACCCTTCTCCGTCGTCTATCGACTTGTTCTCTAAGTCTGGCATTTACCATTTGGTTGATTTCTATACGGCTGGGTTTTGGTTCATCATTTTTCCCTAGGATATAATCCCATGTTCTTGTTGGTTGTTTGTTTAAATGTACAAGACTTTGTATCTGATTGGTTGACTCGTGAATTGTGTTAATCATACATTCTTCAATTATATTTATTACATTAATCCATTTCCAATGGCTCTCAGAACAGTATATTCTGCAGTACTTTGATGCCTCCTGCATGCATCGTTCCACGAGTATATGCTTCATTTCCAAGACACGCATTGCTTCTTGAAACTTAACTGATGTGAACTGTGTTCCTCTATCTGTCAGTATTTTCCTTAGCTTTCCCATTCTAGGTAGAATACTTTTATTTATTGCTTTTAGCACTTGTTTAGTTGTAGCTCTCTGAATTGGTTGCAATACTACGAATTTTGAAAATACATCCATGGTGACAATTATATATTTATATCCTCTAGTAGCTGGTGGTAATTTACTGAAAATATCCATTGTAAATATTTCTCTAGGGGTTGTTGGTAATATAGCAACTGGTTCATGCTTAGTTAAGAAGGATTCATGCTTTGTTCTCTGACACTTATCACACGTCTTAATTACATTTCTAACTGTTCTCATGATTCCTTTCCATGTGAACCTTTCCAATGTCGTTCTTGTTACCTTCTCCTTTCCCCCGTGTCCTATTACCCTATGAGTATGCCAAATGATCCCTTTTTGCAAGGACTGTGGTGCCACTATCCGTATTTTATTCAAATCCTTGCTGATATATTTCATTAGCATCCCATTTTTCAATACGTATTGACTACTTCTATTCAGTTGCCACTCGTTCTCCAAGTCATTCTGTCCTATCCTCATAATTTCTAATGCTAACTTTTCGTCTGATCTGTGCGATATCCCTCAATTTTTCCAAGAATTATTCATCCTGCTGTATTAGCTGAATTCGTTTTACAACTTCTACACTCATTTTATTCCAGAGTAGCAGCGAAGAGGGGGTGTCTCCTCTGGCTTAGAGGAAAAATTAGCCTCTATATCGGATAGATTTTTCCTCGCCAGTGTAGTGAATTGAAGTTTTCAGACTCATCGGGTACTCCTTGGGAACAGACAAGCAAAATAGCATAGTTTTCACCGTGGGACTCTCCACTATTCGTCACCCTCCAAAAGAAAAAGTGTGTTTGCGACTGTCTGCGACCTGGTCTTTTCCAGCTCTGGAACTTTGGACTGTTAGATTGGCAGTGTAGTTTTGTTCTTTGAAAGTGAGCAAATGTGTGGTTTTTCGTTTGATCGAGTATTTCATATGATAGCATTGATTTTAATTGTGGCATTCCCACTGACGTCATTGTAATTACCTATGTTGAATTCAGTTTGAGAAAACCACAAAGTCTTTGAGGATGTAAAAAGGCAGCTGGAGAGTGAGTGACTGCCATTATAATGAAAATTCTTCAACTTGATTGTCACTGATGGTAGGCAAGAGGACCTACCATTACAACGAAAATTCTCAATCCCATTCTTCACATGACAAAAGACGTTTGGTGACTTCTCTGTCACGTTTCTAGGGTAATGTTAAGAGCTATGTAATTGAATACAATCTTACTCGCAACGTGTACACACCTAACCTAGAATTCTGTACACATTGTAGAATTCCGTAGCAAAGCATGGTTACATCAGCTAATCTTAAGAAAGATTTTGATGGAATTTTGGTTTGTCTCATCCACCATAAGCTGAATCTGTCAAAAAATGCTCATAATAGTCTGATGGTTTTGCTGTATGTGCCAAATTAGAACTATACTGTAAACTGAATAATTGGTAAAAGGAAAAATTTCTGTTTTCCTTCATACGTGTCGCATTCCATGTCTGCGTCTGCCTCTCATACATCACCCTCACTTTCATTAATTGTGGTATCCCCACCAGACTAATCACTTCCTGAACACTCGTCACAACTGGGTGACAGAAAATCCATATCAGAGTTTGAATCACTGTCATTATCACCACAAGCTTTGCAGCCTCATCACTTTCATTATACTCTCTCATAATATCAGCACATTCAGGTTTGCTCGATTCAGGACAGTCATTGGCATGCAGAATTCCATTTTCATCTAAATATTTATTCATATTTGCAGGTACTATCACCCAGAGCAAATTTTGAATGAAAATGACATTGGCTTAGGGCAGTCACTTGAAGTTCTTGCACCAGACAGCAGCCATCAGGCTGGTAGGTCAATTTTTTATGACCCCTTCTATAGATTTTCGCCTTGTGTTTTATCAACAATATATTGTAACCAGAAATGCTTATACTTTAAGCTTGAAGAGCACAAGATGGTATGCAGGGTGTGTACGGCACATTAAATTGGAGTGGTACCGAAAGTGAGAGGATTTGCTTTGAATGAAGTTCTAAATAATTTTTTTAACTGTTTGTTTTATTCTAAAAAGTCAAGTTCACATCACCTCAGTGCACTAGAAGATGAATTGGGCGTGACCTTTCTCCGTCCTGTGGCTGGCGATGTCCAACGTTGCTCTGCTACTCCTCTCGTCTTCACCATGTAACCACGTATACTCCCATGAGGGAAGCTCTGGAAGTTCTAGAAATTCTTGAAGTTCTTGAAGATCTTGGAGGTGTAGGAGTTTGGTTCGCCAAGATCACTTAGTCATAGGATAGCGTGAACACACACATTTAAGCTCTTGTACATATTGGATGTGTTAGTTAGGTGTAATTTCTGAACTGAAGAAAATAAATGCACTGATGCCGTGTCAAATGTCAATGAAATCGAAAACAAATGTTTCTTTAAAGCAAATAAACTGCCCTGCAGGTGAATGTCAATAGAATCAAAACCGCAAATAAACTGGCCACTTGAGAAAATAAAGAAATTAACTTTCATGCGGCCGAATGTCAATAGAATCAAACCCACAAATAAACTGGTCACTTGAGAAAATAAAGGAATTAACTTTCATGCAGCCAAATGTCAATAGAATTGACCCTGCATTCTTTTTAACGTATGTGACTCTTGGCACAAATTATGATATTGTTCACAAATAGTTCACTTAAGTTTTTAACGTTCGAAGAATCTAGCACAATTATTTGTAGAGTTCTATGGCTTAGCGATTGTTTTGCATGTATTTACAAAGTTTATTTAACACTGTTATGATGCTATGAATGGCAGTTACTCCACTTCGGTAGAGAAAGTTAAATGCTTCACCTGTGAAATTAGTTCCATTCACACGCACTGTCACATTAATGTTCAAACACGAATAATAATAATAATAATAATAATAATAATAATAATAATAATAATACTGGTAAGTAAAGTAAACTCTTGTCCTCATCCCGAGGTGGTGCAGCTCTTTTTAGACACACCCCCAATGGAGGTGAGCTGCATGTACAATTTCAACCACATACCAGCCCTCCTGCCATTCTTAAATTTCTAGAAGTTCCGGGAATCACACCCGGGCCCCCGAGGACTGCAGATAATAACACTAACCATTGTGCTATGGAGATGACAATAATACGGGTAAGGCTTTATAATACTTCAATAGTGAAAATTAGTTCCTTTCATTAATAGTTCTGGGTTCAAGGCTTTATAATACTTTGATAGTGAAAATTAGTTCCGTTCACTAACAATTCTGGGTTCATTTAAAGATACCATGAAATCATAAGTTAATTAACACATGAAGTTTGATGTTTTCCTAACATTCAGATTTCACTTCAAAAATACAAGTCCTAATGCACTTTTCCAGATTCTAAGTTCGCACCACGAACCTACTACACTGGCGTCGCAGGGGGAGAGGTGATACTCCCACGTGGCGTGTCCCAGGTGGCGGATAGGGGGGTCCTAACCGGCTTTGCTGGCGGACTTGAGGGAAATAAAATACCTCTCGTGGACCAAACACAAAACCCCCCTGTGGGTGGGGACGCAGAGGAAGAATACACTCATGGTATCCCCTCCATGTCATAAGAGGCGACTAAAAGGGGCGACCAAGGGATGATCCAATTAGAACCATGAGACTACTTAAAATTAGTACCATCACGCAGGGAACACCATGGGTTGCATTTACTTGCGTGTAGTACCACTATGTTAGGTACGCGATAGGTTTGTGATCAGTAGTGACAGTGTATAAATCAGGAGGTGGGTCCTACAGTACCTGTGATTTGTACCCCTACATGAGTGACACCATGGGATTAGCGACACCCACCTATGCTCAGTTCCCACTATGTGAGGAATTCCACGAGTTTCTGTGGTTAGTGCCCTTATGTGAAGAACGCCATAGGTTTGCGTTGCCTTTATAGGTTTGCGTTGCCTGGAAATAGCGCCGCAAAGTCTGTGTTACATGTGAGCATTACACTACCTCTGAATAGTACCATAATATGTGGAATACTGCGAGTCTACACTATTTTTGATTTACACATAGCATGGTTCTACTTTACTAGCGATAAATACCATTATGAGGGGCCGATGACCTGGATTTTGGACCCGTTTTGACTACAGCATAATGAATTCAGCATCGTGCTATAGAAGCAGTCCCTTGATCAGTAATATTATTGTTTCAGCTTATAAATCTCATATTTATTCCGTATTGGCTCAGCACAACTAAGGTTAAGTTATGAGTAGGTTCCCACCTTCCAATACTTATCAATTTCTATATAATAGGCTTATTAATTACATAATATAAACCATATAATCTCTAGTACGTGTTTCGTTCCGATTATGGAACATCTTCAGCTAAAATTTGATTAAATGGCAAGACAATTAAAATACATTGATGTTATGATGATACAAAAGCTAAAAGATATGATAAAATGGCTCGAAGATTAAAACATATAATAATGATGAAATAAAGTTCATTCATGTTGGTTAAAAATTCAACAAGTCAGTGTTCAAATGACGAATTAAAAACGGCGATAAGATTCTTCTTCATGTTGGAGATGTGTACATTTTGTTAATCTTGAAGATAAATTGAAGAAATACAAGATTTTCTTATATGTATACATCTTATCGCCGTTTTTAATTCGTCATTTGAACACTGACTTGTTGAATTTTTAACCAACATGAATGAACTTTATTTCATCATCATTATTATATGTTTTAATCTTCGAGCCATTTTATCATATCTTTTAGCTTTTGTATCATCATAACATCAATGTATTTTAATTGTCTTGCCATTTAATCAAATTTTAGCTGAAGATGTTCCATAATCGGAACGAAACATGTACTAGAGATTATATGGTTTATATTATGTAATTAATAAGCCTATTATATAGAAATTGATAAGTATTGGAAGGTGGGAACCTACTCATAACTTAACCTTAGTTATATTATTGTTTTGTGCCAGCTTCTGTGCATGTGAGGCACTGTGGGTCAGATCCACTGATAGTTTTAAATTCATATCCGTCCATCCATTCATTCTTCGTCCTCAAGCTTTGAATTCTGGTCAGTGGAGGATTTTGGACTTTTTAAGTTGTCATTTCATTTTGTCTCATTTCGTACCATTAGGGGCCGATGACCTCAATGTTAGGCCCTTTTAAACAACAAACATCAATCAATGTAAGTTTGCAAGACTATTGAAATGTTTCAATCACTTCTCACCGTAATTTCGCATCGTTGACTGTAGACTTTGATTCCGTACTGTTACGTCGCGGCACAAACTTCCACCAGCCAACCATCCTGGTTTGACTGTGGGACAAGACTGTGTTGTGTTGAATTTTTGCTCCTCTGTTATACCAAAGTCGTGGAGATTACAGCTGTTTCATTTCTTACAATATCTTCCTTAATCAGAGGTGGATTTTAACGAAACTTGGTGGTATTGGAGATATTGAAATGTTGTATACAATGATGTTATTATATTCATATTATATTTCCTATAAGAGTTATTTATGATAGAAGGTTTGGAAGGTTCTATGGATGATACAACTTAGCCTTGGCAAGCCGGGGCTGGTTCCTACGTCACTCATAACATGCTCGCTATAGCAGGCTGCGTTGGCATGCAACGCGTATTTTAAGTTTGAAATACTTAAACTCTAATGCTGGACCAGTGTTCCTGGTACAATATATATAAATGCATGGTCGAGCAGGGAATGTGAAGACTTCTTAAAATCGGTTTGGCACATAAGGAACGGAAAGCCGCAAATGGCTGGCAACTAACGTGTTAATTTTGCATATTTACCACGAGAACGCACTTGTACAAACTAAATGCGACTACACGCGGTAGCATTTTAGTGAGGTGCAGTTTGAAACACACCTCCAGATAATAAGCAGCATCACACTTGGTACACCAGTAAACATTTTCCTTTCTCTTGCTTTTGTAACATGCTACTCACTGCCGTATATCCTTGCCTTTCTCTCTGTGGGCGGACATTCTTTCAGCAAAGTGTCCCCTGGTCAGACCTGCCACGGTTTTGTCTGAAGAATCTCTTCCTGAGACCATTCTTTCTACTCCAAACTCTTATTCTGCTTATTGGCTCTCAACAATTCATCATGGATATTACAGTAGGTGTCACTTTGATAACTCGTAAGTAACTCACGTATAGAGTATTTGTAACTCTGCATTTCTTCAGTATAATCTGGAGTGGACTGTAAGAAATACATCATTTTCTGATCACAGACTTATAGAAATAAAATTGGAATCCAATCTGTATAGGATTATGCCAACTACCTCAAGTATTTATCTCAAAAATACAAAACCAAAATTGTCAAATGGTCTCATTTTCAACGACCAGTTAAAACAAGACTAGCAAGCATCCCTGGAAAAATAAATAAATGCGCAACATCAGCAGAACTTGACCAAGTAGTTGATAATTTAACAGATGAGGTCACAGCCATTTGTGAAGCTCATCTCCCACGGATTTCTGAAGCACAACCAAAAGACTTTTGGTGGAATTCAAGTCTCAACATTATAAGAAAATGAGTCCTAGCCTCCTACAGAAGATAGAAACGATCTAGAAGTGCAACTTTACGAGAAATATATGAACAAAGATATTATGAACTTAAAAGTGAGTATAAGAATTTGTTAATGCAGGCAAAAACAAATGCCTGGAAAAAGTTCTGTTCCTTACAGAATGCTAGTAATCCATGTGACATTGTGTATATAATGTGTCTGAAGCCCAGAGACTTCAGTAGGATACTGGCCTCGATAAAAACAGAAAAGGGTTTCACCAACTCTACACTGGAAACAGCAAATGTTTTGATGGACCGTTTTGTCTTGGTAGAAGACAATGACTATGAATTTCAAAAGATTGTATCCAATTTTGCTGCTAATTCACCAGATATTAAAGATGACCTTGTGTTTACGGATAAGGAGGTGGACCGAATTATCTCTAACTTGAACGACCAAAAAGCTCTGGACTGGACGGAATTTCAGCCAACATTGTTAAACATGTTCATTACTGCAATAGAACCAGCTTTTGGGTGGTTAGGCCGTGTGCATAATGCAGAGTTTCGTCCAGACGTGCCATTTGGACTCATCAGCTGGAATGGCACGCCCCTCCAGGACTCTGCATAGCAGAGGCAGACCAAACTGTGTGGCCCCGCCGAGTTAGCAAATCAAGTTTGCTAACCTGCTAAAGGAGAAAAGATTTCTCCGTTCAAAAAAATGCTCCCCCATTGGAGATACAACATCAAAAAAGTCTTTCACGGCCGCAGATCTTATAATCACAGCAATAGAACCAGCTTTTGGGTGGTTAGGCCGTGTGCATAATGCAGAGTTTCGTCCAGACGTGCCATTTGGACTCATCAGCTGGAATGGCACGCCCCTCCAGGACTCTGCATAGCAGAGGCAGACCAAACTGTGTGGCCCCGCCGAGTTAGCAAATCAAGTTTGCTAACCTGCTAAAGGAGAAAAGATTTCTCCGTTCAAAAAAATGCTCCCCCATTGGAGATACAACATCAAAAAAGTCTTTCACGGCCGCAGATCTTATAATCACAGCAATAGAACCAGCTTTTGGGTGGTTAGGCCGTGTGCATAATGCAGAGTTTCGTCCAGACGTGCCATTTGGACTCATCAGCTGGAATGGCACGCCCCTCCAGGACTCTGCATAGCAGAGGCAGACCAAACTGTGTGGCCCCGCCAAGTTAGCAAATCAAGTTTGCTAACCTGCTAAAGGAGAAAAGATTTCTCCGTTCAAAAAAATGCTCCCCCATTGGAGATACAACATCAAAAAAGTCTTTCACGGCCGCAGATCTTATAATCACAGCAATAGAACCAGCTTTTGGGTGGTTAGGCCGTGTGCATAATGCAGAGTTTCGTCCAGACGTGCCATTTGGACTCATCAGCTGGAATGGCACGCCCCTCCAGGACTCTGCATAGCAGAGGCAGACCAAACTGTGTGGCCCCGCCGAGTTAGCAAATCAAGTTTGCTAACCTGCTAAAGGAGAAAAGATTTCTCCGTTCAAAAAAATGCTCCCCCATTGGAGATACAACATCAAAAAAGTCTTTCACGGCCGCAGATCTTATAATCACAGCAATAGAACCAGTTTTTGGGTGGTTAGGCCGTGTGCATAATGCAGAGTTTCGTCCAGACGTGCCATTTGGACTCATCAGCTGGAATGGCACGCCCCTCCAGGACTCTGCATAGCAGAGGCAGACCAAACTGTGTGGCCCCGCCGAGTTAGCAAATCAAGTTTGCTAACCTGCTAAAGGAGAAAAGATTTCTCCGTTCAAAAAAATGCTCCCCCATTGGAGATACAACATCAAAAAAGTCTTTCACGGCCGCAGATCTTATAATCACAGCAATAGAACCAGCTTTTGGGTGGGGTTAGCAAACTTGATTTGCTAACTCGGCGGGGCCACACAGTTTGGTCTGCCTCTGCTATGCAGAGTCCTGGAGGGGCGTGCCATTCCAGCTGATGAGTCCAAATGGCACGTCTGGACGAAACTCTGCATTATGCACACGGCCTAACCACCCAAAAGCTGGTTCTATTGCTGTGATTATAAGATCTGCGGCCGTGAAAGACTTTTTTGATGTATCTCCAATGGGGGAGCATTTTTTTTGAACGGAGAAATCTTTTCTCCTTTAGCAGGTTAGCAAACTTGATTTGCTAACTCGGCGGGGCCACACAGTTTGGTCTGCCTCTGCTATGCAGAGTCCTGGAGGGGCGTGCCATTCCAGCTGATGAGTCCAAATGGCACGTCTGGACGAAACTCTGCATTATGCACACGGCCTAACCACCCAAAAGCTGGTTCTATTGCTGTGATTATAAGATCTGCGGCCGTGAAAGACTTTTTTGATGTTGTATCTCCAATGGGGGAGCATTTTTTTGAACGGAGAAATCTTTTCTCCTTTAGCAGGTTAGCAAACTTGATTTGCTAACTCGGCGGGGCCACACAGTTTGGTCTGCCTCTGCTATGCAGAGTCCTGGAGGGGCGTGCCATTCCAGCTGATGAGTCCAAATGGCACGTCTGGACGAAACTCTGCATTATGCACACGGCCTAACCACCCAAAAGCTGGTTCTATTGCTGTGATTATAAGATCTGCGGCCGTGAAAGACTTTTTTGATGTTCATTACTGTCTTTTGTCTCTTTTTATAATTCTTTTTGATAAGTGCCTCAGGTTATGTTCCTTTTCCACCTGCTGGAAGAAATCTGTAGTCAAAATGATTCCTAAGCAAAACTCTAAAAATGTATTTTTTGTCAATGCATTGCGACTATTATGTCTGTTAGCCTTGCTACGAAAAATTTTAGAAAAACTGTTAATTGATCGTATTATGTATTTTCTTCGTGCAAACAGTTATTTGAGTGATAGATAATTTGGATTTTCTCCACAAAGATCTACAGAAGACTTGGTAACATATGTTGTTGATTGGGCTAAGGAAATCTTTTTACATCAGCAAATTGGCATACTGGTGTCTCTGGACATTTCTGGTGCATTTGATAATGCATGGTGGTTCAAAATTCTTCATCAACTAAAAGTTAAAACCTGTCCAAAGAATTTATTTAAATTAACACAGAGTTATTTTAGTAATCACAGTGTACAGTTAACAATAGGTACCAGAACAATAACTAAGACTCTTGTTAAGGGGTGTCCTCAAGGTTCAATATGCAGTCCAGGTTTCTGGCCTATACTATATGATGATTTACTGCAATAAACTCTTCCACAAAATTGTAATATTATAGCTTATGCTGATGATGCTCTTCTCTTGGTTAAGGCTAGTACTGTAAAGGAATTGAATATTTCAACAAATTCTGCTTTAGAAATCATATATAAATGGGGATGTGATTAATTACAATTTAATCCTAACAAAACTACTGCAATGTTAATAACAAAAAAAAGTGAAGAAACCAAAGATCAGATTGGACTCAAAACAATTAGCATTTGAAGACAAAATACCTTACGAGGACGGTTTGAAAAGTTCTCGGAATCACCGTTAGATGTCGGTGCTAGAGCAACGAGGTTCCCGCGCAATAATCACACATCCTTTGTGAGTGAACATGTGGCGCATCAGTGCTCTAGCTTCAGGAGTGTGGTAGTGACGACTCTTTGTTGTTGTTCCCGCGTAGTGATTTGTGACAGTGGAAAAAACTGAGATTCGAGCAGTGATTAAATACTTTGTAAAGAAAGGTATGAAAGCAAAGGAAATTCATGCCGACTTTCAGAACACACTGGGGGACTCTGCTCCTTTATTTTCAACTGTTGCCAAGTGGACCAGCGAGTATAAATTTGGTCGGGAGAGCTTGGATGATAATCCGCGTATTGAATGGCCAAAAAGTGTTACGACCCCAGAATTTATCACAAAAGTGCATAAAATGGTCATGGAGGATCGTAGACTGAAAGTGCGGGAGATAGCTGAAGCTGTAGGGATGTCTTCTAAATGGGTATATTATATTTTAACCGAAGAATTGGGTATGAAAAAATTATCCGCAAGATGGGTGCCGCGGCTCTTGACATTGGACAATAAACGCACCAGATTGGAAATGTCCGAACAAAGTCTGGCCCATTTTCAGTGCAAACAACAAGATTTTTTGTGCCGGTTTGTGACTACAGATGAAACTTGGGTCCACTACTATACCCCAGAGACAAAACAGCAGTCAAAGCAGTGGAAACATGCTGATTGACCACCACCAAAGAAAGCAAAGGCAGTGCGTTTGACCGGAAAGTTCATGGCCTCAGTTTTCTGGGATGCAAAAGGCGTTCTGCTGATAGATTATCTTCCTACTGGCCAAACAATTACGGGGCAGTACTATGCAAACCTCCTAGACCAACTACAGGAAAGGATACGCGAAACAAGGCCTGTTTTGGCAAGGAAAAAGGTCATCTTTCATCAGGGCAACGCTCCGCTGCACACAAGTGATGTTGCCATGGCAAAACTTCATGAACTGGGGAACGAATTGTTGCCACATGCACCTTATTGACCTGATTTGGCACCATCAGACTTTCATCTATTCTCCAAGCTGAAAATTTTCCTTGGTGGACGGAGATTTTCTACAAGAGAAGAACTGACAACCGAATTGGAGAGGTATTTTGCAGGCCTGGAGGAATCTCATTTTCGAGATGGGATCAAGGCATTGGAACATCGCTGGACCAAATGCATTAGTCTACAGGGAGACTATGTTGAAAAATAAAAGCACTTCCACCAAGGTAAGATACTTAATTCTAGTACATTCCGAGAACTTTTCAAAGCACCTACGTACTTGGGAGTCATAATAGATAGTAAATTAACATTTCGAGCTCATTTTCAGTGCTTAGCTGAAAAGGCTGGTAAATTCTTGCAAGGATTGTCTACTGCTTGTAAACCATCTTGGGGTCTGAATTCAGATACCTTACACATAATATATCATGGATCGTTTGAGGCTATGATATTATATTGTACTTGAGCATATCAAAATGTCCTGGAGAAGAAATGGGCTCAATGTAAATTTGCTCAAATTCAGAGAGGATTTATACTCAGAATAATACGAGGTTATAGAACAATATTCACTCATGCTTCTCTTGTTATAGTATAGAACCTTTGCATCTGAAAGCCATAGCCAAAGCTGAATTGACTAATACTAAGAAAGGAAGACAATGCAATAAGGTAATACAAGAATATGATATTGAGCAAAAAGTAAATATCTTTGAATGTGGTCATCCTGCATATCATTATGATTATCGCTGAATGTTTTCTCTCAAAAGGGGTAAAAGTTTACACAGGTGGCTCATGCACACGCAAAGAGGATTGTACTAATCTCGTAGGAAGTGCCTTTGTTGTGTATAAAGATGAAGCAGAATATATTTTAAGACTATGAAACTTTCCTCCCAGTGTTCCATTTTTCAAGCAGAACTTCTTGCTATAAAATATGCAGTTCAGTAGATAAAAGAAAGTAAGTTTAGTGCATATATACATAGTGACTTGCAAGCAGCTCTGAAATCTATGAGTTACAATTATAATTTAAATTCTTTGGCATGTAGCATTAGGACAGATCTCTCACAGTATGGAAGACATATCTGTTTTAAGTGGTGGTTAGTGACTCGCAGCTGTGAGCTCGCATCCAGGAGATAGTCGTTTCGAACCCAACTGTCGGCAACCCTGAAGATGGTTTTCCATGCTTTCCCATTTTCGCACCAGGGTGTACCTTAATTAAGGCCACGGCCGCTTCCTTCCCATTCCCAGGCTTTTCCTGTCCCATCGTCGCCATAAGACCTATCTGTGTCGGTGCAACGTAAAGCATATAGCATCATCTGTTTTAAGTGGGTTAAAGGGCATGAAGGTCTGTTAGGTAATGAAAGAGCAGATGAGCTTGCTAAACTTGCAGCATTTAGTGACAATGAAACTGTATACAAAAAAAGTGAAACGTGAATTATATAAATTCACAATCGGTGAATGGTCAGAGCTGTGGAACTTAAGTAATAAGGGTGAAGTTACAAGAACAATCTTTTTTCCCACTGTACAGGACCGTTTGGACTGCAGTTTATTGAAACCAAACTTCCCCAGCACTCGGTTTCTTTCGGGTCACGGAAAATAATTGTTGTACAGTAATGTTAGTCAAACCTATTTTTAGGATATCACAAGATCTGTTGTTTAAATGAATTTTTAAGTTTATGTAGTTTACAATATTTTAGGAAAACTTAAGAATAGTTCTTTTCCTTTTCTCCCAGTTTAGTTAATTTGTGTATGTAATCACTCACTTCAAAAAATTTGTATTATATGTTTGTACTATTTAAGGTAACTAGTTATAACCTACAGCCCTAATATGCTAGACAAAGTAGGGCTTTTTAATGGATAATAATAAATAAATAAATAAATATATACTTTCTCAAAGTGTACTCACAAGACATTGTTAACAATTTTAGAACACCAGGAGAGTATAAAAATTTGTTAACATCTATTGATCATCACGCAAATTGAAAGAATGACGTTTCATAAAACTTGTTGAGAAAGGGTATTTGATGTGTTATAATATTACGCTAGATATGGACGTGTAGAACAGGTAGAGTGTATGTCATGTAGTATTTAACGTATTACTAGCAGAGAACTGCTCCGTGATGTTTCACACAAGACACACTGTGCGCCAGGTTAAGGTACAATAACCTTCCACATCTGCTGTGACCTGTCCTATTTGTGCATGCCCAATTTCCTGTGAGTATCTGAACTTCATTGCCACTACTTTCTTTACAGCAAATTTTCATCCATTCAAATTATGAGAGAAATGGTTAAATGAAGGAAACAATATTGGAATTATTTGCCTGCTTATGTTGATCAACTTAGGGCTCATGTGAATGATGTGAGGATGGCTGTACACTTCTCAAAATTGCTACAAAGCAACTGTTGGTCTATCTTTACACTCTAGTGCAGAATATTCCATTTGTCTGTCCAAAATCAGTTGTTTTATTTCCTGTTAATGCACTGTTATTCCACTATGCAGCATTTATATCACTTCTTGTATACTTTGTATCTTTTGGTTGTTGTACATTTGACACTGTTTTGTGTATCCTTATTTTATAGTGTTTCCTCCCTTCTTGTGTTTGTCTTCACCTGAATGAAAATTAACTTACAATATATTCACCTCAGACTCAGAATAAAGCTCCCGAGTCTCTTTAGAACGCATCACGTAGTTTAGTCAATGGGTAAATTTGGTCTTGGTAACCCAGGTAAAGGAAATACACAAATCAGCAGCATTTTGTTGGTTAATGTTTTAGCAGTTATAGTCATTTTATATTTTTGAGGTCTCCTTGAATTTAGTTTATTTTCATCTGTTTATTTAGCTATCTACGAGGGCTGTAAATAAAGTAGTGACCATAGTGATAGAACGCAATATTTAATGAACTAACAAGTACAGTACCATTACATTCCTTCAGTGTAATCACCCGCAAAGTCTATTACCTTTTGCCATATGTTGGGAAGCCATTGGGGACCGTTAGTAAGGCGTTCTGTTTTGATGACAGCAACAGCTTGCCCTACTGTACGGAGTACATATGCCACATCAGGAAATCTGTGGCCTCGGAGGGGGTCCTTCAACTTTGGAAACAGATCAATGTCACAAGGACTCATGTCTGGTGAGTATGGAGGGTGTTCCAAGACCTCATTCCTACCCACACAAAATGCCTTGACCCTTCATAAAACTGTCCTATACGTAATGCATTCTCGCCAAAGGCTTCACGTAATCTTCTATAATATTCTGATGCATTTTTGCCATGAGCAACCTCTATTTTAATCCATAAACATGATCACCTTTTGAAAAAGCTCTTTAGAGCTGTGAAATCAACACTTTTCACCTCAACGCCACACAGCAACAACATTCCTAACTAGCTGCCAGTCATATTCACAATACACATTAACAACAGTGCCACCTGACCACTCTCATATCCTGTTTGTGCATGCCCAATCTCCTGTGAGTATCTGAACTACATTGCCACTACTTTCTTTACAGCCCTCGTATATACAAGTCATATCTAGGATTTCTGCTGTAAAATTGATGCTTATTTATATTATCTTATATTCCTTAATTATGCATTGTTTTATATTATTTTGAAGTCTTGACTAAATGCTCGTCTAGGACTCCCAGGTTTGATTACCAGCCAGGTCAAGGATTTTAGACTTCATTGGTTAATTCCAATGGCTGGGAACTGGATATTTGTGCTGTCTTTGGCATTGAAATTCATCATAGGTAAGGTCCCATGTTCACAGACATGCAGGTCACTTACAAGGTGTAGACTCAAAAGCCCGGCACCAGGCATCTCCTGAGGCTACACTCCATTATATTATAGTATTTTGAAAGTTATGTTGTGATTAAACCCTTTTCTCTTCACAGTTGTATTTATTACTTCTACAAATGGAAGATCTTTCAAATCCCATGCCAGAAGTAAGGGAGTCTGTTACTGAAGATAAAGCAGATCTGGTTCAGAAAGTAATGTCTTCATTGTTGAGTGAGGATCGACTAGTTTCCATAATGTGTATCCGGAAAGGCAAGGTAAGACAAAAAAAAAAATTTGATTTTAACAGTTATCTAAATCATTCATTTAAAATGCCAAGAAAGCAAGCCTTACACGCACACAAAAGCAAGTGAGTTAAATATTACAGGTTTTAAGGCATGTTTTTGAGCAAAATAATGTAAGAATTCATTGAAAAACTGGCATTTCATAACATCTCTGAACCAGTTACGAAGAAAAGGTCGTGAATTTCGTCAGATTTGCTGTCAGTTTTCTTACCAGTGCAAATCATATTTACTCTTGCAAATTGGTAATGCAGTATATTTTGAAAATTATGATGCTCCAGGTTGTTTCATAATTTTATAATTTATTGTACTGTAGTATTTAAAGCATGAAAATGGATCAGAACAAAGATCTGAGGAATACCCTAGAAGTGTCTCCAGGGAGGTGCAAGAAGTACATGAAGGTCAAAAGCCCTCCAGCCCAACCCAAGAGTTCTCTGGATTAGGGTGACAGAGGAAGAAGTATTCGTAGTTTTTAATATGAATATTTAAGAAAGCTACCGTATTGAATGCAAAATATTTTTTCCAGAAATTTCCCTTCCTAGAATTAGGGTGTAGGAATTATTCAATTGCAAGGATTATTCAAATTATTTGCATATTAAACCTGCATGGACACTGTTAACTAAATCAATTATAGAACACTGGGACATCTCAGATGTACTCTGCCTGCTAATAGATAAATATTGGATCCAGGATCATAAAACTCAAAATGTTTAAAATGCACACATCAAAAAAAGTTTTGCATATTGCTACAGAGTACAGTTGCGATGAAAGTGAAGACTGAATTACTTATAAATCAGTACAACAGTTGGGAAGCTACATATTTAGATGTTTATTGGCTATCTCCAATAATGTACAGTGAAATTGAAAGCATTTTTGCATATTTAAAAAAGGAAGAAGAAGAAGAAACATGAAAATAACCTTAATCTCATATTGACTCCAAAATGTTGCCATGAGTTGATCAATACCTGATATAACCTCCATGGGCCCCAATACACTTCTTAATGCAGTTTGACATGCTTTTCACCAAACCATTCAATACTACTTGAGAAAGGTTGTCTCACTCAACAATCGCTGCCTCAATGAGAGCTGGAATAGTCACTGGAGGTTGAGGGGTGTTCCAGAGTGCTCTTTCAAACAGTACCCACGCCTGGTCTGTACAGTTAAGATCAGGAAAGTAGGCAGGCCAGTCTATTCTGTGAATACCATTCTCCTGAAGAAAGACATTGACAATGCCTGCTCTATGCAGACGACTGTTATCATCCACTAACATCAAATTTGTGCGTAAATTGTCACCGTAGCCTTACACTACAGGTGCTAGGATAATATCCCTGTAACGTATACCTGTCATGTGCTCTCTGATGTGCACAAGAGGGGTATGGCGACAGGCATGATAGTCAGACTGTAAACAGATGCGGGTCTCATCTGTAAACAGTGTTTGGTCCCATTGCTCCCTGGTCCTAGGTTGCTGCTGTCTTGCCCATTGCACTCTGTTGTTAAGCGTACATACTTCTCGTTATGTTGGTCCTCTTGGCCTGTCATCTGATGTCGGTCTGTGACAGAATGGGTTACTCTGTACTTGATCTATATCTGGGAAACGTCACTTAGTTTCACGTGAACGATAGCAGCAACATCAGTCTGTCGCATCCCCTGTTGCGTCATTGTCACTATATGAATGCGATCATGCACGATTACTGTTGTCCTCGCCATTCTGATGCGTACTGAACACACTACATGCTTGCTTTACCCGGTTGCCAGTGCACTAAAGCAAACAGCACCCTTGTTAGCTTGTCACAAAACTATGTCCTGCTATGCTCACTGAAACAGGCTTGTGTACACAGCAGATACGCAAGCACGCAAGAACTAATAATGGGTTTGAGACCACTAAGACTCTTGACCAGCTTGGCCAGCAATATGCAAAATCATTTTTGTGTGTGTAAATGAATTAATCAAAGTAATATCTCAAAACATTAACATTAATTACACTTGAAAATTTTACATTTAATTTTATACATGTAATTTTAAAGATTAATTCGACCCAAAATAATAATCTGATATCTGTTTGCACATAACTACAGTGTTACCTCTCTTTTACACTTTTTAAGGAACCCTAAGAATACTGGAATAAAACATGAGAAACAACTTACATATGTAAAAATGCTCTGGAAAAAGAAGGAAATGTTACGCAAATGCATCTTATTAATTTATAGTGTGTCACTAGTGGGAGACTTGGCTGCTGTTTGTTCCACAACCAACTCCTACACACTTCCTTCCTCTGCAGTTATCATAGCATAATCCACCCAAAGAAAGTCTTCAGTAGTGCTGTGTGACTGCAACATGCTCTATACATCAGGAAGCAGGCTTCCCCCCCCTCCTCCTCCTCCTCCTCCACCAAATATCAACAAGCCGCCATTTTCACAATTACCTATCACTACGTATATGCCACATAGAGATTGCAACCTTAAAACAGTTGAAACAGTTGACTCTTGATGGCACTGCATGTCAGTTCAACACAACACAAGGTCACAAATATCCTTCCTGATAAATCATAACTCCACTGAACAATAACTCATCTACCATCAAGACCACCTCTTTATATATGTACCTGGCCAGGCTTCTAGAAAGATATGTTACCTAAATACCTATTCGTAATTTCTCGAGTGCCTAACAACATGGTTATAATGTATAGAATATTCTACCATCACCTCGTCTGATCTAGAGCCATTCTGGATGTTACAATTTGTTTCACAATTCTGTACAGGATTACACATCATATACAGGTAATAATAAATTACATAGTTTTAATTTACAGGTATTTACATTTACTGATCTCATATAATTATTTATGTACTGTACACATTTCATGACACAACCTCACAAACAACATGATTGTATCGTATGTACATATGATGTAATAATAATACTAAATGGATGTAAACACTTCATAGCCATACATTACAAGTTATAATAATAATAATAATAATAATAATAACAATAATAATAATAATAATAATAATAATAATCCGAGCTCGATACTTGCATTATTTACCCATGGGTGAGAATATTATTTTCAAGTTATATCAGTTTATCATACTTGCGTCAAAGCTAATAGAAATGGAAAGTGTTTACTGGACTTAGTGGTAGTATCGGATTAGCAGTTACGAATACATTCTTCAAGCATAAGGTTATTCACTGCTACACATGGGAGGGTAGGGGCACCAGATCCATTATAGAATATATCTTAACCTAATTTGAAGTCAGGAAATCTGTTAGGAGTGTGGGGGTTTTCCGGGGATTTTTCGATGATACATATGACTATCTGATTTGTAGTGAAGTATCTCTAGACCTAGGATAGAGAAAGTGAAATCTGTCCACAGACGAACAATGGTAGAAAGTCTCCAGGGCGAGGAAATTAGACAGAACATGGATATGATTAGTGAAAAGTTCTGAACAATGCTCGGTAAGCAGGTTCAGGATATACCGAGTGCTTCTCCAGCCCCTTGCAATTTAGTTTCATGCATCCTGCTGTGTCTAGTACCATTCTGAAATACATCGATCCCTCTCCCTAAACTGTGGTAGTATAACTAGATGTGTGGTTACGGGATAAAAACCAGCAGGAATCGTAATCACTACTGTTAATTCATTATGAGTACCCCAAATGAATGCATAAAATCAGCACAGATATGAAGAATATGTACATTACAACAGGAGTTGCACACACAGACCTGGAACAGGTATTGTATAGGCTGGAAACTGTATGCTGCATGTCATACCACACAAGTTCTTGTTTTAACAGGTAGTTGACCTTGATATGGCAATGTTGTTATAAGGACAGTCTGGCACGTTGCGACATCTCCAGCATAATGGATCGGCGTGATGAGATAAGGTGGACAGGATTGTTTAGCTTCTTTGCATACACCACTTGTTTTTTATGATCAATATACATCGCATGGAGATGGCTCCATGATCTTCAAACCACATCCTGCAGCGGTCAAGGAGTGGCATATATTCCAAGAATGGTGGTTTCCTTGGGGAAACCTCAGATAGTGTTCTTCTATCAGAAGTTCATCACGGAAATTGGGACCAATGAGATGATCATGCACGATGCCACGCGATACATTCACTCCGCACTGTACCTGGAAAGTTGCCTGTCCTACCCAGTGGGGGTTATCCACACTCCAGTAATGCATATTATGTCCAGTAACGGTTCCATTGTTGTGGAATCTCACATTATCCGTAAATAAAGTTATCACTAAAAAGACAGGATTGATGTCGGTAATAATAGTAATGTTATTGGCTTTATATCCCACTAACTACTCTTACGGTTTTCAGAAACGCTGAGGTGCCGGTATTTAGTCCCACTGGCGTTCTTTTACATGCCAGTAAATCTACAGACATGGGGCTGACGTATTTTAGCGCCTTCAAATACCATCGGACTGAGCCGGTATCAAACCTACCAAGGATCACTGTCCAGGAGCTGTAGGGTCCATTGACAGAACATCACCTGGGCTTCAAAATTATGACCATGTAACTCCTCGTGTAAGTGCAGATGGTATATATTGTAACGTGTTAGCGGGGTAAATAAATGAATAAATGAGTACAGAACCTGGTAGCGTCTTATTTCTAAGATTTATTAACTTAGCACTACAATTACAGATTTACACACACACACGCGCGATAGCCGAGATTACAACTTACGCAAGTACACTTACACGGTTTGCACTCTCTCTCTTAGTTTCTCATGTTCCATCTACAATGACACACACACACACACACACACACACACAGAGTCATCGATTATGTACACTACACTCACTCAGCCACTCAATCACACTCGTTAGCGCTGTCACGGTCCACAGCCTACACGTGTCTCGCAGGTCGGGATATTATCCGCTGTTCACTCAATTCGTCGAACCCCGTTCGCAGTCCGCGCACGTCGGCACCCAGTGTTCCCTTCGCGCTGCTCCAGAACACTCCAGGTACTCCTCCAGCAGCCAGCCTCAAGGGACACACACACACACACACACACACACACACACACACACACACACACACACACACACACAGACATCAGGGAAACAGGAACGAGTCCTCGGCTCCAACAGGCAGATACTCCATCAGGCTGACATCTGAGTCCAGGCTATCACTGACTGCGCTCTTCGCTAACTCACACCAGCGAGCTCAATCTTGCTTTCACTCACTCACTCACTCACTCACTAACTGACTCTCACTGACTATCTCTCCAAGTTACTCCTCTCCTTATATACCAGCTCTGGGTCTTCCAGAACAGTCCGGATGCTAGATGTATCCAGGAACCTCGCGAGATAGAAGACTCCAGATTAATAGTCAAGTAATTTCCGTCGTCCTCTGCTGTGGGGCCGCGGACGGAGGCGAGAGAGCCGGCCTACCACCAAGTTGCTCGTGATTGACGCACTTAAGCGTAAGGGGGGTGGGGCCAATACGATGATGCCACTGGCGCGTAGCGAGTTGGCATGGCGGACGCCTTAACCATTACAATATGAAACTGCTGGGTATGCAATATCCAAATAACAGACCCCAGCTGATGTCCATCTCCTGTGCATTGGCCCACGTGCTAGTGTGAGGGTTATGTCGGACAGCATCCGACACAACCTCTCCACTGTGAGCAGACATCATGGAGTGATCTCGAACAGGCCATGTCCTTCTGAGAGACGCAGTAGCCCGCATACATTTTTCCACTCTCCGAAATGTCATGCCTGTCTGTTGTCGTCTATTTGGATAGTATTCTTGATACAGGCATTGTGCCTGGTATGCATTCTGTCTAGTTTCTCCATAGACGAGTAACAAAGCCACATACATGTCACTGGAATACATCACGAGGCAGTTTATAAGCTTTGTGTGTTTTTGACTTGCCTCGAAGGAGAGGAGTTCATGCAGCTACATACCTACCTGCCATTGCATGTTGTTTTCATTCCACTAGAGCACGCTTTGCCTTACCTGTGGTCTGTGAAGCTTGGAACATGTATGTTGTAGCTAATTGGTTGCCCGTGTCCTAGCCACAGACCATCACCACCTCATCCTCGTCCAACCCAGCTCAATGCCCTATGCCATGGTACATACGGCCCATTACAGGACCAAACAAGCAAATCAGTATGTTGAAGCTATCAGGTATGCAACCGTACCACATCCCATGTAATTGGTGGCAAAATAAAAATTTTAAAAATACTTGAAAACATTTAAGCTCTTGAAATTACCAGCGTTTTTCCCCAGTGTAGCAGTGGGCTTATCGGTTGGATTGCTACACCTTTCCAAGACACTGGCAGGTAGCGCGCTGTTGAGACAATGTAGGACAATGCAGTGATGGTGCACTAGGAGAAGCATGTTCCTCCACTTGTATAAATGCCTGCCTTTGGCCTTTATATAAAAAAATAAGGCTCCTAGAAGGAAACCTTAATTTTATTTCATTGATTGCAAATTTTGTAAACATTTAAGGCCAAAGGCAGGCATTTATACAAGTGAAGGCACATGCTTACCCTAGTGCACCATCACTGCATTGTCCTACATAAAAGGCTTTCAGTGGTGTCTCAACAGTGCACTAGCCGCCAGCGTCTCGGAAAGATGCAGCAATCCAGCTAATGAGCCCACTGCTACACTGGAGCGAAACACTGGTGATTTCACAATTGAAAAGGCCTAAAGAGTTTAAATTTTCAACATTTGCAATCGATGAAATTAAATTACGGTTTCCTTCTGGAAGCCTTATTTTTTGAAATAATACTTGCGTGAGAGTAGTGTCTTTGAGCACTGTCCACTATCACTACTCCCACCGTGCCTCTGCCAAGTGAGCTATTGCGGGGCTTGACATGCAGCGCGCAGTTACCAGTCTACACAATACCTGCTCCTGGTCTGTGTGTGCACCTCCTCTTGCAAGCTACGTGTTCTCCGTATCTGTGCTCATTTTATGGATTCATTTGAGGTAGAGTCCATGTAACTAAATAACAGCTCTGGTTGCATTTTATGGGAAGCATGATTAAAAGTGTCTCAGCAGAGTTCTCAGGCCACACCCACTCATCTCACGTTAGACTAAAAATTTCATGTTAACTGCAGTGACGGTTGAACTCTTACATTAATACCCATCTTGTTGCGTAGAGCTAAAGTACCAGGCAGCTGCTGCTAGAGTAGGAGAGCTGTTGTGGAGGTTGTTCTATCGTTTGCATCTTATGATGAGAAAAGGAAATCTAGTAGTTTCAGCGCCTGTAAGCGGTGCTATGTCCACATCGTACGAAAGGCGTACTATATTACAGTACTATTTTACAGTTTATTGTTATCTACCCGAATGAAGTACATTACACATCAGTTGTTCTGGACACTTTCTCAATATAGTGAAACCTCAGAATGCGAGTAACTTGGTCTACGAGTGTTTTGCAAGACGAGCAAACATTTTAAATAAATTGTAACTTGATAAGCGAGTGAGGTTCCGCAATATGAGCGTCACGTGTACCTACATTTTCCCCAGCCCTGTGCCTTTGTTGAATGGAGGAACGTGGTCTTTGGTCCTGTAGTGAATACCTTTCAGGAAATAATCTGCCGCTCAAAGTCGTGCTGGTTATGGACAATGCTCCTGCTCATCCTCCAGGCTTTGAGGCCTTGAGGACGACTTACTGACTGGAGAGGAATTCAAGTTCGTTGAGGGTAAGTTCCTTCCTCCCAACACTACTCTAGCCTATGGATCAGCAAGTCATTTCGAACTTCAAGAAGCTATACACCAAAGCACTATTTCAGCGATGCTTCGAAGTGACCGAAGGAATAAACCTTACCCTCCGTGAGTTCAGGAGGAATCATTTCCCCATTGTGAATTGCCTGAAGATCATTGATAAGCCGGGGAGGGAGTCGCCAAGAGAACTCTCACTTCCGCTTGGGGAAAGCTGTGGCCTGACTGTGTTTTTGGAGGTGACTTCAAGGGGATTGTTGGTGACAGTGAGCTGCCGATTGTTGATGAAATTGTGTCCTTAGGGAAGACTATGGGGCTGGAGGTGAATGACGTGGACATTCAAGAGCTGGTGGAAGAACATAGCCAGGAACTGACCACCAACGAACTGATGGGCCTGCATCGCGAACAACAGGAGGATGTTATGGAGGAGTTCTCGTCCGGGGAAGAGGAGGAGGAAAAGTCAATGGAATCTCTCACTTCAACTGAGATTCAGGAGAAGTGCAAAATGTGGGAAACGGTGCAAAATTTTATAGAGAAACACCACCCGAATAAGGCTGTAGCATTGCGAGCAATGAACCAGTTCAATGGCAATGCAATGTCACATTTTCGTGAAATCCTCCAAAAGAGGCATTGTTATTGGACAGGTTCCTCGTTAAAGTTGCTTGAAAAGAAAACAATTTCAGTGAGCCAACAGATAGCAGTGATTCCGTTCGTGAAATTCGTGCTACACAGTAACTTTTCTCATGTCATCTGTAGTCCCCCTCACAACAACGATTCAATGGTAAGGTAAAGTGCACTTTAATTTGTTTTACGTTATATTTTGTTTTAGAAATGGTATGCAAATAAATATTTTGTGTTGTGGACGAATCATCCGTGTTCCAATTGTTTCTTATGGGGAAACTTGCTTTGATATACGAGCGCTTAGGATTACGAGCATGTTGCCGGAACGAATTATGCTCTCAATCCAAGGTTCCACTGTATAATCTCCTTGTAACTGTATGCACTTTTGCCATCGATGTGTCGGTCTCTCCAGACCTTCCTGAAACCGTTCTTGTGGAGTGCTGCATACCCATGCATTGACAGCTGTGTCCAGCTCTGCAAAATCCGCAAAAATGTGACCACACAGAGGTTTCTTCATGTTCCCGAAGAGGAAGCCAAGTCGGGAGAGCATGGTGGGTGTGGCAGCACCGTGATCAATGGCAGCGGTCTCATCACTAGTCAAAAGCCTAGCCATGAAGTCAGCTGGATCTTGATCATGGCGTTGCATAAGTCCTCTGTACACGTCCACACTCCTCTGATTTTCATCTTCAGACAAGAGTCTAGGCACCCACGTGGATGACACCTTCTCCAACTATAAGTGGCCGTGAACGATCCACTGCAGGGTGTTTCGGCTAATTCCCATGGCTCCCTCCATTTCCGTGAATGTGATGCATTTGTTTCCTTGCATGGCCCGTTTGACTCAGGCATTGTAGGCTGGTGTTGACACTGTCACATTCCTACCTGAACTGGTTCCCTTGTCCAGGATAGCTAGAACTCCCCCTATGTTCAAGATTGTCGTTAATTATAAGGAGTCCACTATTTGGTTTTCCACGTCACATACAGTTTCCTAGTCTTATTGCTAGCACATGCATATTGACTGGCTCAATTTGATCTCTTGTGGTATCAAAATTGTCTTTCCTATGGAATTCACAAACATTGGTGTTCATGTCGCACATAAACCTTAGTCTGTATTGCTGTTACGTGCCTTTTGACTGGTTCAGCTTGGACGCGCAATGACTCAACGAACCCTATTTTTACTTTTGTTTTTAATCAATTTGAAAGAATTCTAACCTCTCAATTTTTTATTTAATCCACGCTTCACGCATTGATGTACATTTTAATTCCACAATGCCTATTGTCATACTTGAACAACCCCATGATTGTTTTTATTTTACAGATTGTTTATTGTTAAAGCATTTCAAGATAAATACCTGTTTTTAATTTGCACATATTTTGTTACAGTCTCAAGTCTATTGTTTATATTGTGTTGATTGTTGAATCACTCTTTTATTATGACACGGTTACTCTTTTGATATGAGGATACTATTTTGATCATTTTTTAAACTCAAGACCCTGACCTAGTCTTTGTCTATTAATGGCTGATGATGTTCACTTTGCTGAATGAAACGTGTCCCGTTATTTAAGATACTTCATGATTATACTATAATCCAATGAGTATGTTGTAATGTATTGAATAGGTGGTTGTAAATAAAATTTTATATTTTTAATATATCAACTTCAATACGGTCCTATTATGAGATTAATTACATGAGAGAGAGGCTTTTGAAATAAACTTTTTAAATTGAACTGTTTGTTTATTCATAAAAGAAGACAAGTTGCATATCACCTTTAATACAGCCGGAGTTAGAAAAGAGGAGTGAATGTCCTTGTTGTGGCAGGCGATGTCCTTGCAGCTGGTACTCCTTCCCTACACCATAGGTGAGCTCTCTGTACCATGGGACAATGTGAATTCCCATGACGACTAGAAGTTCTGGAAGTTATGGCAGATCGCAGATGGTCTGAGAGTCTTAAGTTCCAGGGTTCACTCATGGTACAACCATGTACACTCGACTGATCATTGGACCAGTTTGAAATGAAATTGAATTGTTTGAATGGTCTCCATGAAGGAAGTAAAGAAATGTGGTTATACCGTGTAGAATGTCAATCACAAACATTTCTTTACTATAACTGCACTTATGAACATAAAGAGATTATTCTGCAGTTTGAATGTTGATGGGATCAAATGTGCACTCACACGCACAATTCACTTGACACAGTTTTTTAAGATTTTCAAAAGAAACATTTCACTGGGCATAGTTTTAAATAAGTTCAAAGTAATGATTCACTTGTGTGTTTTACAGTACATAAAGTACACTAGTGCCAAAAGTTAAGCATAAGTTACGAGTAAGCAGAGCAACAGGAAATCGCATGACATATGCACCTACCAACCTTACATGTTCGCTCTGTATAGGAAAGGGGTGTTCCCTGCTTTGACTAGCGGCGTAACCGCAAGGTAAACACAGCCAGTACCTGTGCGTCATATTCCCTCAGTCGTGTGTGCCCTGTTATAGTGTGCGGAGTGTAGCCTCGTGGTGAATGTGACAACATAATGGCACAACAATGCCATTTGGATCCCATTTTGCACGGTAGAATACTCGGCCACCTGGAAGCAGGCCATACACAGACCGAAGTCGCCGTATCCTTGAATGTGCCACAGAGTGTCATTTCCAGGCTTTGGAGATGATTTTGAGACACAGGAGATGTTAGTCGTAGGCCAGTACCAGGTCGACCAAGGGTAAGCACCCCACAGCAGGACCGATATCTGGCCTTAACCGCCCGACAAAATCAGAGTGAACCTGCAAGACAATTGTCAGCGGAGCTTGCAGCTGTCTCAGGGGTTGCCGTTTCGCAACAAACTGTGTACCGGAGGCTCAGAACAGCAGGGCTGTTTGCCCGACGTCCAACGGTGTATGTCCCGCTTACTCCAGCACAGAGACGGGCCCGTTTACTGTGGAGCTGTCAACATTGAAACTGGACCATGAATGAATGGAGGCATGTGCTCTTCACAGATGAATCCCGCTTCAGTTTGCAGAACGATTCCTGTCGCACATTAGTCTGGAGAGAACTGGTTAGCCGATACAACCACAGGAACATCTTGGAACTGGACCGGTCATGGTGTGGGGAAGCATCATTTTGAATGGCCGTACGGACCTGCATATCTTCATGGTTGGTCCGAAGAACACTGTTAACACTCGGAGATACAGGGATGAGGTACCGAGACCACATGTTTGACTCTTCAGAGGTGCGGTTGGTCCAGACTTCCTCTTAATGGATGATAATGCCCGACGGCACCGCGCTGCTCTTGTGGATGGATTTCTGGCTGGGGAAAACATTGATCGCATGGACTGGCCAGCGAGGTCTGCGGATTTGAATCCTGTAGAACATGCCTGGGATGCATTGGAGAGGCGAATTGTATCTCGTCAGCCTCCATCAAAGACCCTCCAAGACCTTCACATTGCCCTTTCTGAGTAATGGGATCGCCTGCCACAAGAGCTCTTGGACCATCTGATAGAGAGCTTCCTACGTCGCTGCCAAGCATGCGTAGCCGTTACGGGTAACCATACACCCTATTAACAGCATATTTTGTTATGGAAGACATTGCCAAGTTTTGTTTGTTGTTGTCAAACGTGTAACTTAGCTATCAGAACCTTTCTGACACTTTCTTTGGACAAGTTGTGTATATGGTGTGTGATTCAGCTTCCATTTGTTCAGCAATCCTGTGACATTCCTGTCAGGCGGTATAGCCTCGTTCAGTGATTATGCTTAACTTTTGGACACTAGTGTTAGAGGACACAAATGCATGAGAAATTTTGTTACATCTTACTACTGTCAGAATTATTTACAAGTCGGTGAGACTGCAACCTGTGTTAAGTTCAGAAGTATGAATTGAATTCCGTTCGCACGCTATTGTGACATGACACACTTGATTTTTGCAGAATGTGAATTTAGTTCCGTTCAAACATGATAATAGGGGTGCTTATTTACGAAGGTAAATAATGTGTTGTTCACTGAAACCACTTTGTTATGTCTAATACTACATAGTATTGTCATGACCTTCAACCACTTCTACGAGAAAGTAATTTCTCTTTATTGAAGCCACTTGGTTAAGTCTATTCAACTCTAATGTAGATTAAATGCTAATCAGCTTTCAAGCTATATTTACGAACGCCTAGTCTTATGCAGTGTCTTAAATACTGTGAGTGAACATCTCCACCCAAAGAAAGAAATTAATAATTTGAATTACACTTAGAAATACAAGTCCTAAGATTAGCACTCGACATTCAACTAAGTTTGAATTCTCAGTTCTAAAATCGAAGTTGAATTGCACACTTCTAATATATTTTAAAAAATGCTCGGAATATGAATTGATAGAAAATATTCAATCACCTTTATATGATGGATTTCTGTCGAAGTTCATAGTAACACACTGGTAGAATTCCATCGACAACCGTTCTACAGTCAACCAGCACAGCTAGGTTGTGGAATCACAATGTGTGTATCATGTCGCCTGATCCTCAGTTTATACAATATCAGCTGGTCACGTCACAAGATTTTAACTTCAACTTTCAATAACTTCATCAATTTTGCATGGATTTGCGTGTGACTTGGTAATTATGCATAGTTAAGTGTTGGCTACATGGTGATGTAGTCCAAATCGTGATGCTACTTTTATTTATTGATTTATCAGGCATGGAACTACAGAACATTCTATTTGACATATCCTGTCCTTGACCGACCATCGCAGAGTTCGCTCCTCGTTCGCCAGCTGCGGTCGGCTAATCTTGCGCGCAGCGAGTATATTCCGAGACGGGACGCAGTATCAGCGTTACTGGTTCAGTATACAAAGGTATAAAAATGAAAAAAGACTTGAATTAATGAGGCACTTCTAGGCGTCTTAGAAACTTAAAACTAGGTACCAGAGAAGCTGATGACCTTGGGATCCCTAGAAAAATGTAAAATTCTCAAAATTCCCTGAGGGGGGCTACACTAGGGGTTTCAAATTTGGGTCTCAGCATAAGATCGCAGTTTGATATCATCATCATCATCATCATCAGTGTCCCGCTGCAGTCGTCCGGGTGTGGTTAACAAGCCTCTTCCACTCATTTCTGTCCTTCCACTTTTCCTGCTCCATTACTTCTGCCACATCCAATCCGGTTTCTCTAATGTCCTTCCAAATCTGATCCATCCACCTCCTTCTTGGTCTTCCAACTGGTCTCTTTCCCTTAATTTTTCTTTCTAATTCCCTTCTTGTACACGTTCCTTTCCCATTCTTTTTACATGTCCGAAACATCTCTTTCTTGCTTTCTGTATGTTCTGTACTAGCGGTTTACTAAATTACACGTCTGCAAGATCTCACCATTTATACTGTAGTTATGCACAGTCACATTCTTATTACGAGAAAATGTGGTCACAAAACATTTTTTAATAATGAAGAAAAGCCTGTTTGCAACACACCATTTGTAACAGTTGTTCAGATCGGCTTGCAATTCCATAGGATCATCATAGTAATTTGCTTATAAATCTTTAGGTTGTCAGCCAAGAGTAAGCATTTTGAATATTTTATTACTTTCGGTAAGTCATTTATAAATAATAAAAAGTACAATGGGCCAAGGTTTAAGCCCTGAGGACTCCAGAATTAACTTTGAAATGGAATGAAGTATTTTGTGTGTAAGATACAAACTGTTTTCTGTCTGACAGATACAAACAAATTAATTTCAGATACTGCATAACTTGCACTGAATTTTACCATTTACATCCTGACGTGCCACAGCTTTTGAACAATTTCCACACACACCCATTTTACAACAGGAAGTAGTTGTGCTCTGTACAGATAAATTTTCGTAATGTTGGCTGTACTCGTTGCAATCGATTCAGTACAATACACTTTTACTCCTTGGAAACATTGAACATTGAAGTTAGTAGTAGTTTGTCACAATCAATAGTTCACTTGACGCCACAGAAATGTTAACACACTATGTTGGTAGCAACTTTGTAAACACTGTTATAGATTGCACTGAATCTCCCTACAGTTTAAAAACTGATTTACAGCACTTAGTTGAGCTATAATTGAAATGTTTTTACGTCAGTTTAAACATGAGTACTTACTGTTCGAAATAATTGCATCCTTTTCAGCCAAACATCACTATATCCACTACAAAATCTTGAAAGCCTAGAGCACAAGTCACTGCATGCCTACCTCACCATTACCAACAATGCCAACTGTAATGTATCTGAAAGTAGGAAAGGGGGCCTGCCATTGTAACGAAAACTCCCCAAATTGATTGTGACCTCACAGTAGGCAAGGGGACCTGCCATTATAATAAAAACTTCCCAACTCGATTGCGAATGGTAGTATGCAAGTGAGCCTGCCGTTATCACAACACCACAACTCACACTTTACATTGGAAACAACATTTGGGGACCTCCCCATGCTGTTTCTCGGATAATGCCGTAAAACATGTAAAAAAAATCTTAAGTTATCGCATGTGCAGTAATTTACTTTGATATCTGTACACAATTTAGAATACCATAGCGAAGCACGGGTACATATGCTAGTTCTTGATAAATGGTGATTTGTTAATTGACATGTGAATTGACACATCATGAAAACTTGATTATGACGTCAAACAACCTATTTATTGCCTTGTTTGTTATCATCAGTTGTGTGTGGTGATTGAAATATGACGTTGTTGAAAATACAGGGAGCTGTATAATTTTTGCTGTTGGTTAAATTGAACTGTAATGTTCACATTAAGAGTTTGTATGGTCTTGAAATTGTCACGTTAACACTTATTGTGGTGTACATGTGGGGCTGTGAAGTCTTTCGGGAACATCCTTCATAGTTGCTGTTATCTGCAGAGTTAAAATAGACAGTTGGTGGGTTGAAAGTTATCTCGTGATGATATGAAGCTGTTGTATAGATGCTAAATGCGAATGGAATGTCTTCCCTTGCTTCTTGTAATCGTGACTCTGTCGCTGATTGTGTCAGATGTCCGGCTCCATGGCTATATGGTTAGCGTGCTGGCCTTTGGTCAGAGGAGTCCCAGGTTCGATTCCTGGTAGGGTCGGGAATTTTAACCATCATTGGTTAATTTCGCCGGCTCGAGGGCTGGGTGTATGTGTCGTCTTCATCATCATTTCATCCTTATCACGACGCGCAGGTCGCCTACGGGAAACAGATCAGAAGACCTGCACCAGGCGAGCCAAACATGTCCTCGAACACTCCCGGCACTAAAAGCCGTACGCCATTCCATTTTATTGTGTCGGATGTGCAGTGCAAATTGTTTGATGTCATATTCAAGCTTTCATGACATGTCTCAATTCACATGTCAGTTAAAAAAATCTCCATTCATCAAGAACTTAGAAGATTGTTAGCCACAAGAGCTATGCATTATTTTACTATCAAGTTGTTAAAGGACTGAATACATAATTTTGTAATGTATCTTCCATAACAAGGAAGACAATTCACATTGTTTTTAAAGATGAAACAATTTTAGTGAAATACCAATATTTTAATTAGTTCATGTGTATTTGTTTATAAGTATGTTTGTCAAATGCTTCTTAAATTCATGTATTTTAATCTGAAGATGGTCCTAAAAGGGCCAAAACTGATACTCAAATATTAAATATTGATATTGATTGATGGAATATTCCTTATTAACATTTTTCAAAACTAGTAGGCATGAATCGCTTAGAGCTTTAATCTGGTGTGATTCAATTCTCCTAACACAGCTAAAAAATCGTGAACATCTCTACGCAACAGAAGTCTGGAATGTTTGTGACAAATTTGAAGGGTCAGATATTGTTACAGTTCACTTTAGAATGATCATGCACATCTATCGAGAGGTCAGTAGGGGGGAAAAAAGCAGGCAAATCAGGAGAAATTAGCTCTCAAAGTTTTGCCATAAGCGGAAAGAACTAGGGAAGTCGAGCACAAAAGAGGAAAGAAGCAGGCAAGTCAGTGTTGTCTCAGTTGGCCACGAGAGGGCAGAGCAAACAGTCGTAGCGCCATGTGTCTTAGACTTCGTTCTCTGTGTTTCCCTCCATTTAATTTGTGTGTTGTGTTCATTCACCACGTAATAGTTTTATTGTGAGCTGTGTGTCGCGAATGTGTGTCAGCAGTTACGGCTTCCAATGCTGATGAACATCATATTGTAAAACATGAAGCGAAAAAACAAAAGTTTACGGGATGGTTGTCAGATGTAAACAGGAAACTGAAACTTTCTACCCACAGACCTGTTTCCCCTTGTCATTGTGAACTATTTGACTTACATCACGACTGAAGAGGACAGGAAATAAATATTATGCCAGTTCATCAGTCCACAATCTCACAATGAACAAAATAGGTATTTGGGAGTGTTTATTACGGTTATGCCCGTGGCGCAAAGTAGGCTGCAGAAGGTTGAAGAAATCACGAAGCTAGCTATGTTTGAAGAGTGCTTATTGGTCAAGAGGCGTTGGCAGTTCAGGACATTCAGGTATGTGCGAAAGCTTTTCAATTCATGGCATCAGCAAAAATAAGCTCTATCTGCAGAAAGGTCTGAAATAATTTGGTTGTGCACATGTGAATAAAAGAGGTAAGCATTTTACAAATTGCAGACAACTGGATAAGGCAAATGTGACTGTGATTGAGAATCACATTAAAAAGTTTCAGAGGCTGTCAGTCACTACAGCCTCACGGACTTCAAGAAAACATACTTGCCAGAAGATTTAAACTTAAAGAAAATGTTCAGTCTTTTTAAAGAACTTCATCCTACCATGACTGTGTCTTACGACTCATATCCCTTTCAGACCATGTACGCACAATTGTGCGGGTTCGTATTTTATTTATCCCTGACCGTATTTGACGCTTTCTCGGCGCTAGACCGGACTGCAGTGATTGTGCGGGACACGTGGCGCATATTTCAATTGTTTTTAGTTAGCGTTTGACCGTCAGGGCGAAGGAAGAAGAGTTTAAAAAGCACAGTTGATCGGCGAGATGGTGGGAAGCAGTAGTGCCAAAAGTAAGTATTTATTTATTGCGTATATATTTATCTAGAATCTTTACTGAATAGCGGAATATATTCAGTGAAGTGTGTACATTGGTTAGTGAACGTAAATTTTGAAGATACATCATCGTGTGTGATACCACAAGGTTTTGAATTTTGATACGCACAATTGTGCGGGCTAGGTCTTCTTACAGCCGATGCATAATGGAGTGCTGTGTTGTCACACTTGAGTTCTTGTGATATTGCTTTAGTATAATGTAATTTTTCATAATAAATAGCTGTATGTCGTGATATAGCTTACACGAGCAAACAGAACTAGGTAGTAGTAAGGCCGAAAGTACTTATTGACATGCCTCATTTATTTTATATTTGAGAGTTCGAATCACTGGAAAATGACGAAGGAAAAATTTTGGAATTGCTAGAAGGAAGTGACTCTGAAATTAAAGGTCTTTCGGATGATGATGATGATGATGATGATGATGATGATGATGATGATGATAATTCTGCTGATCTTCTTGAAAGACCAGAAGTTTTGTGCAATTCTGAAAGTGACAGTGAAGGAGATGAACCTGATGCAGTACCATCGCCAAAATTACCAGCACCCACTCCAAATTCTAGACCTTTACTCTGGAGACAGAAGCCTTTTATCGAAACCTACACCGTCAGTCTTTAATTACGTGGAAACCGTGGTAAGCACTAGTTTTATTTTTAATTGTATTTTGTAGATTAACAAATAGTATTCAATGGACTCAGACGGTTTTTTCATTTCTTTCAGGACCACACAGTCAAGAGGCCATTGGAATATTTCTCGGAATACTTCCCAGATGACTTTTTTGAAACTACTGCCTACTACACCAACAATTACTCATTGTCTAAGAATGGAAAAGAATTGAAAACTAGTGCATCCAAAATTAAAAAATTCTTTGGAGTAAATATAGTTATGGGGAATATTCCGTATCCACGAATGAGAATGTATTGGCGTGATGATGTACGATTGGACATTGTGGCATCTGCAATAGCTAGAGGCAGGTTTTTTGATCTTAGACAGTGTTTACATTTTGTGGAGACTGTTGCAGTGAATTCTGAAGAAGTTTCAACTAACAGACTGTGGAAGGTGCAACCAATTATTGACACTGTTCGTAAGAAATGTCTTGCCATCCCACGTGAATCCAAGTCCTCCTCGGTCGATGAACAAATGATCCCGTTTACTGGGCAGTGTAAGCTCAGACAGTATGTGAAGAATAAACCAAGGCCAGTAGGACTAAAGAATTTCGTTATTACTACCTCTTTTGGATTAGTAGTAGACTTCGAAATTTACCAGGGCACAACCTCACCATTACCAGAGAGACAATTGGGTCTAGGGCCTTCAGTAGTTCTGCGATTAGTACAGACTCTCCCACCTGGTAGTTATGTATATTTTGATCACTTCTTCACAACCGTGGGACTGATGGATTTGATAGAACTTAATCTGGAGGGTACAGGCACCATCATGCTTAATAGGTTGAAAGGGGTACATTTCAGTCATAATTCAAAGCTTAGACAGGGTGACTATGAAGAATTTTGTAGAAGTGATGAGAAGTTGGTAGCAGTGAAATGGCGAGATAGTAAGTGTGTTACACTTTTATCAACATATAGTGGAGCAGAACCAGTGGCAAATGTGAAAAAATGGTCTAAGAAAGAGGGAAAATATAATGAGGTACCATGTCCCTTTGTTGTACGCTGTTACAATCCATGTATGGGTAGTGTTGATATTTGTGACCAGCAAATGGAGTGCTACCGTACATGGATAAAAACCAAGAAATGGACCGCCAAGGTATCCCTGCATTTCTTGGACCTCGCCTTGGTAAATGTATGGATGGAATACCGGGAGGATTGCAGAAAGGCTCATATTCCTGCCAAGGATAATTTGGACTTGCTTGGGTTTCGAACAGCTGTCTCAGAAGCCCTAATTGCTGCACCAACCAAAAAACGTAGACATTCAACAGAAGATGACTGCTCCAGCGCTGACGCATCGAGAACTAGAGTCGCGAAAATCCCTGCTCTGGACAAGAGACTTGATGGCTATGACCACTGGCCTGTAGTTGATGAATTAAAATCGGCAAGGTGCTGCTGCCAAAAGGACTGCAAGAGTCGAACTCGTACACGATGTACAAAGTGTAATGTGTACTTGTGTTTGAACAAGGATTTTAACTGCTTTAAGTTGTTTCATACTATGAATTAGAACATTTGAACATGTACTGAGCTGAATTTTTCTGTGTGTGTAATGTGTGAAGTAAGTCCTGACACGCACAATTGTGTGGGTCTTTTTTTTTTTTCAGATATTAGTTTTTATTTTGTAAAATAAACTATCAATATGTGTATTGTGGAGCATTTTAGTCAGTTTTAGACATACAAACAAAAATTCACACCCCCAGTTTTCTTTCAGGTCTGAAAGGGATATTGAATGATTTCCAACACAAAATTTAATATTTTGTTTGGCCATCCTCGAACAGACACTTGTGCAGGGTATGATGAATTAGCTGCAAAAGTTAAAACTGTGAGGATGGAGAAAGTTGAAACACAGGTTGATCATTTCATGAAGGATAACATTTGTCACAAGAAAAAGGTTCAAGCATTTTATGACCTCAAAAGGAAAAGTAAACTATCCACAATGAAAAATGAAAAGCTATCTGCATAGACTTTATGTTAAAAATGTATCCCTGCCACATGTAGCAACCATTGTCATTTATTATAAATAGTAACCCTCTATGTATTCGTTCAATATCCATGTTCTTGCAATGGGCCAATCAATTTTTTATATATATCTAGAATGTATTGCAAAAAAAATGGTCCAAATGAAGTGACCTCATTCTTGTTTCACTTCATCACACATATCATGGATGAAGGCACCGAAGAACTCTCAATTTTCTGCTGGTGGTCAAAATAGAAACTATATTGTCTTCTGCTTAATTCATGTAACACACAATCAAATTGCTTGCCTGAAGGACATCAAACTTACATTCCCCTTGTGTGGCCATTCATATTTGGAATGCGTAAAAGTGTTGTAAAAGCCTGGATGGAAACACCTGAAGATTTCAAAAGAAATGGTGAAAGCATCCAGATGGAAACCATCCCCTTTCACTGTGGTCAATGTTTCCCAACAAATGGTGCTAGACTGAAAGACAATGTTCGACTCGAGAAAGTACACAGCAAAATTCCCTTTCAAAATGTAGTCTACTAAAGTAATGTCTTCTGCATCCAGCACGACTTACTATGGAGGAATGCAAATGCAAACGGGGATTATAAGGGCACCATGACAAGGTCCACCGTTGAAGCATGAGGACGAGCTGTTTGAACTTCCCACTCCAGTTTATAATGGTGTCTTTAACTTTTAAAAGTTTGTCGCAATCTACTGAGATATTTCTCTTCTGTATTATATATCCCCCGATTTCCAAAGGAAAATTTAAAGGTATACAAAGTCTGATGAAGTTTTGCAGTCCTCATGCTGTCAGGTGATGCAAGCCTGCTCCACTTGACTTATCTGGCTTTTTCCACTTACAGGGTTTCGTGGAATTACATCATTCCGGGAACAAACAGGATGACTACAGCTCTGATTACACGTTTTCTTAGCCCTTTTCTTTTTTCAGAAACCAAAATTAATTTATGTGCTGATACACTGATGTCACAACAGTTTGAAAATTAAAACTGCTTTTTCTCAAGTTTTAAAAATATTGTTTCTCCTGCTTTTTTTCTCTCAACCCGTCATTTTGAAAATCTTGCTGTAATAAGCAATGTCAACAATGGAAAACTGAAAAATCCTGTGAAGAACTCATGAATGCCAGAAGACAAACAGCCAAAGAAATTATCAAAAACAAACACTGAATATCATTGAAGGAGCATGTAGTCAACATAAAACAAGAGACTATTACAAAACATTCCAACAGTATACAATCAAAGTACACTCCACCTACACTTATGATGAAAAAGTAGGGAAATGGCACACAATAATAGGGATAATGCTAAAAGTATGGCAGACTATTTTAAAGAAAATCCAAAAGAAAAATTTGATTTTGATCCTTCCCCAAAAAAATAAAACTCCACTGGAAAAGGTTATACCGCCAACTTATGATAACAGCACAGTGAATTACCTGGGTTTTAAAAACAATATCTCCCTCCATGAATGCTAAATTTCAACATTACAGTTGTAAAACCCAAAGCAACTTATGCTAGTGAAACACACTTCAAGTTGAACACTAAATCACCAACCGATAAATTGCAGAAAGTAGATAGAAGAATCATCGGGACAATCATCGGTAAGAAACACTATTGGAGATTATTACTTAATGAAGTGGTATATCGTGAATTGATAGAATTGTTTTTTTTTTTTCTTTTTTGTCATATATTCTTACTGCCAGAAACCCGACTAGTGAAACAGTTGTTTAGTTGCTTCTGGAAAAACAAAACAAAGAACACTTGGTTCACAGAGATCATAAATGATTTAAAAGAATTAAATTTATCAGTGCTCCAAATTAAAGAGAAAAGAATTCTAAGGAATAAACACTTGCGATTCAAACTCATAACATTTGAACGAAGGAAGTACACCATTTCTGGCAACCAAAGGTCAGCCAGGTCCAACAGGATAAAGTAGTTTTCAGAGCATAATGCAAGTGTGATAAACTAATATAACTTGAAAACAATATTCTCTCACCCGTGGGTAAATAATGCAAGTATTAAGCATGAATTATTATTATTATTATTATTATTATTATTATTATTATTATTATTATTATTATTATTATTACTTGTAATGTATGGCTATGAAGTGTTTACATCCAGTTATTATTATTATTATTATTATTATTATTATTATTATTATTATTATTATTATTATTATTACATCATATATACATACGATACGATCGCGTTGTTTGTGAGGTTAGGTCATGAAACGTCCTGTACATAAATATTTATGAGTTCAGTTAATGTAAATACGTGTAAATTAATATTACATCCAAAATGGTTCTAGATCAGACAAAATTATGGTAGAATATTCTGTACATTATAACCATGTTGTTAGGCACTCGAGAATTTACGAGAAGGTATTTCGGTAATGTATCTTTCTAGAAGCCTGGCCAGGCACGTATGTGAAGGGGTAGTCTTTGATGGGCAATTTTTGCAGTGGTACTTGGTGTCCTTTCTCGGTCCTTTCTTTGTGCGCACTAGACTTCTGAACAATGCCCATCAATATAAGAAGTGCAAGATACACCCTTACCTCATTGACATTAGTGGGCGTCCAGTTCGACAGCCGGGATTTTGTCAGTAATTGGAGGCATAACCAATGTTGCTGCAAGTATTTATCAGCGTACGCATTCGTTTCACGAACGATTAGATTTGTCAAAGCATCGTCTACAAACATTTCTTGAAAGCCAAGTGGTGTTCCTTCAGCTGGGTACATTTTATTTTCACACGCACAGTTGAAAGTATTGGCGGGTTTATGTCACAGTCACCCCATGTGTTCGCATTTCTCAGCGTATTATCACGAATTACAGTGGACGTTATCGCGAACTCATCCTCTAAATCACTGTCACACTCTGAATTACTTTCACTGCCACTATTAACCAGTAAATTAATTATTTCTGCATCACAAATCACTCCACTGGGACCTGCCATGTTTACAAACAAACTCGCTGTCCTTACACGCGGAACGCGTGTGCAGAGCTCTACAGACTGATAAGATATGCGACATCTCTCGGGAATAATTATTAGCTCTGAGTGTAGCTAAAAGCTGCCTCTTCCTGCCATCTTTCAATGAAGCAGATAACTGTTACGAAATCCACCTAGCGGGCGTTTCAAATGTCACGAGGCACCATTGCGCCGCACATGCTAGGGGGGTTAAAAACTGAACCTTTACTGCTCTGTGTTGAAAACACTAGGGGCCATGTTTGCTGATTTCGTCTTTTGCACCACTCAGAAATGTATCCGAAATTGCAACAATACTGTTGAAATCATTTTTGCATCATTTTGTGATGAAAATTCTAATTTTCCTTGATGCAATAAAACAAGACCATTTGAATTTATCATCCACCCACAAACAGGAAGCCTTGAAAGAAGGAAAATGTACCCGTTCAGCCGCTTGGTATAACCATCTTTTTAAATCACGACCATGGATGATTTTGAGTGCAATCTTTAAATTCTTAAACTCTTGCAACATTTGTCGGATGACATACTGGATTTTTTCACATTTTGTCCCTTTTTCCTATACCTATTTTTCCACCTATAAATACCTGATGGATTTTTATCTGGTAGTAAGTGTGCATTCTTTTATTGTAGGAAATTTCAGTATAGTTTCATTCTTTTCCGCGATGCTGTCTTAAACATCTTCACCATCGTTCCCAGCAGCATTAAGGAATTCACTTTGGTATTCTATGGTGTCATCATCAGTAGTATGATCTGGATCAAGAAATCATAGTGAATCTTCTGCAGTTATGTCAATGGACACATTCTTAGCACATTGTATAAGTCCTGAAAGAATTCCGTAAATAAATAAATAAATAAACGCCTGCATTGTCTTTCCCCTTGTTTTTATTAAACGAATATGTGCAGAAAACTTACTGTATATCTCAAAAGCTATATCAGCCTCTGCTGTGTTTATTGCAGTTTCCTGCCAGTCTTCTTCAGCCAATAATGCTGTGAACAACATTCCAACCATTAATAAATAGCAGGATGTGATCATTCATTGTGCATACCTGCCAACTTTCCCGATTTAGCCGGGAGGCTCCTGATTTTCGACAGTTTTTCCCGCCTTCCAATTATTCTATTATTTCTCCCAATTTTAGCTTATTTTTGGTTAACTTCAAACATTTGTTTTCAAATCCCATCATTTCAGCTGTGTACACAAGTGGCGGGAGTCCTTCGCTCATTGGCCGCTTTCAAATAAAACATCAACATTTATTAATACGAGAAATGCGCAGGAATGTGCGATGATTATTGAAACCTGTATAGCGATGTCAATCTCTCGTTCTAGCGTGCTATGTTTGTGTTCGTTCACATCAGTCTGGTCAGTTCTAGACTAGTCGTTAGATTTGGAGTCCTTCTTAGTAATTTAGTGACAGAATTTCAAAGATAGTGGCTAGTATCTTTTCTAGAGACTTTAGGAGCCATTTGGAGACAATTCTGGTGAGTTTTAATTTATTACTTAATAAAAATAGCATTGTGCTCGCATGCAGTATATTAATCTATGCATTTGCTAAGTAATGGCATCTACACTATGTGATCAAAATTATCTGGACATCCCCAAAAACATATGTTTTTCATCTTAGGTGCATTGTGCTGCCACCTACTGCCAGGTACTCCATAGCAGCGACCTCAGTAGTCATTCGACATCGTGAGGGAGCAGAATGGGGCGCTCCGCAGAACTCACGGACTTCGAACGTGGTCAGGTGATTGGGTGTCACTTGTGTCAGAAGTCTGTACGCGAGATTTCCACACTCCTAAACATCCCTAGGTCTACTGTTTCTGATGTGATAATGAAGTGGAAACGTGAAGGGACACGTACAGCATGAAAGTGTACAGGCCGACCTCGTCTGTTGACTGACAGAGACTACCGGCAGTTGAAGAGGGTCGTCAAGTATAATAGGCAAGCATCTATCCAGACCATCACACAGGAATTCCAAACTGCATCAGGATCCACTCCAAGTACTATGACAGTTGGGCGAGAGGTGAGAAAACTTGGATTTCATGGTCGAGCGGCTGCCCATAAGCCATGCATCATGCAGGTCAATGCCAAACGATGCCTCACTTAGTGTAATGAGCGTAAACACTGGATGATTGAACTGTGGAAAATCGTTGTGTGGAGTGACGAGTCACATTATACAATGTGGCGATCCGATGGCTGGGTGTGGGTATAACGAATGCCCGGTGAACGTCATCTGCCAGCGTGTGTAGTGCCAACAGTAAAATTCAGAGGCGGTGGTGTTATGGTGTGGTGCTTTTCATGAAGGGAGCTTGCAGCTCTTGTTGGTTTGCGTGGCACTATCACAGCACAGGCCTACATTGATGTTTTAAGCACCTTCTTGCTTCCCACTGTTGAATAGCACTTCGGGGATGGCGATTGCATCTTTCAACACGATCGAGCACCTGTTCATAATGCACGACCTGTGGCGGAGTGGTTACACGACAATAACATCCCTGTAATGGACTGGCCTGCACAGTGTCCCAACCTTAATTCTATAGAACACCTTTGGGATGTTTTGGAACGCCGAATTCGTGCCAGGCCTCACCAACCAACATCGCTACCTTTCCTCAGTGCAGCGCTCTGTGAAGAATGGGCTGCCATTCCCCAAGCAACATTCCAGCACCTGATTGAACATATGCCTGCGAGAGTGAAAACTTTCATATAGGCTAAAGGGGGCCAACACCATATTGAATTCCAGCATTACGGATGGAGGGGGCCACAAACTTGTACATCATGTTCAGCCAGATGTCCGGATACTTTTGATGACATGGTTATTTATTTATCGTATGATGAATCTATGTACACACATGCATGTAGTTCAGGGTAAATGCGTGTAGTCACAAGTCCGTACAATACTATAACTCTAGGTCTAGCATTTTGACCCAATCAACTGCTTCATCCGATGTGCGGTGAATGTCAATTAGCGTTCCTTTCAAAGCTCGAATTGGGCAGTCAGCAACAATGTGATGGATTGACTGAGAAGATGCACCACAATCACAATCTGCAGACCTAGTCCAACCCCATTTGCACAACAGATAACCACATCTACCTTGTCCAGTTCTTATCCGATTGATGATTCTCCACTGTCGTCTTGGAATATCAAATCCTTGTACTCGTATAGAAGGATTCTCAACCAGATGTTTGTTCACTACCGAAGACTGATCCCACTGGGCTTTCCATGAACTGTTAACATGAAAAGAGGTTCTTTCAAGATCCATTGCTGTACGCCAGGGTGGTTTCCTTGATTTCAGTCGTTGATGTTCAGCGTGCGTAATATCTTGATGGATGGGTAGTTGGGGGTTCTGCTGAATGTTCTTCCAAACCTTTAGGAGAGCTTCTGATCATCATGACATAGTGTAAGTGCATGATTGATTCACACCTGTGGAGCATGAGTTCATTCTATTTTCAGAAGGCTTGTCAGAGACCAATCATCTTATTCACATACCTCCTATGAGGAAATAGAGATGTCGCACCCTCAGAACAAGACTCTCATAACTCCCAAAAGTTGAATTTTGAGTTATGAACACATTAAAAACTGATATTTTGGCCTCTATCGAACAGTAAAACTGTAACTGTAAGTCATACCCTTCCATTCAAAACACGTAAACAACAGTTTTTTTTTGTTTTGTGAATTTGTAGAGGTACATACTGATAAACTGTCGTAACTCTATTACAACAGTTTTCCTGCAAAATATGTATACTGTTCAATGTAGTAACTTAAGTTACAAGAGTTGCTGTTGCATTTTCATTGTCTTCATTGTGGGTACGTATCGAATACAGCAGCTCTTTCATTTCACTGGAGTAGGTATTCATTTGTGCGCCAATAAGTTGTGTGTGGGGTACATTGTTATTGTCCGTATAGTGTTGACAGTGTTATGCTTTCTATAGGAAGTGTTGTACCAATGCATTGGCATGTTGTGATTGTGTAGTGAGTGATATAGGTGCAATGATGTCCTGCAGAGACTGCAACCGTATATTCCCAAGTAGGGGATCGTTACTGTGTCATATTTCTTCTGGCGAATGTTGTATTAGAGTAACTGAAAGTGCAGAAGAAGTGAATGTTTCAAACTCACATCTGATGCATATTGACACCGATAACTTGCCTTCTCAGAAAACATACGTAGACCTAATGCCGTGCCCACCAGAGGCCAATGATATTATGGTAAGTATTTATAATTTTACATTAAATATTTCTGTGAAAATGACTATGGGAAAAATAATTGTTAGAAATAATAATAATCTAATGCAATTCGATCGTTATGAATTCATTTGATTATTCCGAACATTACAAAATAAAACTGGTATGAGGATACGCATTAGTACCGTAGAATAACAAAGCTAGAATCACTTTTTTACTTTCTCAGTAAATAATACATGATAATTCCAGTACAATACTGTATAAATATCCCTTTCAGGTTCCAGATGCCTACTACAATTATTCCAGCGAAAATGTTGCTGAGAGAGAGGGTGGTTATGTTTCAAACTCGGTTGAAGATCAACATGGAAAAGAGTCACTGATTAGATCATCACAGGATATTGAAGATGTTACCAACGATTCCCTCGTTGATCCCAACTGGTTGCCTGATGAAGGACCCAACGAATTACACCATACCAGTGATGAGAAATTCGAGGACGAAAAAAGAGGTGAGGAAATATATACTTCGGAAGGAAACATTTGACAGAATTTCAAGATTATTCAGATGCAGGTTCTCAACCTTTCATTATTATTTATTTTCAGCTTCAGAAGTTGGGCCAAATGAACTACAAAATACCAAAGAATTTGCTCTGAAGGGGGAAATAGAGGTAAGGAAATAAATACTGTATTTGTCGTGGTAACATTGAAGAGTGTTTGAGTTTTATTCAAATGCAGATTTTGATTATATTTCCATTCACCTTTCATTTTTATCTGATTTCATTTTCAGAAAACGGAACTCGGAAGAGAATACGACATTCAAAAGCATGGCTGGCCAATATTCGCAAGGCAAAAAGAAATAAGGGTGAGGAATATGAAACGATGGGTGGTAAGATAGTCCCTGGAAGAAGGGTGAAAACACCGTGTAATAAGAAATGTCTGTCGACTTGAATGTTCCAAAAAAAATTAACAACGATGAGAGACTGATAATTCACAACAGATTTTGGGGATTGGGTGATATAACTCAACAGCGTACATTACTTGTAAAGAGCTTAAAATCTATTGAATCCACTCCCAAAAGTACTCAGAAATGTGCAAATAATTTTGGATATTATTTGTCGGTACAAGACAAGGCAATCAGGGTATGTAAGACATTTTTCTTAAATACCTTCGCTGTTAGTGAACGATATGTTTATACTGCATGGAAAAAAAACAAAGATGATCTAGGTTTGGTAGGTCCAGATAATCGTGGTAAGCACAACAATCACAAGAAAACAAGTAGTGATATCCTGGAAGATATTAGCAGTCACATACAGTCTTTTCCGACGATAGAAAGCCACTATTTACGTGCCCAAACACGTAGGCTATATTTAGACGGTAGCCTTTCAATATCCAAAATGTACAGGCTGTACAAACAAAATTGCAAAGAAAAGAAGCCTTTTGCGAAGGAACATACATACTCACGTGTGTTCAACAATGAGTTTAACCTGGGATTTTTTACACCTAAGAAAGATCAATGTATAGTATGTGAAGCATATCAGAATTCTTTTGGTGCATCAAAGGAGGAGATAGAAGAAAGTTATCAGAATCACATCAAAGGGAAAGAGTTAGCAAGAGAAATGAAAAAAAGCTGATTTAGAGAAAGCACTTGGAGGTAATGACATTAAAGTATGCGATTTTGATCTGCAGTCTGTCCTTCAGACACCGTGTGGTGATCTATCAGTGTTTTATTTTAAACGACGGCTAGATGTGTACAATTTCACAATTTTTGATAATGCAACCAAAAAAGGTTATTACTACCTTTGGAATGAAGCATCTGCTAAGAAAGGAGCAATAGAAATTGCATCCTGTCTCTATGAATATCTGAAGACCATTGAGTGTAAGGACGTAATATTTTACAGTGATAATTGCCCTGCACAGAACAAGAATAAGTTCCTGGCAACAAAGTATCTGTATGCAGTGGATACCATTCCAAATCTGCAATCCATAACTCACAAATATTTAATTGTAGGACATACGCAAAATGCTGGTGATTCTATGCATTCCTGCATAGAGAAGCAAAAGAAAAGAGCTTTAAAGAGTGGTCCAGTGTATGCACCTGCACAGTGGACTGGAATCATACAATGTGCCAAGAAAACAGGGACACCATATCAGGTCAGAGAGATGAATTACAATGAATTCCATGACTTCAAGAAATTAACTGAAGAAATGGGTAGCAACTACACAGTGAATGATAAAGGGGAATCAGACAAATGGAATGAAATTAGAGTGTTGAAAGTTGAAAAAGGCCAGAAGTATACTTTATGCTACAAGACAGACTTTGAGTGTGAGGAGTTCAGTTACATTAATATTAAGTGCCGTCAAAGGGGAAGAAGGTCAACTCGAACACCCACAATTACTCCTGCCTACACACGCCAACCGTGTATCTGGGCTGAAAAGAAGAAAGACCTAATATCATTGTGTGATGGAAATATAATACCTAGAGTGTATCATGCGTTTTACCAATCATTGCCAGTTTCACAGAAAGGAGGTAATAGGTCTATTTCCAGTGATGAAAGTGATTCGGTTGAAAATGATTCGTGTGCACTTTGGTGAAGAATGTAGGCTAGTTCGTATTTATAAAGACTTTAACTTAGTAGGTTTTTATTCAAATTAATTATCAGTAACTGTGCATTTATTTTTATACACTACACCAGTAACTTTGTATTGTATTCCTTGTTCTAAGTTGCATTTTGATACAAAACTGAATTTTTATAATAGGTACTATTTATTCTTTTTATTTTAAGCATTTATAGCCCATTTAATATTAGGACATTTGAATTGTAAAAGTATTCACTTTAATAACACTTATTACCGAGCTCGATAGCTGCAGTCGCTTAATTGCGGCCAGTATCCAGTATTCGGGAGATAGTAGGTTCGAACCCCACTATTGGCAGCCCTGAAAATGGTTTTCCGTGGTTTCCCATTTTCACACCAGGCAAATGCTGGGGCTGTACCTTAATTAAGGCCACGGCCGATTCCTTCCCACTCCTAACCCTATCCTGTCCCATCGTCGCCATAAGACCTATCTGAGTCGGTGCGACGTAAAGCAACTAGCAAAAAAAAAAAAAACACTTATTTAAATCCTCATGATGTCTCAACTCACTTCTGTGCATTTCCTACTGTATTGTATGACTGATCTTACTTCTTTATTTCAATAATATACCAACACATAAACTGTTGTAACTATAGATATTTTATTTGTCTATTTTATGCCTGTTTGTGTACATTGAAGGTAAACATTTACATTTCTGGGTGCCAGATTGATACACAAGTGTGTGTAAAAAAAATTTTAATGTCTATCTTAAAACACTGAATTTTGAGGTGCATTTGAAATCTTTTATCGCAATTTACTCAAAACAGTGATTTGGTAGTTATGACAGTCAGGTTTTGAGACAATATGTGTTATAATATACTGTAACGTGTTGGCGGAGTAAGTAAATAAATGAGTACAGAACCTGGTAGCGTCCTGTTGCTAAGATTTATTAACTAAGCACTACAATTACAGATTTACACACACACAGACGATAGCCTAGCTTACAACTTGCACAAGTACACGGTTACACACACTTACACGGTTCGCGTGCTCTCTCTCTTTCTCAGTTTCTCACTTGTTCTCACACTACCCAGTTTTACACTCACACACAAGGTAATTGATTATTTACACTACACTCTCTCAGCCACTCGGTCACACTCGTTAGCGCTGTCACGGTCCACAGCCTACACGTCAGTCTCGCAGGTCGGGATAGTATCCACTGTTTGTTCAATCCGTCGAACCCCGTTCACAGTCTGCACACATCGGCACCCAGTGTTCCCTTCGCGCTGCTCCAGAACACCCCAGGTTCTTCTCCAGTAGCCGGCCTCAAGGGACACACACACGACATCAGGGAAACAGTAACAAGTCCTCGGCTCCAACAGGCAGATACTCCATCAGGCTGACATCTCAGCACAGGCTATCACTGACTGCGCTCTTCGCTAACTCACACCAGCGAACTCAATCTCACTCTCGCTCACTCACTCACTCACTCACTGCAGGCAGGTCGTTCCTCTCCTATATACCTGCGCTGGCCCTTCTAGAATACTCCGGATGCTCGATGGATCGAGGACCTCGCGAAATGGAAGACTCCAGATTAATTGTGGAGTCATTTCCGTCGTCCCACGTGGCGCGACCATGGATAGAAGAGAGAAGGGCCAGCCCAGCGCTTAAGTGTTGTTCGCGATTGGTGCGGCCGAGCTTAAAGGGCGTGGGGCGATGGGTGACGAGCTCGGCCTGTAGCAAGTTGGCATGGCAGACGCTATAACCATTACAATACCATAGTACTCCTGTATTACGCAAGACATGTGGAATAAACAGCTGTGACCACAATAATATGTGCAACAATTCTCCTCTTCCTGTTCATCTTGACCTCCCTGTTATTAACAGGAAGATACTTCGCTCTCGCCACCCTCCATTGAATAGTGCAAGGAAGCTTGCTGAAAGTAATTTCAACATGATTGACAGCTGGAAGCAATTATGGAAGACCTCTGCAACACCAGAACAGCAAGCTATGCCATGCATCACATCTAAGCCACCAGGTTTTGAGCTCGCCAGAAAAATTTGGTGTACTCAAAACCGAATCAGAACTAATTGAGGTAGATGTGCAGACTCCCTTTATAAATGGAAGAAAATTCCATCTCCCGAGTGTAGTTGTGGTGCTGAAAGACAAACTGTTCAGCATATTATCCAAGAATGCCCTCTATCAGCCTTCTCAGTAGATTCAGCCGAGTTCCTGATGGCTACTGAAAACGGTGTTAATTATATTAGAGATACCAATCTGACATTTTGACTTAATGTGTTCAGACATGAAAATAATTTTAAAATACTTTTATTATGATGTGATTGTAAACCATACGATTAATAAATATAGTTGTGATCAATTGTATCTCCTGATTCCTTCCGTTTTTTCCTGATTTTCATATCTAAAGCTCCTGATTTTTGGTTTTAAAAGTTGGCAGGTATGATTGTGTTACCTGTTCATAGTTAAGAACAAACATAAGTACTCATAAGCAAAGAGTAACAGCATGTAATTGCTTAAATTCACATTGTTTACATATATCATTTATGTTGGGAGTGTGGATTGGCGACCACGGGGCCCTTAGCCGAGTCCTGGCATTGCTTCCACTTACTTGTGCCAGGCTCCTCACTTTCGTCTATCCTGCCCGACCTCCCTTGGTCAACTCTTGTTCTTTTCCGACCCCGACGGTATTAGATCATTCGAGGCCTAGGGAGTCTTTCATTTTCACGCCCTTCGTGGCCCTTGCCTTTCTTCGTCCGTTCATCTTTCGAAGTGACGGATCCCTTCTTTCCTCTCTCTCCTTATCCCCTGTGGGTGGGGGACGCAGACGAATAATACACCCATGGTATCCCCTGCCTGTCGTGAGAGGCGACTAAAAGGGGTGACCAAGGAATGATTGAATTAGAACCATGAAACTGCTTTTGATTTGTACCATCACGCGGGGAACACCATGGGTTGCCTGTACTTGCGAGTAGTACCACTATATTAGCTACGAAATAGGTTTGTGATTAGTAGCAGCAAGAGGGCGTTCTTCTATGGGTTTTCAGTACCCGTGTGTCATACCCATGTGAGCAACACCGCGGGTCTGGCTTTGCCTGTGAGTTGTGTAACCGTACGTATGTACGATCCCCGAATTTTAGGTTAGGAAATTTTTGTGTATAGTTAATAATGTTAAAATCATGTAATTTTGTTTATTGAGAATGTAAAAACGTAATATTATAAGAAGAATGTGTAGTTAGGGAATATTGCATATGTGCATCATTATATTTTGTAAATTTACGTTTGGGTAAGAGTCTGTAAATATGGCCTAGCCGTAAGGATTGTGCAACCGGGAAAACTGCGACTATATCGGGAAGGCGGTTGAGGTCAGTTAAATGTGTTGCAACAAGTGGCTTGGAAACACGGGGTACGGCAGGTTGTATAGGCTGAAGAATTGGAGTGGATCAATGTGGATATACGTGAGTGGACGTTCAATGTCACATCAGACGCACGATAGCCAGTAAGAGGGCTTTGTTTTAAGCGAGGTTGGGTTGACTGAGTGACGCGTCAAAAAGTGCCTGTGAGAGCGTTGCTACCAGTAAACTTTCCAGGACGCTATAACCACGTGTAGCAAGCCTACATAAGCAGGTATGTGTGTGCGGCAAGTCATTCTAATGCTCTTTCTGACTCTGATACTGATTGTGTTTGTGTTTGTGTTTTTGATTCTGTGTTTCTCACTCGGACCGGCGCGCGGGAGCTACTTAGCGCAGATTCCTAGGTGATGCTCTATTGGTCTTAAGTATATTTTACCTACGGAGTGAGCAGGCTACAGGCTACAGGCTGATGCTACAAGTTTCTGGTGGCACCAAAGTGTACCGAATCTACATTCGGTAGTGGATGTGTGGTTGTGCACAGAGCTAATTCTGGATAAAGAAGATCGTTGGCCAAGTATCCAGTTACAGTTGGAGAAACGTGAGGTGCCACACTAACCTGTGCGGCACTCGAGAAGGACTCTAGACGTCGATGAAGTGTAAATAAGGTTAGGGATGCTCTTCGCAAAGAAGGTTGCATCCGTACGTAGAGAAAGTCGTCGTACTTTTCTCTACCAGAATACGATTTTTGTTCTATAACAGTAGTGAGTGTAGTGGGACTCTTATCTGGAGGTATGTTAAGAAATGTATATATAGTATCAACAATTTTATTGATGATTTGGTTGTTGTTAGTAGTGTGTATATTTGCCTTTGTAAACGACAAACGAGTAGGTCTCGTGAAGTAATGATTTGGTTGTTGTTAGTGGTGTGTATATTTGCCTTTGTAAACGACAAACGAGTAGGTATCGTGAAGTAATGATTAATGTTGGTCGTAGTGTTTTGTACGTTGTCTTTGTGGACGGCAATCAGGAGGGGTTCTCTTTAAGTGATGATTATTGTGGTATTTATTATATTTTTGTTTATTATTTTGGGAGTAAAGTTCTGGTATCAGACTTGCAGTAAATCTTTTTATCAGTGGAGTGAGGATGAACCTGGCGTGCTACCTACATCTAATGTCCGAGGTAAACAGGTAAGGTATAAAGTAAGTCTGGAGCTTCGTCAGCCTGATGACCGTCGCCTTGGGAGAGGGAGTTACTCATTGCTCTACATAGTTATATATTCCTGTAATTGTTTGACAGGTGGCATCCATTGTCTTGGTATTTATACTTATTTCACTCACTGTTTATTTATTATATTTGTTTATTATTTATTGGTAGTCGTCAAATTGTTACAGTTGTAGCACTATATGAGCGACACCGTAGGTCTGCGTACCCTTTGATTAGTACCCACTGTGTGAGGAACACCACGTGATAGTACAAGTCCCTGTGGTTAGTACACCTAGATGAGGAACCTCATCGGTTTGCGTTGGCTATGAGTAGCGCCAAGAAACACCATAGGTTTGCGTTACCTATACGAAGTACAATACTTGTGAGTAGTACCATCTTGTGTGGAACACCGTGAGTCTTCGCTACTTTTGATTAGTACCCCAGCATGACAAATACCATGGTTCTACTTTACTCTCGACGTGTACCATTCTGAGGGGCCTTCGACCTGTATTTTGGACCCCTCTAGACATCAAGCATCCTCGATTCAGGATTACGCTTTATAAGTGGTCCCTTGGTCATTAATACTATCATTTATGATATTTTTTGCATCGGATCCACTGTGTTTTTGTTTGTTTATTTTTGGGTTCATGTCCATTCTCTGAAAACATCTTCATTTGTGAACGAGAAGCTTCTTGTTTCCCTCTGTAACTTCTGTTTCGGTTTCCAACTCCTGAAAATCATCTACTGAATCTCTAAATTCCCTACTAAAGAGGTTTGCTTTCTCAGTATCTGTTAAATAGTGTTCACCCCGTTCTCCCACCATTGTAGGAATTTGGATTCCTTTTCCTTTTTGATTCCTGATATATGAATACAGCTTTTTCCATTTCCCTTTGTGGTCATTACGCTCTTGAAGAATGCCATTCATATAATTCTCTTTTGCTTCCTTTTTCACTCTATTCAGTTCCCTCATTAGCTGTTTTCTACTTTCTCTACTCTCCCTACCTCCTTTGATTTTCCTGTTTACTATTCTACATTTTCTTTTTAATTTTCTTATTTCCCTTGTATAATAAACAGGGTCTGAGGTCATTTTACCCTTCTTAACAGGTACAAATCTCTTCTCTCCTTCCCAAATGATTCCTTTGAATTTAGCCCAAAGTGTATCCACATTACTCCCTTCACTTATCCAACAACTGAATTGTGATTTAAGGTAAGTCCCAAATTCATCAACTTTAGTTTTTCTGTACAATTTCTTGTCTTGTGTGACCCTCTTATTAAGCCTTTTTGGTACCAGTCCTACATCCATTATTACAGCCTTATGGTCACCCATTCCTTCAATTACCTCAGTTTTATCAACAATTTTCCATGGTTTAACCAATTTTGTAAACAATGTAAATTTATTAAGGATGAGCTGTGTGTTTAATAGAAGAAATTGGTAATGTAAATTATATAATATTGTATTATAGGAAAATTTTATTCTCTTGTTAATTTAATATTTAGTGCTTGACAATAATGTATTTTAGTGTGCCATTTGCCACTGCAGATGGGAGAGGTAATCTGTTGACCACGCCTTCCAGAATCCATGGAGCTGCCGTTGTAGTTGCTGCCATCTAGACAGTACATTGAGGCGTACATTACTCAGATCTGGTTCGGGAAGAGTAGTGATAGGTCTTCCAATAAGAAAGTGACCGGGAGTGATAGCAACTAGATCGTTAGGATCATCGGATAGGGGGACTAGAGGCCTAGAGTTAAGACATGCTTCGATTTGTGCTGTGAGTGTTGCCAGTTCTTCAAAGGTAAGGAATGCCGTTCCCATCACTCGTCGAAGATGATGCTTGAATGATTTGACACCAGCCTCCCAAATGCCTCTGAAGTGTGGAGCCTGAGGCGGAATGAAGTGCCACTGAATGCCTTCAGTGCTAGCGAAGGTTGAGATCTCTCATTGATGATATTCTTCGTCGAACAATCTCTGCAGTTGCCGAAGTTCCTTGTCGGCGCCTACAAAGTTTCTGCCATTGTCCGAATATATGTGCGCAGGTCTCCCTCGTTGTGAGATGAAGCGTTTGAGAGCAGCAAGAAAGGCCTGGGTAGTCATGTTGTTAACAATTTCCAAGTGAATAGCCCTAGTAGCCAAACATACAAAAACTGCTACATAACATTTCAGCTTTGCGCTGTTTTTATGAGAGCCTGATTTTATATACAGTGGGCCAGCGTAGTCAGTCTTGCAATGTAGGAAGGGATTGGCAGGTGACACTCTGTAGCTTGGCAGTTGACCCATTAGTTGGTGGGCATTTTTTGCCTTGAGCTTATGGCAGATAAGACAATGGTGTATGATTTTCCGAATGGTATTCCTTCCGTTTGTTATCCAGTATTGCTGTCGAAGAGAAGAAAGTAGCAATTGATACCCAGCGTGTAACATTCATCGATGTTCATTCTCGATAATCAATTTAGTTAGATGGTGACTTGGGGGTAAGATTATTTTATGCTGTTGGTTGCAAGGGTGCTCCGATCATTGTAATCTGCCCCCAACTCGAAGAAGTCCTTGCTCGCAGAGAAATGGATTAAGGGATATAAGCTCTTCTTACTAATCGCCTTTGTAGTCCGAAGGGCATCAATCTCTGCACCATATGCTGATGCTTGGCGACTTTTGATACATGCATATAGTCCACAACGTAACTCTTTAAGGTCTAATTCGCCAGTCTTCCTTTCCATAGGACGAAGTTTGGCGTTGGCGGCAAATCTGAGGCAGTATTCTGTCACCTTCTGCAGTCGTGCAAGCTTAGAGAATCGCTTCATGAACTCATCTTCAGGTTGAAGCGCTAAGAGACTGACCACTGGCTTCTGCTGTTCTGGGATGTCCTGAGTCTCCGCAGAAGGGATTGAATCAGGCCATGACAGAGTATCCTCCACAAGCCACAGTGGTCCATTCCACCAGAGTGATTTAGCGATAAGGGTGTCTGGGGTGAGTCCTCGTGAAATCAGATCCGCAGGATTATCTCCTGAAGTAACGTGCTTCCAATCTGCAATTGATGTGCTGTCTTGAATCTCTGCAACTCTGTTGGCAATGAAAGTTTTCCACCTTGTAGGCGATGCTGCAATCCATGAAAGAACTATCGTTGAATCTGTCCATAAATGGATGCTGCTAATAGACAAATTTAAGATTGATGTCACCTTCTTGAGAAGACGAGCTAGAAGCAATGCTCCACATAACTCTAGGCGAGGAAGGGAGACCTTTTTCAATGGGGCGACCTTAGACTTAGCGCACAGTAGCCTTGTGATACACTCACCCTGTTGATTTTCCGATCTTATATAAATGCAGCATCCATAACCCTTCTCAGATGCATCCAAAAACCCATGCAATTGAATGTTAGTGACAATGCCCTCTGCCAACACTAGTCTGTCGATTCGAATTCGACTAACAAGAGTAATCTGATTTTGCAGTTGCTCCCAGAAACAAAGTAGTTCTGTCGGTAGCTTCTCATCCCAACCTAAGCGCAGTTGCCAGAGTTGCTGCAGGAAATATTTGCAGGAGATGATGAATGGACCCATCAGTCCCAACGGATCGTATATTGATGCTATGACTGCAAGTACCTTTCTTTTTGTAACAGGTCCATTGACGTCAGTACACCCAGTACCATTCACAATCTGCAGCTGATCAGTGGCAGGATGCCACAAGAGTCCTAAAGTTTTGACATTATTGCCGTTATTGAGTTGAAGGGATAACTGAGCTTCTGTATTCAGGAGGAACAGCTTTGAGTAGTCGTGGATGATTGGAACACCACTTTCGAAGTTGGAAAACTCCCCTTTGAAGGAGATCGATGAGTTGTTCTTGCATTCGTAGAGCTTCCTCAAGAGTTTCTGCCCCAGACATGCAGTCGTCCACATAGAAATCTCTCTGGAGAATTTCTGCTGCCTTGGGTAGACTGATAGACTCCTCAATAGCGAGCTGGTGAAGGCACCTAGTAGCGAGAAAGGGTGCTGAAGCTGTTCCGTACGTGACTGTTTTCAGCTGGTAATGTCTTATAGGTTCTTCCGGCGTCGGCGCCATACGATTCTCTGAAGGTTGCAGTCACGACTATGAACATTTACTTGACGATACATCTGGCGAATGTCGGCTGGATAGTCTGCCCAATTTGGAAGATGTTGAGTGATTTCCCACTTGCAGTGGTGGCAGAAGCGTCAAATACAACCCTCGTCTTCGTAGTAGAGGTTGCCTGTTTAAGAACTGGGTGATGGGGCATGTAGTAGCTATGTTCATTAAGTTGCGACATGTCGATGGCCTCCATATGACCCAGAGCTTCGTATTCCTCTAAGTAGTTCACGTAGTCTTTCTCAAGTTGGGTGTTCCTCTTCAGTCGTCTCTCAAGATGATGAAGCCTTGACCTAGCCATTGTGAGCGAGTCATCAAGTTCTGTTGAATCCTCACGAAGTGGAAGCCGTACAGTGAATCTTCCCTCAGCATCTCGCCTGGTGTTGGCAGTAAAATGTTTCTCACACTCCAGGTCGTCCTTTGATCTGATCGGCTGACTGATGTCTTCTAATTCCCAGAAACGTTGAACCAGGTGGTCAAGGGAATTGTCACTCGTGGCGAAGATCTGTATAGTCTGTGGAAGTGCTTCAGCCGTTCTTTTTAACTGAAACCACCCTGCAAGTATCCACCCAAGTTCCATGTTCTGGAGAACAGGATAGTCACCTTGTCTCGCTCGTCTCTCCGGTCGAAGAAGCTGAAAGAATACCTCTGCACCAATTAGCATGTCAATACGCCCAGGTTGGTTGAAAGTCGAGTCGGCTAGAGGGAGCTCTTCCGGTATACACCAGTCAGCAAAGTTAATATACGATCCTGGGAGATCAGCCGAAATTCTTGGCAACACAGCACAGTTGATTTCCACTTGGTAATCGCTGTTCATGGAGTGAACATTTACGGTAGCACTGTGACGAGATTCTGTAGCAGCGCTACTTATACCTTGTATTGGTAGTTGGTTTCGAACCTTCCTTAAGCTGAGACGTTCTGCACAGGCATTTGTAATGAAGTGTGACTGGCTACATGAATCTAGGAGCGCTCTAAAAGTGTGCAATCGTCCATATCTATCACGCACTTTAACCAGTGCAGTGGAAAGTAATATCTGGGTTTGAGGTTTTGCCTTAAACGAACAATACGTTGCTGTAATAGTTTATTGCTGGTTGACATCAGTGCTGCTGTGTCTTCCAGGCGGGACTTCAAGTTACCTTCGCGGGACTGGTTGATTGGCTCGATGAAGTAGAGTGTGATGTTTCAAGCCACATGAATAACAGGAGCCTGAAGAACAGTTATTAACGATGTGTCCAGGCCTAAGACAGTTTGAACACAATCTATGCTGTTTGACTAAGTCCATTCTTTGTTGGACACTGCTGCTAGAAAAATCTAAACATTTGTAAAGAGGATGAACACCATCACAAAATAAACAACTATTGCCAGTAGGGACATAAGCCTGTCTTACTGCTTTAGTGTGTTTGATGTCAGTAGCATGCTGTAAGTGGGACGATACAGTTGATTTGGATGTCTGATTTGATTTAACGAGTTCAAGGACATGGCACCTGTCTTCTAAGAATCGACATAATTCGTCTAGTCTCGCAAATTTCAGTTTTGATGACGACAGCTCCCATTGTTTTCTGCTGGTCTCATCAATTTGTTGCAGAATCAACTGTGATATGAGAATTTCATGCAAAGGAATATCAAGTTCAAGTGCCTCAAGTGCATTTAGATTACTTGAAACTTGATTTAGAAGTGATCGTAGATCTGTCGATGAATCTTTACTTACAGATGGAAGGTTTGGCAGGTTCTTAATATGAGATGTTGCAATGAGTTTAGGGTTATTGTATCTTTGACATACTGTTTGCCACGCATTCTTAAAATTTGTGGTGGTTATGGGAAGATTCTTAATTTGGTCATGTGCTTCACCTGTAAGTGAAGATAGCAAATAATGGTACCTTTGTATATCTTCTAGCGAGTCATTCTTTATAACTAAACTGGTAAAAGTATCAGAAAAATGATGAAAATCAATAATATTGCCCCCAAATGATGGCAATTTAATAGTTGGAAGAGCTAGTTCTCTCTTTAATGAACCAGAGTGAGTATCATTTGTTGCACCAGAAAAGTTGCCTAGTTTCAACCGTGCTTCTGCATTCTCTTCTATTAATGTTGTAATTTGATCTACTACGGCATAGTTCAACGATTCGAAATTATTACGATCTTCACTATGATCTTCAGTTTCATCCTCCAGTTCTAATTTATCTTGGGCATTTTCATACTTTTCTCGTATTCTGGGTAGATCGTCTAGTCTTGCCTTGATTGCATTTATGCTTGACCCTGCTTAAAAGTTAACTACGAATTTGTACACACGTGTGATACTGGCTTTCACTAGGCCTCTAGTCTTAACAAGGAGTTGTTTTTCTTTGGAATCCATAGTGGGGAAGAATAGGAAGCAGAACTGAGTATGTACTTACAGTAGCTGCGTAGGGTGCTGCATCGAAGTTGGTCTGCATGGCTGTCGTATTTACTCTGGCACTGACAGGAGATCACTGGTTGCCATAAACTGGACCAAAGATGGCGACGTCCAAAGTGGAAATCACAATGACGGACGAACTAACCGGAGTTGGAACAAACATGGCTGCAAATATGGCTGCTATCAGGAGCAGTTGTATTCTTTGCCAAGATGGCTGCTATGACGCTTGGTCCCGCCACAAACACACGTGTTGCACATTGACGAAGAATCCACAGAAATCCGGTCTAGGAGGACCATGAAATGGGGTGGGATAGGAATGTAGACGAGTTTGAATTGAGTGAATTAGGATAAGTACAAGGTTTAGGTAGGATAGCATTAGGAATGTAGTGGACTGTAGGTATAGGACACGAGGTAGGTAGCCGGTTCATATCACTGGATTCCTGTGAAATTATTAACAAGATATATTTACACACTTAGATACACTATGCAAGAACACTCGCTACACATATTTACCTTCACATAAACTCCAAATGTGCTAGTTACGTTGACTACTATGTCATCGTCCTCACTACGAGACAGCCTGTCCCTATCCGCTTCATCACACACACTCCCCGAGTCTCGTCCCCGGAAGTGGCAAGTAATCTAATCACATCCTGGTGGCAATACAAATAGCACTGTCCGTCTGACCTCTGGCGAGGGCTTGCTAAATTAGGGCTAAATTAGAGTGGAAGCAAACAGGCAAATTTGAGCCTGGTGATCAAACACTAATTCTACCTCATTTTGTAACGTATTCATTCAGATTGGTTTTCACCCCACTAAATAGACCATGTTTTATTATAGTTTCTATTCTCAATGGTGAGTAACCTAATTTATTGACAACTTCCTCTCTGGTAAAGATCTTTGAGAACCTGAGTCAATCAGTGTTGTTACAGAGAGTGAGGAACAAGGTACTTTTTCTGTTTATTGTAAGAGATTTGGAAAAATTGTTCAATGACATGGTCTCTTGTTCGTCTTTCTCTTGGCATTATTTGTGTTCATAAGCAGTTTTGGGTCATGTCTTCATATTCTAAATCAGCACACATCAGAATGCTGTTACGACTTACTACAAATAATGCATCATCCCACAACCTTGAACTTACTTGCAGTGACCCTTTCTTAAACACTTGAAACATCCACCTTTCTCTTTCAGATCCCTGTGTTTCTCATTTGTTGTCGGTTACTGTAGTCACATTCTAGTTAATTACTGTAGTCATGTCCTAGTTAGTGAGCTATGGACAATGGTTGAGTGGGCCTAGTATGTGGTCCTGAGTTTCAGGATACCAGTAGCTATGAAATCAGAGTGGGCATCTCAGACATAATTCAGAGTCATGGCCCTACTTGTGCTCTGACGGCCAGAGTGCACAATGCATTGTAGTCCCTAACCCGTTCGAGGAGTAGAGATTTTCACTGGGACTCTGTGGAAGTAGGGTAGCATCCTGCTTCATAGAATATTTACCGGACATGATCAGAATATTATAAGTGAGCCTCCAACCTATGTGAATAATGGAGTCCCACTTCTATTTGACAAGTCAGGGATAACTTGGAAACAAAATCGCAAATAAAATAGAATTCAAAGAAGCTATCAATATTAGTGGGACTTATCACAGAAAGTAGTCAGCGAAGAGGATGCTCCTGGATGTCACAGGGATAATGGGGAAAAGGAGATTACAAGGTGATCTTAACAGGTGTTAAAAAGGGGAAGGGCATAGTGTGGGGTAGGACTGTTAAACAGGAATACTATTGCACGTGACATACTTACTGTTTGGCATATAAATAAGTGAATGGTGTGCATTGGTAGTATTTGGAGGAATTAAGACCAGAATTGTCTCATTCTTTTCACCATGGGAGGATGCGGATGAGGATGAAGTTGACAAGTTTTATAAAGCATTGAGTGACATTGTAGTCAGGATCAACAGCAAGGATAGGATAGCGCTAATGGGCAATTGAAAGCGAGAGTTGAAGTAGAACTGAGGGATATAAGAAGATAATTGGTGAGTATCTGGAGGATACAGAAGCTAATACGAACGGGAAGCAGTTACTCATGTGCTTGCGTGGGATTAGCAGTTACGGAGATATTCTTCAAGTATATAAGGCTAGTCGTTGCTATATATGGGAGGGTAGGTGCACCTGATCAATAATGGAGTATATCATAATAGACCTTGAATTCAGGAAATCTGTTAGGAATTTGTAGGTATTGCAGGGATTTTTCATTGATACACACTGCTATCTGATCTGTAGAAAACAAAGTACCTGTAGGCCTACGATACAGAAAGTGAAATCTGGCTGCAGGCAAATATAGGTAAAGAATTTCCAGGATGAGTACGTGTATTTGATGAGTGAAAAGTTCTGAACAATAGCCAGTAAGCAGCTTTGGTATAGTCAGAGGGATGCTGTAGTTGAAACAGCAAGGGAATGCCTGGAAAATATTGTGTGTAAAGACATCTTGGTGGAATGTTGAATAAAAGCAGCTTGTTTACGTAAAAGAAAGGCATATCATAAATCGTTCTAAAAATATATTGATGCAAACAGGGAATTGTACAAGATGAAAGAAACGGTGAAATTTTAAAAAATTATTGAATCCAAGAAGTCGTGAGAAGATTTTGGTAATACCTGGAAAGGTTATGTCAAGCAGCAGGAAAACCTTTATGGACACTAATAAAGAGGGAGGGGGGGCAAAGGAAATTAATAGGATTTTTGGTTAGTTATGTGAACTCACAGTAGATCCCAGGGAATCACTGTACAGGTGGAAGGAACATTTTGAAAATCATCTCAACGTGAAAGGAAATCTTTCTTTTGATGTTGCAAACAACCTAGCTCATGAGGAGGACAATGATGTCAGAGAAATTATGCTTACACAAGTGGAAAGGACGGTAAAGCAGGAGGAATAGATGAATTTAAACCTCACATGGTCAAATATATTGGGAATGCAGGGATGAAATCATTTGGTATAGTAATAAGATTAGCATGGAATGTTAGTAAGGTACCTGCTGATTTGACGAAAGCAGTAATTGCACCTATCTGTAAGAAAGGGAACAGGAAGGATTGCAAAAACTATCCAGATGTCATCGATCAGTATACCAGGCAAGGTGTTCACTTGTTGGATGAAAACCAGTGTGGTTTCAGACCACAGAGGGTCTGTCAGGGTCAGATTTTCGGTATGCATCACGTAATCGAAAAATACTATAAGAGGAATAGACAGTTTAGTTTATTAGATCTACAGAAGGCATATGATAGAGTAATGAGGGGAATCAATGTTAGCCATACTGGGAGATTATGGTATTAAGGGTAAAAGCAATCAAGGGCATTTATGTTGAAAAGTGGGCTGCAGTGAGAATTTATGGCAGAATGAGTTTTGGGTTCAAGGTACATACTAGGGTTAGACAAGGCTGTAATCTTTCACATATGTTGTTATTACAGGGATCATCCGTTGATAAGTACAAAATGGCAGGGAAGGATTCATTTAGGTGGAAAATTTAGTAAGCAGTTTGGCCTATGCCGACGACTTGGTCGTAATTGCAGACTGTGCTGAAAGCCTGCAGTCTGGTATCTTGTAACTTGGAAAATATATGTATTAAATATGACAAAAAAATCAGCCTTTCCAAGAATTCAGTGTCAGTATTTTAATACAAAACTGGAATAGGTAGTTAATTTCACGTATTTAGGATGTGTATTCTCCCGTGATGGTAGTATAGTAAGTGGAATTGAATCAAGGTGCAGCAAAGCTAATTCATTGAGCTCTCAGTTGCGATCAGCAGTATTCTGTAAGAAAGAAGTCAGTTTCTGGACGAAACTGTCTGTACACCGGTCTGGTTTCAGGCTAACTTTGCTTTATGGGAGTAAAAAGTGTGTTGACTCAGGTTATCTTATTCATAAGTTAGAAGTTACAAACATGAAAGTAGCAGGAATGATTATTGGTACAAACAGATGGGAACAATGGCAGGAGTATTCTCAGAATGAGGGGATAGAGGCTAAGTTAGGAATGAACTCGATTGATGAAGCTGTACACATGAACTGGCTCGGTGGTGGGATCTTGTGAGGCAAGTGGAGGAAGATAGGTTTCCTAAGAGAATAATAGATTTGGTTATGGAACGTAAGAGAAGTATAGGGTGATCAAGATGGTGATGATTACACTCAGTTTGTTATGTTTTAAAGAAAAAGAGGTATGGAATTAAATGAGGTCACATAGCTAGTTTCAAATAGAAGATTATAAAGGCTTTGATTAATACATTTGATTAATACATTTTCCCCCATGAGAAGGCTTCCACAAGGACAAAATATGTCTACTACACAGTATTTTATCTTCGAAGTTATTGGTGAGTTTGCTAGTGTGCCAGATAGAAATAACCATTACAGGACTCGGGGGGGGGGGGGGGAATTGGAATGAATTTGGAATGTGGCATGATGTATGGTTCTTCAAATGTTATACAGATGATTGCGGAGTATGGTTACTGAACCTCGTATTGCTGCAGTAGCAATATTGTGAAATCGTGTCCGGTTGAGACCGAGAGAATCCCATAGCTCTACAAGAAATTTAGGGATTGTGCCTTGAACTCCGATCATGAGTCCATGGACGGAGATGTTGTCTAGGTGATATCTGTCTTTATAGTAGTTCACGGTTGGCTGGTAAATCGACTTCTTCTCGGCGTCCACCTCTTAGGCCTGGCCAACGTGCGACTCGGAAATGTATTGTGGATCTAAGATTAGTCCTTGCTTGCTAGCTAGTTGAAAGGCTATCATGTCAATACGCCTGTTATTCCCACCGGTAGCCAGAAACCTCTTCGTCCACCATGAAACCATGATACCTCAGCGAGGTCACAATCACGTGTCGTATTGAATTATGGTGGGAATTTATCAGTACCTCGCTATGAGGACAGGCACCCAGGACATGGGCAAGAATTTCATGCTCTCTCTGGCAACGCCGACAGAGGGTGTTGTCCTGGGACTTTCCCGGCACGGAGCGAACTGCGCACACATTCCCTGTCGTCTCGATGGCCTCTCTCCATTCCGCACAGGATAAGCCTTGGTGATGTCTTAACCATTTGTTCCCTGGAATGTATTCCTGGAAGAACCCAACGCCCTTTCCTTTGTGCGGCAGCTTCGTCCATGACTGAACTTCTCTGTCTCGTAATATCTCTCGGACCTTCCTTTCATTGGGAGGATAGCTGCTTTTGGACATAACTTGATCCCAGAGGCTTGCAGACTGAATGCTGAAAGGCATAACAGTCTATAATGAAGATATATGTATGTGGTACATCCATATTTGGTGAAGTTTTGTCAGTGCTTCGGATTTGAATTCATGTAAATTAATTTCTAGATAGTGAAGTTTGTAGTGGACTCACGGATGTTTTGTTGATGACAGAAGTAAAGCATTATTATACAAAATATGCACCAAATAATTAGGCTTTGATATCTGGAAAAGGTTGTGAATCATTTATGAGATCAAACAAAGAAGAAAAATTAAATCTGGTGGACATTTCATGTTATGTCATTGTGCAAGAACAAAAAACCAGGGACTTAATTTTTACAAGAGATCAGTTGATATTTTTCACATGGATGATGCAATTATTGTAAATGTGAACGAATAAGTAACTAACTAGTTCATCATTCCACAGTCATGAATAAGTATGAAGCAAATAAATCAAGATAGTAAATAATGGATACTAAATTATTATTAATTTAGAAGATAATAGCCCTCCTGGTGGCCATGATTGTTAAGGCGTTGAAGTGTAAACAGTCTGACACTGTGGTTAGCCGGTTCGGTGGTGGTATAAAATTTCAAATCACTAGATGGCGTGCCAAAAGCCTGGATTAAATTCCAAACCTCTCCACAGTGCTCATGTGGAGTGAGGGTATATGACGCTGTTGATGGTCATTCATCCGTCAGATGGGATGTTAAGTCTTGAGCAGACTCCTTGGTGCTATTCGACAGGCATAGTCTGTGCCAACACCAGGTTTCACCTTCTTCCTTCCTGCTATCATATATCACTATCAGTCAATCACTACTGATCTGCATTTAGGGAAGTCGCCCAGGTGGCAGAGTCTCTGTTTTTTTCCTATCCTTTTCTTAAATGATTGCAAAGATATTAGAAATTTATTGAACACCTCCCTTGGTAAGTTTTTCCAATCTCTAACTCCCCTTCCTATAAATGAATATTTGCCCCAATTTGTCCTCTTGAATTCCAGCCTTATCTTCATATTGTGATCTTTCGTACTTTTAAAGACACCGCTCAAACTTATTCGTCTGCTGATGTCATTCCACGCCATCTCTCCACTGACAGCTCAGAACATACCACTTATTAAAACAAATCAAGTTTATTATATGATCAACCTTTTCAATACTTCCCCAAAAATCACAGATCATCGGGATCCTGATATTCTTATAATAATTTATCTTAACACTTGATTGTAAGAATACTATGAGTTAACAAATACATTTTAGTTACCCCATATGTACCCACTCGCCCTTTGCTCTGACATTGCTAGGAATCCGCCAACTTTCTAGTATGCAACCTGGGTGTTGCAAGCTTTCGGTTAAAACAGTATAGTGGGTGATCGACTGCGCGTATTATCATGGGATCTGTTTTATATTATTGAGAAATTTCACACTATTGCTCATGACACAAAAAACAGAACAATACAGAAATATAACACACACAAAAAACCCTTTGAAATCTTACATTTTTCATTAACTTATCTCACCTCGGAAGTTCTTTAGTGTGTGTTATGGTCTTAATTATACGACACGAGCCTAACATTTGCCTGATTTTGAAATAAGGAAATAATAGGAAACGAATACGATATGAGCCTAACATTTGCCTGATTTGGAAATAAGAAATTAATGGGAAACAAATCCCGAGTAAGTGAATGATGAGATTCAAACCTATATCCCAAATACAAACTTACAGCCGTATGTCTCACTCGGCGTATTATTATTATTATTCAGTCTGAGGATCAGTGGTAAAGTGTTCACATCCCGGTACCAAGATCGTAGGTTCAAATCCGGCAGTCGCAATCGGATCTTGAGGGGCGGGAGAAAGTTCATTCGGCATTCCATGTCGTACGATATTACTACGCGAAAGATCTCTGGTGATATATTTCATGTTAATTCATGCACAGGATCACTAATAACTTCTTCCTCATTAACACTGCGGAAATCAGAGCCTAAAACATCAAATATGCTTTGAATTTCGCTATTACTGAGCATCAAGAAGTAAGTATAAATATCCACCTAATCGATACTTTATTAATGCCTCAGGCAAAATTGAATAAAATTAAAACTTACGATTAGGTGGATATTTATACTTACTTCTTGATTAAACATCGATACGGTCATGAAATGGACAACTTGTATTACTGAGCATTTCGCGTGAGCAAGCAACTTCCTTCTCAGCCATCTTGTCAACAGTAGAATGCAGATTCCTCGATCGATATTTTAATCAATTCGCTTTGCCAAAGAAGTGTACCAGAGCACTCTGGTGACACTTTGAGACACCAAGAAGAGATTTCAATTAGAAACGTTTCCGGAAAAAGCCAACAGATGTCACAAATGTCTCCAATATGCGAACTTGCATCCCGGCGTACCAGTCCGCTTACGGGTGCATAGGGGTTAAAACTATACTAACAGTCAAGGCAAATTATTAAAATTAAGTGATGTCCTGAAACTTATCACTTTTTGTAATTTGATTGCACAATCTAATAAAATTCATGTTGCATACCTTCCATGATTCACATGTGATGACCGTTATCGAAAATTGAATTACCGTATTTGCCATTGTAAAGGTGCCTTGGTAGACCATTCTTCCTTCCATTTTTGTTGTAGCTTGAAGTTGTTTACTGAGTGAATCAGTCCTGCTGATATTGGTGGATTTCTTGAAGCTATTTGGTGATGTAATATCATATGATCTGAAATATCAGCTTTGATTGGTAACTCTGGGTTGAACATAATTTTTTTTTTCAATTTTTATATTCTCGGAAAAGCTGTTTTGTCTCCTAAGATGTTGAGGAAAAATATCACAGAGAGTTGGTAACCAGTAAATTGGGGTGGATTTAATGGTCCTACATATCAGCCTCATAGTATGGTTTAACTGGGCGTCAATCTTCTTAACAAGGCAGCTGTTGAGCCAAGCTGGTACACAACATAGTAATTGATTAAACTAGGCCAAGTGCAGTCGTCTGGAGTACATTGGCTTGAGTGCCCCATGAGGTGGCAGTCAGTTAATGCAGGTTGTTGTTTTGTGCTCCTAGTTGAGCTGATGTCTGAAAAAGGTGTTGAAGGTAGATCAAGGATCTGTCCTGTGTCACACCCAGATATTTAGGGTGTTTATTGCAGTGAAGCTGTATGCCATTAAAGACTTCAGATAGTTCCCGTTTGTGAACTTGTTATTCAGATGGAAGCAACTTACTTCAAATTTTGTCATAAGAGGGCAGAGTCTCATATTTTTTGTAAATAGTTGAAGAAGGGTAGAAAGAAAATCTTTCACTTTGCAATTGGAAGCAAGTTCCGGTAGTGATAATTTACCGTACACTGGGAGAGTAGGCTGTGTGGTTAGGGGCGCGCAGCTGTGAGCTTGCATCAGGGAGATAGTGGATTCGAGCCCCACTGTCGGCAGCCCTGAAGATGGTTGTCCATGGTTTCCCATTTTCACACCAGGCAAATGCTGGGGCTGTACCTTAATTAAGGCCACGGCCGCTTCCTTCCCTCTCCTAGGCCTTCCTATCCCATCATCGCCATAAGACCTATCTGTGTTGGTGCGATGTAAAACAAATAGAAATAGTTAATTCACCGTACATGTCACTTGTACAGAAGATGTTTCAATATGATGACTTAGACATTAGGCCCCTTTAAACAACAAGCAGCATCAGAAGAGGTTTCTTTACTACCTAGCATTCAAATTATAAGTTATGGAATACACAAAATTACATGGTAATCGGGCAGCAGGAAGACAGTACCTACTTGTGATGTGTAGCAGTGACAGTATTGCATTACCTATCGGTAATTGGTGTTTGTACACAAATTAAATTATTTCTGTAAAATTTTGTTTGAAAATACAGTGAAATTATGTTTTCCCCTAAGTCTCATCAAAATACCAGGGTGCATCTTAAGGTCCACAGCATCTTATGGTCTGAAAAATATGGTGCCATGTCAAGGTCCTGTCATGGTCACCAATAATTTTTTGTTACTTACGCTCACCGGCATATCAGGTTCGATTAAATTTATACAAATTCATATTTAATTAGTTCAACAATTTAATGAACATAAATCATGACTCATCTTTTCTTACAAGTAACCAGTGAGCAACGAAAGGCATCTGCTCTCCATGTTAGGTGTGGCCTAAATTCCTCCTGGCAGTACCTCTAAAATGCCTGACGCCAGAATGTGGCAACAAGCCGGTTGGTAACTCCGTCGCAATCTATGAATCATGTCTAAGTCAATATTGTCAGATAATATTAGGACGTTGCCAGTGATAAAAATCATTGTTATCCATATTGAAGATACTGAATGTAGGATGCTAATATTCCCAGCAATACATTTACCTACAAATAACTGCCATCATTGTTGCCATTCAAATGCACTGTTTACTCAATGACATCCATTGAGTCTCCGTCCACGCTGACCAGTTCACCGTACCGAACCCGGTGCTTCAACCAGACAACTTTCTGTTTGATGCCTATAGAACCTCATTTGGCTATGGAATATTTTCCTTGCCCCCTGTGATTATTAACTAAGATTAAACCACTCTGCATATTTCTGATATGTCAATGCTACAATCATCTTCCAACGATTAAAGCAACGGGACGCACTTGGTAATATACTTTTTTAATATCCTTGCTCACCAAGCTGCTCTCTTGTAAATATGTATATAAACTGTAAATTCTCAACTGTTCAATTGGATAATGTAAATTTACTGTATGGTTACCAACCATTGGCAGTAATTTTTGATAAAAACATTGACGCCAAGCACTATACCCTTTCCCCCCGACTGTTATACTGTAAATAATCTTATAAACTTTATAATTTCCTATGAGTGCATCAATTATTCTTCAGAGCACCACTAATGAACTCTTGCTATAATTACCCAGTAATTTTAAGCATTGGTGCTGACTTCTTATTCTTTAAACTTATATTGTTTAACCATCACCATTGTACAAGAATTTCTCGTACTTAATTTTCCCATTGTAATGTGTATTAATTTGTGCATGTTAAATACTAATCAGGTACCTGATTTTTTCCTTGAGGAGGTAATTTGATTGATGATGCCCTCAATGAAGGGCGAAACATGTCTCAAGCGGAATTAATAATAAATTCCTAAATGTAAAATTTATATGTATTGAATAGGTGACAAAATAAACCATTTAGCATCCTAATGCTAGGACGTCGCCCAGAAGGGATGCGTGTCTGCCTTGCCTGACTGCCACGACAAATGGACAAGGGCTACTGGTTCAAGGGCGGAACCAGCTAACTAAGCTAGCTCAAAACGCAAACAACATTTACGCATCGCCACGCTCAACATTGGGCCTCTTACTGGACGCAGTCGCGAACTTGCGGCGATGTTGAAAGAAAGGAAAGTGGACGTCTTATTTATGCAAGAAACACGTTGGAAAGGCCAGAGATCCTGTGACATCGGATCTACTATGGTACATACAACATAAATGGTTTTGCCATCGTCTGCGCCAGCTTATGAGATCGAGTTGCTGAGTTTCAGCGCTGTTCAGACCGCCTTATGTCAATTACAATCGACACTCTGTCTTCTCGACTCCGTATCTTCTCTGCATATGCACCACAATCTGGCTGTGGTGACATAGAAAAGAAACAGTTTTGGCAGGAGCTCCAAGACAGTATGTTTTAGCATGTCCTAAGGATGAGTTTCTACATCTCTGTGGTGATCTTAATGGGCATGTTGGTCACACCAAGGATGGTTGTAGCGGCCATGGTGGTAATGGCTATGTTATCCAGAATGATGATGGAACTCAAATTTTGGATTTTGCCAAGACAAACAACTTGTTTATTGTTAATACATTTTTCAAAAAGTGCATCCACCACCTCATCACTTACACTAGTGATGACTATAGCAGCCAAATTGGCTTTATCCTTGTTCGACTCTGTGATCTCAGACTAGTATTATGTGAAGGTCATATCATCTGACTGTGTAGCCCCTCAACATAAGCTCCTCACGGCAGACTTAAGGATCTGTAAACATCGTAGAGGTGGAGGGATAAATGCCCCCAAAAAGATCAGGTGGTGGAAGCTTAAAGACCAAAATGAGACCCTAACAGGCAGTGTAAATTTGCCTCCCATAGACTTGAATGCGATTGACAACACATGGACCACATTCTGTAAATCTGTCACTGCAACCGCTACAGCAACCTTTTCACCTTTGTAAACAGCAACCTTGGGTACAACAAAACCTAGTTCCCACCGTATTGATATGCAAACGTGGTTATGGACAGTCCAAGGAAAGGTGCATAAAAAGAAGGCATATAGAAACTGGGTTTTACAAAAGACTCCAGAAAACAGGGAAAGGTATGTCATAGCCAAACGTGAGGCTAAGAAAGCTGTCACTGAAACTAGGTGCAGTCACTATAATGACACTGGATTCATGTAAGGAGAGGAAACTATCTTCCAGCTGACCAAAGCCAAAACAAATTCAGCACAGGATATTGAGCACTGTATGTGCATAAAAGGCAAAGATGGTCAGCTATTACAGGGTAAACAGGACATCCTCAAACATTGGCAACAACACTTTGAACAGATTTCCGCCATCGAGTTTCCCACGTCGTCCTATTCCAGAAAGTAATCCAACAGCAGGCCCTATCTCACACATCCCACCAGAGGACACCACGCCATCAGGAGTATGAAGAACCAAAAATCACCAGGACCAGATGATCTTCTGGAAGACTTTTGGAAGTTGCAGGAATTAAAAGAACCTGCGATCAACTGGCTTACCAGCTTTATCAATGCCATAGTTGACTCTGGCTCTTTTCCCAGTGATTGGGCTACAAGCATCACTGAGCCTATCATTAAGCAAAAAGGTGACCGAGCAGAATGTTCAAATTACCGTCCAATTCGCCTCCTGTTGCCTAGGTGCTGGAGCAACCAATGCCATCTTCGCTGCCAGAATGCTCATTCAAAAGCACCAAGAGAAACAACTGCCACTGCATATTGCCTTCCTTGATCTTGAAAAGGCTTTCGACCTTGTTCCACATCGTGTAATCTGGTATGCACTTTGTGACTTTGGTGTACCAGAAATGCTTATCGGTTGGATCAAGATGCTTTACATAAACTCCACAAATTGTGTACTTTGCGCTGTTGAGATCTGTAAGAGCTTATCAGTGAAAGTTGGTGTACACCAAGGCTTGACATTGTCCGCACTGCTCTTTGTTCTCCTCGTCGTGGACACAGTTACGTGGGACCTGGAGAGGAGTGTCCCTTGGACTCTCTTATACGCAGATGATGTCGCACCAGAAGTGGATTACAGCGTCAAGTTGAAGATTGGAACAGCCGTCTCTCACAATACGGTCTTAGACTGAACAAAAAGAAGACCAAATAACTGAAAACCATCCCAACGGCTTAATTCAAGTTAACGGAGAGGAGGAGTTTTATTACAATGTATGTTTTTATGGGTAGCTATTCAACAAACTTAGCTACCTATTTACATTGGATCGGTCGAAACTGGCTAGGAAAATTGCCAGGAGCTGAATCCGGGCCTCTTAGACTTATAAACAGATTGAAAGAGGCACGTCCCAAAAATAATAACAAAATAACGCAGATCTAGGGTTAATTAAAACGAAAACCGGGCGAGTTGGCCGTGCGTGTAGAGGCGCGCGGCTGTGAGCTTGCATCCGGGAGATAGTAGGTTCGAATCCCGCTATCGGCAGCCCTGAAAATGGTTTTCCGTGGTTTCCCATTTTCACACCAGGCAAATGCCGGGGCTGTACCTTAATTAAGGCCACGGCCGCTTCCTTCCAACTCCTAGGCCTTTCCTATCACATCGTCGCCATAAGACCTATCTGTGTCGGTGCGACGTAAAGCCCATAGCAAAAATTAAAACGAAACACATTTATTATCACAAACAGGGAAGAAATCAGTCCAAAACTGGCATAAAAGAAAAATAAATAAGGATGTGGGAAGTCAGTTACTCACGTACATAATGTTCAACAACAGTCCATTCAAAGAGTGTGTTACACAATCTCATATATCTTTTGTATATCTCAAGAAATCACAGTAGAGGAATCTGTTTAGTAATATAATATTTCTCTCACCACACATTGACCACAGCACTTAAGATCAGGTTCCAGAGTATTTCTTTCTCGAAATAGGAAAAGTAATCATTCCGAGGTACATCATCAGAATCTATATACTCACATTTTTATGTCACAGTTCCAGTGGAGATTAAATCCCCAATAAAATCAAAAATGCCAGCCAGGATTGGCTGAAAAGAACAGTCATGTAACACACAAGAATAAAGAAAAGGGTTGCCATAGTAACAAGAAATAAACATGCAGCAGAAAGGCGTAAAAATGAGGTTAAAATCCTAAACAAACAGATAAATCAGCTAGGAAGGCCAGAAATGAGAGTAAGACAAAATGGAAACAATGATAATAATAAATAATAGCTAGATACTGAAAAGTAGCATAGGCCCGTAATCGCACCACACTCGCGCACACACATTGAGACCAGCATACAGAATATAAAGTACAAGAGAACTTTAACACGTCGCACAACGACAAGAATCGTGCAGCATGAAATGCTTCTATCAACGGCTCATGAGTTCGATCTGAAAGCACAGATCAGAAACCTGGATTGCCGCAAAAGGGGCATGGCACACCAAGTCAAAACACACAACATAAATAACTTTCTCGCTGCAAAACACGTATTCATATTGTGGAGAAAGACGAAGATGAATCGTACAGTATCAGCGACAAAACACAATGTAAATTTCGAACTCGAGCCAAGACGTCAAAGATAAAGAAAAATGAAAGGTCTCCAACCAAACACAGCAAGCAAATCCACCACGTACATGAACAATAAGACTGATGCCACCTTTCAGTCTTAACCGAAAGGGAGGTAATGGAAAATAAGTCTGCAACAAGATATCAAAGAAATAACACATAAAACGAGAGACCTCCTTATAAACAGGCTTACTACCTGTGGCAAACCGAGAATGATAGGAACGAACATCAGTACTGGCATTAAAAAAACAGGTATCTCAAACCGAGAATGATAGGGACGAACATTACCTTGAGAAGAAGTAGTCTTAGTTCTGACTCCAAACTCTGAGAGTCGTACAGGATAACGTTTTTAAACGTTTATGATACCTTCTGTAAGAGACGAAAGCCACATCACGAAACACCGTCTCCATCTTATTATTCTTTTTCACCGTCTGACTCAAAGATCACACAACACGTAGATTTGATAGAAAGAAATGCTTTGGCGATCCTCATGACATGAGCTGCCATCTGTCTAAATAGGGATGAGTTACACATTGGTCACAGCATTCATGATGCCAAGCAGCCATGACAGACTGACAAAAGACAGCGCATAAAATGCGGTATCTGAAGAATATGAAAACAATACAAGCAGGTAACGAGGTGTGGCTCACTATTTTAACTACATCAAAGAAAGTAATGGCCTCAAAGGGGCCCTAAAGAAAGGAAACATCCAATTCTCTTAATAACAGTTAGGAGATTTAAATGTCCATGAATCATCTTAAATCATTACACAACAATGTATAATGTAACCATTTTCTAGAACACTGTTGTATAAGGTGTCTAAGAGTAATTCCAGTAATAACCCAGACAGAATGCTTTCACAGTGAAAGTGTATCCTAAAAGGGAGAACTACTCATATTCATAAGGATTGAGGGCTTTACCCATGAGGGGTCCGGCGATTGTACCAAGAATCCAGTAAAATACTAATGTGTTTTAAGAAAAAAGACAGGAAATTTGTTGTAAATTTAGTTATGCCAACAATATGATTATCTTACATTTAAAGCTGGAATAATAATGTACACTTCATCACATATACATTTCCAAAAAGCTAAGACTGCAAATTTATAAAATGATATGACATCTCAACAATCCCTTTTGACCTCAGCATGAAGGACTATGATAATTTACCTGATGGGTAAACTAAGTTACAACTTGATCTGTTAATCAATTAATCTAAGAATCTGATTAACCTATCAATGTATTTGAACCGAGTAATGGAATTTGTTAAAATTGTACTGTGATGAATTAAAAAATAACTTCTTTGCATGGCACAAAACCTGTGTATTGTATAATAATTTGCCATTTGGTCTGCTAGCCTCTCCTATCGTATGATTCACAGCTCATTAAAATAAGTTGATGTTCATGTCTTTCAGAAAGGCAAAAGCAATAATTGTCCCAGAAAAAGGTGGTTAGACTAGATAAAAGATCTAGAAATGAAAGGAGAAACCTGGGATGGCCTAGAGAGAGAAGCTGCATACCAAGACTGTAAGAAATGAGGTACATCGTTCTTAAACATCCTACGTGGCTCGCTGGAAGGAATTCATGATGGTGATGATGAAATAAGGATTGTTATAATAATAATAATAATGATGATGATCTATTGCAGCCAATGGCCATTATTAATGATACAATGATAGGCTACAGTAATATACAAAGGGCCGAAGGAAAGTTTTGAAATGTGAGTGAACGCTTTAGACTTTTTCAAAATAATTTCCACCACACTCGGTACACTTCTCCATACGTCGAAACCAGTCGCTGAACCAACTCTGCCACTTTGCTTCGGTTACATTTTCACACTCTTGATCCCATGCTGCCAGAAGCTCCTCATCGGATGTAAAACGCCGCCCTTTCAGCTTCATCTTCACTTTTGGGAAGAGTGCAAAGTGACATGGACAAGATCAGGACTGTATGGAGGGTGATCAAGCACAGTCAACCCTCATCTGGCAAGAAAATCCATTGTTATTTTAGCACGTTGTGCTGGAGCATTGTCATGATGCAAGAGTCAAGTGTTGAGCCGTGACCTTTGACGGAGCTGCTTGAGAGTCTGGATGACCTGAGGCAGACAAGTCTCACTGTACCACTTCGCAGTAACTGTCCTTTGTGTTTCTAGCACAACCCGAGTCAGGATGCCCCGTTTAGTGGAGAATATTGCAATCATCCTTTTCTTCACTGCCCTAGACTTTCACACAGTCACAGGAGTACCCTCACTTTCGAACAGTCGCAACTTGTTTTGGGATTTTGTTGGGACATCGTAATAATAAAGCCAAGTTTCATCACCTGTAACGATGCTATTGACGATACGCGAAGTCCCATTTTCAATCCATTTTAGCATTTTTCGGCACCATTTCACTCGATGTGCCCTTCGTTACTCTGAGAGTGAATGGAGCACCCTAAGGGAACAAACCTTTCTAACATGGAGATGGTTGTGTAGAACTCAATGAATAGCTGGTGCAGGGATGTGGAAGGACCCTTCTACCTGCCGATATGTCAACCGCCTCTCTTGCTGCAACATTTTCCTTACAGCTTCAATGTTTTCCTCAGTCACTGATTCAGACAGTCGCCCAGAACAAGGCTCGACTTCAACCCTGTTACGAGATCTTTTTTCTCTTACCTGATGATATTTTCTCCGCTCCGATTTGGTGCTCCTTGTACTACGCGGCGATACGAAATGTCTGCTTGCCAACATGTCTTACTACTGCTGAGACTGTAGCCTCTCCTTGCGCATCCACGGTGACGTCATCGGCCTCTAGTAAGTTCTAGATAGCGCTCCCCTGCCATATATATACTCCCCATTTATTTCTTTCGCCGATCAGCTGTGATTCAACTTTGTAATAGGCAGTGGGAGCTGGACCATGTCAATTTTAACTTACTTCGTACTTCGAAATTGACTGGGTGAGCAGATACTTTTTATTACTATCTCATTTTCATAAAAGGCCTTATTTTCTTGGCTTGTGCTTTGCCACAGGTGTGCATTCGAACTTTAGTCCCTTCAGGACTTATCATAGCCTTGGTGCACTTAACTTTGCAATTAAAACATTATTATTTGGAATGTGTTGGCCAAAGTGCTCTGGACTGGCAATATAATAGTGCTCCCTGAACTTCACGTGTGGTGTGGTGAACTTTGTTTCGCGTCATTTCATGTTGGGGACTCGACAGCCTGATTCCTGCTCGATTTCCCATCCCTTTGTTGTTACTTCCTTATTTTTTTTTTTCTTGTTTGTCCTTACTTCCTGCTTTCCTCCACCCCCCCCCCCCTCCCCTTTTTCCCTTGTTAGTACAACTTAATCAGATTGTATGAGAAACACTGGTATTTTCTGGTCTGCTAAAATTGTTGTATGTCTCTTGTTTACATTTCGAACTTTCTAGTAATTACCCCTTCCCAGCGCGTGTGCTAATGCTTTGCAGGACAAGATGTTATGCTACCTGTTCGCTCGTTGGTCTATGGAATGTTTTCCTACTACTTATAAGAGATTATCTATTCAAAAAAAATTTCTAGGTGTGTTGAGGTTGTAAGTTTCATGTCCAAGCCTATTACAATAATAATAAGAAGAAGAATTTGCGTGGTTCTTCCTTTCACGATCTGTGTTTACCAAAGATAAGGGTTATACCAAGAGTAGTTCCTCCTTTATTGTATCTGTAAATATCTTGAGTCAAAAAAAAAAAAAAAAAAAAAAAAAAAACTAACTAACTTCCATGGTTCCCTTTGTTCTCGTTTTGATGTATGTTGATGATAGATGTTAATAGATATTAGATGCTTACACCAAAGGTAATAAGAAGCAACTGTGTAATTCTGCTTTTTCTCGTACCTCGATGTATCTGTGATAGATATAATTGCTTGCATGATTTGCGTTAAACCTCAAGAGGTTTTATTTATCCATTTTTATGTAAATATTTTGTCATCTCCTTTGAATTGTTACAATATATCTGTTATTGAAACCTGTTCTTTGGGCAGTTCTCTATATATGTTCCCTTCCTTATCGTATTCTTTCTGTACCTACCGCGGAATTCTCTTGGGTTATGGCCCGAAACTATTTGTACGATGCATCGCTAGTGTTTAGGGAACTGGTTTGCGTCGTTTGCGGAAACTTGAACTGAGCAGAATTCTCGTACTACACGCTTCCCTGCGTTCTGCTGCTCGGTGCTCCATCAAGGTTGAGTCATTCGCTTCCTGCTTGTTGAAGTGCTGTTGTTTATCTTTCGCCAAGAATCGCTAGTACTTGACCGTAACACTATTCTATCGAACTCTGATTATTGAGACATAACTTATACCTTTCGACCGCCACAACCCCAAAATTTCCCCTCTGTAACTCTTTGTACCAGCGGAAAATTGTCCGATGTGGACAGTCTTTCCCCAGCACAGGAGTCATTTCCTCCAGGCACTAGTCAACAGTTAATCCACAAGCAAAATTGCAGCAGATAATTGCGCAATATTTACCTTTCGACCACACTGACAACTTGCTTTCAATCCCACTGTTTGGTAACAACTGGTGTGAAGGTCACGCCTTGCTGTCTTCTAGACCGGTTTTCACCCCTCTTTTCATCCCTCACCATAACACGGGTGTCCATCCAACTGTTTTTGCATATTGCAAAACTTTCCTAGTACCCTTTATAGATATGCAATTGATTATTCCTCCATACAGAACTTGGTCAAAGAGTGTCCTCTATTTTCACATCTTAACACGTATCTATCGCATGTCACACTGCAGAGCTTGCACATACAGTCTGGTCCTGGATTGTGGAATTCTTACAGTATGCATATCGTATGGTGGAATTCTTGATCTGCTAGCTGGGTCATGAGACGGCACAACTCATAGTTAGTTTTCCTCCAGTATTCTGAGGTAATGGCATCAGTACTGTAGAAGTCTAGCCTAATCACTACTTTCTTCTGTCTCAGTTCGTTTAGCCCTTTGTTGTAGCTTTGCGAAACTCCTAAGAGGAATGGTTACCTTGTTAGCTCATATACTGTGCGTGAAAGGCCCTATGCTTTTTTGAGGTACACTGCTTTCACCTTCTCTAGTTTCCTCATGCTGTTGACGTAGAGATGTTCCCACACAAGTTGTAGTGAAGCTTTATAGCTAAAACTAGCATAATGTGAAGGACCAGAATAGGTCTGCTCTCTCGAACGAGCACCGTATGAGACACCGGGAGAGGAAAATGTTGAAAGAATTTATACCATTTCCTGGGGGTGTTAATTTAATGTATCCATAACGGCAAGAGGAGAGAGAATATTCCAGAAAGAAATAGAAGATTATGACGACTGAATAGCGTACATTGTTGAAAATAGCGTAGTACTTAAGTACGGGCTGAGGTAGAGAGAAAAAGTTGAAGAATGGGACCTTGAAGGTAGAGTTCCAAATACGTAAATTCTGAACATAGTGGAGGATGATAAGAATAACATTACAGAACTGGACATATTTTTGCGCTCCCATTTTTACTTCCATCTCTGCATACACCAAAACAAGTAATTCCTGTCAAACAGTTCAACAGTCTTTTCAATAGCATGGTGATGCATTAACATTATTCAAATGCATTAAGGTGTGGTGGTTTTTTGTAGATGAAAGCTTCTTATCAACGTCAGAATTGTAATAAATTTCTTGATTCAGTATTGGTGTACAGTCCATTGACCTGTAAGCAGAATGTCTAACTTCATGAACAGCTATAGCTCCTTCTCCACCTAATACAGTGTGTGCAAGAGGTGATATCAGTTGTTGCTGAACAAACATTTTGTCCAATGTACAGGTTGTACTACAGCTTTGCAGATTTCTTTTTATGTTTTTGAATGCCAAGATCATGATCAAAATGTTGGCATCCTGTTGGTGACCAAAATGCTAAAAAAATCACAAATTAACATACAGGTATTCAGCAAACGAACACCATGGTGACAAAGACAAAGCAATGGGGGAAATGAACAAAAACTTGGTGTGATATTGAAAACCCTCTTGGAAACATTTGTGCTTTTAGGAAATTGTTGAGTACCAAAAACAGCAGGAAAAACTGAATAAATACAAATATATTGTTGATGACCTAAAATGGAGGACATTCGCTGATATTTTAAAAATCCTTTCTGACCCTGAACAAATCCACTAAAAAGAGGACATGTCCGGATGTCTGGTCGCCGTATATATAAGAGATTGGGGTTACGTAATGTGGGCAGTCTTGTTAAATATGCGCAGATTCTGCTTTTATATGATTGTTGATGCCAACAATCAAGGAATCCTTACTTTTCTGTATATTTGGAAAATTACACTGAAATATGAATGTTGAAGTGACGAGGACATCTCTTGTAATTAAAGTATTCCGACATACACTTATGAAGATTATTTTTATCTGAATGACTTGAAGTGTACTATCCTGCTACCTTACTGTCAAAAAAATAGGCTTTCTGCTAATACTATTATCGATTTACTGAAGTAACAACTCCCAGTTTCAAGTTAAAGAAGATGTGTCTCTTTATATATATTTGCTTATGTTGGCAGTACACCATTGCTGTAAATAATCATGGGTAGCTGTTATCCTAGCTGTTACTTATATAAAGGAGTGTGGGTCTATTTCTTCCATGATTCTTACTCTGAAGTGTCGCAGTAAGCTTGGCAAGTGATATTTTGACATGTTGTAGTCACTGAAGCTCATCAGTGACTGCTCCAATTTTGAACTAAAAGCTGGAGAATGAAAGTATTGGTTAGAGTAATCTTTTTTTTCCATTTTCTATTAAATAGGTTCTCCCAACTGTAAACACGTTAACTAATTTTGTGTTATAATGTATTCTCTGCGTCTCTTTCAAATTCATGGCTTGGTAATGCCCTGTCATATTTTCATTATCTAGCTTTATGTACTGCTTGTATTCTGTTCTGCCTTTGATTCCAATGTTAAATAACCTTTAATCTGCAGCTGGGCAGCTGTGAAAAGCATTGCCACAGAACTTTACCCCCCAGGTAGCATTTGGTCTTGAAAAACATAATCCACCTTCTATATGTGATATCATTGAAATATGTATTGATAGTACCAAATTGATTAATTAGTGTCCTAATCCTGGTTGTATATTTCTTTTTTCTCCTGGTTTTTAGAATATGTGGAAGGTATCCCTGTGTTTATTGTAGTTTTCTTTCATTTTAAAACTGCTTTCTTCGTACCTCATAGATGTTGCTGCTACGATTATTGCCTCACCTGCCAGTGACAGAAAATGGCCCGTCATATCTTCTGAATTTGTGGAGTCGAATTCTCAAAGGTTTGATGACCATTGGGCGCCGTGACCAGGGATCTGATGGTCTTCTGCCTCGTTTTTATCCCTATTTCCAACGCTGGGTCGAAACGCTACCATTCACTTCCCTCTATCAACTAGCATGCAGTATGGTGCCCTTACAACCTGAAGGCCAGGATGGTTCTAGGACTACTTCGCCTGTTGGCCGTAATGTACTTGTTTATGCTCTTGGAAACAAGGTAAGTGTTAAATGTGTTAGATGGTTATAGAGTATTTTCCATGCCATTTGTTAATGAAGTGAATAAACTGTTCATTTTCATTTTACAAACCATCCATGGACTAGTAATTATAGAGAGAAACAAAGAAATAAAGTGAGGTTGTTTCATTCAGGACATGCAATTATACACAGCTTACTAATCCAGGGGTGCAGAAATGCCAGGTGCCAGGTCACCCCAGCGACTGTATTTGTGCTACTCGCGACAAAGTTTTGGTCTAAATGCTTACAATATAGTGATTATTTTAATCCACCTATTCAATACAAATTGGTTTTGTGTTGCTAGTTCATAATACTACAACACGAATTTACAGGGACATGTTTCGCTTTATTTACAAGCATCTTCAGCCTACATAATTGTCATTTTTGGATTGTTTTTACAAATTTTTTGCTTGAATATAAATCCCTGTTCAGTAATAATATGTAAAAAACTTAGGAATTACATACACATTAAAAGTATGACAACATGAATTACAATGTTGAATTGAAGTAACTCTTAATTCTAAAATACATTGACGTCCAAAACATAGCAACTACAATTTAAAAATTTGGTTAAAATTGTTTTCACAATTAGAATGTTGAATTGGAGTAACCCTTAATTCTAAAATACATTGACGTCCAAAACATAGTAACTACAATTTAAAAATTTGGCTAAAATTGTTTTCACAATGCTGTGATTGATTGAATCAACTGTAATATGGCTTTAAATTTGAGTCATAAATATAATCTGAAGGTTAAAATATAGGAGCCATTTGTTTCTAAAATCCATTGATTTCTGGAACACAGTAACTTCCAATATTGAGAATTTGGTTAATAATTGTGATCTCCAATGCAATTATTTAAAAACAACTATGATTTGACTCCATGTGTAATTTGAGTCAAAATGATATTCTAAAATTTAAAATCTTGGAACCATTGGAGACTAGCTTCTAGAATTTTCAAGGCTTGCTGCAGTTTGGTGATTTGACCAGTGAAAGTATTAGAATAATTAGTTCTTGTTTATTGCGACTTGAATATCCATTGGTAGCAGATTGTATTAATGTAGTTGTAGTTAAAACGGGGGGGCTTCTATCCAAATCTTGAGTAGCTGTTTATGTTTCTTTTGAGGTAATAGAATGAGTGAAGCTTCTGGAACAAATGGAAATTAACTTTAAATACTGTTATGTGTTGTTGTGCTTGTAATGTGAGTTTGATATATTTTTTCACTTACCCCTTTGACTGCTGCTACAAAGTCTTGTGGTCTTTCTTACGTTACTATGACTAATGTCTGTTGTGGTTCTACTCCTTGTGTTGTACTTGTGGAGGGGCTGTTGTGAGGGGCAAGTAGGGGGTTGAGGGGATAGATGTTGGGCGGGGCGTTTGCTATTGGCGTACCATGTGGTGGGGAGTTCTTATCTGTTGTCGAGGTGGGGGTAGGGGACGATCCTGCGGGCGGGACGTTAAGCTTTGGCGTGTTATATAGAGGGGGATTCGTTGTCGAAATAGTTTCTGTTGGGAGTGTTTTTAGATTAAATATCCTAAAGAATTTGCTTTTATCTGACTTGAAAGTTTGTAACAATGTTGGCAACTGTTCTATTAACGGGCTTTTTATTTCGGCCGCGTCGTTCAAATTTTTTTCTTTATTAAAATATTGATCCAAATAAATATATATGTTTTCAAACTCTGTCATTAGCTACCCCTTTACGATCCTTTTGATTATTGTAAGGGTCTATTGAGGAATAATGATGGCCGGTTTCTTTCATATGATTACTCATTGCGGAGTATTTATTATGCTTTAAGGCGTTAAAGTGTTCCATGTACCTGGTTAGGAAACTGCGGCCAGTTTGGCCAACATACGATGATTTACACTGTGTGCATGTTAGTCTATATATTCCAGAGCTTTGAAATTTGTTATTGTAGGAATTTACTGTGTTATGATTAAAAAATAAGTTTTTATTAGTGTTATGTGTTTTAAAGGCTACTTGCATATCCCGCTTTTTGAGTGGGTTTGCTATTTGGTGGATCTTTGAACTGGTGTAAGTAAAGGTTGCGTATTTTGATTTTTTGGTCTTTTCCGGTGCGATATTTTTGGCTAATTTGAGCTTTACTTTGTTGATGATTCCATTCACCATCTCTGCTTTATGTCCATTGACAAGTGCTATTTCTTTTATAAAATTTATTTCTTTCGTGAAATTTGCGGGTGATCAGGGTATTTTATGAGCTCGGTAGATCATACTGAAAAAAGGTTGTTTGTTTATGGGATTTTGGGTGGAGTGAATCATTTCTTATTGTTATTGATGTATGTGTCGGTTTTCTGTATATTTGATAATCGAATTTATAATTTAAGCGTTTTACAGTAACGTCCAGATAATTCATTGAGTTGTCATTCTCGTCGTCTTTGGTAAATTTTATGTAACTACCAATGCTATTTCAAAATTCTAGGATTTTTTCACTGTTATTTTTTCGGTTGTCTGTTATTACAAACGTATCATCAACAAATCTCAGCCAAAGACAGATTCCTTCTATATTCGGTTTAATTATTTTATGTTCTATGTTGTCCATACAAATATCTGGTAATATTCTTGAGCTGGGGTCACCCATGGCTAAACTCAACTGGTGGTAAATTTTATTGTTAAAAGTGAAATAGTTATTATTTAGTACGAATTTAAGTAGTTTAATAAATTCATCTATTTCTAGCTTACTTAAGTTACTATGTTTGGAAAGGTTTAAGTTGATAATTTCAACCGTCTCTTTAATGGGGATGTTTGAATACATATTGGTAATATCAAAAGAGCTCATCCTGTGGTGGGGTTGTAAGTTGAAGTTTTTTAATCTTTCGCAAAATTCAATAGAATTTTTAATTGAGGAGTTACTCTGAAACTTATAATGCTTTTTGAGGAACTGATGTATAAATTTTGACATTTTATATGTTGGGCTATTTATGCTATTTATGATTGGTCGAATTGGTCGAATGGGTCAAAAAATGGTCAACATGAATCCAACATTGCCTAAGGCAAAGGCACTACCTAAAGTACACAAAAACAACACACCTAGTTTGAAAGCTTCGGCCTGTTTGACCAATGTAAGAGGCGCCACATTGTGTGCATGCGAGTCTGTATATGCCTGAACCTGTGTAAAAGTTGTTGTTTGAATTGATTGTGTTGTGATTGAAGAATAATTTTTGGTTGGAGTTGGATGTTCTAAAGGTTATCCAAGTTTTATTTTTTTATTTTTTATTTATGGGGTTTGAAATTTGGTAAATGATGTTGTATGTGAAAGTAATAAACTTATTCTTTTTGGGTTTGTCAGGGATGAGTTTTGTTGTTAATTTGAGTTTGATTTTGTTGATTAAATTGTTAATTGTTTCTAGTTTATACTTGGAACATTTGAATGCCATCAAACACAACAAATTCTCAGCTATGAGTTCCCATATGAAAGAAACAGGACATCATTTCACCACTATAGATCAAGAACTCACAATTATTAAGAAAGTAGATAAATCAAAATGAATGAATGAATGAATGAATTAGAAAACATCTATATATTTTTAGACCAATACTATAACAAAAATCTAAACCTCAATGACATAGTTGAAGTAAAAAACCCATTATACGAAATTTTACCAAAATTACTACAATCACTAAATCTAAATCAACAAAACTTTCTAAATAATATTAAATTATTAACTTCCAAGTCCCCATTAATTTAAAAAAAAACAACTCCTGCCCTACCCGTACCCACAACTCAACCACTACCAACAACACACAAACTTAACATAAAGGAAAATTAATGAATGAATTTGAAAACATCTATATATTTTTAGTCCAATACTACAATACTATAACAAAAATCTAAACCTCAATGACATAGTTGAAGTAAAAAAACCCATTATACGAAATTTTACCAAAATTACTACAATCACTAAATCTAAATCAACAAAACATTCTAAATAATATTAAATTATTAACTTCCAGGCCCCCATTAATTTCAGATAACACAACTCCTGCCTTGCATAAAAAGAACTACCTACCATCAAACACTCTCCCTCACTCTTACGTACTCTGAAAGGACTAAGCTTACCTTTAAAAAAAAATTCTTTTCTTCACCAAACTATTAATGCTACAATTTGATTTTTTATACCATCAACCCTTTACAGAACACCTTTTAGCGAAATAAACTTAGTCCTTAGTGAACTTTTTCATTTTGGATGTGTACTGTCACACTTTCCCTCGCTCCCGCATCGTAATTCAAGGAAGGCTAATTTTTCTCCTCACAAAAGATAAGACTATAGACTGGTTCTAACTTATATTTGAATTCCACTTGATACTGATGATATCGTTTATCTTTATATTGTTCTAAGAATTGAACTCATTTCCCATTAACCGCCACTGCCAATAACATATAAACTTAGCACACTGCTTCGACCCTCTCCTCCATTAATCTCACATCATCTATAACACTAGTAACTTAAATATCAGTCATTTCAATGCTACCATAGCAACTATTTAATACTTTTGCAATTGAAAATAAAAGAAATTACACACAACATTTTCTCTCTGAATCTTCTTTACGTCAACCAATTTCAATGTTAATAAAGTGATAAGTGGTTTTGCACACTTCGATTTCTCTTTCTCCTTTGATTCAAATTCATTCTTTAACACGTAAATCTCCTATTGTTACAGACTTCAGTCCAAACTTCCCTTACGACTCTACACAAGAGACTACAGCCGTTCCTTACTGCTAACTTTTAACACAGCAACTTACCTTCAAGCACTCTTCTTCTCTCATGCTTCTAGAAAACTACAGTTTTTTCACTTCACATTTATTATAAACCCCACTTGATGTGATTATTATAGTGACATTCAATCTGTTTAAGATCCGAAAGTTTCCTATAGTGTATGAACTCACGACTATTTGTATTTTAAACTTCATTAAGGCCTCACTTCAAGAATTTCTTAACTACATTCAAGAAAGTGTATAATTTTATGAATATTTGTATTTTAGACTTTATTAAGGCCTGATATTAAGAATTTCATAACTATTGCCAACCATTTCGCACATTTCCAACATATCCTTCACATTCTTAGTAATTTAATTACAATCAGGTACCTGATTAATCAATTTTCAGTTTGAGATTAAGGATGAAGATGCCCATAATTAAAGGCTGAAACATGTCCCTATAATTTTATTTAATTCATTATCTTTTTTATGTATTGAACAGGTGAAATAAATAAACTTTAATATTTATTTGACTTCATTGCACATTCCAATATGGACTAAACATGAGATTTATAACATGTAATTGAAAATTAATATTAAACGAGAAAATACCGAAACACAGAAAGAATAAAATCAAACGTAATCAGAAAACATGGAAATACCATAGAATTAGAACTTACCAATAAGGGTAGGAGTTCCACAAAGGGAACTAGGCCCTGAGCTTGAACGGTCACTAGGGCGGTCAGATAGAAAAGACGCCAAGAACTCGCATCATACTCCTGAAGCCGGCAGAAGACCGGAAAAGGCCCGATCACAATTAACCAATAAGTTACAAATTCCACTAGATTCCTGTTCTTTTCACCAATTGGAAAGCCCGTTCTTTCGGCCAATCCAATTGCATGACCATATATGATCATTTCATAACTTGCTGAAGCAAGAGGAATTGCATCACCTGAACTCTCCACGCGCAGTACCCACTGGTCCAAAAGTTATGTACCACACGAATTTTACCACAGTGTTACAATTTTGACATACAGAATTTAAAAAATAATTTTCAAATAATTCCTCAAGAAATTCTTCAAGTTAAAATGTCCCAAATGTCCTTTCTTCACGTTTGCTGACATTAATTTAAATGATCAGTTACATAATATAAAATCAAAAAATCACTTCAAAAATAATTTGCATCTTGCAATGTTGAAAATATTCCAAAGTTCATAAGTCCCAAGAGAAATATTACAAACATAGATTTAGCATTTTCTTCTAGTTACATAAAAATCCCTTCAAGTTACAAAAAATGGTAAAAAAACATATTAAGAAACACTAGATTGAATGTTTAAAAATAAAGGAAAAATAGTAATTTACATTTCTGAACTCAAAACACAATTCTTATTTCCAGTTCACCGTCCCGCCACCATCGACATCCGCCATTTCCCAAATTCGAGCTCTGCTCAATAAGCACAATCTTAAATGGAGGTTTGAAGACTAGCAACACCACAATTGCACCACGCCACATAAATTTTGATCTTCGTTCTCTTCATGAACATCTATACAGGTAAAAAAGTCACATGTAGAGCATCGGTATCGCTGTTCAATGAAGGCGCTGGCCGCGGCCGATGCCAACGATCTCCATCAATATTGCAGTCCCACCTTTGCCTCAGCACAGCCCACCAGCTTAGTGAACTGGCCCATAACAGGCGAAGGTTGCTGGTGCAGCACTGCCGACTGCTGCCATAAGGAACACCTTCCCGTTCCACCATCGGATATTAGTGGCCAATAGGTAAATTGCAGGCTCCAGACAGACACCATACGTTGATCAGAGGCCGTGGTATTGCGGTCAATGGAACATAAACAAACACAGCAGAAACGTCGAAGTAAAGAAACAAGGCCATCGGCCAGAATTAGCTGACTTCAAGGGTGGTTTTTTATTTTATTTTTTGTAAGAAATACCAAGACTTCTTAGGGAGGTCTCCTCCCATAGTTCTGGGATACCCCAGCCCCATTGGCAAGTGCTATTTCAGAATTTAGGAAAATATTCAAATTCTAAAGGAAATTCTGCCGGAGTTTACCCTAGTACCAAAAACTTTACAAAATCCCTAACTATGCACATTAATAAAATTCTAATCTGCACACACAGTTCAAACTGCGCCACGTTGGGCGACCAAATAAATGCATCGGTTGCTCTTCTCCTCAAACTGCCGCACAAATACGAGCCAAATAAATGTAATTAACGCTTTGCCCTGTGGCATCTTCCTCTTTCCTTACTCCACAGTCGACAGCCATTTAAATATGCCATCATTAACTATCATGCAACCACGCATTTATATTATATGATGTATATCTGCAGCTTTACCTCTCTTCTTTGACCCGACAGAATAAACCTTCCTCCGACGACATATATTTTGGTTAGGACGAATATCTCCTTCCCACATTTCACTGTTAGTTTCAAATAAGTTCCCGATTCACTGCACAACATCTCTCAGGGATAATTATTTTTTTAAATATATATATATTTTTAACGTGTGATCGACTGAGGAACTGCATCTCCTCTTTTCTAGTTTACCAGCATATCCATTTCTTCTTAAATGTAATTTTTTTAAAATAATCAACTCTCAAGTTCATCCAATCACAATCTTGCAATAATTCAACTTAAACTATTCTTCTATAATAATGAAATAAAACAGCAATAATAATTATTCATTATTCATTATTCATTATTCATGATCATAACGTATCTTAGGATGAGTTATTATTAAAATGTTCAATCACTAACATTGCATTCTCAAAAAACATATATATTTAATATAGTTCTTGATTGAAATCCAATCATCATCTCATATTGTACTTATTGAATCGAGATATTAAAATGAGGGAAAATCATTTAACATATTTATCAATCATGTTGACTATCAACGTTGTCAAAATATCAAGAATACTTATTTATGACTTCCACAAGTCATTAATTTTATTTTCTCAAACTTCACTCATAACGTAAGCAGAATAAGTAAGTTCAATTTATCATAGCTTCCAATGACTATTCTATAATACACTAATAAATAAAAAATAAATATAATCAATTAGTTTTACCTGTCATGGGATAAAATATATCCATAATATTTCCTGAAAAAGTTGTAGGACTAGCCTAACTTAGCATAATCACGTTCATAATCAACTCGTGCACCTAATAGTGTCAAATCATCATTTAAATACAATCACCTGATTGCGAAGTTTCCAAGGAAAATTGTGAATGATGATGATTTATTTGTTAATGGCAGTAATTCAAATTATGAAGATGCTTTCTCCCACAAATCATATCTTCGACATGAACCAACAAGATCTTAACACAACATGCAAAATTCTCCTAGAAAATACCAAGTTTAAGCTGCAGTTTCAATTATTTGGAAATAATCTTTTGATGATCGTACACCGATAATATCTTGCGAATTCAGTAACCTTATATCACCATGTGTATATCACATTAACCCAAACATCATATGTTACTACGTAAATCACGCCGCAATTACGACAGCTATAACCTATAGTTAGCATTATGTTGCATAAATACCATCAATTATCCAAAAATACGTATCTTTCATCAATTCATATAATAAACATCATGCCTCCACATAAATTGTATTTACAAATATATCCATCATAATATTCACAAGTATAATCTCATTATTCCGTCGTATATTCTCTCAATTACACATATAAATATCAATCATTCCTCTCTTAGCAGCGTAATGTTTCAATATTCCACTACCAAATCATAATGATGCTTTATGGGTTTGATTATTATTCAAATACCAGCAATAATTCTTTACCTGTGAAAGAAATACATGTATTAATACATCAGGCTCATATCTACTTACATTTGGTGATGATTTAACGTTGAATCAATTTCTACTGTCCTAGAAAACTATCTATTTCCATTTCGCATTGCACTTCGATTGAGTGTGTAGCAAAGGCTTTTCAGTCTGTCAAACACATAGCAAATACAATGTAAATTAAAACACTAACACTGGAAAACATGGCTTCATTTTTAACAAATTATTCGGCCAGTCAGGCAAATTACGAAGCCAAAAAGCTCAAATCACTTAAAATTAAAATCATGAACATTGACAAGTCAATCACATTTAATAAGAAATGTCTAGAATTAGAGCTCGTTCCTAAGTACATACCCATAAAAGCTAAACCCACAACAACTTCTGCTAAAATATCAACATCTCAATCACAGTTACTATGGATCAGAAACGAAATCAAATTCGCGTACATAAAGAAACAGCAAATCAATAAACAAATTCTACGCATCCATTTAAACCTAAGCAACTTCTGGCACCGCACACAATGGACATCCTATTCCAACTTTTTACACGATTACATTAAAAAGGAAGCAATCCGGAAACAGAAGGTTATTGACAATAAAATACGTAACCTAATGATTAAACAGAAAAGTCCAGATAACGCTAAGCACAACAAACTCGCGAATTTTCACCCTAGATTAATTAACAGATCAGACACTACCTTTTCAAAGAATGAAATAGATCTGCTAGAGAAAGGTCTCAAATTCAACTGCCAGGAACGTCATAACGTAAACAACATAAAACAGCTCATCACTGACGTAGAAATTGCCTGCGACAAAATACCCTCTCCACAAAGAGAAATAATAAAAAACGTAGCCACCAACGAAGCCCTAAAAATAATCGCACATGAAAATTCCACTAAGCAACCGAATTACGCCACTCAATACTCGGCAATGAAAACAGTTAAGAACAAAATTAAAAACGACAACCTTATCATCACGAAAGCGGATAAAGGTAACACAACAGTCATAATGAAGAAAGACGAATACATAGAAAAAACAATAGAATTTATCAACAACAACGGTATTCAAGAATTGCAACGCGACCCTACAAATAAATTTCAAAACCAAATAAAGCAAGCTATCAAGGAAACAGACTTAATTTTCACGAAACAAGAAAAAGAAAGCCTCATAATCAAAAATCCTAAACTCCCCACACTAAGAGCCCTGCCCAAAATACACAAAGAGCTTTGTCCCATTAGACCAATAGTAAATTTTAAAGATGCGCCAAGTTACAATGTAAGCAAACAACTGAACATCATTCTAAAAGAGAAAATTTCACTTAAAGGAGACAGATCAATTAAAAACAGCCTAGAACTAATTAAAGAATTAAATAAACTTAAAATAACAGAGAGCACACGTATGATATCCTTTGACATCACTAACATGTACACCAACATACCAATAGATGAATCCATTAAAATTATCGAAAACCTTCTTAAGGAAAACACCTCTCTACAAGAAACCAAAGAAATTATTAACCTTCTTAGAACAACACTACACCAAAATTGCTTTGCATTTAACGACAAAATCTATTGCCAAACAGAAGGGTTAGCCATGGGCTCACCGTTATCAGGTATAATAGCAAACATTTTTCTCAATAACTTCGAAAACATGTTCTTAATGGGCCAGCTTTCAAAAGGAATCTTACATTGGAGCAGATTTGTGGATGACGTCATATGCATATATGATAATGACGTCACTAATGCAGACCAGTTATTAAACACTCTAAATTCTTTACACAAATCCATCAGCTTCACAATGGAACCAGAAAATAACAAGAAAATAAACTATTTGGACATCACAATCAACAGGAATAATGACAACCTATCTTACAAGGTATACAGAAAGCCCACTCAGACGTCACACACTATTGACAACAACTCGAACCACCCATACACACACAAAATAGCAGGACTGAATACAATGATACATAGAGCTATTTCCATACCAATGAGCACAACAGATTTCAATGAAGAAATGCAAATAATTAAACAAATCGCGAAAGAAAACAACCATCCTCCAGGCACAGTGGATAAACTTTTAAATAAACATAAGAAAAGTCGCCGGGAAAGCACCACACACGACAAAGAAAACTACGTGGTTCTCAACTATGTTAACAATAACACATACAAAGTAGCTAACATTTTCAAGAAACAAGGTTTAAAAGTAGCTTTTCGAACGAATAACACACTACAGAGACACTTCAGCAGGTGCAACTTAAACAAAAAGGACCCTTTCTCAAAGTCAGGAGTGTATGAACTCAAATGCCAAGAACCTAACTGCAACGCCACATACATAGGTCAAACAAAACGTAATTTCCATACAAGATACAAAGAACACAAAAACGCGATCAGATATAATCGGCATTCAGCCTTCGGGGAGCACATCTACGACTGTTCACACCATTTCACAGACATCAACACTGATCTAAAAATTTTACACTTCGAAAAGAAAAGTAAATCTTTGAATATAAAAGAAGCAATAGAAATTTACGTCGCAAAAAATACTAATGCCAATAACCTGAATGAGCATACACATTTAAATAATTCCCCCCTATTCGCTCTACTCACATAATATCTAACAACACCTACTCCTTAATTTGCTTCTATCGTAAATAATAATATTAATAATAATAATAATAATAATAATAATAATACACATTTAAATAATTTCCCCCCTATTTGCTCTACTCGCATAATATCTGACAACACCTACTCCTTAAATTGCTTCTATCGTAAATAATAATAGTAATAATAATAATAATAATAATAATAATAATAATAATAATAATAATAATAATAACGTCCCTTACTTTATTCAACTAAAAATTTTTAATTTGCATTCATCCATATTACATAAAGGTACATTCGCATGGAAAAGGTCAATAACCTCTCTCCCCTCTCCAATGTTGACGGAAGGTGAATTGCTTTTTCATAATAATAATAATAATAATAATAATAATAATAATAATAATAATAATAATACCGTTCCGTACTTCATTCACCTATTATAAATAATAAAAATTATAATAATTACATTCATCCATATTACATACAGGTACAATTAACATGAAATAGGTCAATAACATCTCTCCCCCCCCCCTCCAATGTTGATGGAAAGTTCCACAGCGCTCCAGCCGCTCCGCCCTGCATCTCTCCCCCCCCCCCCCCCTCTCCACTCTATAGTCTACCCGTTTTTATCATCCAATAGGAGAGATCCACATCGATCTACTAGGCCCCTCCCTGTCCTGCCCTCCCCTCCCCACGCACAGCGTGGCTCACCACAAACTTTCCATTACCACAGTCCTGAAATAGTGTTTGGTGACAACAGACTTAACATCGGCAGTCTAGATAAATACGTAAGTTTTTCACTATATTATAATTGTATATAATTTATTTTTTGTCATTACTGTTTCATGTTATCACTCATCTCTCTATCATTGACAAGTTTACGCTACGTAAACAATACTGTACATATATAAGCTTATTTTAAGTGATTTGATAGAATCTGAGGATGTTCTTGTAGAACGAAACATGTCATTCTTTGTATGTTAGTGTGTGTTTTACAGATATGCTTTTAGTGTTTTAATTTACATTGTATTTGCTATGTGTTTGACAGACTGAAAAGCCTTTGCTACATTTAACTAAGTCAACACTGGAAAACATGGCTTCATTTTTAACAAAAACTTCGATTGAGTCGCATTATGAATGATACATTACTTTAGCAGTAAGTCAAAGAATCATTTTCAAAGTTCTCCACAAATGAATATAAGCATCCCTAGAAATGAATATTAATTTACTTAATCGAAGACTCCTCCTCTGTGAACTATATGACCTTGGCGCGGTGGGGAGGCTTGCGTGTCCCAATGATGCAGATAGCTGAGCTGCAGGTGCAACCATATCGGATGGGTATCTGTTGAGAGCCCAGACTAACGAATGGTTCATCGAAAGGGGGGTAGCAGCCTTTCGTTAGTTGCAAGGGCATCAGTCTAGGTGATTGACTGATACGGCCTTGTAATAATACTCAACATGGCTTAGCTGTGTTGATACTCGTACACGGCTGAAAGCAACGGGAAACTACAGCCATAACTACCTCCCGAGGACATGCAGATCTCTCTGTATGAATGATGTATTGATGATGGCTTCCTCCCGGATAAAATATTCCGGAGGTAAACTAGTCCCCCATTCGGATCTCCGGGTGGGGACTACACAAGAGGGGGCGATCATCAGGAAGATGGATACTGACATTCTGCGAGTCGGAGCGTGGAATGTTAGAAGTTTGAATAGTTGTGGTAGGTTAGAGAATCTGAAAAGGGAGATGGTTAGGCTAAAGTTAGATGTAGTTGGTGTAAGTGAAGTACGTTGTCAGGAAGAACAAGATATTTGGTCAGGCGACTACCGAATTATCAACACGAAATCAAACAGGGGAAATGCAGGAGTCGGTTTAATAATGAATAAGAAAATAGGGCAGCGGGTAAGCTACTACGACCAGCATAGTGAAAGAATTATTGTCGTCAAGATAGACACCAAACCAATGCCCACCACAGTAGTGCAAGTCTATGCCTACTAGTTCAGTGGATGATGAAGAAATCGAAAGAATATATGAGGAGATAGAAGATTTAATACAATATGTAAAAGGTGACGAGAATCTAACTGTGATGGGAGACTGGAATGCAGTGGTAGGCCAAGGAAGAGAAGGTAGTACAGTAGGAGAATTTGGATTGGGACAAAGGAACGAAAGAGGAAGTCGGCTGGTTGAATTCTGCACTGACCATAATTTAGTCCTTCCCAATACTTGGTTCAAACACCACAAACGACGGCTGTATACGTGGACGAGACCTGGAGACACTGGAAGGTATCAAATAGACTTCATTATGATTAGGCAGAGATTCAGAAACCAGGTGTTGGTTTGCAAAACTTTCCCAGGAGCAGACGTGGACTCTGACCACAACTTGTTGGTCATGAAATGCCATCTGAAGTTGAAGAAATTGAAGAAAGGAAAGAATGCAAAAGATGGGATCTAGACAAGTTGAAAGACATTGAGGCATTGTTTCAAGAAACATGTTGCACAAGGACTAAATGAAAAGGCTGAAGGAAACACTATAGAAGAAGAGTGGATAGTCATGAAAAATGAAGTCAGTAGGGCTCACAGGGGTCTCTTCCCGCATCGCGCTCACTTGTTTCTCTCCCTGTCCGCCTACTGCGTGATGTCATATGGTATGAGACAGCGGTCGCCCATCCTGCTGACACGTATTACCACTACAGTCTAAAATGGTCTTAACTTCTGAACCATTCATGCAAATAATGTCCTGACAAGGTTATTGTAATCCTTATAAAATACCGGAGGAGGTCAAACAATTTATTTTGATGAGGAACTCGAGGATAATATTGAAATATTTATTTAATTTTAAGGAGTTACATTTTTTACTGCGGACTGTAGCATAAAATCGCTTCTAGAGGGCAGTCGGTTGGAAATAGGTATGTGCCATCACGCACTTTTTGTAGAGGATTCTATGCTCTACATTTCGTACGCTTACACTTGGGGTCTATCGTTGATGGTTCACGCAGCGTAAGCCAAGAAAGCAAGTGACCAACCGACATTTTTATCTCTTTCTACGTATTTACTGTATATCGTATCACGGATATATAGTAAATTTATAGTGGTTCACTACATGAACAGTGTTCGTGTTGTCAGTATCTGAAGTAGAACCACTGTACTAATTAAAATGCAGTCAACATATTATGGAAACGTGTGTGGCGCTATAAATTGTCGGCACGTAAAAGAACTCCCGTGGGACAAAATTACAGCACCTTGAGTCTCGGAAAACCGTAAATGTTAGTGAGACGTAACACAAATATCATTATTATTATTTCGCATATTATAAAAACAATAACGACAACAACCATCATAGTCAGTTAGTTTGCTACTGTGATGGCATAACAATACTTCCTCGTCAGGAATGCTTGGTTATTGAAACACTTTGTAATAAACTCTTGAATATCTCCATTATTACAGCTCGTACGGTAAAAAGGTGTCAGATATAAATGACTGAATGAAAATCATATTTTCTATAATTATTGTTATGTGCTAATAGCCGGGCTGAGTAGCAACTCAAATGGTAGATCTCTGGCCTTCTTAGCCCAACTTGGCAGGCTCGATCCTGTCTCAGTCCGGTGGTGAAGGTGCTCAAAAACATAGTTAGTGGGACGTAAAATCCAATAACATTAACATTATTATGTGCTAATAACTTATATTTCTGAATATATTTTGAAGCTCGTGAAATAATACAGTATCCGTGATCCGATATACAGTAAATACGAAGAAAGAGACAAAAATGTTGTGCGAGAAGAGACCTATTACTGGATCTCGGTTATTTCAAAAGGGGGCCTCACACATCCCAGTCATAAGTGGTTAAAAAATATAGCCCAGTTCGAAATTTCATTTGGTGTGTTTCACGGTAAGACTGTATCAAGATGCAAAAAAGTTAAAACTCTTACTTCTGTTATTAAGTCAAAATTTCCAGTATTCCATGACAAAATAATTTGTCTCTACATAAGGACCAGGACATTTAATAGGATATGGCATTTTAATGCAAAGAGTAAGGAGCTATCACTGATAAAATATGCCAATAAGAAGGCTAAGCTTTGGGCTGGTTCATCAAGTAATTAAGTCTCCTGACACGAACGTTTTAATAATTTAATTATTTTTTTTTTTTTCTATTGCTTCACGTCGCACCGACACAGATAGGTCTTATGGCGACGATGGGATGGGAAAGGCATGGGAGTTGGAAGGAAGCAGCCATGGCCTTAATTAAGGTACAACCCCAGCGTTTACCTGGTGTGAAAATGGGGAAACCACGGAAAACCATCTTCAGGGCTGCCGACAGTGGGGCTCGAACCCACGATCTCCCGGATGCAAGCTCACAGCCGCGTGCCTCTACTTAATATAATTCCATTAAGATATCGATATGATGCATATTTTCCTATGCCATTTAATCTAAATATTTACTTCAACAGGAAATAAATTATTTTGAGTTGCATGGCAATATTTATTTCTTATCGTATTATATGTCATGTATTTGATAGTTGATGTTCTACCTGCTCAGCATGTGACTAAATTTAATGCATTTTCACATTTTTAAATCTATTGGAAGTGCCATTACTTATCGAATCGGACTAAACCAGACTATTATTTGATGAAAGATTGATAAGATGTTTCACAGGCACGAGAATTCACAGGCTTGCTGTACTGCGACTGTGTTCCTTACTCGCTATCGTTCATACCGCGTGACGTCAGAGCGCTCCAGCCAATGGAAGCTTCAACCACCGGAGTAGCCTACCTTATATTCTAGTTACCTTGAGTAGGGCTGCTGAAGAAATGTTAGGAAGGAAGAAAAGATCAACTAAGAATCAGTGGATAACTCAGGAAATACTAGACCTGATTGATGAACGACGAAAATGCAAGAATGCTAGAAATGAAGAGGGCGGAAAAGAATACAGGCGATTAAAGAATCAAGTGGATAGAAAGTGCAAGATAGCTAAGGAAGAATGGCTGAAGGAGAAGGGCAAAGATGTCGAAGGCTGTATAGTCTTGGGAAAGGTATATGCTGCATACAGGAAAATCAAGGAAACCTTTGGAGAAAGGAAATCTAGGTGTATGAATATTAAGAGCTCAGATGGAAAGCCACTTCTAGGGAAAGAAAACAAAGGAGAAAGATGGCAGCAGCATATCCAACAGTTGTATCAAGGTAAAGATGTAGATAATTTGGTTCTGGAACATGAAGAGGCTGTTGATGCTGATGAAATGGGAGACCCAATTTTGAGGTCAGAGTTTGACAGACCTGTGAGTGACCTAAATAGGAACAAGGCACCTGAAATTGATGACATTCCCTCTGAATTACTGACTGCCTTAGGAGAAACCAGCATGGCAAGGTTATTTCATTTAGTGTGCAAGATGTATAAGACAGGAGAAGTCCCATCCGATTTTCGGAAGAATGTTGTTATACCTCTTCCCAAGAAAGCCGGTGCTGACAGGTGTGAAAACTACCGCACCATTAGTTTAGTATCTCATGCCTGCAAAATTTTAACATGCATTATTTACAGAAGAATTGAAAAACAAGTTGAAGCTGAGTTGGGAGAAGATCAATTTGGCTTCAGAAAAAATGTAGGAACACGTGAAGCAATCCTGACTTTACGTCTGATCTTAGAGGATCGAATCAAGAAGGACAAGCCCACGTACATGGCATTCGTAGATCTAGAAAAGGCATTTGATAATGTTGATTGGACCAAGCTATTTATGATTCTGAAGATGATAGGGATCAGAAACCAAGAACGAAGAATCATCTACAATCTGTATAAAAATCAGTCTGCAGTGATAAGAATCGAGGACTTTGAAAAAGAAGCAGCAATCCAGAAAGGAGTGAGGCAAGGCTGCAGTTTGTACCCTCTCCTTTTCAATGTTTACTTAGAACAGGCAGTAAAGGAAATCAAAGAGAAATTTGGAAAGGGAATCACAGTCCAAGGAGAGGAAATCAAAACCTTGAGATTAGCCGATGATATTGTTATTTTATCTGAGACTGCAGAATATCTCGAAGTTGCTGGAATGGTATGGATGAAGTCTTAGGTAAGGAGTACAAGATAAAAATAAATAAGTCCAAAAGAAAAGTAATGGAGTGCAGTCGAACGAAGGCAGGTGATGTAGGAAATATTAGATTAGGAAATCAAGTCTTAAAGGAAGTAGATGAATATTGTTACTTGGGTAGTAAAATAACTAACGATGGCAGGAGTAAGGAGGACATAAAATGCAGACTAGCACAAGCAAGGAAGAGCTTTCTTAAGAAACGAAATTTGCTCACTTCAAACATGGATATCGGAATTAGAGAGGTGTTGCTGAAGACTTCCGTGTGGAGCGTTGCATTGTATGGAAGTGAAACATGGACGATAACTAGCTCGGAAAGAAAGAGAATAGAAGCTTTTGAAATGTGGTGTTACAGAAGAATGCTGAAGGTGAGATGGATAGATGGAATCATGAATGAAGTGATACTGAATCAAATTGGTGAGAGGAGATCGATTTGGTCTAATTTGACAAGAAGAAGAGATAGAATGATAGGACACATTTTGAGTACCCAGGACTTGACAAGCAGATTAGAGCAGATGTAGGATGCAATAGTTATGTAGAAATGAAAAGGTTAGCACAGGATAGGGTGGCATGGAGGGCTGCATCAAACCAGTCTATGGACTGATGACTCAAACACAACACAATCGAAGACTACCTAAATTCATGGCTTTAAACAATTATATAAATTCTTTCGTGAAGACACTGCACATTGAAATCAGTTCTCAAAGATTTAACTGTAAACCTTACTTTAATCACATTACAAAACATTAACATACTACATCTCAAGTAAAATATGGATAATTTAAATGTATAAAACTACATGGAACTTAGCTTATTTCTGCCCGCGTTACTAGACTGGGTTGGTTAACATCTTGATCTTCTTTGAGTTCATCGGCTCCAGGTCATGGCTGCATCATCTCCGGGCAGTGGTTACCAGCATCGGGTGTGCAGAATCAGCTGAGTGGTATCGCCGGATGTCAATCCCATTTTCTCAGCTTAGCCACTCATCATAATGCCGTCACATACAGGCGATAAAAACTTATTTGTGTCATTAGTTCCATTGCTCAATTATTGGCGATAAAAACTTATTTGTGTCATTAGTTCCATTGCTCAATTATACAATAAATTATCTTGTATTTCATTTCTATTTGTTAGCTCTTCCAAAAATAATATTATCTGCAGTTATGTTATTTATATAGTTCTTTAGATAATCTCCGGTTTAACGCAAATCTATTTCAAATTGGCAAAAACTAATTTTTCTAAATAACCCTTGATAATTTCCAATTCGATCTACGGTTTCCGTCAGTTTTATCTCTTCTTCTCTTTTTAGTTTTCACGCTCGATAATCTTGATATTTATTCGAGAATTGGCGTGATATCTTTGTTATTAATTGTTCCTACAATCAATTATTAAATCTCCTCTCGTAACCAGATTCTTCCTTTGCGTGTTGGACCTCGCGTGTCTCTTCGTTCTGATGCTAATCGTATAATGTGATTGTTCACTTAGCCGGTTTAACAATTTAAAAGATTCTTGCATTTTTCTTAATCACAGCTGCATGGATACTATAGGTCTGAACATCTTAATTCTTTATCATGGCTTATTTGATTCGTTATGTCTGTATTTCTCTCGACATGTTCACGGCCTATTTATTCTCTATAATACACTTTTCTACTATGTAATCCTTGTTATTTTATTGGAATGCATGGCAAAAGTTGGTGTTGTAACATCTCGTTTTGACATAATCAGGGCAATGAAATTGTACATTTACTTTCCTGCTACAGATAAATAAATGTACTGCTTGCAGCATATTTATTTCTATTTCATTTCTCTACATAGATGGAGCTTTCATTGACCTGTTTAAATTACTTTGTCCTGCAAGAATCTAGTAATGTATTTTATACTCTATTCATGGTCTTCTTCGTAATACAGTTTCATGCTGGATGCATTGTATATATTTCTGTATGTTCGAGTCAAATTTTCGTCCACATACGCGTTGTTGCATGACACTTTCTTTATTATGTAAGGACCATCAAATAAATGAACAAATTTTGCAAATATTCGCTCTGAAACATTGGAACTTGGTACCTTCTTAATCATTACCATGTCATTATTTTTAAAAGGTGGATGAAACCTTTTGTTTCGAACCTTTCTCAACCATCTGCTAGCTTGTTCTCTAAGTCTAGCATTCACCATCTGGTTCATTTCTATACTTCTAGGTCTTGGTTCATCGTTTTCCTCTAAAATATAATCCCATGGTTACTTTGGTTGTTTGTTTAAGTGTACAGTACTAGGTATTTGATTGGTTGATTCGTGGATCGTAATATTCATAACACTTCAGTTATACCTATAACATTAATCCATTTCCAATGACTCTCAGAACAGTATACCCTGCAGTGCTTTGATATCTCCCGCATACATCGCTCCACGGGGTTGGCTGATGGATGCCTTACTGAACCTAGTACGTGCTTAATTCCAAAATTATACATCGCTTCTTGAAATTCAGCCGTTGTAAACTGGGTCTCTCTGTCTGTCAATATTTTTTTCGGCTTTCCCATTCTAGATATAATATTTATTGCTTTAAGCACTTGTTTAGTTATAGCTCTCTCAATTGGTTGCAATACTGCGAATTTTGAAAATATATCCACAGTGACAATTATGTATTTACATCCTCTAGTAGCTGATGGCAGTTTACCAAAAATGTCCATTGCAAAAATTTATCTCGGGATTGTCGGTATTATGGCAATTGGCTCATGTTTAGTTGGAAATGAATTATGCTTTGTTTTTTAACAAGTATCACATGTTTTAATTACATTTGTAATGGTTCTTCTGATTCCTTTCCATGTAAATCTTTCTAATATCATTCTCGTTACCTTTTCCATTCCCCCATGTCCTATTATTCTGTGAGTATGCCAAATAATTTCTTTTTGTAATGATTGTGGCACCACTAACTTTAATTTATTTGAATCCTTGTTGATACATTTCATTAGTATTCCTTTTTTCAATACATATTGACCGTTTTCACTTGGTCATCTCTGAGTTGTCATGCTCTATCCTTGTAATCTCTAATGCCAATTTTTCATCTGATCTCTGCAATAATGCAATATCCCTCAGTTTTTTCAGGAATTCTTCATCCGTCTGTACGAGCTCAACTTGTTTAACAACTTCTTCTCTTTCCACGGAATTTCTACTTAGCGCATCCGCAAGAATGTTATCTTTCCCACTACAGTGTTCGATTTTAATGTTAAACTGTTGAGTAAATAAAATCCACCGTGTGGTCCTCTCGCTCGACATCGCCTCTTTAAGTCCAAATTGCAAGGCTTTATGATCGGTTCAGATCGTTACTGGGAATCCATATATGATTTTCTTCCATTGCTGCAGGGCATAAATAATAGCTAACAACTCTTGCTCAGTCGTTGTATAGTTCAGTTCGTAGTTACAGTTTTTGACTGGTAAATGCTAAATAAGTTGGATTTTTACTGTCATCTGTTGTCTCTTGATATAAATAAGCACCTATTCCTATATTGGAAGCGTCAGTTGGTATTATGAATCCTCTGGTATAATCTGGATATCCCAACTTAATGCTCTTAGCTAGTAATGTCTTCATTGCATGAAATGCTTCTTCTGTCTTGTCATTCCATTTCCATTTATTGTTTACCTTCAACAACTCCTGCTACGGTGCTGTCGTTTCTGTATACCTTTTACAATGACTTGCGAAAAATTGAGTCATCCCTAAAAATTGCCTGAGTTGCTTAATTCGTGTCGGGTGGAGAAATTCACATATCGCCTGGATTTTTTACGGGGTTTGGCTTTACCCCATTTCCGTCAATAATATGTCCAACAAATAAGGTCTGTTCTTGACAGAATTCTGATTTAGCTAAATTGATTTTAAAACCTGTGTTTTCCAAATTTTCTAGTAACTGATTGAGTTTATTACAATGATCATCGAATGTTTCGCTTGGAAAAACCAAGTCATCCACATAGCATTTTACATACTCTTTCACCTCGGGCAATAAATTTCTATCTAGAGCTTTTATCAATACTGCACAACAGTATTCAGGAATTCTTCATCCGTCTGTATGAGCTCAACTTGTTGAACAACTTCTCTTTCCACGGAATTTCTACTTAGCGCATCCACAAGAATGTTGGTTTTGCGTACAATCTCTGCTTTGGCGTTTAATTTAGTCTCGGCAATCTTTTTCCATATATTTGGTTCTTTTTAATCATCAACCATCCAAATCTTTTCCAGACTTTATATTATTTCTTCTCCTTCCTCAGTTTCACTTAACCTTCTATATGGTGTATATTCTTTCATTTGCCTTTGTATTTCTAATCCCTCAAATTTCATTTGGTCTAAGTTTTGTGCCTCTTTATTCAGTTTAATTCTTTCTTTTGTTATTTTTCCGTCATCCTCAATAACCGGGAATCTTATTTCCTGCTTACTCAGATCTATTGTCGTTTCTTTGTTTATCATAAAATCGAACCCAAGGATTATATTATACTCTATTCTATTCATTACTATAAATGGATGTTCGAATAGTACCTTGCCGATCCTTATCTTCAAATAAGTTTGTGCCTTACATTCAACTGATTTATCTGGCATAATTCCATGTATTTTTGTCTGTGCAACAGGTATTGTGGGTAATTTTTCTTTCTCTCTAATTTCATCAAACAATATTTTTGATATGATACTTATGCTCACTCCAGAATCAATTCAACAGTGAGTCTTCAACCCATTCACTCGCACAATAATGATAGGTAAGTGTGCTTTGTTTTCTTTACTCTTTTCTGTGGTTCTTCCAATAACTCGCCCGGGTTTATGTCCCAAGATTCAGTTTGTACGATATACTAACTTCCAATTTTGCTATATAATTCATCTCAAGTACTATCTGATCCATTTCCTAACCTAAAATTGGTGGTTTTTTATTCTGGGAATCCAATTCATACGTTTGGGCTTCCGAATTTAATTTTTGTTTATCTCTCATTTTCCTTTTATATTCTTGAAGCTCCAAACTTTCAGCTCCTTCTAAATCCCCGTTTATGTTTAGGTCCTTGATTGCTTCTTCCCATCTTTTCTTCTCTTGGGTCTCTTAAGTCCCTAACATATTGCTCATTCCTACTTTCTCTATTATTGTAACTTAGTTTGTACTCCTCGACACATAGGTCTTCGTCTACAGTTGCCTCTATCTCTTCAGTTTCTGTACTGATCATACGGTCGATGATAAGGCACAAATCTTCTATCCTCGTTTTGCCTTCCGGCCTCGTGACCCTTCTGCCTGCATTTACATCGGCTTTTCTCTCTCATTCTTCCATCATCGTCGCTACATTCCCTTTTTCTGGGGTTCCTATCATTATTTCCTCTCTCTGGAATTGATTTTCTCTGGTTGTCTTCCCATTCTAACACATTTATCTCCTCCTGATTGCTCGTGCTCCTATTTATTCTTGATGTTGTTTGACCTAAGTATACTTTCCATTTCTATCGCTGATTTCACATTTGCACCCGCCAGTAATCTCTGGGTTTCTAGAAGGAATTGTTTTTGTATCATTTTTATCGCCTCCAGTTAACTAGGTGCTGAATTCAGGTCTTGGAATCTATGGAACTGGTTTGAAAAATAGTCACTGTCCCGTTGAAGAATATTTCTTTGAGTATAATTCTAGCCTAAGATTTTGTTGAATTTCGGGATTCCAAAATCGTTTTAGGAAAGCAATCTTGAACTCTTCGTAGTCATGAAATGTGTATTTGAAAGCTTGGTACCATAAATTTGGATTAGCATCCAAGTGTTTCTCAATTATCCTGAGTTTCTTCTCATCGGGAATCCTATTCTCTCGGAAATATTCCTCAATTTCACATAAAAATCTCTTTCTTGAGATGATTGCAGTATTATAAAAATGTTTAGGTCTGTCATCATAAGTTTTGATAATGTTTATTATAGCTGGACTTCCATTTCTGTTACTTCCCATCATTATGTCCTTATTACTCTGATCTGTTTCTCCAGATATTGTCAGTGTCCCCTCTCTTTCATTTATCTGTATGTCTACCATCCTTTGTTCATTCAACTGTTTCGATATTTCCGATTTTGTTGTCTGGATTTCACTTTTAATATTCTGAACTTCTTTCCTCATCTCATCTACTCCTTGCTCCATTCTAATTATTCTTTCTTGCGTTTCGTTTCTATTCTTTTTCATTTCTTCTTTTATAACCTTCATTTCATCCGCAATTTTGTCACGCACTAGAATAAAGTTTTCTCCCATTGTTTTGTACATTCTCATTTACTTTTTTCCATTTCTCATCATATTGATTCCACTTTTCTTGTGAATCTATCCTTATCGACACCATATTGTCCGTCAATTTCTTGATTTCATCCTCTTTCAAACCTTGAATGTAGTTCTTACTCTCTATTAACTCGCCTCTAATTTGATTTATCTCATCGTGGATCTCAATTTTTAGTTCCATTTTCTCCATCACTTCAGTTTGAAGATTGATTAATCCGGCTTTCACCTGGGAAACTTCTTCAGTTTTTCCCATTCTTGTTCTTATCATCCCTTCCTGTCTCTTTTCTATTTTTCTCATTTCTTCCATCTGGTTTTGATACCTTTTTTCTTGTTTCTGTTGGTATTCCTCTTTTTTTTAATGATATTCCTTGTTTTCCGATCATTTCTTGTTGTGCTTCTCCTTGTTTCCTCATTTCCTTTAATATTTCTATTATTCCCTTCTGTTCTCCTTTCGTCTTCTCTAACTCCTCGGTTATCTTATTTATCTCTTCATCTTTTACCTTAAATCTCTCTTTCTGCTCTCCTTTTGTCTTTTCTACCTCCTCAATTATTCTATTTATCTCCTCATCTCTTTCCTTCTGATACTCCTCGAATTGTGAGTGTAGCTGACTTATATTCGTCATTTTAATGTCTATATTACTTAACTTTGCTAAAGTTTCTATTTCACTAATTGTTTATAGTTTATAATCACTAAAAATATATCAGTATTTCAATCCAGTATGGGATTGACAATCCGACTTCCCTCAATAACCAGCCATTCTACTATCCCAGTCATTCATAAAATTAAAAAAAAAAAAAAAAGCAATCTTGACATTCCTAAAATTATTAATCTATAAACTATCTCTACCTCAATAAAAAATCATATCATGATCTAAATTAATATTCTTAATCGTCTTAACCTATTAATTATTCAAATTATTACTGCAATTTTATTCATTATTATTATTATCATCCACCTCTTCTTCAGCTCCCTTTTGGCATCCATATGACTTCTTGCCTAATTCTCAACTTCTTCTTCATTTGGTTTCATACGTAAGTATCCTATCTCAATTATTTACTTCTTCTCAATTTTACCTCAATACTGGGTGTCGATTTCTTATGTCCATCATTTCTTATATTATTAACCTCCATGCTAGGTATCCTCAGTCTTGCCGCACTGTTGGGCACCAAATAAATGCCCCGACAGTTCAAATTGCGCCACGTTGGGCGACCAAATAAATGCACCGGTTGCTTGTCTCCTCGAACTGCCGCACGAATAGGAGCCCAATAAATGTAACTAACGCTTTGCCCCATGGCATCTTCCTCTTTCCTTACTCCACGACAGCCATTTATATATGCCATCATTAACTATCATGCAACCACGCAATTATATTATATGATGTATATATGCAGCTTTACCACTCTTCTTTGACCCGACAGAATAAACCTTCTTCCGCCGACATATATTTTGGTTAGGACGAATATCTCCTTCCCACATTTCACTGTTAGTGTCAAATAAGTTTCTGATTCGCTGCACATCTCTCAGGGATTTTTTTTTTTTTTTTTACGTGTGATCGACTGAGGAACTGCTTCTCCTCTCTTCTAGTTTACCAGCATATCCATTATTCTTAAATGTATTTTTTTTAAATAATCAACTCTCAAGTTCATCCAATCACAATCTTGCAATAATTTGACTTAAACTATTCTTCTATAATAATGAAATAAAATAGCAATAATAATTATTTAAATCCTTAACTTCTAGTTTTATTCATGATCGTAATGTATCTTAGGATGAATTATTAAATTATTAAAATGTTGAATTACAAACGCTGCATTCTCAAAAAAAAAATTTAATGTAGTTCTTGATTGAAATCCGATCATCATCTCATGTTGTACTTATTGAATCGAGATACTGAAATGAGGAAAAATCATTTTGTCTCAGACTGGGGGCCAGACTTTCTCTCTCACTGTAGCCCTTGCCATACGAAATGGTTGACCCACCACACAGCCCACTCCTTAAGGCTGTTCAACCCAAGTTGCTACATGATACGGTGTCAAGTGATCCATACTGACTCTGTTACTACAGATAAGCAGTTGGAGGTAATCTGTGCATGCATCATCATACTGTTTTGGCAGTGAATTGGAACACTATTCAATTACAATAGACCTTATCGACTTTGTTCCTCTCTGCATATGCACTACAATCTGGCTTTGGTGATCTGGAAAAGGAACAGTTTTGGCAGGAGCTACAAGACAATGTTTCAACATGTCCTCAAGATGAGTTTCTACTTCTCTGTGATGATCTTAATGGGCATGTTAGTCACACCAAGGATGGTTATAGCTGCCATTGTGGTAATGTTACAGTATCCGAAATGATGATGGAACCCGAAATTTTGGATTTTGCCAAGGTAAATGACTTGGTTATTTGTAATAATTTCTCAAAAAATGCATCAACCACCTCATCACCTACACTAGTGGTGACTATGGCAGCTAAATTGGCTATATCCTTGTTTAGTGCTGTGATCTCAGACTAGTGAAGGTCATACCATCTGACTGAATAGCCCCTCAACATATGCTGCTCATTGCAGACTTAAGGATCTCTAAACATTGTAGAGGTGGATAAATAAATGCCCTCCCCTCCCCCCCACCCCCAAAAAGATCAAATGGTGAAAGCTTAAAGATCAAAAGAAGACCCTAGCAGGTATTATAATTTTTCCTCCCATCGACCTGAATGCAATTGGCAACACGTGGACCACACTCTGCAAATCTGTCATTGCAACTGCCATAGCAGCCTTGAGGACAACAAAACCTAGTTCCCACCATATTGACAGCCCCACCTTAATCCACCCCCTCTCCTTCGCGACCTGTCGCCCTGCCCCACCCCTCCCTCCTGCCCCGCCACTCCCTCCTTGTCCCGCCCTTTCCTCTTCCTTTAAATCTCACAACCATTAGTACGAAGCACACAACAATAGACCACATACCACATGCCGCAATGAGAGGTATTAACCGACAACAAACAAAAGAACCCTCGGCTACTTTGTTTCGCACAGCTTGTTTCGGTTCATCCCGATGTTACCCGACGAATCAAGGACAAGCACACGCGCAGCTGACTGACAGACATGCTGGCTGTCAAGCTGGCGTTAACACATACTGCAAGTAGCTGCAGTCAGGCTCTTCGATTGAGGTTATTCTTTCATTAAAGCCGGAAACGCAATGCAATTAAACAAAAGTAAATGTAAAGTGACCAAAAGTATTAAGCATTAAGTTAAATGGAACTACTTACAATACCCAAGCTGTAAACCATATTTTTAAATAAAAGTTTTCTGTTCCAATAAGCGTACACACAGAGGACATAATATGAACAACACAAAATGACCGTTGAAGATATTCTCTGCTACAGTCAAGTATCTTTTCCGATTTTAACACGCTTCGATTTGTCCAATGTAGGTACAGTTTTTTCATCACGTAAAATTCGCTTTTCCGACGTATCACATCTTTTGTGAAGTCGTCTGCTTCGATCCTTTTCTTGTGGACTGTTTTCTTGCCATCAGGTGTAGAAAAACGCAAACGACCATAGACGTCTTCCCTTTCTCTAAAATACGTTTCACCAGTGACTTTGAAACCGCTGTTACTTTACTTGTTGAAGTCATTACATTATAATTCAGTTTATGAACTGTTTTCTGTTCTCGTAATTGAGCAACTACGTTGTATACTATTTCTCTGGCTTGTCCCCTTACAGGCCGTCCAGATTTGCTACCAGACTTCGAAGTAGCAGCCATAACTACTGTACATTCAAATGACACTCTCACTAGAATAACATGGTACACAACACTATATAGCTGAAAGACTGGGCTGTCATCAATTATTTCGCTGCTGAGCGGCTTTAGATGTGTGTGTGTTGGCATACCAATTGCGCAACTGCCGATACTTCTAATTCTGTTTTATGCACAGTCAAGAATTTAGTTTATTCACCTGGTTAATGTGCTCCGTAATGAGTAATGACTAATGACCCTTGAAGGTCGCTAGGTAGCACTGTTTAACACTATATACCCTCTGTGGGTGGGGCCAGTAGAATAACACCCACGGTATCCCCTGCCTGCCGTAAGAGGCAACAAAAAGGGGCCTCAGAGGCTCTGAACTTTGGAGCTGGGTTGGCGACCACGGTGCCCTTAGCTGAGTCCTGGCATTGCTTCCACTTACTTGTGCTGGGTTCCTCACTTTAATCTATCCTATCCGACCTCTCTTGGTCAACTCTTGTTCTTTTCCGACCCCGACACTATTAGGTTTGCGAGGCCTAGGAAGTTTTTCCTTTTCACGCCCTTCATGGCCCTTGTCTTTCTTTCACAGATATTTTCATTTTTTGTAGTGTCGGATCCCTTCCAATTTTCCCTCTGATTAGTGTTAGATAGAGGATGGTTGCCTAGTTGTACTTCCTCTTAAAACAATAATCACCACCACCACCACCACCACTTAACACTATATACATTAAAACATTTACCAATACAGCTGTAACCATACGTATGTACGATCCCCGAATTTTTAGGTTAGGAAATTTTCGTATATAGTTTGTTATGTTAAAATCATGTAATTTTGTTTATTGAGAATGTAAAAACGTAATATTATAAGAAGAATGTGTAGTTAGGGAATATTGCATATGTGCATCATTATATTTTGTATAAATTTCCGTTTGGGTAAGAGTCTGTAAATATGGCCTAGCCGTAAGGATTGTGCAACCGGGAAAACTGCGACTATATCGGGAAGGCGGTTGAAGTCTGTTGAATGTGTTGCAACAAAGTGGCTTGGAAACACGGGGTACGGCAGGTAGTATAGGCTGAAGATTTGGAGTGGATCAGTGTGGATGTACGTGAGTGGACGTTCGATGTCACATCAGACGCACGATAGCCAATACGAGGGCTTTGTTTTTAAGCGAGGTTGGGTTGACTGAGTGACGCGTCAAGAAGTTCCTGCGAGAGCGTTGCTACCAGTAAACTTTTCGGGACGCTATGACCACATGCAGCAAGCTATATAAGTATGTACGCGTGTGCGGCAAGTCATTCTGATTCGGACTCTGATTCTGTTCTGGTTGTGTTTGTGTTCTTGATTCTGTGTTTCTCACTCGGACCGGCGTGCAGGAGCTACTTTGCGCAGATTCCTGGGCGATGCTCTGTTGGTCTTAAGTATATTTCACCTACGGAGTGAGCACGCTAAATATCGCTGATGCTACAAGTTTCTGGTGGCACTAAAGCGTACCGAATCTACATTCGGCAGTGGATGTGTGGTTGTGCACAGAGCTAATTCTGGATAAAGAAGATCGTCGGCCGAGTATCCAGTGACGGTTGGAGAAACGTGAGGCGCCACACTAACCTGTGCGGCACTCGAGAAGGACTCATGACGTCGATGAAATGTGTAAATAAGGTTAGGGATGCTCTTCGTAAAGAAGGTTGCATCCGTACATAGAGAAAGTCGTCGTATTTTTCTTTAACAGATTACGATTTTTCTTCTGTAACAGTAGAGAGTGTAGTGGGACTCTTACCTGGAGGTATGTTAAGAAATGTATATATAGTATCAATAATTTTATTGATGGTTTGTAGTGTGTAAATTTGCCTTTGTAAATGACAAACGAGTAGGTCTCGTCAAGATATGATTTTGTTGGTGGTAGTAGTGTGTATATTTGCCTTTGTAAACGACAAACGAGTAGGTTTCGTGAAGTAATGATTGGTTGTTGTTAGTGGTGTGTATATTTGCCTTTGTAAACGACAAAGAGTAGGTCTCATGAAGTAATGATTAATGTTGGTGGTAGTTGTTTGTACATTGCCTTTGTGGACGGCAATCGGGAGGGGGTCTCTTTAAGTGATGATTATTGTGGTATTTATTATATTTTTGTTTATTATTTTGGGAGTAAAGTCCTGGTATCAAATTGCAGTAAATCTTTTTATCAGTGGAGTGAGGATGAACCTGGCATGCTACCTACATCTAATTTCAGGGGTAGACAGGTAAGTTTATAAAGTAAGTCTGGAGCTTTGTCAGCCTGATGACCGTCGCCTTGGAAGAGGGAGTTACTCATTGCTCTACATAGTTGTATATTCCTGTAATTGTTTTACAGGTGGCGCCCATTGTCTTGGTATTTATACTTATTTCACTCACCGTTAATTCATTTCATATTTTCAACAGGTTGCAGATGATTATTTTGTTATATATATATTTTTTTTTTTTTTTTGGAAATTACACAGTACACACTACACGCGAAGGAATTATAGGACTAATACAACTAAAGAAAGAAATGTGAATAAAATTGACTAAAGAACAAGAGCGCTAAAACAGATACAGATGTGACAGCGAAACTCTTGTGTAACCGCGCTTCACAGTGTGCACAGTACGGTGGCCAGACAGCATGTGACCCCCTCCACTACTCCCTATGATGTCAGACATCCACTCGAAGAGAATGCGCGGAGAAGTGAGCTTTGCGCAGGTTCTTTTGTTAGTTGCAGGGTAATAAGCCTCGTATAACGTATGCCATCTAACTAACACGCTCTCTCCTTCAATTCATTAATTAAATTTCACCTAGTTTTTTTTTTTCAAGTTTTTCCGTGGTTTCCCATTTTCACACCAGGCAAATGCTGGGGCTGTACCTTAATTAAGGCCACGGCCGCTTCCTTCCAACTCCTAGGCCTTTCCTATCCCATCGTCGCCATAAGACCTATCTGTGTCGGAGCGACGTAAAGCCCCTAACAAAAAAAAAAATTTTTTTTCAAGTTTACTTCATGGACACCGCAATGAATTGCAAATTTATACCAGACACAAAGTATCTGTTTTAACCACATCTTTATATGCCATCCTGACAGTGTCCAACAGCGTTTCAGCATGATTTTAAGAAGCACTACGAGAGCATTTCATTTTATTACGCTGATTGATGTTGAAACACCATCTAGCAGTTCTGCGTCAGCTGGTGGTTGTTTACAGCAGCGTTCAGTGACTTGCATACGGCTAACACCACTCAGGTAGATTTGGCAATTGACTACAGGATCAAAATTTACCAATTCCCGGTTTAAAATTGAAATTGCAATGATTAGCAGTGAGGAGACTTACAGTTCTGTGAATATTAGTGCTCGATGGTGAGCATACTGAAGATGCTAAGAATTTAGAGCCTAGTTTATTCTCATAATTTCATCCCAGTTTTTAATGTCAGTTGTATATATTTGTTCTTTTGTTTTACCGGTATGTCAATTGTGTGTATGTACACTTGTTTAATTTTTAGACGTTTTATATTAAGGCTGAAGATAGCCTGCCCAGGCCAAAACTAGTTCCTAGTTAACTCATTGCGGACCGTGGACGGCGTAAGATGTTTAAGCTTGCTCCTATGCTGCGGGCCGCGAACGGCGTAAGACGTTTAATGTTACGCGTGAAGCAATGCTGTTTATATTCGTCATCTATGCAGTCTTACACCTTAGTCAGCGTTACTGGTTGTAGCAGGAAGTTGGTTTACCTTTTTGAGATAACCCTGGCGTTGAGTGGGCTCATGTTATCTTAGCTGTTTTAGCAGGAATATCTTAGCACTTCCTCGCGCGTCAAGTTGGTACTTGAGATTTCAATACAGTGCGTGTCGTTCTTACCGAGTGTGGTATAATGGCTTATAAAACAAAGTTTCTTACAGAAGATAAATTATTACACAGTGTTCACAATGATTATCCTAGTTGATGCACTTATTCCTCAAATAGACTCGGATAGTGAAAGTGAGAGTGACGAGGAAATTCCGATTCCCGAATCCGATAGGCGTATAGAGGAAGGTGAAGTGCCTGATACATATCATCCTAGTTATTTTCCACCTGTTCCACTATTTACAGAGAATTCAGTTATAAATATTCAGATAGAAAATAAGCAGGATATTTTGAGTTACGTGAGTATTTTCATGAATGACGAATTTTATCAGTATGTGTGTGAGCAGACCAATCTATACGCGAGTCAAGTGATAAGTGCGGTGCCTCGGCCTTTCACAAAGAATTCGATCATGCAATCGTGGAAACCGATTAGTCCAAAATCCTGATATAAAAACATACTGGACCGAAGACCCTGTTTTTCATACTCCGATATTCTCTAAAACAATGTTCCGAATACGCCTCCTTCATATTCTTTCATTTCTTCACTTCAGTGACAATAATCATTACGCCAAAAATACACATATGCTGTATAAAATTAGATGTAATTTGAAACCTGTGACACCAGATATCACACCCTAAATATTTACTAGAGGTAAGCACGAAGTGTCATTTTTCTAACATTCATAGTTTAGGAGTAATTGTAAATTTTATTAAGTGATGCACGTCAAGAGGGCCGGGCATGAAAATGGCTGGTCCAGGCATTCAAGTGTCCCGCTCAGAAGCAGGTACTGAACGTGTTAATGTAATTCAAAATATTGCATATGAGTCAACTAAAAGCAAAAAGGATAAAGTCCACTCCAGCACAGTTCGAGAAAATGGCAAAAAACCACTACCACCTTCCAATAAACGATAAGATATCTATTAGGTTCAACCTTTTCAATACTAATTAGGTACGTGTTTATGTTACAAATACCTTTTATTCAACTTTGGGACCGGTTTCAACATATATCATGTCATCATCAGCCATAAAAAGATCACAATATATAAGCAAAGACACAATCTGTAACTGACTATTCACACCATGTGTCATAACAGAAGAGTAGCGGCTTAATAATTAAATCTGGCGCAGTGATACATTGAAGTAAACATAAATTCTCTCATTATTAAAGGAATAAAAGAAGGTTCTTCAATATGTAGTCTTTGTGCATCTGATAGGCTTCCAAAGTAAAGAGTCATTTAAAACACACACACGTGATATGCGTCAACCAGAGTGTAGAGAACATATTTGAGTCACTTGTAATTTATACCTGATGAAATTTGAATACTGATGAATATGAAATCAGTCAGTGGTAAAAGACGTTAGTCTTGTGGGAAGGAGATATAAAATGTGGTAGGTCTGGAGAGGAGGAAGATGGGGGAAGAAAAAGATCTTGTTAGGGGATTAGAATTTTTAAGGTGGGTCTTGCGAACAATGTGGTGGGGGTTTGTAACATGATAGGGTACTGTGTATCGCAGTAAATATTGACCTCCTATTCGGAAGATTAAAATAATTAAAAAATCAAATAGAATATTAGTTTTTTCTGAGACTTCGTTCAGATTCGAATTGGAGTTGAAGAACTGGTCTAAGTGAATGAAGCAATTTTCTGCGACGTCAAGAATAGGGCCTTAGTCCATATTCATGAGCAGCTCTATATCTTGTTGTATGTTGCTGAAGCTATGCTTTGAATCTTGAATGTGCTGGCCAACTGCTGAGTATCTATTATATTTTCTAACATTAACATGTTCCATGTACCTGATTTTGAAGTTCCTCCCTGTTTGACCAATGTACGAGGATTGACAGTTTTGACATTGGAATCTGTAGACACCTGATTTTTGATAAATGTTAGTCTTGTTAATTGAGCTGGTATTATATAAGATATCCATATTTCTATTGTTAGTTCGATATCCAATTTTGGTGTTGTGTTTCTTCAGAATATTTGTAACTACGTAAATATCTTTGTTGAATGTGAAGGTTGAGAAATAATCAGGTTTAATTTTCTCTCTAGTTAGAGTTGAATTTAGGCAAACTTTCGTTTGTTGATAATGCGCTCTATAAATGCATTGTCATAACCGTTAATACAGTAAATCTAAATAAAGAATTGAATACAATCTGCTTCATAGCCAAATAGAAAATTTTGCATAAATTCAACTCTAACTAGAGAGAAAATTAAACCTGATTATTTTTCAACCTTCACATTCAATGAAGATATTTACGTAGTTGCAAATATTCTGAAGAAACACAACACCAAATTGCATATCGAACTAACAATAGAAATATGGATGTAACCGTACGTATATACGATCCCGAATTTTAGGTTAGAAAATTTTTGTGTATAGTTTATAATGTTAAAATCATGTAATTTTGTTTATTTAGAATGTAAAAACGTAATATTATAAGAAGAATGTGTAGTTAGGGAATATTGCAGATGTGCATCATTATATTTTGTATAAATTTCCGTTTGGGTAAGAGTCTGTAAATATGGCCTAGCCGTAAGGATTGTGCAACCGGGAAAACTGCAACTATATCGGGAAGGACGGTTGAAGTCTGTTGAATGTGTTGCTACAAAGTGGCTTGGAAACGTGGGGTACGGCAGGTAGTATGGCTGAAGAATTGGAGTGGAACAATGTGGAAGTACATGAGTGGACGTTCGATGTCACATCAGATGCACGATAGGCAATACGAGGGCTTTGTTTTTAAGCGAGGTTGGGTTGACTGAGTGACGCGTCAAGAAATGTCTGTGAGAGCGTTGCTACCAGTAAACTTTCCATGACGCTATAACAACGTGCAGCAAGCCTATATAAGCATGTACGCGTGTGCGGCAAGTCATTCTGATTCGGACTCTGATTCTGTTCTGGTTGTGTTTGTGTTCTTGATTCTGTGTTTCTTACTCGGACCGGTGCAAAGGAGCTACTTTGCGCAGATTCCTAGGCGATGCTCTGTTGGTCTTAAGTATATTTCACCTACGGAGTGAGCACGCTAAATATTGCTGATGCTACAAGTTTCTGGTGGCACCAAAGCGTACTGAATCTACATTCGGTAGTGGATGTGTGGTTGTGCACAGAACTAATTCTGGATAAAGAAGATCGTCGGCCGAGTATCCACACTAACCTGTGCGGCACTCGACAAGGACTCAAGACGTCGATGAAATGTGTAAATAAGATTAGGGATGCCCTTCGTAAAGAAGGTTGCATCCATACGTAGAGAAAGTCGTCGTACTTTTCTCTACCAGAATATGATTTTTGTTCTATAACAGTAGTGAGTGTAGTGGGACTCTTACCTGGAGGTATGTTAAGAAATGTATATCTCTCAAGTAATGATTTTGTTGTTGGTAGTAGTGTGTGTATTTGCCTTTGTAAACGACAAACGAGTAGGTCTCGTCAAGTAATGATTTGGTTGTTGTTAGTGGTGTGTATATTTGCCTTTGAAAACGGCAAACGAGTAGGTCTCGTGAAGTAATGATTAATGTTGGTCGTAGTTGTTTGTACGTTGCCTTTGTGGACGGCAATCAGGAGGGGGTCTCTTTAAGTGATGATTATTGTGGTATTTATTATATTTTTGTTTATTATTTTGGGAGTAAAGTCCTGGTATCAAACTTGTAGTAAATCTTTTTATCAGTGGAGTGAGGATGAACCTGGCATGCTACCTACATCTAATTTCAGGGGTAAACAGGTACGTTTATAAAGTAAGTCTGGAGCTTCGTCAGCCTGATGACCATCGCCTTGGGAGAGGGAGTTACTCATTGCTCTACATAGTTATATATTCCTGTAATTGTTTTACAGGTGGCGCCCATTGTCTTGGTATTTATACTTATTTCACTCACCGTTTATTCATTATATATTTGTTTATTATTTATTGGTAGTAGTCAAATTGTTACATGGATATCTTATATAATACCAGCTCAATTAACAAGACTAACATTTATCAAAAATCAGGTGTCTACAGATTCCAATATCAAAACTGTCAATCCTCGTACATTGGTCAAACAGGGAGGAACTTCAAAATCAGATACATGGAACATGTTAATGTTACAAAATATAATAGATACTCGGCAGTTGGCCAGCACATTCAAGATTCAAAGCATAGCTTCAGCAACATACAACAAGATATAGAGCTGCTCATGAATATGGACAAAGGCCCTATTCTTGACGTTGCAGAAAATTGCTTCATTCACTTAGACCAGTTCTTCAACTCCAATTCGAATCTGAACGAAGTCTCAGAAAAAACTAATATTCTATTTGATTTTTTAATTATTTTAATCTTCCGAATAGGAGGTCAATATTTACTGCGATACACAGTACCCTATCATGTTACAAACCCCCACCACATTGTTCACAAGACCCACCTTAAACCTACTAATCCCCTAACAAGATCTTTTTCTTCCCCCATCTTCCTCCCCTCCAGACCTACCACATTTTATATCTCCTTCCCACAAGACTAACGTCTTTTACCACTGACTGATTTCATATTCATCAGGTATAAATTACAAGTGACTCAAATATGTTCTCTACACTCTGGTTGACGCATATCACGTGTGTGTGTTTTAAATGACTCTTTACTTTGGAAGCCTATCAGATGCACAAAGACTACATATTGAAGAACCTTCTTTTATTCCTTTAATAATGAGAGAATTTATGTTTACTTCAATGTATCACTGCGCCAGATTTAATTATTAAGCCGCTACTCTTCTGTTATGACACATGGTGTGAATAGTCAGTTACAGATTGTGTCTTTGCCTATATATTGTGATCTTTTTATGGCTGATGATGACATGATATATGTCGAAACCGGTCTCAAAGTTGAACAAAAGGTATTTGTAACATAAAAACGTCACTGATTATTAGAACAAGTAATAACACTCGTTGTATTATTATTTAGACTGTTATTATTGTTTTAAAAGTGGACCTTATTGATTTTGCTTCTAAGAAGTGGACTTTATTCATTTTGCATGTTAGCAGTATGGATTACTGGGCGAGTTGGCCGTGCGCGTAGAGGCGCGCGGCTGTGAGCTTGCATCCGGGAGATAGTAGGTTTGAATCCCACTATCGGCAGCCCTGAAGATGGTTTTCCGTGGTTTACCATTTTCACACCAGGCAAATGCTGGGGCTGTACCTTAATTAAGGCCACGGCCGCTTCCTTCCAACTCCTAGGCCTTTCCTATCCTATCGTCGCCATAAGACCTATCTGTGTCGGTGCGACGCAAAACCCCTAGCAAAAAAAAAAAAGCAGTATGGATTTTACTCGTTTTGCTACTATTTATTAAAAGCACAAAATACAAGAAGACATAATATCCATGTTTCTTTCGCTGTGGTTTTAGGGTGCCCTGGGTAGACATTTAAACACACAGTTCAGGAGCTTCCTCTGTTGCACTCTAAAGTTCATTATCGACATTTTCGTTGACATCTGACTGATGACTCTCCCAAGAGTCGAAGAAGTCAACGTAGAATTTCAGTGACGGGCTCAACTTCCAGTCAGAGCCAAAGTGCAATTCAAGGAGCCTTTTCTTACCTGACATTTTATTCTTGTTGACTGAAGTAGTCTTCTTTAGAACAGGTGAAGGGTTTATAGCTTACACATTCTTCTTAGTTTTCATCAGGGATCTGTAGGTACCAGTTCTATGATAGTAAAATGGCTCCCCATCCACAAGGACCATGAGATGAGACGTTTTTGATCGTCTGAAAAAGTAGCGCTTGCAAGGAGCGAACTTGAAGTGCCATTGTTGAATAGGTTTCATGTGCTCTGTTGACTCTTGTTTCCAGTTAAATATATCCATGCCAATCCCTGGTTGACGTATAGTTGAAAACCTTTTAATGATGTTAATGTAGGTTTGTGAATCTTCGATTACTTCTCTCTTCTTGAATTCTTTTCCACAGAGACCGAATAACCGATCAGGGGGAATGAAGGAATGACCTCTTACTGGAAAAATTAACTGTACCTCCTCTACATATCTTGATGCTTGCAGGAGCCGCCTTCGGAGCATAGCTATCATCGTCCTATCGTCAACATTAGTGTGTTCTCTTGTACGAAAGCAAGCTAGCTACTTACCTCAATTATTTTGCAACAGCTCTCTTAGTTGCACTGAGATTGACTCTTTTCTTTCTCGCCTTTGATGGAGACACTACAGAAGGTGGTACTTGCATTTTCAAAAATGGAAAGCAAGCACTCTCTGATATAAAACTACGAATAAAGCTCTAGTAGAAAGCATGCAGCTTTAGCATAATGGTAGCCATGTTATATGTTGTTGTCACGTGCCATAGAAGTCAGGTTCTGGTTAGTTGAAGCATCCTTTACTCATTTTTCTTTTAAAACACAGTGGACTTTATCCGTTTTGCATCTAACCTGAGTTTTTAAAGCGGAAATACTTACGGATGTTATGGATTTTGCTAGTATATTATTTCATGCTTAAGTAGACACATCTTTTACCAATATATTTCTACCATTATCTCATTTTTTGTAAAAATGTTTTTAGACGACTCATATATCATATTGAAAGGTGAACCACTACAACATTAATTTAATAATTATTATTGTAAAGCAAACGTGGTTATGGACGGCCCAAGTACAAGAAAAGGTGCATGAAAAGAAAAAAGCATATAGAAACTGGGTTTCACAAAATACTCTAGAGAAGGGAAACATTTGTCATAGCCAAACGTGAGGCTAAGAAAGCTGTCTCTGAAGCTAAGCGCAGTCACTACAGTATAATGATCTGTATTGGGAGAGTTGGCGGTTAGTGGCGCTCAGCTGTAAGCTTGCATCTGGGAGATAGCGGGTTTGAATCCCACTGTCGGCAGCCCTGAAGATGGTTTTTTTTTGTGGTTTCCCAGTTTCACACCAGGCAAATGCTGGGGCTGTACCTTAAGACCTATCTGTGTTGGTGCGACATAAAGCAGATAACAAAATAATGATCTGTATACAGGTGCAAAGAAAGAAGAGAAAACTATCTTCCAGCTGACCAAAGCTAGAGCAAAGTTAGCACAGGTTATTGAGCACTGTGTGTGCATAAAAGGCAAAGATGGTCAAATTACAGGACAAATAGGACATCCTGAAACATTCGCAACAACACTTTGAAGAGATTTCAAACATTTGAGTTTCCTACGTTCTCCTATTCCAGTTAGTAATCTAACAGCAGGTCTTATCCTACACATCACATCAAAGGAAGTCACCAGTGCCATCAGGAGTATGAAGAAGCAAAAAGTGCCAGGACCAGATGATCTTCTGGTGGACTTCTGGAAGTTGTAGGAATTAAAAGAACCCGCAATTAACTAGCTGATGAACTTTTTCAGTGTTTGTAGTGGACTCTGTTCCCGGTGATTGGGCTACAAGCATCACTCTTCCTATCTTTTAAGGAAAAAGGTGATTCAGCAGAATGTAAAAATTATCGGCCAATTCGCCTTCTATCGCACGTAATGAAGATTTTTTTGAGAGAATCCTCAGATCAACGACTGCATGACTTTGTCAGCATTAGTACCAACCAGTGTGGCTTCGTCAGGTGTGCTGGAACAACCGATGCCATCTTCACTGCCAGAATGCTGATTGAAAAGCACTGAGAGAAACAACAGCCACTGCATATTGCCTTCCTTGATCTTGAAAAGGCTTTCGACCATTTTCCACATCGTGTGATCTGGTATGCACTTAGTGACCCTAGTGTACCAGAAATGCTTATCAGTTGGCCCATGATGCTATACACAAACACCACAAGTAATGTACATTGTGCTGTCGGCATCTCTGAGAGCTTCCCAGTGAAAGTCGGAGTACACTGAGTCTCCACACTGTCCGATTGCTTTTTGTTCTCGTCATGGACACAGTCACGCAGGACCTGGAGAGGAGTATCCCTTGGACTCTCTTTTATCCAGATGATGTCGCACTTACTGATACCACCAGAAGTGGATTGCAGCATCAGGTTGAAGATTGGAACAACAGTCTCTCTCAGTATGGTCTTAGACTGAACATAAAAAAGACCGAATACCTGGAAACCATCCCAAGCAACAGCTTAATTCAAGTTGGAGAGATTTTAACGAAGACCATAAGCTTCAGGTATCTAGGATCCTGCCTACAGACTGATGGTGGGATAGGTGATGAAGTATGAAGTAGGATAAAGGCAGCATGGATGAGATTGAGGGAAGTCACAGGAATACTCTGTGACAGAAGGGTGCCACTACATCTGAAGTCCAAAATATACTGCATGGTAGTACGTCCTATTGCTTTATATGGTATTGAATGTTGACCAGCTGACAAAGCTACAGAGTGCCAATTACATACTATGGAAATGTGTACAATCTGTTGGTCATTAGGCATCACACTCCTGCATCATGTCAAAAGCTACACCGTCCGCCAGCAAATGGGCATTGCACCCATCACTGAGAAGGCACAGAAAAAAAAGTCTCCAACGTGCTTCATGCTGCACCTGGAACTGTTGCCATATATCACCCACAGCTCTGAATTAATGGGCAACGACCATGTGGATGTCCAAAACAGCACCTGCATGACACAGTAAATGCTGATAAGAATATTCTGAACTTAAGACCACACGATGGCCAAGACCGTGTAAAATGGTGAGCCAGGATTAGAACAGCAGACCTTGCACCAGCAGGAAAACCAGAATAATAATAATAAAAAGAAGAAGAAAATTCCTGCAGGACTACATTTTGGCACCTCTGTGTCTCCAGAAACCCTCAAGAGGTAGTTAGAGGGACATAAAACAGTTCTCCTCCTCCTCCTCCTCCTCCTCCTCCTCCTCCTCCTCCTCCTCCGCCTCCTCCTCCTCCTCCTCCTCCTCCTCCTCCTCCTTTCCCCTTATCCGCTTCTGCTGGGTCGCAGCATTTATGGCATTTTTCCACCTTCCGCTCTCCCTCCACAATTCCTCTTTCATTATTTTGTCCCAGTCCACCTTTCTTCTCCTTGCACTCCTCTTTATTAAATTGATCCACCTTATTCTAGGTCTCCCTCTTGCTGTCTTTTCCTTGAACTTCATCTCCATCATCTGTTTAGGTATTCTTTCATCCACTACATGTCCAAACCATCTTGGTTCACTCCTGTTAATTCCCTCATTTAGGTTTTCCATTCGAATCTTCTTTCTCACATCTTTGTTTCTTAATCTGTCTTTCGTTGTCTACTGGGCGAGTTGGTGGTGCGGTTAGGGGTGCACAGCTGTGAGCTTGCATCCGGGAGATAGTGGATTCGAACCCCACTGTCGGCAGCTCTGAAGATGGTTTTCCATTTTCGCACCAGGCAAGGTTTCTTGTACACTGGTGGAATGCATTGCCCTGTTGCACCCTCTTGCCAATCTCCATGTCCAGCCTTGTATTCTACATTAATTCACTCCCTAAGTATTGGAACTGTAAATAATTTCAAGGTTTTGACCACCAATTTTCGCAATGCCTTTCCCGTGTCTTTCTCTTCTTGATATCAGTATGGTCCTGCTTTTCTCTGTACTGAATATGTTTCAATTTTTTCATTCAATGCATCAAGCTGTTCTTGTACATTTTTGCTCTTCATTCCCCAGAACATTATCATCTGAAAATAGTAATAACTTCATCTCCCTATTCCCATATGCTACCTTTGTCTCCATTTCAGTTTCATCCATAACCAGTAAAAACAAAAGAGGTGACGGCACACTCCCCTGTCTTAGTCCAGTTTCATTCCTAAACCATTCCACCTTTCCAACTGGAGTTCCTATTGTAATGGTCATAGCGTCCGCCATGTCAACTGGCAGTGGGCCCGGCCCGACACCGTAAAGACCCGCCCCTTCCGCTTCAACTGCGCCAATCACGTTACAACTGGTGTCAGAAGTGCTCTTTGAACATGCGTCCCACAATAATTATGTCGTCCAGGTACACGAGGCAAGCATCGTGAGTTAGACCTCTCAGCACGGCCTCCATCAGTCGCTCGAAAGTCGCCGGCGCATTGCAGAGGCCGAAGGGCATCACGGTGAACTGGTAGAGCCCTTGGCTGGTTGAGAACGCCATGTTTTCCTTGTCTTCTGGATGGAGCGCTACTTGCCAGTATCCAGACTTCAGGGCCAAAGTAAAAAACCACTGGGCTCCAGATAATGTGTCCAGGGTGTCATCTATCCGCAGTAACGGGAAACAGTCCTTCTTCGTGACGTCGTTCAACTTCCGGTAATCGGCGCAGAAACGGAGTTCACCGTTCTTTTTCTTCACCAGGACGACTGGCGATGACCACGGGCTGTTCGATTCCTCGATGACTCCCCGCTGTTTCATGTCATCTAGCACGTGGTCGATTTCCACCTTATTCGCCAGAGGTACTCTACGAGGTGGCTGTCGGATTGGACCGGCATCGCCGGTGTTAATGCGATGGTACACTCTGTCCGTCTTTCCGTAGTCGCCTCCGGTAGCAGTGAAAATGTCCTGAAACTCATGGATTAGTTCCTTAACCTCCCTGAGCCGTCTCACCTCTAAATGTTTCCGGGCGTTGGATATAATCTTCTGGAGCTTATCCAATCCTTCGCCTGCTTGCAGGGTCTGTGCGTCTTCGTCGTCCACTGGCACGAAGCACGCGACTGGTTCACAAGTTCCAAGCTCGGTCCCGCTGGGTACCCTCTGCTCCTGTGACGTCGAATTCAATATTCGTACTGCCACGCAGCTTCGTGCCAGAATGAGCGTCCTGGCCAGGTAGATTCCTTGATCGGTGGTCGGCGAACCGGGTTCCACGAGCACGCTGTCCCCTTGTATGGGTTCCTCTAACCGTGCAGTAACCATCACCTCGCAGTTGGTTGGTATCACTTCGTCGCTGGCCAATGTTAACCGCGCTACTCGAGATTGCGTCCCTGGGCGTCGCAACATTACCTCTTGTTTGCCGAGCCACAATACATGTCGTCCCACGTCGACAGTCGCCTCGTATTTCCGTAGCGCGTCTAGGCCCAGGATGACCTCATCTGTGATGGCGGCGACGAAGGCCCAGACTCGTAGGCGTCGTCCCAGCGTCAGTGTTGCTCCACTCGGTGACCACATTTAGTGTGAAACGAGGGGACGGTAGTGATGGTGCCGACGAGCACCTCTCCTTGTCGGCCCTTACTCGTTTCCCTGATCAGGGGCCGCCTTCATACGGCAGTTCCTCCGCAGGTGGCCACGCTCGCCGCAATTCCAACAGGTGATCTCGTTGGTGCGTCGGCGTCTCAGGTCATTAACGAGTTGGCGGGGTAGTAGGATCAATTAACACTAGACTGGTGGCTTCAATACTAAGATTTATTAGCTAGGCACTAAAACTACACAAGACTACACACAACTTTTGCTCATAACACACACGTATGCAGTTCGCACGCTCTCTCTCCCTTCGTTTCTCACTTGTTCTAACACTACACCATTTTACACTCACACACAAGGTCCTGCGTCGCATGGCTACACGTTCTCTCCTTCACAGACAGTCCGCAATGTAGCACACTAGTCCGATAATCACAGCACTTCCCATACTTCACTACACTGGGAGTCGCTCACGACTGAATCACACCAGCTTCTAATTCAGTCTAACTCTCACTAACTCCAGGCAGGTCGTTCCTCTTATATATTTGCGCTGGCTCTTCTTGAATCGTCCGGATGCTAGATGGATCCAGGAAAATCGCAAGATGGAACGCTCCAGATTAATCGTGGAGTCATTTCCATACTCCTCTGCAACGGGACCGCGAGCGGAAGCGAGTGGGGTTGGCCTAGCACTAAAGCGCTGCTAGTGATTGGCGCAGTTGAAGCGGAAGGGGTGGGTCTATACGGTGTCGGGCCGGGCCCACTGCCAGTTGACATGACAGACGCTATGACCATTACACTGTCCCCTCCTCAAGGCTGCTCATCCCGAGCTGCTCCATGATACGGTGCCAAGTGATCTAGGTGAACAACCATCATCTTCCCTCTGGGAGGCCATCGGATCCGGTAGACGACGTCGTTGATCCTGGTGACGATTTTATATGGGCCTTCCCATTGTGGCTGCAGTTTCGGTGACTTCCCTTTTGTCCGGTGCGGACGGTACAGCCACACTGTCACCTTCTTGGAAACCCGCAGAGTTTGCGAGCATGTCGTAGCGGGCTTTCATCCTGTCGCTGGCTACCCTCAGATGATGTTGGGCATAGTCGTGGATGTCATTGAGCCGATCCACCAACTCCCATGCATAGTCTGTCGCTGGTTGCTGCTGGTCTGGTGCAGACCCGAACATTAGATCGCATGGCAGGCGGAGCTCCCTTCCGAAGACCATGTTGGCAGGTGTCGTGCCCGTCGTCTCATGGGTGGGCGCTCTATAGGACATCAAGAAGAAGGGGACTCTCTCGTCCCAGTCCTTCTGGTGCGGCGAAACCACCTTCCTGAGGTGCTCTTTGACGGTTTTCACAAAACGTTCCACCATACCATCTGACCGAGGGTGGAGGGGCGTCGTACGTGTCTTCCGCACTTCTAAGCGTTGCAGAACCTCTTGCATCAATCTGGACTCGAAGTTTCTGCCTTGGTCGCTATGAAGTTCCCTCAGGACACCGAATCGACAGAAGAAGTTCTTGACCAAGACGTCGGCCACTGTTGATGCCTCTTGGTTCGGGATGGCGTAGACCTCCGGCCACTTTGTGAAGTAGTCCATAGCCAGGAGTAGGTAACGGTTCCCGGCGTCAGATTCGGGGAATGGTCCAGCGACATCAATGGCGATCCTCTCGAATGGTGCTCCAACGTTGTACTGTATCATTTGGCCCCTACTCCTGGTGCATGGACCCCGGCTCGCTGTGCAGATGTCGCACAGCTGGCACATCCTCTCAACATCGTTCCTCAAGTGCACCCAGTAGTAACGCTGTCGGGCATGATCTAGTGGCTTATTCACTCCCAAGTGTCCAGGAGTAGCACCCGCATACAACTCGGTCAGCACCTCTTTTCTCATGCTCCTGGGGATTATCAGCTGTGCAATGTGCTTCTTTCCGTCGGTTGATTCCCACGTGCGGGTAAGTACCCCGCCACTAACCATGAGAGACGACCACTGGGCCCAGTACTCCTTATAGGTTGGATTGCGTTCGGCGATGTCTTTCCATTACGGCCTCTGCCCCGACTCTACTTCTCGTAAGATCAGCCCGATGTCATCGTCCTTCAGCTGCTCCCTCCTGAGGGCATCTCGATCCCATCCTTTAGTGGCGGTGTGCGTCGTTCTCCCATAACGGCGCAGGTCTCCGGCGCGTCCTCGCTTCTCACGGCTCGTATTCTTGGTGACGGTGCCGCGGTTCCCTTCACTGCCTCCACCCTCAGGGCTAACGTCAGTGCCTCTGTGAGGTCATGCTCCCCGCAGAGCATCAGCTTTTGACGGATCTCAGCGTCGCAGAGCCCATCAATGAATGTACAGGCTGCCTCCCGCTGAATGTGGTTCAGAGGCAGCCCATCCAGAGCCTTGTGGGCTAGCTGCTCCACATCTTGCACGAATTCTTGCAGCGTCTCATTAGTGCGCTGGGTCCTCTTCCTTAGCTGGACTCGGTGGGCGGCTGCCAGCATGTGGTCACTGTATCGGCTGTCGAGCGCTCTAACGATCTTGTCATAAGTGGCACCCGGTTGAAGGCTGTGTAGTACTTCTGCTGCTGGTCCTTGCAGTCCGGCGATTAGGTACACGGCCCTTTCCTCCGATGTCCAACCGTTGTGCCTGCACACGGTGTCGAATTGAACCCAGAAGGTCGGCAAAGATGTTGTTCCGTCGAAGCGCGGGGGTTTTACTTTCCTGGCGCTGGAGCTGCTGTCGCTGCAGATGGCCGTAGCACGAGTCTCCATGGCTGTCATTCTCGTACGCAGGGCACTTACTTCTTCTTTCAGGTCTCGAACCCCTGACTCCACAACCTGCGGTATTTCTTTGATCTGTTTTTTCAACCAATTCCTGTACGTCCTGCATAATGTCACTCTTTAATTTTCTTTCGAGAGAGCGCATTTCGTGTTCTAATTTACCTTGTCCACCCTTAAGTTCATTTAATTCCAGTTTCAGTTCGCTCTTGATTTCGTCCTGTTTGGATGAGAATTCTGTGAACTTACTGAGGAGAGCCTGAAACTGTTCGCTATCCATTTTACGATTCACTAGAAATTTCTAGTTACGAAATTACTGCTACCAGTCGATCCCGATTCTGACACCAGGGGCCTATTCCACAAAAGTATGGTCTTGTACATTACAAGTTACTAGTGTGGGTTCTTGTAATGTATGGAGTTGTACATTTCTGTTCCACAAAAGATTGATAGTCTCTTGTATATTACCAGTGAATTGTTACAAGTTTTACAAGTGACGACATATCAATAAACATACTACGTCATAGCATGAATCAGCTGTTTATCTTCGTATTCCATTCGTTGAATTAGGTTATGCTTGCCTCATTTATCGTAATATCGTATTTTACTGTAACTTATGCAGCAAAGATTGAAATAACTACTATTCCTGTGAATTTTTTAATGCCACTATGTTATTTTTCAGTTTATTTCTTTGATGATAGGAAATTACTCCGTTATTATCACCCATTCTGTTCTTTCGCGATCCTCGCGTATGTTCTACGAGAGTCTAACATACAGTACCTACCAAAGAGGATAGAATAGAACCTACCTTGGTCTGTCATTAGGAATCAGATGCCGCTAATAACGATATTCGGCCGCCAAACTTAATTGTTACGAAATTGCAAACTCTGCATGAATTGTTAAAATGATGTCAAGAAAAACAAAGTTATTCATTTTGAAGGAAATAGAAGGTAGGAAAGATATTCGTTTCGGTGGATTCAGCGAGAGTCTGAAAAAACAAGACAAAATAAATGGTTGGATGGAAATATTTGACTTGGGAAAAGCTCATGGAGCTTTTGAGGGGAAAAGTTGGACGTATGTAAGAGATATTCTGCTCATTAATGATTCCAGGAATGTCCTTCTTGGAATATGTTTTTTTCAGTATTTTCAGGCCAACAAACAATTTGAGGAAATTTTATATCATTTATTGCAGCTACCACAGACCGAAGATTTTGCCATTCCAAGCATATCTGCAGTACCATGGTACTGACCACCATTTCCTAGCCAATGTAATGTTGTTAGTAAATGTTGTTTAGCAGAGAGAGATTTATTTCTGTTCGTAGGATATTTTAAGCTATGGCCAATATCTATCAAAAGTTCTTCCACTTGTATTGTGCTTAACCTAAAACGTTCATTGTATTCAAATACAGTGTTAAACTGGAAGTTTATTCTTTCCCTGTACAGACGATAGTTTTTCATTTTCATCACCATCACTATCACTACTGCTAGACCACATATTTATCAAAATGTATCCAAAATAAGCGTATTTAAATAGCACTAGTACATTTATATATTATTGTCCTTTCACTGGTAGAGAATTCTTCTCAATTCGGTAGTAAGTTACAAGTACTAGTACTTTTGTGGAACACGCCTATAAAAATTCACTAGTAATTTGTAAGTATGGAGTAGTAAAGTACAACTGTAGAAAATTCTTTTGTGGAACAGAAACTCTGGTATTTGTACAAGTTACTAGAGAATTTACTTGTAATGTACAAGACCATACTTTTGTGGAACAGGCCCCAGTTGTAACGAGTTGGCGGGGTAGTAGGTTCAATTAACACTAAACTGGTAGCTTCAATACTAAGATTTATTAGCTAGGCACTAAAACTACACAAGACTACACACAACTTTTGCTCATAACACACACGTTCGCAGTTCGCGCGTTCTCTCTCCCTTCGTTTCTAACTTGTTCTCACACTACACCATTTTACACTCGCACATAAGGTACTGCGTTGCACGGCAGTTCACATACTTCACTACACTGGCAGTCGCTCACGACTGAACCACACCATCTTCTAATTCAGTCTCACTAACTCCAGGCAGGTCGTTCCTCTCTTATATACTTGCGCTGGTTCTTCTAGAATCGTCTGGATGCTGGATGGATCCAGGAACATCGCGAGATGGAACACTCCAGATTAATCGTGGAGTCATTTCCATACTCCTCTGCAACGGGACCGTGAGCGGAAGCGAGTGGGGCTGGCCTAGCACTAAAGCACTGCTAGTGATTGGCGCAGTTTAAGCGGAAGGGGTGGGTCTATACGGTGTCGGGCCGGGCACACTGCCTGTTGACATGGCGGACGCTATGACCATTACACTATGCTGCTGACGCAGGTGTTGTGCATTGCTTGCACCATTTCTACAGTTTATGTACCCAGTCTCTTTTTGACCACGGTTTCCCTAACCTTCTCTCTGGGAATACTATCATATGCCTTTATTAGATCTGTAAATGTTATGACCATATCCTTTGTAACCGTACGTATGTACGACTCCCGAGTTTTTAGGTTAGGAAATTTTCGTATATAGTTTGTTACGTTAAAATCATGTAATTTTGTTTATTTACCATGTAAAAACGTAATATTATAAGAAGAATGTATAGTTAGGGAATATTGCATATGTTCATCATTATATTTTGTATAAATTTCTGTTTGGGTAAGAGTCCGTAAATATGGCCTAGCCGTAAGGATTGTGCAACTGGGAAAACTGCGACTATATCGGGAAGGACGGTTGAAGTCAGTTGGATGTGTTGCAACAAATGGCTGGAAAACACGGGGTACGGCAGGTTGTATCGGTTGAAGAATTGGAGTGAATCAATGTGGACATACATGAGTGGACGGTCTATGTCACATCATATTCTCGATAGCCAATGCGAGGGCTTTGTTTTGAGCGAGGTTTGTGTTGACAGAGTGACGCGGGAAGAAGTGCCGGTATGAGCGTTGCTACCACTAAACTTTTCAGGACGCGATTACCACGTGTAGCAAGCCTATATAAGCATGTACGCGTGTGCGGCAAGTCATTCTGATTCGAACTCTAATGCTGTTTCTGATTGTGTTTCTGTCTCTGATTCTGTGTGTTTTCTCACTCGGACCGGCGCGCGGGAGCTACTTTGCGCATAGTCCTAGGCAATGTTGTATTGTTCTTGAGTATCGTTTTCGGAGTGAGCACGCTATATGTTGCTGATGCTAATGAGTTTCTGGCGGATGTTAGGTCAAAGACGCTACTTAAGTGTTTATTTGTAACTTCAACTCTGTATAATAAGTTGGACTACAATTCTTCTACGAGATTATGTACAGTGGATGTGGTGATGCGTACAGAATCGAGATTCGGTAGTGGATGTGTGTTTGAGCACAGAGCTGATTCTTGGTCGAGGAAATCGTCGGCCGAGTATCCACTTTCAGTTGCAGAAACCTGAGGTGTTACACCAATCTGTGCGGCACTCGAGAAGAACTCAAGACGTCGATGAAGTGTGTAAATAGGGTTAGGGATGCTCTTCGTAAAGAAGGTTGCATCCGTACGTAGAGAAAGTCGTCGTACTTTTCTCTACCAGAATACGATTTTTGTTCTATAACAGTAGTGAGTGTAGTGGGACTCTTACCTGGAGGTATGTTAAGAAATGTATATATAGTATCAACAATTTTATTGATGGTTTGTAGTGTGTATATTTGCCTTTGTAAATGACAAACGAGTAGGTCTCGTGAAGTAATGATTTGGTTGTTGTTAGTAGTGTGTATATTGCCTTTGTAAACGACAAACGAGTAGGCCTCGTGAAGTAATGATTTGGTTGTTGTTAGTGGTGTGTATATTTGCTTTTGTAAACGACAAGCGAGTAGGTCTCGTGAAGTAATGATTTGGTTGTTGTTAGTAGTGTGTATATTGCCTTTGTAAACGACAAACGAGTAGGCCTCGTGAAGTAATGATTTGGTTGTTGTTAGTGGTGTGTATATTTGCTTTTGTAAACGACAAGCGAGTAGGTCTCATGAGGTAATGATTAATGTTGGTCGTAGTTGTTTGTACGTTGCCTTTGCGGACGGCAATCAGGAGGGGGTCTCTTTAAGTGATGATTATTGTGGTATTTATTATATTTTGTTTATTATTTTGGGAGTAAAGTTCTGGTATCAAACTTGCAGTAAATCTTCATCTAATTTCAGGGGTAAACAGGTAAGGTTACAAAGCAAGTCTGGAGCCTCGTCAGCCTGATGACCGTCGCCTTGAGAGAGAGAGTGGCTCGTTGCTCTACACCATTAAATATTCCTGTAATTGTTTTACAGGTGGCGCCCATTGTCTTGGTATTTATACTTATTTCACTCCGTTCATTAATTATATATATTTTTATTATTTATTGGTAGTCATCAAATAGTTACACCTTTCCATGATCACAATTCTTTTCCAAATCTATACTGTTCTTCTTGCAACTCACCTTGTACCTTTCTTCTCATTCTTCTCTCTAAAATCATTTCCAGTAATTTTGCCTCTTGTGATAAAAGTGTGATTCCTCTATGATTATCACACATTTTTTGTCCTTTGTTAAAGACTGTATTATTATTCCCTTTCCTCAGTCTTCTGGCACACATTTCTGTTTCCATATGCACAATCTGTACACCCATTATAGTCCAACAAGTTGAGCAGCCTTCATCATTTCCACACTAATTTCATTCATCCCTGGTCTCTCACCCATTTTAATTTTATGGGCTGCTAATTTCACCTCTAACATTGTTATATCATCTACTGTTGACCCCTCTAGGGACACCATGACCTGGATGTCAGTGTGGGGACTTGTGTGCTTGTTGATCCTGAGGGCTGTGCCAGCTCAGGGTTACCCATGCTGGATTGACCTCGGTGTAGGGCCAGACTAACAAGGTGACCCTGAGTTGCCTGAGAGGTGTCTGTGCTCTTTATTCTTCATAACTATGTCTACCCTTCTGTTCTCACCTTCTTAAATTCAATTCCTCTTCCTGTCTAGCCATCTCTCTGCCTCAGGTAGAATAGGTTAGTTCTGCACTGGTACCAACCAAACACAAGCTGCGCAACATAATTACAAGCTTACTAGGACTCAAAGTGATAACATTCACTTTTAAAACTGCACCACAGAGAGTAATTCTCATAAATCCATTATTATTATTATTATTATTATTATTATTATTATTATTATTATTATTATTATTATTATTATTATTATTAAAACTAAACTACTGTAGCACCTAAGTGGCATCTACAGCTTCCTGGACTCCCTAATACATTTCTACTTAATTCAATGTTATGGAACACTTACAAAAAGAAAACTGATTGGGCGCCAGTGTACTTGATGATATTCAATATGAAATAAGCATGAGAATAAATTATGATCCAGGGTGGGGTCATGGCTGACGATATCCTGACTTGCTTACCTAACCTGATGACTTGTTCAACTGAATAAGGCTTTAGGATATACTGGCTAGGTTATATTCTTCTGTGAAACGACACACTGTACATTAAAATATATGAATATGCTTTCAAACTTAACCACCTCAATATTCTACACAACAGATAACAAAGCGACAATGCACGAAATAGACACTAAAATTTGACCATATCAATACATGTGTAGCATACCACCTCCATAACACACAACACAAGACATTCAAACTGTAGAACACATTCTGTTCAACTGTTCTGCTTCTGAGAGAGCATGTTTTGAACTTAAGGTGCATTTGTTAACTTGCAGTTGCTATTTCAAAAAACCACTAATTTTTATATTTTATAAAAAATGCTGTTCTTTTCAATTTCCAGAATTTATTGATTATGTATTTAAACACATATAACTTGATATTGTCTGCTCATTAGCTGTTTAACATATGTATTTTATATATTATGATCTGGTATTTTAAATATTAGTACTCTAGTATTAAGGATTGTACATATCATACTTTTATCTTTCCATTTCTGCCTGGTGGAATGATGATATTAAAAAGGCTATCAATGACAGAAACCATGCAAGAAGATCCTTATATCAAGCAAGAACACTGAGAGAAATAGAGGAGAAGCTGTCACTTTACAGAAAGAAATATTACAGGTCGTTGGTTGTAGCTGAAAAGCAGAAATGCAAGGAAGATCTTGCTACCAAAATAATGCAGGATGGAAATAAGAAACTGTTATACAGTATTGTTAAGAATAGAAGAACTCAAAATGAATCTATCCAATCTGTAGAACTTCCTAATGCTGAGGTGACTAGGGATAAGACCAAAATATTACAGGAGTTCCTAAGGCACTTTGAAACTTTGCTGAACTGTTATGAAAATGTCACTCCATTAGACGACGAACCTTATGATTTTGGCAGCACAAATACCACTAGTCTGATATGGTTGGAAGTAGAGACAGCAATATCTAAGATGAAAAACAACACATCAACTGGATCAGATGAATTAAGTGTTGAGATGATCAAAGCATTAGGAGAGGTAGGACAACAGTGGATGTACAGGGTACTAAATAGAATCTGGAAATAGAATGTAATACCCAATGTCTGGAAGCAAGGAGTCATCATCCCATTGTTGAAAAAAGGTGATAAAAAGAAATATACCAACTACAGAGGTATAACTCTGCTGTCACGTGGCCTCAAAATTTACGTATCCATCCTTGAGAGCAGGATTAGAAAATATGCTGAACCTACACTTGAGGAGGAACAACATGGATTTAGACGTCATAGATAAAATATAGACCTCATTTTTGCCACCAGAATGCTCTATGAGAAGTATTGGGAGAAAGGTAAAACATTTATAACTGTTTTTCTGGACATCGAGAAAGCATATGACCATGTACCACGCAGGCATATATGGGAACGTTTGAGAAATAAGAAAGTGCCCGATGATGACATAGCACGAGTTCAACGATTATATGATGAAACCAAGTGTGTCCAGGTCCAGGTTGGAAGGTCAGGTTGGTTTGAAACGAAGAGTGGAGTCCCGCAAAGAAGTTGTCTTTCACCACTTTTCATCATAATCATAATGGACGAAGTTTTAAAAGCGGTTAAGAGAAAGGATCCAACAACTAATGCCCTAGTTTTTGCTGATGATGTAATGGTATGGGTGAGACGGAAGCGGAAATATAAACTAGACTACATCTCTGGCATGAAGCTTTTACAACCTTAGGTCTCAAAGTCAGCAAAACAAAGACAGTTGGTTTGGTGATGAGTAGAAATACAGAAAGCTTCCAAATTCTATCACGCTGTACGTCAAATACTTTGGGGTGAAACATTTCCGTTAGTTTCCAAGATCCACTTGTAAAAAATATATCTAGTACCTATATTGACGTATGGCCTGGAAGCAGCAACACTTACTGGACCAACAAAGTCGTCTTCTGGGGCAACAGAAATGAAGTTCCTCCGTTCTTGTCTACAAAAAACAAAAATGGATAAAATAAGGAATGTGGATATCCGACAACAGCTTGGATTGGAAAGAAGCTTTCTGGAGACTCTAGAAGTGAACAGATTGCAATGGTATGGTCACACAAAAAGAATGAACCCTCACAGGTCTCCTCGAACATACTTTGACCACAATGTTCCTGGGAAGAGACCAAGAGAAAGACCTCGTAATGTTTGGAAAAAACAGATATTGCAGGACCTTGAAATTAGAGATGTGAACTGGTGTCGCATATATGAGCAGCATTTGTGGATGGATAGAACAAACTGGGAGGAGGCTCGTACACAACCGCACCCGGCTTGCTGGAGCGAAGAAATGATGATGATGATATTGATGATGATGATGATGATGCTGATGATCTATTTTACTGTTTATGTATTGAATTTTATCAAAGAAATTGTATATTTTGTATAAACTACAACCCTAACATACCTTATGGTAAAATAGGGTTCACAGCACTTCAGAGGTTAAATAAATAAATAAATAATACACAACACAAATTACAATATCAGAAATGCACTATTTCATCTTCTTATTCACAATTACCACTGTATTTACATGACATGCTAACTGACTTAAGTTAGCTGGTACGACGACTTTGCTATCAAACATTATACTCGGACTTTCTCCGTCCCTAGACACGCTAAACTCAACTGTACATATTTACACAAAATCTTATTAGCTTGAATTATGTATAATCTGGCTAGTCTGAATAGGGTGATTTATTGAAGTTGAAAGTTGAGGTTAAATGCCACCATACCTCGCCAGACTCGCCAATACCTTTGGTAACAAGTTCATGGTTTGTTATTTTATATCAAAACCATACTCACGTTATTCTCAGCCAAGTACATTGGCTTAGAACTTTATAGCAGACTTCTGCTGTATATAACATAAGATATAACATATGATGATCTCTAACCCTGTAGAGTGTCCCAACCGGACGTCCATCAACAAGACAAATCTCCAAGAGACAGACACCAGCAGCATTCAATAGGACTAAACGTCGCACACTTCAAGTAGGACAACCAGCCGATCACAATATTTCCACTACTCAACACCAACAAGACCAACCTTCCAGCAAACCAGCCATAAAATAAACTTCTTCAGGTCACATGATTTACTCTGTCCTAACTAATCACCATCTCCCATTTCTGTCACATGTGGCACGCCTTTTTCGAAATTGTGATGCTCAATACTGGCGTACTGGCGCCTTGAAAACTGTTGGGAGACACACATCATGTTGGGCAAACCAACGTCTTACCCAACCTTCTCCATATTTAGTCTTCTTGCTCTACCAAGATTTTCCACTTTCAGCTACAGAATTCCACCAATTTAATACAGAGTTCTTACAATGCCTAAATAATTATTATTATACATCAGTAAATACATACAGTATTCCTACAATGAAATACATGATACTGACAATACAAAATAAATACCTAACCTATAACTTGGCGTAAATATTGCCGTAAATACCAAAATTGACTTGACGTGGGGTTGGAATTTTACACAATTACAGTACGGAGGTTTTATCCTCCCCCAATCACAAGTTTTGGGTCATGGGAGGTGATGCATGGCTACTGGGAGAGTAGTTGTTAGCGATCCCCTCCAGATACCAGGCGCCCCCTGGAGTATCTAGCCTTGTCTTTGGCATTACTCATGGGCTCCGCCGAAGGTCGACTTCATATTTCCTGAATACTCGTGGGACCAAAAACTGAAACTGGCTCTCTTCCTCTTATTTAATTTCAAAAGATAGCACCCTTCAAAAAATAGCATCTTTAAAAAGAACTAATAGAAAGCGATATACTCCAATACTTGTAGATTATCTAAGTGACGGACGTCTATCTCGATTCCTGGTTGCTTCCAGGGTCGATGGCAAAAGCTTTTTAGACGAATGTCCATTTTGATTAGTAATTTGATTGAAGAAATTGCTGGTGGTCAAATCGACAATATGCGCAAGCTTCGCGATGGATCCGTACTAATCAAAACATCATCGGCTGAACAGTCCACAGGGTTACTTAAAGCCAAATTATTCCGAAAGGTAGAGGTCAAAATCGAGAAGCACCAAACCCTAAACTCCTGCAAGGGAGTTATATTTCCACAGGGATTTGGTTGAGTCTTCCGATGATACTATGATCGGATACGTAACACGTCAGGGTATAACTGACGTGAAGAGGCGAAGAGGCGCATGGCTAACAAGTTGCTCGATACGGGCGCTTTCATCCTTATCTTCGACGTCAAGACCGTACCTGAAAGAATGTAAGTGACTATGTACCGACTGACTGTTCGTCCGTATATTCCAGCACCAATGAGGTGCTATACTGTAACTGCCAAAAGTTTGGTCACACCTCATTGAGATGTCAAGCTTCAACGACCTGCAAAATGTGTGGGAAGTGTGATCTTGCTAGGGTTGACCGCACACCAACTCCTGTGTGCATCAGCTGTCCAGTTGTGCTTGCTCCTGTCTCCAAGGAGTGTCCCACATTCAAGCAGGAAAAGAAGTTGCAGGAGATAAAAACTCTCATTAAGCTTTCTTATCCAGACACCTGGAGAAAATTCAAATCAGTGACTGCTCTAGAGTTTATTTCCTTTGCTGAAAAGGTCTCGGATGTGTGGATCACCCCACTGAGTTTTACACCATCTATCTCTAGACAGCTAGCATTGACAAGTCTCAACCACCAACAAGAGCAAGTACTGAAGGAAAGAAAAATGGAAGAGTTGCTCAAGTACAAAAGAACCTTCCTTTTGGAAGTCTTGAATTAAAATTTACCAAAATTTTGAATGGAGAAGTTGTGAATATTTTCCTGTATAAACTGTAATCCCTGTTATATGAATGATGATAATGACAGTGTATGAACACATTTAGAATAATATTTTCTGTATTTCAGTTTCATTCTGAGAAAATTCTCCTGCTTAAAAGCTCAGTTTCTTCCCCAAATATTCTTGTTTGTTTCAAATTGTTTGTATACAGCTATTATCATAATAATAATAATAATAATAATAATATTCTTGTTCACAGTTTGGTTTGTCAGTATTGGCAAGCCTTCTTGAGCATGCTGAAGTGCTGCACCCATCATTGGATGAGCAACAGTGGCAAGATTGGGTGAGGTTTATGTGTAACTTGGTGGAGGCTGTAGGGATGGTGTCTTCACCAGATAGCTTACCATTGCCTATAGAACCCATGGACCCCAGCTTGCTCAACCGTCACTTGGGACGAATTGATGGGCTTCATATTGAGAAGTATGCACTTTTTGAACATGCATTCTCTCGGCACACCAGTACCCCAGCTGATAAGAACAACGAAAATACAGCTTAAACTATTTTATCAGTGGGATAGTAATTTGTTTTTATATAGGAGACTGTAAAACTCAATTGAACTTCTGTGTCACCAAGGTTAAAAGTGATATCAGAGAAGTATAGAGAAGGTAATCTGTCAAATCTTTGAAAATATTCAGCACAATTTAAAAAAAAAAACACATATGTACAGTTGAAACTTTAACTTACGTTGCTTTATCCCTTTCCTTTTTAAAAAGAGAAAATCATATATTGGGCATTTTTGGAGTTAGCTATCTCGCATCCCTTGTCCAGTTCTTTTGGAGTTCCATATTCTTTCCCAGTGAGTGCTCTCCGTGCAATAAAAACTGTTGGATTTAAGAGTTTTGAGTGTATATTTTACTGTAGCATATGGGAATTATTGCCACTGCCAAAGAATTGGATTATAGTTTTTTTACTCTTCACCATTAAACTGTGTCCAAAAACCAGAGGAATCAGTAATAGTTGTTTAATTTATTGTAACTGTGTGCATGCAGGATGTTTGTTTGTGTTCAGGTAACTAGGTGAATCTTATTCACTACTTCCTATAGCATTATGTTAGAAACAAAATCTCAAAGAAGGATAGAAACATTTTCTTTTTTAATATCTTGATTTTAAGTTACTGTTACTCTTCTTCTTACTGTTCTTGAAAAAAATATGAAAAGAAAACGATTACAAATTACATGCGGTTTAACATTCTAGTGTTTGTAAAATCCAACTTCACTCCACTCTGTGATTCTTGTTGTTTGAAATGTATTTTTTGGCAAAATCATTCATTTTATACATTTCTTACCACAATTATGGCATATCACATTAGTTTAGAGACTCTGTGCTAAATGTTTATTTTTATGTGAATCTTCTGGTTTTAAGACATTCTGTTATACCTGATTAAGAGGGAACTGATTGAAAATTGCCTTGGCTGATGAATATTTACTGTCTTCATTGATAATGGTTTTGTAATAGTGTGATTCCAAATGTGAATTTTTACAAATGTATATATATGTCCTTCTTCTGCAGATAAGTACCTGCTTTACATCTTTCAGTTCCTTCTTTTGTAAAGTGTAAACAGTTTACTGACTTCTGTTTAAATATTGTATTATACTATATATCTCTCTATAATGTATTATTTAACTTGCATAAAGCAGGATTAAATCTAATCAGTGGCTGAAAGAATTTTATCTTCGGTTATGGCAGAACTATGTATGTTTTCTAGATCTTAAATATTGAAAAATGAAAAAAAAAAACTCCAAATATGAATCTCTCTACTGCAATCTGTAGAATTTTTACCTGCTGAAATGTGTGTGAATGAAGATCATATATCATGTTTTCAAGTACGTCTTGAGGAAGTTTGTACCCGGAGATATTATAGTATCTATCGCTTAGGCTCAGTTAAGAATGTGTTCGACCTCATTTTGCATGATATTGGGACCAATTATGTTAATCAAACACAGTAATTCTTTTCTTGTAATGTTAGCAGTGAAATGCATATACCATATAAACATACATTCAGACGTACTGTATATCATCCAACATAGTTAAGTCCTCCAGCCTTAATTTTTGTAGCTCTTTATTTCTGTGCCATTTAAAAGAACCTAGTAAACATCCAGATTACTTTAATATATACTTCAGTCTATATATATCACTTGCAGAAGGATTGTGCATATCTATGCATATATCACATTTTCTAGAAGTAGTAACTGCTGGTTATGTGGTATAATTTACATCTTAACCATTTGCTACAAGTATCTAAATTAATTAGCTAGGTGCTATTGTATCGAATCTACAGATGCATGTAATTGTGAATGGATACTGATGTGTGGTTGCTGAATAAGAATCACTAAAATTACTTGAAATATTTATTTTTGTTTTTATTATTTCTCTCTGGAGATGAAATACTTAAAAGGAACTGGTTTTGAAAATGAGTAACTTGACTATATGTCTGTCCCATTCAAATTAAAATGATGAAGTGACTGAAATTCTGTATGGACTTAATTTTATTTTTGTAAAGATCTTCTGAAAGCCTAAAAGAAAGCTTGTTTTAGAAAGTCTATTTTCAAGCCTCTGTTTAAGTTTTTGTGGATTATTTTCATGCTGTCTTGCAATTACTGTTGTATTGTGTTCCTCTTTTCTGCTGAAATGAAGAAAGATTCCAATAAATGTTTATTTTGTGTAGTTGTTTTCTGTAATATCTCTAAATTATTATTTTCATTGCCCACACAAAAGAAATGGTTGATTTTGTATTTTAAATGTGGTAGCTTTAAGATACACTTGTTTTTATATAAATGAAAAAATCAGTTCAGTACTAAAATTATAATATATTTGGTATCACCAAGGCTTGGATTCCGATGACATGTCTTTTAACGGGTGTACCAGATACATTGCTAACTTACATATAAATCCTGATCATGGCCCCCTGATTACAGAAATGTATATTAATAAGTCATTTTTTGCCATTTTTACATTTAGGTGATTTTTTTTCACGTTGCATAATCTCGTCATTTTCAGCAATTAGTAACATTAAATCGTCGAAGCTTTCAATAAACGAGAATGCTCAAACGTCAAAAGGTTCAGTACTCAGTTCAAAAACTTGAACGATACTCTTTGAAAATCCACATCCTTGAGAGTGAAAGGATATTATTTCTGGAGTTGATTAGATACCTTTCTGAGAATATGCAAAGTGAAGAGGGCAGCAGATAGAAGATTTACTATTCAGCAGAATGTGAATCACGAGAAACACGTGGTATCCAAAATATCTGTGGATCGCAGGATTTGCATAATATCGTAATAACGATGACATATACATGCTCATTTATTTTGCTTATATGATCTGCATTTTGAAAAGAGAACTTAAATGTTATTTTCTCAGTTGTTTCTATATCTAGTATTATTATTATATGACACTTATTAATTGCATTCACTTTCTTAGGAGTTAACGGTAATGTGGACAGTGTACATATTTACTATTTTGGGTAGACTTGTATTTTCCTTCATCAAAATCTGGGCCCTCGTTGTATAATGAATTTGCTTCATAAGAATGCTGCCACAGTGTATGTTCGTATTGCACCAGTTGCTTGTCTCCTCAAACTGCCACACGAATAGGAGCCCAATAAATGTTACTAACGCTTTGCCACACGGCATCTTCCTCTTTCCTTACTCCACAGTCGACAGCCATTTAAATATGCCATCATTAACTATCATGCAACCACGCAATTATATGATGTATATCTGCAGCTTTACCTCTCTTCTTTGACCTGACAGAATAAACCTTCTTCTGCCGACATATATTTTGGTTAGGACGAATATCTCCTTCCCACATTTCACTGTTAGTGTCAAATAAGTTTCTGATTTGCTGCACAACATCTCTCAGGGATAATTATTATGTTTTTTTTAAAAAAATATTTTTTTTAACGTGTGATCGACTGAGGAGCTGCATCTCCTCTTTTCTAGTTTACCAGCATATCCATTTCTTCTTAAATGTATTTTTTATATTTTTTATAATCAACTCTCAAGTTCATCCAATCACAATCTTGCAATAATTCAACTTAAACTATTCTTCTATAATAAAATAGCAATAATAATTATTTAAATCCTTAACTAGTTTTATTCATGATCATAATGTATCTTAGGATGAATTATTAAAATTATTAAAATGTTCAATCACAAGCGTTGCATTCTCAAAAAACATATATATTGTACCGGTAACGGCGGTACAAAACTAAGTCCCCGTAATAGAAATTTTAAAAACTTATGCATTACGCTCCGGGCCAGCTGCAAAAGACTGACTGGACGGCGAGCAACTGCTGTGTGCGTGTGACGTAGAGAGCGGGTGACGTCACAGCCTGCCTCACCACAACACAGAGCCTAGACTGGTATGGAATGTTCCTCGAACTTCTATGGGTAATAACTTTCCCCACAATAATAATTAGTCAAATTTAACATCATCATCGTGTAACCCGATCCCTTATCTATGTTCCTGCCGAGTTTCACGTAAATCTGACATGAGGCGATGAAGTTATGGAACGAGATGTAAAGGCCCGGATCAGATATAAATACAGTACTGCTTCGCTCAGCAAAGCAGTGTGTGGCCAGAGTGTGTATGTGCACGCTAGGCAGTGGAGTTCATACAGTCGGTTCGCGAGGACCGTGATCTAGCTTGAAGCGGCTATCAATCTTCGAGTTCGTGGACTTTAACCCAATCGCGTCGAATATGGACTTGTACGGATTTCTTTATACTGTGAGTGATAAACTTTTACTCTGACGGGGCGTGATATAAATTGTGCTTCGTCTGAACATTATCAAGTGACTGTTTATTCTACACGAGTGTCTATAAGACTTGCGAATGTTTTTGAGTGCTCGTAATTTGAAGTTTAATGTTATGGACAGGACTTAGGACAGTTTGCTCCTTACAAAGTACTAAATACTTCAAGTTTATGAGACTGTGTTTTAATCCAGATTTACTCGATTGCAAGCATGACTACGTCACTAACTTACCATTTCATGAACTTTAAGTCATGAACTGTAAACTGTGCATGTGTGAACTGAGCATTTCAATTCTACTAAACAGCATGTTTCAATTCTACGAACATTCAGTTGTGCGTTTCAATTTTACGAACAGTCGAACCGAGGACTGTCAATACATGATTAATTTCGTCTTTTAATTTCATGTTATTATCAATACGTGAATGAGTTTGAATTCACGAGTGAAACATCTTTATTTTCTAATCCAATTAAATTACGTTGAACAGTGTTTCAAACTAAGAACTAAGTCGTGCGGCATTACTTTACATTATGCCAAGTGCCACAAACTTCAAGTGACTCTGTTAAAATTCGACAATAAGTTTCGAGTGGACTTTTATTTTTATGAGTATTAAACTTACATGCTCATTCGAGTTTAGTGGCCTTCTTTTCATTTAACACGGGACAAAATTTAGTGACATTTCACCGTGTGATAAACTCTCAAAGATTTTTTTTTTTTTTTTTTTTTGTTTTTGTGTTTGAACCTTGTTAAAACCATTGATAAACTTTCCTCTCATCTGTGCAGAAACAGTCTTTGCATTAACTCGCCCCAAGGCTTAACGATGTTCATTCACGTTCATCATTCACAAGGACTACCTCAACGCCCTTCATCAGCACCGTATGGGTCTTCAAGACGTCGAATGTATCTTCTAGAACTTCCATCGGGGGAGGAATGGTGGTTCACTGGTATGGGAAAAGGAGGAGCTGCCGGAATCAAAGGACATCGCCAGCCCTAGGACGAGGAACATTTTCTACTGTATCTGCTGTACAGAGGTGACATGACTTTGAATTTATTAATAAACTCAGAGGAAAAATTTTAAGATTTATTTCTAAACTAACCCTCTCCTTCTGTACGCACTTCAACGAATGGTGCAAGCCCTGCGTCTCATGTCTACCGAAGTACCACATTTACTGTTACAATATATATATTTAATATAGTTCTTGATTGAAATCCGATCATCTCATGTTGTACTTATTGAATCGAGATATTAAAATGAGGAAAAATGAGTTAAAATATTTATCAATCATGTTGACTATCAACGTTGTCAAAATATCAAGAATACTTATTTTTGACTTCCACAAGTCATTAATTTTATCTTATTTTCTCAAACTTCAAACATAACAAAAGCAGAATAAGTAAGTTCCATTTATCATAGCTTCCAATGGCTATTCTATAATATACTAATAAAAAAAATATGTAATCAATTAGTTTTATCTGTCATGGGACAAAATATATCCATAATATTTCCTGAAAAAGTTGTAGGACTAGCCTAACTTAGCATAATCATGTTCATAATCAACTCATGCACCTAATAGTGTCAAATCATCATTTAAATACAATCACCTGATTGCGAAGTTTCCAAGAAAAATTGTAAATGATAATGATTTATTTGTTAATGGCAGTAATCCAAATTGTGAAGATGTTTTCTCCCACAAATCATATCTTCGACATTAACCAACAAGATCTTAACACAACATGCGAAATTCTCCTAGAAAATACCAAGTTTAAGCTGCAGTTTCAATTATTTGGAAATAATCTTTTGATGATCGTACACAGATAATATCTTGCGAATTCAGTAACCTTATATCACCATATGTATATCACATTAACCCAAACATCATACGTTACTACGTAAATCACGCCGCAATTACGACAACTATAACCTATAGTTAGCATTATGTCGCGTAAATACCATCAATTATCCAAAAATACGTATCTTTCATCAATTCATATAATAAACATCATGCCTCCACATAAATTGTATTAACAAATATATCCATCATAATATTCACGAGTATAATCTCATTATTCCGTCGTATATTCTCTCAATTACACATATAAATATCAATCATTTCTCTCTTAGCAGCGTAATGTTTCAATATTCCACTGCCATATCATAATGATGCTTTATGGGTCTGATTATTATTCAAATACCAGCAATAATTCTTTACCTGTGAAAGAAATACATGTAATAAAACATCAGGCTCATATCTACTTACATTTGATGACGATTTAACGTTGAATCAATTTCTATTGTCCTAGAAAACGATCTATTTCCATTTCGCATTGTACTTCGATTGAATCACGTTATGAATAACACATTACTTTAGCAATATTTCAAAGAATCATTTTCAAAGCTCTCCACAAATGAATATAAGCATTGCTACAAATGAATATTAATTTACGTAAACGAAGACTACCTAAATTCATGGCTTTAAACAATTATATAAATTCTTTCGTGAAGACACTGCACATTGAAATCAGTTCTCAAAGATTTAACTGTAAACCTTACTTTAATCACATTACAAAACATCAACATACTACATCTCAAGTAAAATATGGATAATTTAAATGTATAAAACTACATGGAACTTAGCTTATTTCTGCCCGCGTTACTGGACTGGCTTGGTTAAAATCTTGATCTTCTTTGGGTTCATCGGCTCCAGGTCATGGCTGCGTCATCTCCAGGCAGTGGTTACTAGCCTCGGGTGTGCAGAATCAGCTGAGTTGTATCCGCTGGACGTCAATCCCATTTTCTCAGCTTAGCCGCTCATCATAATGCAGTCACATACACGCAATAAAAACATATTTGTGCCATTAGTTCCATTGCTCAATTGTACAATGAATTATCTTGTATTTAATTTCTATTTCCTAGCAGATTATTCTTCCAAAAATAATATCTTCAGTTATGTTATTTATATAGTTCATCAGATAATCTACAGTTTAACGCAAATCTATTTCAAATTGGCGAAAACTTTCTTTTCTAAATAATCCTTGATAATTTCCAATTCGATCTACGGTTTCCATCAGTTTTATCTCTTCTTCTCCTTTTAGTTTTTATGCTCGATAATCTTGATATTTATTCGAGAATTGGTGTAATATCTTTGTTATTAATTGTTCCTACAATTAATTACACTAGTCAACATGATTTTGCATTAAAATAGAAAATATGTAATTCTTATGGAAATCGCTGCCCTGATTCCGAAAATGATGCTATTTTTTTCCTGTCACATCTAGTTTTTACGCAATTCGGTGTTTTAGTATCTGCATGAATTCATAAGATGTAATGTTGAGAGATGTTCTCGCGCAACTTTTTTTAGAATACAATTATGTGATTTGTTATTGTTTGCATTTTATTATAGGTTTATTGCTGTCTAAATTTTCATTTTGTGGTTGGGGATTTCCTGGTAAATTCATAACAAACTCCCCCAGATACGCAATAGACCGCGAGGTATGTAGAATTGAAGATGAGACAGTTGAGAGTTTGTCTTTCGTCTTGGACCACTTTAATAATCAGAAGTGTTATAAACCCCAGCCCATATGCAATGTTTATGATGGACTGATAAAGCAGTTTCCTTTCAAAGATAACAGTCCGAAAGTATTATACTCAAGAAGATGAACTTGTATTTTGTACGGATGTTTCAAATCTTCTACGTCGATTGGGAGAGAAAGAGTATGATCCTAGTAACTGGCGTGTTCTTATTGACTCTTCCAAAATAAGTTTAAAGGCTGTTTTGCTTCATAATACAAATGTTCTGGCATCCGTCCACTTGCACACTCCACAAAAATGTCTGAAACATACGAGACCTTAAAGTTCGTGCTTGAAAATATTAAATGAGCCTGGGTGGCAAATTTGCGGTGATTTGAAGATCATTGGATTGTTGCTGGTACAACAAAAAGGCTATACAAAATTTCCCTGTTTTCTATGCGAATGGGATAGCAGGGCACGGGATAAACATTGGGATACAGTGAATATGACAGAAAGGAAACCAGAATCCAAAAATGTCTTGAATGTAAGTCTTATTGACCGTGAAAAAAATCTACTTCCACCCTTGCACATCAAATTTGGATTGATGAAACTGTATGTCGAGGCATTAGATAAAAGTAGGCTATGCTTCCGATATTTATCCACTAAATTTCCCTCATTATTAGATGCAAAAGTCAAAGAAGGCGTATTTGATGACCCACAGATTCGTAAACAGATGATGGATAAAATTTTCACAGACACGATGACTAAAATCGAGAAAGTGGCATGGAACGCATTCAAAGATGTAGTGACTAAATTCCTTGGCAACATTAAGGACCCTCAATACAAAGAAATTGCAAGGAAAATGATGGTAAAGTTTAAGGAACTCGGTTGTAATATGAGCCTTAAGCTTCATTTCTTAGCTTCGCATCTGGATTATTTCCCTCTAAATTTAGGAGCTGTCAGTGAAGAACAAGGTGAAAGGTTTCACCATGATCTAAAAGATGCAGAACGACGCTATCAGGGACGTTGGGATGTGAATATGATGGCCGATTACTGTTGGTTGATTTGCACGAGACGACCCTTCTAGAGATCATTCAAGAACTTCAAAAACCCGGAAATTCCACGGAAAACGGGAAAAGACGCAGGTGTGAATCTAACCTGCACATAATGTAACAAAACTGTGTATGTTTAACCATGTAATTTTTATTCAAGGTACGGTCATATTAATTTAAAAGCAACTGTACAGTCGAAACTAAATAGGCGCTTTATGCTTCAGTTTTCACGAATTTCAATATACATTAAAAATATAATACATACTATCTACTTGCTTACAAAGCAGCATTTATGTGTATTCAATGCATGAAAAATATGATTATGTTTTGCAAGCTGAAATTTACATTAATACATCAAATTTAATCAATACTAAATATCAACAATTCTACGTAAGAACAAAATAATATTTTGTAAAATGCCACCAAACCAGACGTGATTCGCCAAAACTAATTTTTTTCTTGAATTCTGCGTTAAGAAATTCATAAAACCCACCTAGTTTCGTTTTTACCGCACAAAAAAAGTTTTATTTTGCAGGCTAGTGTTATTAAATCTCCTCTCGTAACCGGATTCTTCCTTCTTTATGTGTTGGAACTCGCGTGTCACTTCGTTCAGATGCTTATCGTATACTGTGATTGTTCACTTAGCCGGTGTAACAATTTAAAAGATTCTGCATTTTTCTTAATCACGACCGCATGGATACTGTGCCATTTCACTGTTATAAGAAGTTCCGTCCGTAAGAAGGACAAAGATGGAGTCCAGGTCTCCGAGAATAATTAACGTCAAAGTGTCTGACGATACCGCGAGCGAAAGCAAAAGTATTTACCTTAGGCGCTAGAGAAAAGAATTTAGATCCAGAAGGCAGTGAAAAAGAACGTATGTGAAGATTGTTGCTAACAATTATTGAAAAAAAAAAATAAGAAAACGAGATTGAATTGCTACTTCTAAATCAGAGTCGAAGACGGAAAGCAACTACGTCAGAATTAAAGAAGGTATCGACAAGAGATCATTTCAGCAGAAACAAGGAGCAGATTTATTGGAAGCTGCGTCGCAGATCAAGCAGAAGATTATTAATTTCGTTCCGCGAACTTTAAAATACGTGGAAACTCAAGCATAAACTACGACAAGCTTACGTCACGGCAGTCTCTGCTGACGTATTACTCGATATCACCCAAGTTAAAGAACTACAGACGTGGGATTCCTATAATAACTCCTGGAAAGATAAAGGAGAAAAATCTGTTCGTTTCAAGTCATAGAATTATACTACCCCAAGATTATTATTTGTCAAGTAGATCAACTCTTTCAAAGAGAGCAATCTTTCGCGTTAAGCAGATTATCACAGCTATTCATGATGGCAATGCTAATTAATCCTGTTTGTTATTCTATTCCAACTCGTCCAGAAATGAACAAGATGTTCTAAGAAGATGATAGGCCAGACTGCCCAAATGGGTGCCGTCGGATGACGTTGCCTGCCGAGAGATGACTAAGCCCAGAGGAGAATTATGCCAGTATTTCCCATTCACCCAGGGAAGTAAAAGGAGGTATGTCCCTATGTCCTGTCAGCTGGACATATGCCGAAGACTGGAGCTGCTGAATTCAGATAAGTCTTGTTTTTGAATTAATGTAGTGATGTTTTATATTCATATGTGAGTATAATACAGTTTGTTAAGTTATTCCGTGCAAAATAATGAAGCGACAAAAGTGGTATATTGAATTAGAGCAAAGGTGTTGGTTAGCGTGCATACTTGGTAGTACCAATGAAGTCTCAGTTAGGAGGATGAGCCAAACACATGCACTATGTCACAGATATTTTCTAATTATAATCTATTCTCAAGCAGAAGGACGTGTAGTAACTTCTTAGGCAGCATCCCATCACTGATGACTGACTGTAGGTGTATAAATTGTACCTTATGGTCGAGTCTTCGCACAATGCAGACCACATTAGCTAGTATACTTCAGAAGAAACTAGTAGAGTAGTCGTTAGAAAATATAAAGTCGCACGTATGTTCAATTAAGATGATGAGAAGATTCAGATGTTAGAATAGTATATGGAACTTAATGGTACTTGTTGAACCATTTATTAAAATTATATTAATTTAGAAGAAGACTTATCAATATTCACGCAGTAAAGGAAGAAGCATGAATATTCAGAATTGTAAATCAATTGTTCGTAAAAAAGTTAGGGAACTATCCTCCTAAGTTGACATTTATAGGTATCTATTGATATGTTGTGAGAGATAGGAATAACTATATGTCAGCAGATTAATATGAGCTCCGAGTGAGAGCCAGTAATTAACTCAAAGACTTCATAGGCAACAGAGGAGAATTCCAATTCATGAGATATGGTTTTAGGCCTAAAATGCGTCCTGAATATCTTGAAACCGCCCTCAATCTACACTTTAGCTTGTAAGGTATTATATTGTAAATATTTTTCTTTGCTAGGGTGCACCCACACATGTTTTAATTACCCAAACATATTTTAATTTAGTTGTCTCAGTCTATTAATTTTTAACTTTATTTTGATTTAATCATTTTTTTAAAAACTTAAGATGGTGAGTTCGACATCTTCGGACTTATAATTTTTAATTTGTTAATTACGAGCTGAATTATAGTAATGTTCAGTTAAATAATTGGTTATACGGACTTCAATAATTTGCCGTATATTCCATTCTGTCCTTGATTTTGGGGTCAGTCAAGACTTAAGCACCTAGTGCAAGAGATTTCAATAGATTCATTTTTAAAATTGACTAACTCAGATAGCATTTCTTATATAATGCATAGTGGGTGCCGGACGTGTCAATTACCGGCAGATTCAAGGTGAACGTCGCCTGCATGTATTTTACCCGATACTGACATTTCTTCGATTTCTCCTTACGCCAGAAATGTGGATGCATTAACTGAAATATTGGTATGGAGAGAGGCTAAGAGAGGAAGTAAAATGATTGATTATGCATTCGGGTAGGGGAAGTAGACAGATTTAATAAATTAAGGCCATGCTCGCCAGAGATGGATTGGATAATCAGATGATCATGCAGTTTCCTCTGTTAGAAATTCTTTAGGGAGGATAGCATAATGTTCGACCTTTGGATTGAAACAAGTCTGTAATAAATAAGATATGTAAAACTTAAACCATTCTTTCAATGTGTATCGTAGCGTAGAGATTTAAAGTGGATGAATGCTGCAACATCTTGGTAGCGTAAGAAATTCAATTAGTAACGTATGAGGGTTGTATCTATGTGTAATTTAAGATTTCTTTGGCTCCATATGGTATGTCTTTCTCATATTCGGAACTCGTAGCCCAAATGGTAGATTATGTTAGTCAAGAGGATCGTAATTAAGCTAGCCTGGATCTTATGCGTCCTCTCAGGGAGCGGGGACGGCGCAATACTATAGGTCTGAACGTCTTAATTCTTGATCATGGCTTATTTGATTCGTTATGTCTGTATTTCTCTCGACATATTCACAGCCTATTTAGTTCCATATGTCTGTATTCTCTATAATACGCTTTTCTACTATGTAATCCTTGTTATTTATCACAATGCATGGCAAAAGTTGGTGTTGTAACATCTTGTTTTGACGTAATCAGGGCAATGAAATGGTACAGTTTGTATCTTCAACATTTATTACAGGTTACTAACAACTCAAATATATGTTGCTGTTTAAGGTCATAGTCTAAGTCCAGGGATGACAAACCTGTGCCAGTACACGACTTCATTGGCAGGCTGCATGAACTATTTCAGTGGTACCCCACATGAAAATATTAACAGTTTTTAAATATACATCTTGGAATATATATCTTGTGCATCATACAATGTTACATATATAATAGAAGGTTTAACTTTTAGATTCTAGTTACAGTCGGACGTACAGTGTGGCAACATTGATAGGCCCGGAAGAAGAGCAACAGTGGCAGGTGCAGCTGGCAAGCTCCTCTCACCCAGTCAGTGAAGTGTGATTTGTGTGTGATAGTGGTAGCTCGAGTGTATTCTTCATGTGTACATACATACATACATACATACATACATACATACATACATACATACATACATACATACATTCATACCACCATCATCATCATCATCAGTTTTCCACTCCAGTTGCCTGGGTGTGGTTTACGAGCACTCTCCACTTCTGTCTGTCCATGTACCACTCTTCTCTCAAGACGACATCCCAGCTGACTCCTCTTGTTCCTATGTCCTCTTTGACTTGGTCCAGCCATCTCTTCCTAGGTCTCCTACCGGTCGTTTTCTGGCCACGACTGTGTGTAGCCATTGTTTTGCTGTTCTTCCATCGTCCAATCGTTTGACATGGCCAAACCATTTCAAACGGGCCCTTGTCACTTTTTCATTCAGGGATGGGTACACACCAGCTTCCTCCCTTATTCTTTCATTCCTTACCCTGTCCCTTTTTGTCTTCTGTACCATAGTACATAGGAACTTCATTTCTGCGGCTTGTAGTTTGCTATCCACTTGTTGGGCTGTTGTGCAGGTTTCTAGGCCATATGTTAGTATGGGGGTGAAGTATGATTGGAATAGAATCTGCTTTGGTCGTAAGGGAACTTGTTCGTTCCAGAGGTGGTTCCGAACTTGATGGGAAAACTGAGCTGATTTTTGAATGCGGTTGTTAATCTCATGCTGTATTCTGTTATCACCTGAAATGATGCACCCAAGATATTTATATTGGTCTACTGTTTCCAGCTGTGTACCTTCCAGCATTATTTTTCCTTTCTTCTTCTGCCTGTTGACAGACATAGTAACAGTTTTCGATTTATTTATTGTTAATCCGTGTGCTTTCAAATGTTCATTCCAGGTGTTCAGCTTCTCTTGGACTTCCTTCTCTGTATTTCCCCAAATTACTACATCATCTCCAAATGCAAATGCATTGATGTCCATATTGTTCTTCTGCTTAATTTCTTTCATACTTCATCCATGACAGTGATAAAAAGTAAGGGTGAAAGGGTACTGCCTTGTTGCACTCCTTTAGTGGTTTGGAACCAATCAGAATTACCGTTTCCTATCTGTATGCAACTGCAGCAGTCTTCGTAAAGCATTTTAACTTTCTGGATAAGACCTTTGGGTACATTTTTCTTTCTTAAGCATTCCCATATAGTCTTCCTTGGAACACTATCAAATGCTTTTTCGAGATCCAAAAACACTAGTGTTAAGTCTTTGCCCTTCTCCCAATGCTTTTCTAACAGTATTCTAAGTGCAAATATGAGATCGGTAGTTGGTCGGTGTTCTCTGAATCCATATTGTTCTTCCTGTAGTTGTGGTTCTATTATTTTCCTTAGCCTTTTTTCAAGTATTTTCTCAAATATTTTCAAACCATGAGACAATAAAGGGATCCCTCTATAATTGCTACATTTCCTCCGGCTTCCTTTTTTAAAGAGAGGTATTATTATTCCCTTTTTTCAATCATCTAGGACTTTCCTGTCCTTCCATATTGCATTAATTACTCTATGAAGCCACTGTATTCCTATTGCACCAGTTGCTTTGATCATATCTGCACTGACTTCATCAAATCCTGTTGATATTTCTTTGGGCATACTATTAAGGGCAGTCTCTACTTCCTTCCATGTTGGCGGGCTCTCTTGGTCAGGCTCATCATTCCAGCTTAAACTGACCTGCATGGTTACATCATTGGAGTCTTTCCCAGTACAGTTGTATAAATTATCAAAATAGGATTTCATGATCTTTTTTATCTCTGTCTCTTCCCTGACTATGTTACCATCTGGTTCCTCTATTGCTGTTATGTATTCATTGTCTCTTCTTATATTTCGTATTGTTCGGTAAAGTAGTTTAGAATGAGCTTTGCTGTCTTGCTCTAGTTTATCTGTGAAATCAGTCTAAGCTTTCTGTTTTCCTTCGGCCACAATTTTCTTAACTCGTAGCTTCTGATCCTCTGTATTTCTGCTGCAGTTCGTTTACTCTAGATTCATTCCTTTGACTTCCTTTTTGCATTTCCTGGTTTAAATTTTCGCTTTCACAGCAATCTTCACCCGATCGTTCCACCAAGGAGTTTCTTTTGCCTTCATTTTGCTATTAGTTTTACCACAAACTTCTACTGCAGCTCCGACAATGCTTTCTTTGAATCTAGTCCACTCGATGTTGCCTTCTTGTAATGCATCTGATGGTAATTTATTGGTCACTTTTTTTGTGTATTCAGCTTGTTTCTCGGCCTTCTTTAGCTCCCATGTCTTGATTTTTGGTTTCCTGTATTTCTGAGGTCTGTAAATTTTAATGTTCTTTATTGTTGCGAGGAGAAGTCTGTGGGCACTGTCCAGGCTTTCACTTGGTATAACTCTGACCACACACATGGTCTTTCCTGCTTCATTGTCTGATATAAAATTATCTATCGGAGTTTTAGTATCTCCATTCCAACTGTATCTTGTTAGTTTATGACTTGGCTGACATACATACTTACATACATACATACATACATACATACATTATCATTATAGACTGTTATGCCTTTCAGCGTTCAGTCTGCAAGCCTCTGTGAATTTACTAAACGTCACTACAATCCTTGGTTTGCAACTAGTGTTGTGACCTCATTTAGTTCTATACCTCTTAAATCGTTAGAAACCGAGTCTAACCATCGTCGTCTTGGTCTACCTCCACTTCTCTTACCCTCCATAAGAGAGTCCATTATTCTCCTAGGTAACCTATCCTCCTCCATTCGCCTCACATGACCCCCACCACCGAAGCTGGTTTATGCGTACAGCTTCATCCATTGAGTTCATTCCTAAATTAGCCTTTATGTCCTCATTCCGAGTACCCTCCTGCCATTGCTCCCATCTGTTTGAACCAGCAATCATTCTTGCTACTTTCATGTATGTTACTTCTAACTTATGAATAAGATATCCTGAGTCCACCCAGCTTTCGCTCCCTTAAAGCAAAGTTGGTCTGAAAACAGACCGATGTAAAGATAGTTTCGTCTGGGAGCTCACTTCCTTCTTACAGAATACTGTTGATTGCAACTGCGAGCTCACTGCATTAGGTTTATGACACCTTGGTTCAATCTCACTTACTATATTACCATCCTGGGAGAGCACACAACCTAAATACTTGAAATTATCGACCTGTTCCAGCTTTGTATCACCAATGTGACATTCAGTTCTGTTGAATTTCTTACCTACTGACATCAATTTAGTCTTCGAGAGGCTAATTTTCATACCATACTCATTGCACTTATTTTCAAGTTCCAAGATATTAGACTGCAGGCTTTTGGCACAATCTGCCATTAAGACCAAGTCGTCAGCATAGGTCAGACTGCTTACTACATTTCCACCTAACTGAATCCCTCCCTGCCATTTTATACCTTTCAGCAGATGATCCATGTAAACTACGAACAGCGAAGGTGAAAGATTACAGCCTTGTCTAACCCCTGTAAGTACCCTGAAAAAAGAACTCATTCTACCATCAATTCTCACTGAAGCCCAATTGTCAACATAAATGCCTTTGATTGCTTTTAATAATGTACCTTTAATTCCATAGTTCCCCAGTATGGCAAACATATTTTCCCTTGGTACCCTGTCATATGCTTTCTCTAGATCTACGAAACATAAACACAACTGCCTATTCCTCCCGTAGCATTTTTCAGTTACCTGGTGCATACTGAAAATCTGATCCTGACAGCCTCTCTGTGGTCTGAAACCACACTGGTTTTCATCCATCTTCCTCTCAACGACTGATCGCACCCTCCCTTCCAAGATGCCAGTGAATACTTTGCCTGGTACACTAATCAAAGAGATACCTCGATAGTTGTTCCAATCCTTCTTGTTCCCTTGCTTATAGATAGGTGCAATTACTGCTTTTTCCCAATCTGAAGGTACCTTACCAACACTCCATGCTAATTTTACTACTCTGTGAAGCCATTTCATCCCAGCCTTCCCACTATACTTCACCATTTCAGGTCTAATTTCACCTATTCCTGCTGCCTTATGACAATGGAGTTTATTTACCATCCTTTCCACTTCCTCAAGCATAATTTCACCAACATCATTTTCCTCCTCCCCATGAGCTTGGCTGTTCACAACACCACCAACATGATTTCCTTTTACATTGAGAAGATGTTCAAAATATTCCCTCCACCTCTCCAGTGATTCCCTGGGATCTGTTATGAGTTCACCTGAATTACTCAAAACACTGTTCATTTCCTTTTTTCCTCCCTTCCTAAGATTCTTTATTACTGTCCAGAAAGGTTTCCCTGCTGCTTGACCTTGCCTTTCCAGGTTGTTACCAAAATCTTCCCATGACTTCTTTTTGAATTCAACAAGTATTTGTTTCGCTATGTTTTTTTCATCTACGTACAAATCCCTGTCTGCCTCGGCCCTTGTTTGGAGCCATTTCTGATAAGCCTTCTTTTTACGTTTACAAGCTGCTCTCCCTTCATCATTCCACCAAGATGTTCGCCATCTTTACACACAGTTGTTCCTAGGCATTCCCCTGCTGTTTCTACTATAGCATCCCATTATGCCACCCATTCACTTTCTATATCCTGAACCTGCTGACTGTCTACTGTTCGAAACTTCTCACTAATCATATCCATGTACTTCTGTCTAATTTCCTCGTCCTGGAGATTTTCTACCCTTATTCGTTTGCAGACAGATTTCACTTTCTCTACCCTAGGCTTAGAGATACTTAGTTCACTACAGATCAGATAGTAGTCTGTATCATTGAAAAATCCCCGGAAAACTCGTACATTCCTAACAGATTTTCTGAATTTGAAGTCTGTTAAGATGTAGTCTATTATGGATCTGGTACCCCTAGCCTCCCATGTGTAGCAGTGAATAGCCTTATGCTTGAAGAATGTATTCGTAACAGCTAAACCCATACTAGCACAAAAGTCCAGCAAACGCTTCCCATTCCCGTTAGCCTCCATGTCTTCCCCACATTTACCAATCACCCTTTCGTATCCTTCAGTTCTGTTCCCAACTCTCGCATTGAAATCGCCCATTAGCACTATTCTATCCTTGCTGTTGACCCTGACCACGATGTCACTCAATGCTTCATAAAACTTGTCAACTTCATCCTCATCTGCACCCTCACATGGTGAATACACTGAGACAATTCTAGTCCTAATTCCTCCAACTGACAAATCTACCCACATCATTCGCTCATTTACATGCCTAATAGAAACTATGTTGCGTGCGATGGTATTCCTGATAAAGAGCCCTACCCCAGACTCTGCCCTTCCCTTTCTAACACCCGTCAAGTACACTTTATAATCTCCTATCTCTTCCTCGTTATCTCCCCTGACCCGAATATCACTTACTCCTAGCACATCCAGATGCATCCTCTTTGCTGACTCAGCCAGTTCTACTTTCTTTCTTCCATAAGCCCCAGTAATATTGATAGCTCCCCATCGAATTCCATCTCGTTGGCCAAGTTGTTTCCAAGGAGTCCCTCGCCTGTCAAATGGGAGTGGGACTCCGTTACTCCCATAGGTCCGAGGCTTGCTTAAAATGTTCTGAGCTCGGTAAATTCAGGATGCTACCCTATTTGCACATAGTCCAAGTGAGGATATCTCCTCTAACGGGTTATGGACCACCGGTGGATTGTATAGTCCTAGCCGCCTGAGCTCAAGGAGGGCCAGGACTCAGAATATGTCCAAGATGGCCACTCCCATTCCATAGCAACTGGTATCCTGACTCTCAGGACCACGAACTAGGTCGTGACTACAGTAACCCACAAACATGAACCACCCATGTGTAACTGTGTGTTAGAAAAATATTGTTCTCTGGTGATTTTTTTGTACGGATTTCATAAACATGTTTTAGGTGCCAAAAAAGAAGAAAACTGAAAATTAGCAGTGGTAGTGGCTGGATTTTTCAAGAACAGTGGACAAAGGAGTTCGGAGTGACAGATAAGAAAAAGAAAAAAACGTTGTTGGTTCTGTTCAGAAACAGTTGTATCCCACAGATTTTTTTGTAAAGCATCATTTCAAGACGAATCATTCAATTGTTTGTTTCAAGTCAAATGAAGAAAGAAGGGAGTTCATTAAAAAAAAAATTGAGCAATGCACAAAAACAAATAAGTTATTTTTCTTTTAATCATCTTTCGAGCCAGGGAATAAGATCAGTGTGACTAGATTCCATCTGTCTTACTGCATACCACAGCATAGGAAACAGTTTTCTTGTGGTGAATTCTTAAAGGAGGCTTTCTTATTTACATTTGATTCGTTATTTGAAGACTTTCCTAACAACAAATAACTAATAGAATAAACTGAAGAAATATCAGCCAGCAGAAATATTGTCAAAGATAGAATAATAGAATGAGTGAAGATTTTTTGGAGCAAGTGAAAGCTTATTTAGATAATACCCAGATGTATTCAGTGTCTCTTGATGAAAGTATTGTGCCATTTCACCGTTCTATAGTTGCAGTATTAGGAACAAAAATGGCGTTCCAGCCATTAATGGATCAATATAAAAGCAATTAACAGCGGTACGAGCCGAAAAGATAATAATTTCAACCGGCAATCACGGAAAGAACCATTCTTAGAAGGCGGTGAGAAAGAATGACAGGAGCGGATTATTTAAACTGATTATTGAAAAAAGACTTCCATTAGAACAAAAACTCAATCCAGCACTGCAGCGAAGAAAGGACGGAATCGTGTAAAGAAACGAGTTACATATCAGATTCTATAATCAATTATTGAAGAAAGAATTAAATCCGCGACAGCCCGCTCAACGTCAGCTGTAGGTTGACATATATACGTGAAATTATAGACCAGCTATAAGGAAACGTCAAGTTTGGTTCAGTACTACGTCACGGTTGGGCTCGGAAGCATTATATTTTGCCCGATACTGCACAACGTAGAGAGAGCGGAATTCAACTGGCTATAAAGTGCAATTCTAAAAGCACATAAAATTTATATCTGTTCGGCAAGCAAGGGAGTTGACAAATAAGAGCACATTTAGAGCTGTTATAATTAAATTAGATGGCCCAGAACACATATATTCTTTTATCATTAGCACTACGAAACAGATTACAGCATGTATAAATCAACTAATGCCTTGTGTTATTCTGTCCCTGACGTAATGAAGACCACTATGTTGTTCTAAGAGGCTGAGGCAGAGACTACTCCGACTATGGTGGCGCTTCACAAGATTGATGACCCAGGAGGGTGGTAATCAGCTGAGAGGACGAGATGGACCCGATTACCTAAGCCGAAACATGGAGCAAGGCCTACCATTCCCGATGAACAACAGCGAGATGGGAGTCACTACCCAATAAGCAAAGTTAAGTCCCCTATGAGTCGTTTCGTAAGTAGAAACCTTTATTCTTTTGGGTATATGTGATATGCTTTATGACATTGTGTGTGCGTAGTTAATATTCAAGTGTAGTTACAAGGAAGTAGGTATTCATCTGAAGTTACCGTTAATCCCATACATAGGTGTAAAATACCAGTGAATGCCGTTCGCAAGTTTATCAATATGGTGTTAGAGAAGTGATTAATATTTTTAAATCGTTGTCAGTGAAGTGTTAGAGTATTAAGTGGAGGTTAATATATATGCGTGATGGCTTTAACAAAATAACAAGCGTGGAGATCGTATTTAGGGAATGTTTACGACAAAATATAGTAGCACAATTTAATGTTGTGATGTGCTGTTCTTTGATACTATGACAGTAATGATAATGTTTTTATATGTGTAGGTTATGGCACATATGCTGCGTATTTGATGAAATGAGTGCCTTGAGACGCACTAATATGAATGCTACGTGATAATTGAAGTGATAAATGGTGAATGAAATAATGATATGAGTTGATAGTAGATTATGATGGTGATAGTTATTGTTATTTGGAAAGTTGGTCATAGTATTCTTCGAGAGATGATAGTATGTGTAAATTGCACATGCTAAGGTATATATTGAAACGTACTGTTTTCAATTGCTGTTTTTATTCCCTAATATATAAAAAATAGATTAGGATACGATCTCAATGCCATCAATATAAAGTTAATTGAGTATGTAGGATCATCAGAGGAGCCGAGAGGCCAATAACGTTAATATTTAGGCCTTCACTGACTTATCTACGATCGTTTTCATGTATTCTCACATACGGCAACTTAATTTATGGTTTTATGGGAGCAGTTTGACACATCACTGGTAACTTAGTCTTTCATATATGGATTTTTAGATGAAGGTAGAGTCTTCTAATGTGTCAATTTTTCCACTTATGGTATTATTTGTTGGAAAGTTAGTTAAATACACTTGGCAATGCTACATTCAGCCAGATACGCACTTTAATTGAATTTCAACCATGAATTAAAATAATAATTGAGTGATTTAGCCACATAAGCCTTATGATAGAATTAATTTGAGATTACTTACGACTTAAAGTGGACTTGAATTTGCTTATATGGAGATCAGTCAACATGAAATATGAAAGATTATGGAAATTTTCAAACTTAAACTAGTGGAAATCCCTAAAGAACAAACATTATTTTCTCACACGATTTTCCTACTGTGCATGGACATGGATGTGAAGTTTTCAGCAAAGTGATATTCATTTCTCTAGTCACATGTGAATTTAAGTTCAAATGATAGAATTTTTGGTAATTTTGAGGAGCAATCCAGCTCAATAAGGAAAGATTCCAGACCTTAATTAATTAATTAATTAATTATTGGCTATTCTCACTGCGTTTTTACATTCTTAATTGAAACCACAATTTGAAATATTGTATATAGTAGGGAGTATGATTTTGTTTTCACTTAAACCAATTGGATGCATCTGATTATTACAACTATATTGAATAATTTTTTCACTTGATTATATATAATTTAATTTTTCCTTCTCACTTGATTTTTACGGATATTACTTGATTACAACATAATATTTCGACAGGCCAGAATGAGCGTATCGATGAATGAGGCCTGATTTCCATTTATTTGTTAAAGGTTTTCCAAACCTGTTTTCTTTCAATGCAACATAATTACGGCACATAGAGATGCTGATTGCGTTATGAAACCATCTACATTGTATAAGACAATTTCTCACGATACTCTACGTAATTTTTTTAATCATACTTAGACTGTTTTGCCAATAAAAGCTGAGTAGTGAAAATATAAAAATTCTTTTAATGCCTACTTAGAATAAGAGCTAGATATAAGCCTATAATGACTCTATTTCAGATTGCGATTTCGATGACAACATGCACGAATTTCTTGAAATGCCGTAATAACCTGGATTTTGCGATAAATTTCGGCAACATGCGAGTATGGTATCCGACTGATAGCGTGTTGGAGACGTCCGTCTGCGTAGGTTGAGATTTACCATAGACCGTCGGCGTATTTTCTCACGCGGAACTCACAACCCAGCAATATTGGATAGATGGAATCGTTATTAAGAGCTAGTCTAGAACTCATGTATCCCCACCTGGACGCGGGAGCGGTGCAGTATGTTTGTGTTCTTATGAACAAGGTTAGCAATTTTTGTCAGATTTCTTTGCAAAAATTTCGTAAGGAAGGAATTACAGTAGTTAAATTACTGAGCTTTATAATAACAGACTGAGAATGGGGGAAGATATGTCATGAATACAAAGATAATCCCCAGTGAAAGTATGGAAGGTGATCATAGATTATTGATTGTGGAATTAAAACAAATAAAATTCCCTAAAATTGTATTGACGAAGCCAAAGATCAGGAACTGGGAATTGGAGGGGGAGGGTAAAAGAATGGCATTTCAAGATTGTATAAAAAGGAAATTGCCTAACACGGAAATATGAAGTGGAGTGGGACAATTTAAGAAAGACATTTGTGGGAATGAGGATGACTGCTCGGAGGAAGAAGGAGATAAGAAAATGGAAATAATAGATGGAGAAAAAGAAGAGAACCGGATAACATGGTTGGAACTTGAAAGGGCAGTGAAAGCAATGTGATCAAAGATAAAGCAAGTGGAAAAGACTAATTCAATGCTGATATGATTAAGGCAGCGGGAAACATTGAACTACACTGGCTATACAGAACCCTCAATGCCATATGGAAGGATGAAAGGATACCTGAAGATTAGCAACAAGGAAGCATTGTACCACTGTTCAAAAAAGGAAATAGGAAGAAATGTGAAAATTATAGAGGTATAACCCTATTGTCACATGGGCTAAAAGTAATGGAGAAAGTCATAGACAAAAGACTGAGGGATATAATAAACACATTTAGAGGAAGAACAATATGGCTTTAGACCAAATGGATCAACAATAGACTTGATATTTATGGTGCAAACGATAATGGAAAAACATCAGGAAAGGAACAAGGAAATCATATTCGTATTTTTGGATTTGGAAAAAGCGTATGATACAGTTAAGAGAAAACATCTATGGGAATGCCGACTGAAAAGGAATGTACCAAAATCATTAATTAACAAGATAAAAATGTTGTATCATGAGAGTAAAAGCAGTGTACAAGTGGGGAGTGGTGACTGAAAGATTTTATATAAAAAAAAATATCTTGAGCAAGGAAGTGCACTGTCACCATTATTGTTTATTATATTGATGGATGAAATCATAAAATGTGTAAAACAGAGTATCAGTAGTGATGAAGTGAATGCTTTGGTATTTGCAGATGATTACAAGTAATGAAAATCATTTTATTTTCCGTATTAAAAGAATCTCAACAATAATATAAGAGAATTTATTGTACTCCAACTTATTCAATACATTACAGGATGTTAACATTTTTAGTTAAACATCGTTAAAATGGAGACATGTTTCGCCCTCCTTGTGGGGCATCATCAGTCATATCAAAGCACCTAAAAATTAAACCAGACGTCTGGTTGGAAATTATGAACATAATATGTAAGAAAGAATACATTAAAAAACACATACAAGGTCCTATCCTAAATGAAATAACAATAGACCAGTTACACATAGTAAAACACGCTAGTGGTTTCTTAATATTGAAATTTATATCGTGTCAGAAGCATACATAAGTTTAAAATTAAAGATAAGGAAAAACATAAAACATAATATAAATACTCCAATGGCAAAGAGCCACATTAAACTTTGTGAGCCCAAAACCTTGCAACATCAAGTGCATTTGGCTTTCCTTTAACCAGGTCTTCTGTTGTGCAGCTGAATGGGCATGAACTGCATTGCAGCAAATGGGCCGTGGTCTGCTCTTCTACACATACACACAAGGTACTGTCCACTTCGAAACCCCATTTCTTCTGGTTTACCCTGCACCGCGTAACACCAGAGCGCAGTCTGTTCAATGCTCTCCAATTCACCCAATCTGTGACATGGCCAGGAGGGAGTTCCTCTTTTGGGGTCATCCATTGACTAATCTTGAAATGAGGCCATCATATGTACAGTATAACAATGAAAGTAATCAAAGTCTATATGATATTGAGTTCGATGGTAGTTCTACGTAGTATATACAAATGTTGGCAAAATAAAATACAATTTATAATTACTATACACTTATTTATAATTGTTAAAATTGATGAGGTAAAACATTCCAATTTGTCTATTTGTAATTTGGCTCCAACCAAAATAATTCGCCGTAGGATTCATGAGGTAGCCAACTCCATTGGTCACTCTCTATATGAATGGAGTACACAGTGCAAGTGAACAGCTTTTGTTGATTATAAAATGAGGCTGTGCTAAGACAGAGTTAAAACAACACCAGCTTCAAATGAAGATAGTTAAAAACATCATTAGGTTCTTCCTAGTTGACTAAAAATTTGCGTATATTTTGTTGTTGAAGTGTGGGAAAGTCAGTTGTTGGTTGAATGGGCAACGGTCGAAAATGTTGTGCAGTGCAATCGGTGTTTGAGCTGTCCTACATGTGAGGGAATCTGAAAATGGAGGATTTGTCTTAATTAGTTAAGTGAAATGACGGAAAAAGAGAAATAAGGGAGGAAATCATTGAGAAAATTAAAGATGTGAAAGCCGCTCAACTCATCGCGTCCCTATTCTCCCTCCAATACACACAACTCCTCCCCAAGCGCCAATCACATACCCACAGCCCCGCCTTCTCAAATCCACTCCCCTCCTCTAAGACGTCCCACGTACAACACGGGGAGCATTACATTAGCGACAGCGAGTGCTCCACAAACCTCCTAGCAATTAGGTAACAGCTCAACAGCTTTCAAGGTAAGTTTTAACTTTCACATCTGTCATTTTCTCAATGATTTCCCCCCTTTATTTCTCTTTTTCCGTCATTTCACTTAACTAATTAAGACAAATCCTCCATTTTCAGATTCCCTCACATGTAGGACAGCTCAAACACCGATTGCACTGCACAACATTTTCGACCGTTACCTATTCAACCAACAACTGACTTTCCCACACTTCAACAACAAAATATACGCAAACCTCTAGTCAACTAGGAAGAATCTAATGATGTTTTTAACTATCTTCATTTGAAGCTGGTGTTGTTTTAACTCTGTCTTAGCACAGCCTCATTTTATAATCAACAAAAGCTGTTCACTTGCACTGTGCACTCCATTCATATAGAGAGTGACCAACGGAGTTGGCTACCTCATGAATCCTAGGGCGAATTATTTTGGTTGGAGCCAAATTACAAATAGACAAATTGGAATGTTTTACCTCATCAATTTTAACAATTATAAATAAGTGTACAGTAATTATAAATTGTATTTTATTTTGCCAACATTTGTATATACTACGTAGACATTTTCCATTGTTAGTTCTACAGCTTGTCCATTCATGAGTTATTTATTCTTTGGAGACTGCTGCATATATCAAGAAGTTGGCAGGTCCTGAAATAGTGTTGTCATTGTTGGTGAGCCTGGGACTTCAGCACTATTGGCGCGCAAGTTTTGTATTACTACTGTTCGTTCATGTCCTATAGTTATTGTGGTCTATCTGTTCTTATTTAATGTTTATAATTACAAGTTACTTTAAGAGTATGGAATGCGGAGTTCTTAGTAATAAGAAGCCGAGTGGAAAACTGCATTAAATCTGTTGTTATTCCCCGTTTAGGGATTCTAACCTACAAATTGAGACGGGGAAGCATTGTGACATAACCCCTCATAAGAAAGCCACAATTTCTACATTATTGTCCCACTGTAAGTATAACCAACGGCAGATTGCATCAATCGTGGGGGTTTCACAGTCATCGCTGAGAGATATCGCCAAAAAAATGAAAACAAGCACACCTCTTGACTCATGCCGCAGAGGTCAGTAGGGCAGAAAAAGAATAACTTTGCCCAGAATTGACAGAATAATTCAAAATTACGCAACAAAAATTTGTCTTACACATGCTAAAGTGTTAACCAATAAACCTCGGAATGCTGGGATTCCTTTGTCGCAAAGAACTTTTGAACGGCGTTTCCAAGAGATGGATCTGAAGCGCCGCCGCCCTATAAAGAAACCAAACTTGACAACTACTATGAAAAACCAACAAGGCTTCAGTGGGCGAAGGATCACAAAAATTGGTCAGAGGAAGATTGGAATGAGGTCTGTAAAATTGCACGTGCAATTTCTTGTGTTCTTATGATATAAAATAATATTGATTAATACTTTCTTGCACTGGCATTGTATTTTATGGTTTGCTTCTCAGATGAATCTTCAATTCTGATCCTTGATGATAAAACCGAGTTTGTTCGATGCCGCACCATGAAAAATTCAATGAAGAATGTGTTGTAGAACGGGTGAAACATCCTCTCTCCATAATGATATGACCTGTGATTAGCAGCAAGGGTAATGGCCCTCTGTATATTGTTCAAGGTACAATGGGGAAGGATCAGTACGAGCTGGTGCTAAGGAACAAACTTTTGCCTCAAGTCTCAGAATGGTTCCCGAAGAATGATTTTACCTCCATGCATGAATCACCACCATGCCACAAGGCTAAATTGGTAACAGCATTCCTACAAAATCAAAAAATTAATGTATTGGACTGGCCAGTCAACTCGCCTGACATGAATCCAATAGAAAAATATTTGGAAGGCACTGAAAATAGAAATTACTTAACAAGGTGTCATTACAAGCAAGAACATGCTCCTAGAAAGACTTAATAAGGTCTGAAACAGCCCGTATATGGAGGAACAGGCAAGAAAACTCATTACGAGTATGCCAGGAAGGGTCTCTGCACTGATTGTGGCTAAGGGTGGCTTCACAAAATACTAAAAGTTTGATCATTACAAAGACAATTATAGTTAAGAAACTGTTTTGTGTGTGAAAACTAGTAAATAGAATATGTGAAATACAAATGAAATAAAGATAATGCATGAAACATTCCCAGAAGTATATTTATTTTTCCAGAATGTTAGCAGATCCATGTATTTTCAATCTGAGTATAATAATTTGGCAGACCACTGTAAGTGTATGATGTGTTCAAAAGGATACACAAGGCGGCTTGAGTTCTCAGATTATTATTTTCGGATTTCTCAGTAATAATTTATACCCCTTTCCTGTCCCTCGTTTAAGAATATTTCGAGTTTTCACGCGCCGAACGCAGTGTGTGCTGCCAGTTCCGGAAATATAGGCACCTGTGAAGTGGTATATCTTGCGGAGTTGTTGTCTTTGTTCGTCACATAATCAGACTTCCATGCAAGTATGCGAGTTCTTTTGTCTTTGTTTTGGCGGTAAAGTGGTGACAAACTCCGTTTAATTGTGCATACTGTGTGGGTGACTGTTGAAGATGTATTTATTGCGATTTTGGTTGCCAAATGTACATATATTGCTCTTCTAGGATATATGCTAATTGTGCGTTACGAAATGCGAAAGGTTTGAAATAATGAAGCGATTTCTTGTGCAGGAAAATACGTCTGATTACGTTACCATGATTAGTGATGCTAGTAATAAATATAGTTGAAAAATTTAGGGAGGTATACTCGGAAGAATGGCCTTGTTTAATGCATTCCTCAAAATCTCATTCACACGTGTTTTGTAGTGTGTGTAGCCGCGATGTTTCGGATGTGCATGATGAAGAACAAGGCTGAATTTCGTGCTAATATGAACTCCGAACTGTTAAGTGCTCTGTTAGTGCAGAGGATGCACACGATATGAAAAGAAAAAGCATGTCACCAGTGTACGTTTACCAAACAGGAACTACAAGCTTTAAATTAAATGATATGTAAGTTAGTAAGATTACAAAAACATATTCTATGACCCCCCCCTGCCCTAGCTGCTGCATTATGAATTACCTTTCTTGAAAGTTGGCATCTCTGTTAGTATTTGCAGATGATGTGGTGATTTGGGGAAAGGGAGAAAAGTACAAAGGAGATTGGATATTTGGAATGAAAATCTGGAGGAGTTTGGAATGGTAATTAGTAAAAACTGTAGTCATGCACTGTGGAAAAGAGAAAGAGAAGCCAAGTGAGAGAATGTAGAACAGTTCACATATCTGGGTAACATTATTAATGGAAGTAATGAAATCAACCCTGAAATTAATAACGGATTAAGTAAAGGTACAACATTTTATCATCAGTCAGAGAGCTTTTATGGGATGACAAAGTACCCAAGAGAACGAAATTGACATTATATAAATGGTATTTCGGTCAACGGTCTCAAAGGTGGAAGAGGAATCTGATTCCCAGCGGCAGAGAGAGCGGAAGAGCCTAGTGGAGTTCACCACGAATTAAAAATCAAATCAAAATCCAAAAGAGACTGTTCCCAAATTGGGCGGCCTTTGGTCAGCATCTGTCTCCATGTAAGGGGCAGCTGTGAATAATCCTCTGGGGTTAACAACCTCGGTTGTAAGAAAAGGTGACTCTAGAAGTTGCCTCCAGAATTCAAAGAATTATCAATCATGGAAAAGTGTGATGTGAAACTAATTACCCCAGGTGCACATAATTGCGCAAGCAGACATTCGGTTTCTGGGGAGTCTGCAACGTCATGCAAAGATGAATCGGAGCGTCTTGGAAGCTCAAACAAAATAAAATACAGGAAAGCAAAATACTTAGCCACTTTTAATGCAAATTCACTTTTGAAAGTGGGGAAACTTTAGACACATTAAATGAGCATAGAATCATCATAACGACTGTACAAGAGACCAGATTCTTGGATGAGGACAACTTTGAATCGGGAGGATTCAGGATACTTAAGGGGAAGACGAGGACAAGAGTTATGAAAAATGTTCCCCATCTTGGGACAGGTTTTGTAATCGACAAGAAAGTATTAGACTCCATTACAAGCTTTGAGTCTACATCTGAAAGGCTATCCTCACTCACGTTTAAGTCCACCAACAAAGTGTATACATTTGTGAATGTTCACACCCCTATAAACATTGACAACAAAAAGACTAAGGAGAAGGTGGAACTATTCTGGGATAAACTAGATGACACGATCCAGAAGATACCCGATAAACATAACATAGGGGATTTTAATGCCCAAGTGGAGAGAGAGAAAAGGTTCAGGCACATAGTGGGGTGTTACCCAGCACATAACAGGACCAACCAAAATGGTGTCAGGCTTATCGAATTATGCCAGGCGCACAACTTGGTCCTGAAGTCAACTAGCTTTAAGAAACTGCCAAGAAAGCAGAAGACGTGGATATCACCTAACCCTCTCCTGGGAGAATTCCAGTTAAATCATGTTGCGATAAAGTGGAAATTTCATAAGGAAATCCAAAATGTTAGGGTTCTCAGAGGGGGCCAACCTCGACTTGGACCACTACTTATCTAAAGTGAAACTGAAGATCATCCCCAAGAGTAACTTTCAAAGGAAAAACTTTGCATAAAGGATATATGATCCGGAAAAACTAAAGGAGAACAAGGAGAACTGGGGCAAGTTAACCAGTGACGTAGGCGGTCAGAAGTGGAAGCAAATGAAGAGTCCTATAACCAAGGACAAAGAAGCACAAATGGTGGAACGAAGAGTGTGATAGACTACTTGATCTGAGGAAGAAGGCGTGCCACATATGGCAAACCAAAAAGGACAAGAGTAACTGGCAACACTTTGTGGAAACTAGGAAGATGGTGTCCAGGGGGATCAAGAAAGTTAAGAAGGAACAAGGAGACCAACTGCTCAGGAAGATAAATGATGACTTTGCTAAGAACTTGAGAAACTATTATCAGATCTTCAGGGAGAAGCTAAATAGATATGACCCACCAACTCTCCAATTTCAAGACAAAAAAGGGAACATGGCGTATAGTAATAGGGGCAACTGTAAGATACTAGCAGAATATTTCAAGGAACTTCTGAATTGCGAAGAACCACGCCAAAAGATAGCGTTCGATGGTGGACCAAAGTAATCCTCCAACCCTGACTCTAAACCCTCATCTATAAGCGAGATCCAGACAATACTAACTCATATGGAAAATAACAAAGCATCGGGGGAAAATCAGATAACAGCTGAATTGTGCAAGTACGCAAGCAAAAATGCAATTGTCTCACTCCAAAAACTTTTTTGAAGAGATATGGAAGAATGAGGTTATTCCAGAAGAATGGAAAATGGCCCTGATACACCCTCTTCACAAAAAAGGTTCAAAATCAGATCCCAACAACTACAGATGGATTTCACTGGTGGATGTAACATATAAGATATTGTCCAGAGCATTACTGCAAAGAGCTGAACCTCAGTTGGATCGCCAACTTGGGGAGTTTACAAAGTTGAAAAAATGAGTGTTTCTCCTAATTCAGTACATCATGTATTCCATCATTAGATGGAGTAATCAAATTCAAACAGGTTTCGGCTCATTTAAGCCATCTTCAATGAAAAAAAAAGGGGGGTTTGAAATAATTCACATAATACAAGCTAAAAAAGCCAAAAAAAACCATAATGAACAAATGAAAAAACAAAAGAGAGCCAAGACAGAAACAAAATTAGCGTAATATACAATATTTACATCATCATGAGGAGCAAAAAACAACTCGCTGCGACAAAATTCAGTGAAACGGGGGTTAATACAAAAACATAATTGAAACTAAAATCTATGTTAACCTAAGAAGAAAAGAAATGAAAACAAATGATACAGATGGAAATGTACAACAAGTGCACATAGTGAGGTTGCGGACCTCTTAGTTTACAAAATATCGGTTTTGTAACAATACAAAACAGGATGAAATCACTTTCGAAAATTTAGGCAGAAAATCTGTTTGTAGAAACCTATCGCATCAAATTGGGTATGAGGGGAGCGGGAGCGAAAAAGTTTGAGAAACCAAGCCTGACATAACGTGCAGGCGAAAAGCCTTTCCAAGTTCCAATCTGTAACGGATAAAAAGAGGTTGTGTGAGAAACTTGGGCTGATGAGTAAAAAGTGTGGAATGGGTGTAGAAAGCTTAAAACTTATGGTGTTTAGAAGGTAGTTGTCCTCTCAAACCGCCTGGTCTTCTCAAAATAACGGTCTTGTTTGCGCGATCGAGTCTATTGTTGGTTCAGCTGTGTTTGCGAGGATGGAAGGAGCGGAGGGGGAAGGGGTGGTGCAGGGCTGGTGAGGTGAGGGGGGAGTGGTGGTGAGTTGGAGAGAAGGAGGTGGGATTTGTTTGTCTTAAGAAAGTTCTGTCAAATATATGGAGTGAATGTTTCAAGTAGAATGTTCTTTTTCTTGTTGACGTCATTTAAATTGTAAGAGGGGTTCATAAACTGATCTAAATCGATGTGGATGCTCTCGAGCAGGGTTTAGAAAAGGAAGATCTTGCCCTGAACAGATCTTAACCTTTACCACTCGTCTATCTTGTGAGGCCCGACATTACGATATTCCCGTTCCGATCGCATGTCGGGGGAGACCCGACATGGCATTTTATCGCCCACCGCTCGTCTGCCATCTCTTAGCCGGCAAAATACACGATGATGTACTGTACTGCCATCTTTTGGTTCCGCGTGGAACTTCGTAAAATCCAGATACTATTTGACAGTCAGTCAAAAATCTATTATTTAGATGGCCGTGTAGCTGTCAACTGTCCACTCACGCCCACACAAAAGCTGGAGCGATAGTAAACAAACATGGTCGCCATGTGCCCTTCTAGTCATATATATATTGTATATGTCAGGCAACACACGAAGCCACAGTATTTTTGCACCTCTGCTCCTTATGAATATATCTGATAGCATTTCACGATGCCTAAAAGTGAACTGACGATGGTGTACCGTAACCCAACACGTACCTGATGCTGACGGCTGGCACAATTATAAATCAACAGATTCAGATTTCAAGAAATCACCATTTACAGTGGTTTCAGCCTACAATCTACCGCGAGGTATGAGAACAGAGACTGAATATAGTTTTTCAATTGCTTTTTAGCAATAATTTGTACACTGAATTATTAACGAAACCAATCGGTATGCGATAATGGTAATAATAATAATAATAATAATAATAATAATAATAATAATAATAATGCAATATAATTCGTCTTAAATTTCACATATTGCTTTTATTTGCTCCATTATAGCTTGCTGTAAATGTGTATAGCCTAACTACATCATTTAAAAGCAAGTGCTAGCTCCAAAATCGTGAAAGATTAATACAGGTCATATAAGATAAAAATGTACATTTAAAATGCGAGTAGTAGAGGCAACACAGAGAACTTTAATTCAAGGGGTAAGGGTTAAACCTCAGAAACATTTTATCATACCAGAAGCAGAGGGCAAAATCGTATATAGTGACTTGTACACTTCCAAAAAGCTTATGATTCTATAGACAGTGAGTCGTTGTTCAGTATTCTGGAGGAGTTTGGCTTGGACGGGAAAACTTGACATCATCAAGGAGACGCTCACGAATACGTCCTCTAAAGTCAGATTCATGGGCGAACTATCAGAACCTTTTAAGGTCAGAACAGGGGTCCGGCAAGGGGATAGTCTCTCCCCTCTGTTGTTCAAGTGTGCACTTGAAAAGTTGTGAGGGAATGAAATGCAAGAACAAGAAGGGAAATAAGACTTGGAACAAAAAACAAAGGAAGCACGATTAATTGTTTGGCACTTGCTGACGACTTGGCGCCGCTCGCAGGTACGTGGGAGGAATCAAAAGAACAAATCGCCGAATTACAAGAACAGGCGGGGAAGATAGGACTTAAGATTTCTTTCAAAAAGACTAAGATCATGATGAATATACTTGACACCCCTAAGAGAATTGAAGTAGGAGCTCAAAAAATAGAGGTGGTGAAGAGTTTCAAGTACGTAGGGGAATGGATTGAATGGAACAACCTTGAAGGGAAAGCAATGGAAGCAAGAAGGAACAAAATGGAACTAGCTTCCCAGAAAACCAAACACACATGCCATAAGAAAGCCCTCTCTAGGGGAACACCAAAATAAGGCATTACAACACAATAATTAAGCCGGAAGCACTCTATGCAGCAGAGACACTAGTCATGGGGAGGAAAGGGCAAATGGAGAAATTGGAAATCAAGGAGAGGAAAATATTGAGGAAGTACATGGGTCCCAAATTCCAAAATAACAAACAAGTTTTTTATAGAAATGAATCCCTCTACGTAAAGTCAGAGAGACTCTCGGATACCATAAGGAAAAGGAAGATTGATTTCTATGGACACATATTCCGAATGAATCCTGACAGATTAACCTAACAGATCTTTGACTTCTTTTATAAAAAAAAGACTAAACCCAATTGGTTTAAAGAAGGAAAGGATCTGAGGAATCCTCGGCAATGGTTAAGTCTCCGATCGCGATGAAACTTGGAAAACACATTGAGGTACCCGTAAAAAAGATGTCAGCATCAATTTTGGGTCCCAACATTCATCAGGGCGTTAACTAAGGGGCCTAAAAGTTACAACATTTTAAGTTCCGCACGATCAGCATTCAATACCTGTCGGCCAATGCTAAGCCGGCACACTCCCTGCCTGGAGAGACACCTCTGCACCTCCTCCCCAGCCAACTCCAACTGGTTCGCCGCCGCAGGTTTCCCTTCTCCCCGCACTTGCCGGCTGCTTAGCTGTTGAACCGGACCGGCGCTATACTTTGCTTCTTTTCATACTATAATTATTGAAATCCTCTAAATAACGTTCAGTTTCACACATAATGATAATAAATAACCTAAACTAATATACCCATATTTTATTCAAATGTTATATTTTCATTCCTGCTAATTCCGATGAGTTGTCACATTCATGGGTACAACCCCGAGTTAAGCACCACTGGGCGTGGTCAAACGTGGGATTGGGTACCGCATCCGACCTACGCTTAAATTATTATTTACTTCTAAAACGCCTTAAAGCTGTCGGTAGTGTCCTTTATAGTGGACATACATATGGAATTAATTAAATTAAATCACCCACTAATAAATAAATAAATTGCCCACCTTTTAAACAACGTTAAATATCCTTTTATTTAAAGAAATTACGCGCTCGGGTAGAGGATCTCAATGAATGTAATGAAATTCGGTACCTCGGGATATCAAAACCTGGTTACAGGTCCAGATCATCTTTTTTATGTCCCATTCCCCCCACCCATTTTGTGTACACTATCAGTTGTGTTATAACGAAACGAAATTGCGGACAACAACAACAACAATTATAAACTCTGAGTTTGAAACTACTGGTATTATCCGTATTGCGTACTCTGGTTTAAGGAATATAGGTAGAATGTTTTTATTTGTGCTTGTACTATACGATTAATTTATGTTTTGCAGTGACAGGCACAACACATTTCAATTGCAGCAGTGGTTGTCGAATATAAATCAATTTAATGCATAGGAAACTTTGATATGAGTATGACATGAAATGTAGTAAAATTTGACGTAATAAGAAAAGCCTTGAAAAATAAAAATAAAAATGTTCATTTATATATGCAGTAGATATACGGTAACCACAGGCAGACCTGTAGTCTTACTTTACTGGTACTTTTCTGTTATAGCTGACGAAGGTCTATTTATTCAACAAGTACCGATATTAAAGTATCGCACTACAGTTTTCTGGGTACAATGGCAGTTACATACGCAAAAATTTAAATGGCTATTGTACGAACTGGTACAACAACAAACAGTTACAAGGCAACACAATAAAAACAATCTTTGGTATATTCGAAACATTAAAAAATAGTGAAAAGAAAACGGAATTACAAGTGATCATTTTCATTTTGACCGTATTGAAATTCAATTATTAAATGTTAAACAATTAATTTATTGAAACCACCTATTCAATACTAAAGTCTTTATGACTATAACAATGTCATTACATTAAGTTTGAGTATGGTACATGTTTCGCCTGGCTTTGCAGGCATCATCAGCCATGAATTCTATCTCCAAGTCAGAGCTCTGAGTGGATGCTATATTAGGATTAATCATAGTAAATATTACTTACATAACAATTGCAATGGAGTGATCAAGCCATCCACGTTTTAAAGTACTAACGTGACGTCCAAATCTCGTTCACATTTAATGGAGATAATATTAACTGTCGACATTCATGAGTTAGTAATGAGAACGGCATGATACATGGGTTTAAACCATCTGTACATTTTTACAACTTATTGGAGATTAACTTGTGCTAGAACTATTCTTAAAAACTATTTTTTACACAATTTGCACTAATGTATACAAACTTATGTTACGTTTTGGAACTGAACTGGTCGATCTTGTCTTGGAAGTTTCAATGGGATGTCTTACTCATGTCCTGTCGAATGGAGATAATGCTGATACTGATAAGGTATTGTACTCTATTGAAGTCATAGCATTTAAATATTTCCTTTTATATTTGTAGGACATTAAACAGGTTCAGCTTATATGTTGTTTTTTTTTGGGGGGGGGGGGGGAGGCCTAAATATTTTGTAGTTTACCTCACTTCTAGAAGAATGAGTATCAGTATTAAGGTGGGGTGCCTTAAAGTGGAAAGCAAGAAATCTGTTAGTTTGATCAAGTTTTGTTAGATAAAGGATTATTACATAACCATATAAACTAACAGTTAACTAACAGTTTATATTGTTTAACATTTAATAAGAAAACTGAAACAAAACACAATTAACAACAGGCACCGTACTTTTATCACGGGACGGATGCTTTACAATAGTGGTGTTCCTCGGGTGTTTAAGTTGACCAGGATGATGATCAAGGTATCCACTGCGGTACCACGAGTACTTCCACATATTTTTGAACTGAGGAGATGTCAGCTGGCCCCGTGATGTAGGAGTAGCATGCCTGCCACTTACCCGGAGGCCTCGAGTTTGATTCCCGGCCAAGTTAAGGATTTTTACCTGGACCTGAGGGCTGGCTCAAAGTCCACTCAGCCTACGTGATTACAGTTGAAGAGTTATCTGACGGTGAGATAGCGGCCCCGGTCTACAAAGCCAACAATAACGGCCGAGAATATTCGTCGTGCTGACCACACGACGCCTTCGGTCTGAGCAGCAGTCGCTTGGTAGACCAAGGCCCTTCAAGGGCTGTAATGCCATGGGGGGGAAGGGGTCAGCTGAAAATGTAACGGTGATTGCAACTTTAAGATGGTGTTGCGGTGGTGCAGCACGATACCGGTATTCATAAGTCGCAGCCCAGAATACATTTGTCTTGTATACGTTTTCCAAATCAAAAACCCGTACACGTCAAATGGCTGACAAACTGCTGTAGCGCCAGCTGGAATCGTCATAACTTCTACTTCCGTGCCATGAACAAGCCAGAGACAGAATCTAACAATAAAATGTTTTGTGCATCGGTAAACTTGGTTTCAAGATGTCATTATACCAGCTGTGAACTTCTGCTTTGCCCATCTTTCCAGACGTGGTGCACACGACATTAATATTTTCGTGTGAAAATATTCTTTTCTTAACAAGGGAACCAAAAACACCATTTCTTTCCTTTAAAACTATCAGCAACGGGGAGAGTAGCTCACCTTCTGCTGACACGGTAGGCATAATATTGTAGCTGTGGGTAGTAGAGGGAATTTATTGGACCACCGCGCTAATCGACTTTTCTCTTCGGCACGCTAACGTTCTGCCGATGTACATTTCCAAATTAAAGACGCTTTGGTTGCTGTTAAAAACACATGATGGGCTGTGTAACTGTATTCTTTCTCTTACGTTTTCCACAAACATTTCGGCTTCCACCATAACGTCAGTTTCCTTATCAAGTTTTTTTGTTGTCACAACAGCAATATTTCGGGATGGGATTCCAAATTTGTTTTTGAAGTTGTACAACCAGCCTGAGGGTGCTTTAAAGTCATGGATCCCTCGAGAGCGGGCACTTTGCATTCCCTACTGTTGGATTGTGACGTCATGGATGGTGAACGTACGGTACTCCGCATCAAATTTTTCCTTGCAGTCCATTGCAATAAGATCAAATTTGTCTCGGAGAGAGCCTCCTTCATCCACTACGTTTTTCCAGGCGGAGAGCTGTGCCTCACTATGCAAACAACGGAATTTCTTTTGCACAGTTGCAAATTTCATATTTTTCCATTTTCCACTCCTGTAGTAGTTCACTGCTCTTGTTTTATACTGTAAGTCTGCGGTGTCCGTCAAATTGGCACTGTCTTGGCTTTGTCCCGGTTCTGGTTCGCTATATTCAATATCCTTTTAGTGTGCCTCTGACTGATCAGACCTGTACGTCAAACTTATAACGTCCTCTAAATAGAGACTGTCACCTTCAAGACAGTAACGCATAAGCTTTGAAAAACAATTTAAAAATAATTAAAATACATGTTGTTATATGTATATTTATTGACAGAAACAACTGAGGACACAAATGTTTGTTAAGAAAATGAGAGAGTTGTCGGTATCAACATTTCAGCACGGTCTAGTGCTGAAAACTAAAACCTAAAATGTCACATGCAGTGCAAAAACCACGCTTCGATCTATGTTATTACGGCCTATGTCACGCAGTGTGGCATCACCCCGTGAGCGTCAAAACCTATTTGAAAACAGTTGACTGCTTAACACTCACCCTCATTTGCGTCATAAAGCTGCAGCTCCCTAAAGTTCAGCGGACCTTCTTCACTGTGACTTCCGTGATTTGCTTGAAGATGAACAATAATTTTTGACATGCTCAACGACATTGCGCTTAAGGAATCGTTACAAACATTTTCATAAACATTTCAGAAAATGTAAACTGACTAATACAATGTGGAAATTACAAAGGAGAGACGAGGAAGGCTGACAAAGTACGCAAAGTGTAGCACCGGTTCTCTTCGACAGCTAAACAGACGGGCAGGCGCGGAGAAAAGGAAAACGTGCAGTGGCGAAGCAGAAGGAGGGGTGGAGATGAGGAGGTGCAAAGGTGTGGCACAAGGTAGACAGTGTGCTGGCTAAGCATTGGCCAGCAGGTATTCATCACTGTTCGCGTGGAACTTGAAATGTCGCAACTTTCAGGCCCATTAGTTAACGCCCTAATGAATGTCGGCACCCAAAATTGATGCTGACATCATTTTTACATGTACCTCAATGTGTTTTCCAAGTTTCATCGCGATCGGCGACTTAACCATTGCCGATGTTCCGTTGTGAGAGATCTTAAGATTACCAAACTCATGTTGAATGGTACAGCCAAAACCGTGACCAAAGACAAAACTAAGAGGTTCCAAACTAAGAACAACGCCAGAAAACCAATTCAGATATCAGAGGAGGAAAGGCTCTAAATCGCCATTTCTCAAAGATGTTGCACGAAGAGGAATCTCAGTATGGCTGACTTTTTATGTATAATAATGTTTGCTGACTGAGTCGTGGACAGATACTTTTAGAGGTTTGTCAATTTTTAAAAAATAAAATTTGAGTTTTAAGTCTGAAAAACAGCAGGATTCCCAGAAGTCATGAACCGTATTTGGCTGTGCAGTATCATGCTTTTCTGTGATTTTACACCAGTATACAATAATGTGAATAAGTATCTGCAAGGGAAGGGACACACTGCAGATAAATTGAGGTAATAAAATCATTTCAGCTTAAACTTGAAGTATTCATCAGGAATATTGAAACTAGGATGTTTAAGCACTTTCTTCCTTTAAAGGAAAACTTGAATTGATATAAAATTTTGCTGATCAATTAACTTTTGAATATCCTCCGTGGCTCAGACGGTAGCACGTCGGCCTCTCACCGCTGGATACCGTGGTTCAAATCCCGGTCACTCCATGTGAGATTTGTGCTGGACAAAGTGGAGGCGGGACAGGTTTTCTCTGGGTACTCCAGTTTTCCCTGTCATCTTTCATTCCAGCAACACTCTCCATTATCATTTCATAGCATTTATGTCATTAATATCACCTTGGGAGTGGCGACCCCATTGTAATAATAGCCTATATCTGGTTCATTCATTACATCCCTGACCTGGTCAAAGATTGGAAAACAGGCTGTCGGTTTAAAAAAAATAATAACTTTTGAAGAGGCAAGAAGTATTTGTAAGAAGTATGTGATTGTCTTACCAAATTCAAAACAAATAGTCCCCTCTCAATTTTCCCAATTTTGAGGTTTAGAGAAAACTTTGCATTTTACCAAACATATTGCACATCTGAGTGATCTCAAGGTGACTATTTTAGTGGCTGGATACTGACCCTTTCAAAATAGTCAATAGAATTTTAGGTGAGTAGTACATGCGTGAACAAGTTTGTACATTAAAGTGTCCTATTGATGCTGAATACTCTGTTGGAATCCAGAGAACTTCATACTTGAACAGTAGAACAGCCTCACACAAATTTTGTCGGCCATGAAAACTTGCTACAGCACTACTTAGTTTGTTCGGATCACCATATGCCTGTGAGTAGCTGTTTTTCTGCAATGAACTTTGTGAAGTCAGCAGTTTGAAACCATCTTGGTTCAGATCTAAGTGCAATCTGTATGCTATTGAAGACAAGAAGTTATGAATCCAACATAAATGACATTCAGAGATGCCAACTACTATGGATTTTCCATAGTTTCTATGGATTTCTCACATGTACTATGGCAGGGCGGAAGTGCTACTGATCATTACGGATTTCAGGAATTCAGTGGGTTAAGACTTCGCTATAGGCCTAATTCATTTTATCATGTCTAAAATGTGTAAATGTGAAATGATGTACCATAACATGTAAGAGGCAAATGTGATTCTTCTGAAAGCCATCAATCATCAAATCCAATCCTAGTTTATAAGAATTGTGCAATATTTTCCATCTTTACGAACGTAAAGATACACCATTCGCTGAAATTTTGAAGGTAACAGTGTCGCTCCAGGAATGCAATATAGCTAGTTTCATACCAACTCGGCGACAACAAACAGTCCTGAACGAATGAAACTATGAAATAAGCAGTGGTGATCCAATAAAATGAATAACTTTTTGAACGTACATGCCTTAACACAGAAAACTATACAGTTAACTGGCTGCCTGGAAGAAATTGTGCATTCTCATCTTGATAAGAATTATACTCTTAAAAAGAAATTCCTTCACATTGGTGTGCCATTGTAGGTAGCTGTATTGTAGATGAGGAGTGTAATTCAAAGTGCTGTTTTTAAATTTTCTATTTCTCCACCAATATGCAAAACTTAAGTTTTGAATGGTACATCACATAGCAGAGACTATTAAAAGACAGATTGAGAAAAAATATTGAGATGGCAAAATTCGTTTACAACCTTTGACCATGAGTGTAACATCTTTGACCGAGCAAGTAGCCGTGCGGTTTGGGTCAGGTAGCTATCAGCTTGCCTTAGGGAGATAGAGGGTTCAAACCCCACTGTCGGCAGCCCTGAAGATGGTTTTCTTTGATTTCCCATTTTCACACCAGTGCTGTACCTTAATTACAGCTGTGAATGCTTCCTAGACCTTTTCTAACACAACGTCACCGTAAGACCTGTCTGTTTTGGTGCGACATAAAGCAAATTATATAATATTATAACATCTTTGCTGAATGCATTACCTGCATATGTGTTCAGACTGTTAAAGCTTTTATTGGATTACATTTGCTTGTTTCATTGTTTTATTCTTTCAGGTTTATTATTTGTTGCAAAGTTGGTGTACAACTACCCATGCATCCCCTCTGGTTTAGTAATGAGTTGCCTGCTTTTGTTACAAAACACAGTGTTACAAAGTGATGCTGATGTCGCTTAGTGGAAGCCTATTTCTGTGTTAAAAAAAGTAAAATAACAAGATCTTTAAGTGTAAAAGGAATGAAGAGCCACGTGATGATAGGCAAAAAATTATTTGCGACAAATCATTACTGAGAGCAGTATTATACAAAAGAGATTCCATGCCTAGGACCATCTGAACTTGCACCGAACAAAGTGTTATGTGAAACAAGTATAATTTTTCAGTTAAACATGGAGGATATGATGACTGCCAACGCCATGTGAAATCTAAAATACTTGGAAGTAAGGGTGCATCAAAGGGCAATGCAAGAAAGTCTTTTTTTTTTTTTTTTTTTTTTTTTTTAACTACAAAAATTGTTATATGGGCTGAATGTTATTTTGCACATCTTTTGGTTGAACGTAACCTTCCTTTAACTTCAGCAGACCATGCTAAATCATTATTCAAGGCCATGTTTCCTAACTCCGAAATTGCTAATATGTATGGAAGTTGCAGAACCATGACAGCTGCAATAGTGAGAAGCTTGTCTAAGTCAACAGTACCTGAAATAGTCAGGTCTTCAAAATGCACCTTACTCATTGTCTACTGATAGTAGTAATGAGAAGAATAACTGCAAATTGTATCCATTGGTGTTTACTTATTCTTGTGAGAGAAAAAAAGACAGATTGTTACTCTGCTGCTTGCTTTGGGGGAATGTGATAGCATTGGAGAAGGAATATTTCACGTGTTGGATAGAGAAATTAAGATCAACATATACATAATACAGGCTTTTGGGCTTATGCTGTGTCAAGAAAATAAGGTGAAATTCTTTACGTTTCACAGAGAAATTTGCTCTGCATCTTCAGAAGAAAATCTCGACTGTCCGCGAGAAAGGCTTCTCAGACATTGGGATTTGAATTTAGACGTTATAATAGAAGTGGAAGAGGTACGTTCATTCGTCACCAGATGGCTCCCCGGATGCAGTAAAGCGCTAGCGTTCGAAGCGGAAGCTGACAGAACCATCAGAATCAGTCGGAGAGGGTCACAATAACATAACAGGTGTACACACATATGAAAGTAAGACATTGACACAAGCCTGGAATGTAACGTCTGGCGATCAGGGACATACAAATTTGGAAAACACCGAAACAAAATAACAGTAGTGAAGGGACAGGGAAGGGAACTTCCTACGTAAATCCTTAATGGCTGGCAACCCTGTATTACTTACTTGATAGCCAGTGTCCCTGTTGAAATTGATGGGATTTCTACGTATTTCCACAGCTTCCTGTATAATCCTGGACCTGTAGTGTCTAGTGTGGGGAAGAGCTCGAGCAACTTGGAACACAACATCATGACCAGACGATAGAGCGTGCTCAGCTATTGCTGATTTGTCTTGCTCGTCGAGATTCCCTATCTGTTGCTTTCCTAACCTTTTCCTAAATGATACGAGTACCAATGGACCAGCATGTTTGGCCAATGTATTACTTACCGCAAGTACAGAGAATTTTGTATACCCCAGGATGTAAAAGTGGGGACAATTTGTCCTTGGTTTTACACAGACTGTGAGTAATTTTAGTGACGGAGCCAAACACGGTTTTTATATCTTGTTTGTGGAGGACCTTGACAATTTGATTAGGCCGTGAAAGCATCAATGGCAACATTAAGATCAAGATGTTGAAATGGGAAAACTGTTTATCATTTGGTTGGAACAATGCAAATACAATGGTAGGTAAATTTAAGAGAGTGTCAGCATTTTTAAAACCAGAATCTTTCAGTGGTTGTACGAGTCTCTATATGTCTCCTACTTCACTTAGCTGCCCAGAAGGCTACTACAGTAAAATATTAGAAGAAAGTGCAAACGTGGAGACACTGTTAGTAGACATATATTTCTTAACTGAAAGAAGCTCCCAAAGAAAAGAGAAAAAGAAAAAAAAATTGAAGATGTACCAGGACCTGACCTCAAGAGCCACAAAATCTTGAAACATTTCAGCACAAGATAGTTAACTCACTGATTCAATAAACAGAGTGTTAGAACAGTGAGCGCCATTAAAACTTTTGTTTCATGTTGGTGAAGAAGGCAGAAAAAAAATAGCAATAGCGAATTTCTAGCAGTGAAAGCATTAACGGAAAATTATGTTTTTATAAACTTATTACATACATAAATCACAGATGGATACAGTGAAACAATACAGTAGACATGGAGATTATAATAGTCACAGTCATGTGAATATATATAAATACTAGCTGTAATACCCGATGTTGCCCAGTTGGTTTTTGAATGTTTACTTTTTAGTATTACCAGATAGTTATATGTAAAGTGAATTCCTTCTTGGTATATATATTTTGACCATCTATTATGTAGTTTTAGAGTTATTTAGATGTGTTTCGATTTCAAGTTTTAGATTACAAGGGCACTAGGAAAGTTTGTCAATACACAAAAACGGTTGGATGGTCACCCCTGTTATGGTGAGGGATGAAAAGAGGGGTGAAAACCGGTCTAGAAGAGAGCAAGGCACGACCTTTACACTAGTTGTTACCAAGCAGTGGGAATGAAAGCAAGTTAAGATGTCAGTGTGGTCTAAAGGTGAATATGACGCAATTATCCGCTACAGTTTTGCTCGTGGATTAACTGTTGACCAGTGCCTGGAGGAAATGACTCCTGTGCTGGGGAAAGACTGTCCACATTAGACAACAATTTTCTGCTGGTACAAAGAGTTCCAGAGGAGAAATTTTGGGGTTGAAGATGATCCTCGTTCTGGGCGACCCTCTGTATCAGTGACTGAGGAAAACATTGAAGCTGTGAGGAAAATGTTGCAGCAAGAGAGGCGGTTGACATATCGGCAGGTAGAAGAGACCCTCCGCATCCCTGCACCAGCTGTTCATTCAATTCTACACCACCATCTCCATGTTAGAAAGGTTCGTTCCCTTTGGGTGTCCCATTCACTTTCAGAGGAACAAAGGACACATCGAGTGAAATGGTACCGAGAAATGCTAAAACAGTTTGAAAATGGGACTTGGCGTAATGTCAATAGCGTCGTTACCGAGCTCGATGGCTGCAGCCACTTAAGTGCGGCCAGTGTCCAGTAATAATAATAATATAAAAGAATTTATTGGACTCCAACCTATTCAATACATTACTGGATGTTAACATTTTTAGTTAAACATCGTTAAAATGGAGACATGTTTCGCCCTCCATGTGGGGCATCATCAGTCATATCAAAGCACCTCAAAATTAAACCAGACGTCTGGTTGGAAATTATGAACAAAATATGTAAGAAAGAATACATTAAAAACACATACAAAGTCCTATCCTAAACGAAATAACAACAGACTAGTTACACCTAGTAAAATACGCTAGTGGTTTCTTAATATTAAAATGAGGTTATCATATGCACAGTATAAAAATGGAAGTAATCAAAGTCCGTATGATATTGAGTTCGATGGTAGTTCTGCGTAGTATATGCAATTGTTGGCAAGATAAAACACAATTTATAATTACTGTACACTTATTTATAATTGTTAAAATTGATGAGGTAAAACATTCCAATTTGTCTATTTGTAATTTGGCTCCAACCAAAATAATTCGCCCTAGGATTCATGAGGTAGTCAACGTTGGTCACTCTCTATTTAAATGGAGTGCACAGTGCAAGTGAACAGCTTTTGTTGATTATAAACTGAGGCTGTGCTAAGACAGAGTTAAAACAACACCAGCTTCAAATGAAGATAGTTAAAAACATCATTAGGTTCTTCCTAGTTGACTAAAAATTTGCGTATATTTTGTTGTTGAAGTGTGGGAAAGTCAGTTGTTGGTTGAATGGGCAACGGTCGAAAATGTTGTGCAGTGCAATCGGTGTTTGAGCTGTCCTACATGTGAGGGAAATCTGAAAATGGAGGATTTGTCTTAATTAGTTAAGTGAAATGACGGAAAAAGAAAAGAAACGGGAAAATCATTGAGAAATGAAAAATGTGAAAGTTAAAAATTTACCTTGAAAGCTGTTGAGCTGTTACCTAATTGTTAGGAGGTTTGTGGAGCACTGGCTGTCACTAATGTCCTGCTCCTCGTGTTGTACGTGTGACGTCTCAGAGGAGGGGAGTGGATTTGAGAAGGCGGCGCTGTGGGTATGTGATTGGCGCTTGGGGAGGAGTTGTGTGTATTGGAGGGAGAATAGGGGCGTGATGAGTTGAGAGGCTTAGTGGGGGTGCTTGGAGAGCTTGTTTTGAGGACGTTAACAAGTCTTTTGTCTTTCAGATTTAAACTATTGAGCGAAAATATTAATTGTTCGTAAAGAGGGCTTCGGTTGTCTCTTGGATCATTTAAATTCTTATTCTTATTATATTTTTGGTCCAAAAAAAATGTATAAATTTTCGAACTCGGTCATGAGCCTGCCTTTATCTAGTCTTTTTAAAATTGGAGATCTTGTTCGATTGTGGTAATAGTCCAGTCAAGATGTACATCCGTGCTTGCAAAAGGTCCGGTCGTTCTGAATTTTTTATATGTTGTTAGGACCTAAACCAATATTAGAAAAACAGATTTGCAATTTCCGAAGTGCTGTGCAAGCGGCGTTGTACCCAAAAAACCATGAAATGTTCGGACTTTTTTCAGGTTTTGCTCAATATCTCAGTGAAGGAAGGGTTTTACCGGTATCGTTACCCTATATACTTTTAAAGTAGACTAAATGTTCTACAATTTGAGACCAGATGGAGCTCTATACAGCCATTGGTTCCCAAGATACAGTTCTTCAAAAAGAGGCAATTTTTTCCAAAAAGTGAAAATTTTTCGAAATGGTAACTTATTTTGTGAAATATCTTCTGAAATACGCATCCCACGTCAATTATTATATGAAATGTAGTTGTAGTAAGGTTAATTATCTTTCATTTGAGACCAGACTGGTACCTATTGGCCTAGTGGTTCTCTCAAAAATGGAGGATAACCAAAATAGTCGTAAGTGGGTTTTGGGGGGAAATTCAAATAAACTGTTCTCAGGTGTTTTTATGGTTTTATTTATTAAAAAGTTAAAAATTTTATTGTTAAAAAATTGTTTGATGAAAAAAGAAAAAGATTATATACCTACATACTAAAATGCTTGCACAAACATCATGGTACCTACTATAAGGACAAATTACATTTACACAATAAACAAAACTAATAAAAATAATGTAGGAATTGTGTTTTGGTTGCCAAATCATGCCTTTCTTTTTATCTTAGATAGCCCGGGCTTCAGCTGGCACGAATATGGTGTCTCGATGACACTAGGAGAGGACGCTTGGAGAGGCGCCCAGTCTGTAGTCGGGTCATCTTCATCATCTGAGCATTTCAGCTCCACATCCGGAACGTTAATGCATAATTTACCACCGCATGACTGGCAGAAGACTGAGCATTGGAGCCCAGCCTTTCTGCACGAGCAGCTCCCACAGCACTCTTTCTTGCACTTATATGAAATTTTTCGAGGAAGAACAGGAGGTGCGGGATCCATGGTGGTGGGGATGGGGGAGAGTCCTTGGGAAGAGAACTTCCACCCCCAATCAGTGGGATTCAAGTTGATTCCCCGCCACTTCTGCACTTGGAGTTAGCACCTTGCTGCATGGTGGCCTGCGGCATCTTCTGTTGGTGGCAAACGGGCGAGGTTTATGCTCGTTGAAGTGACAAACGTCTTATATCTCCGGAAATCCAAAGTATCTATCGCGATGTCACCCCCATACAGAGCCACAAAGCACTTGATGCCCGCTTCTCTCCTGGTTTGTGGGGTGGAGTCTGGCCGAAGGAATATCTCCACTTGCTCAGCAAGTGGTTCACTCTTGCTCAGGACTGTAGTGATTTTGGTCTTTCCTTGGCCAAACGGTGCTGAGGGGGTATCGCACCCGGTAAATGCGTGGGTGAATAGTACCGTCCCTGGTGATCGCTAAGAGTCCTGGTGGTTGTAGGAGGTCGTAGAGTAATGACAGCAACCAGCCTCGCCCTTCGTTCTCTTCTGACGGTAGATGTTTTTCTCGTCAGCGCCTAAACCATTGAGAAGAACGAGCAGGTCGACTTACTCTCCAACTATGACGACCCGATCAGCTACTGTTCTTTTTTAAAGCGCTGTCATGACGATCCCTTGATCCGCATCTTTTTCGGCAGCAGCCACTTCTACTCCTTTCTGAAAGGCGTCACAAAGAAGAGTTATTAGGCGTCTCTTGTAGTTCTCATTGCCCAATACATGCTCTTGATCAATTTCAATTACTGTGAATTCATCGATCGTCAATTCGAAGCTGGAATGAGCTGCGTAGCGCCGGAGTCGTTCCGCAGTTTTGGTGGGGTGTTTTTGTAGCATCTTCGGGGTAGCCGTCAGGAACGACGGAGACGTTCTTCCCAAAGTGGTTACGGACGTAGATGGTATAACGCACCAAAAGTGATCGAACTGTGCTCTTCCGCTGCCACACGACCTTGTGCAAGAGGTAGCCACCATCCAAAACGACATGAGTGCAGGCAGCTATCGGCGTGTATCTGGAAAGAGGAGTGAAGGCAGAGTACAGAGTGGATTTTGTGCCCTTGCGCATCCTCTGTTCATTGAACATAGACATCGGGAACTGGGCCAACTCATACTTGAAGTCATCCTTTAAATCCTAAGGACATTTCAGTAAACCACTACTGATAGAAAGCAAAATGCCAGTTTTAGGAAATGGGGGGTGGAGAGCAAACCAGTTTTTGAGTTTTTCCACATCACCGTTATCTCAGACAATTCTAAAAGGTCTCATGTCTACATGCTGCTCTCCAGTAGGTTATGATATGCTGCAAAAACTTTCAAGTTCTTCACATATGTTTACCACAAACACCATTCCTCTTGTCCACCTTGCCAGCACACTGTCGGAGATTCCACTTCCTTGGGTCAACCCACCGTAGGTCTTCATGGATCACACCAGCTTCTGTTTAGTTGTTAGGTCTGGCCACAACCCAGATAAAAACTTGTCAGACCGGCGAATGGTGAATGATCCTTTTGTGAACATGTCGTATTCACTTTTATCCATCAGTTCTTGTAGAGCTATCATATCCTAAAGGTAGAGGTGCGCGCCCGTAGCGTACAAAATACGTCCAGCTGAGTGGACAAAAGGGAGCATCTTGTGGACAGTGTACAAATGAAGGTTCCAATAAAAAATAAAACCATAAAAATACGTTAGAACAGTTTATTTGCATCCCCCTCCCCCAAATCCACCTATGACTGTTTTTGGTTATCTGCCGGTTTTGAGAGAACCGCTGGGCTTACAGGTACCACTCTGGTCTAAAATGAAAGATAATTAAATTTACTACAACTTCATTTCATATAATAGTTGATTTGGGATGCTTAGTTTAAAAGATATTCCACAAAATAAGTGACCATTTCGAAAAAATTAACTTTTTGGAAAATATTGCCTGTTTTCGAAGAACTATATGTTGGGAACCAATGGCTGTATAGAGCTCGCCCTGGTCTCAAATTGTAGCAAATTTAGTCTACTTTGAAACTGTGTAGAGTGACTATACCGATCAGACCCTTCCTTCACTGATATATTGAGCAAAACCTGAAAAACGTCCGAAAATTTAATGGTTTTTTTGGGTACACTGCCGCTCGACAGCACTTCAGAAATTGCAAATCTGGTTTTTTAATATTGGTTTAGGTCCTAACAACATATGAAAAATTCAGAACGACCCAACCTTTTGCAAGCACGACCCCCTTTCCATGTTTAACTTGACTGGACTATAAAGCTATGTCCGGTGTCTTTCATATGGATGCTCATGGCTGAGTGTTTATTGTGCTTTTGGGCATTGAAATGTTCTGCATATCTAATTGCAAAGCTTCTACCAGTTTGACCGATATATGAACTGTTACATTCAGCACATTTCAGTCTATAAATGCCAGAGCCCGAAAATTTATTGTTGTCCGAGTTTATCTTATTGTGGTTGAAAAATAGCTTTTGATTAGAATTATGGGTCTTATAGGCTACCCTAATATCATGTTTTTTTAAAGGGGTAGCGATTTGATGTATAATGGGGTTAATGTAGGTGAATGATGCATATTTAGGCTTATTAATTTTTATTGGGGAGAGGTTTGTGGCCAATTTTAATTTCACTTTATTGATTATTTTCTGTATGATTGAGGGGTTGTATCCATTGAAAACAGCTATTTCTTTTATGGTACTTATTTCTTTTTTTAAATTGACGGTTGACATGGGAATTTTTAACGCTCTGTACACTAAACTGTAAAATGAGGCTTGTTTGTGCGATTGTGGGTGAAGAGAATTTTGTTTTATGGTTGTGGGAGTGAATGAAGGTTTTCTGTGAATCTGGAAATCGAAATTGTTTGAGGTCCTGGTGATTGTAATGTCTAAAAAATTGATGAAATTATTGTCCTCATCTTCTTTAGTAAACTTGATGCAATTGTCAAGGCTGTTTAAGTAAGTTAGTATGTTTACACTATTATTGCAGCTTTTGTCTATTATTGCTAGTGTGTCATCGACATAGCGTAGCCAAAGACACAAACCGTTAATGCTGTTTGTTATTTTACTATTTTCGAGGTTGTCCATATAAATTTCGGCGAGTATTCCCGAAATGGGATCACCCATGGCTAGACCTTCTTGTTTGTATATCTTATTATTGAACGTAAAATAATTGTTATGAAGGACGAAAGTTAGTAATTGTAAGCATTCTTCTATTTCTAACTGACTTAAGGTGCTGTGTTTAGAAAGATTAGTTTGTATGATTTCGATAGTTTTTTTTAGCGGGAATGTTCGAGAACATATTGGTAATGTCAAATGAGCACATTATGTGATTAGGCTGCAAATTAAATTTATTTAAAGTTTCGCATAATTCTATTGAGTTTTTAATAGGGTGTTTATTGTGAAATGTGAAGTGTTTCTTAAGGAATTTTTGGAGGAACTGAGAAGTTTTGTACGTTGGGCTATTTCGGCTATTTATGATGGGTCGAATGGGAACGTCATTTTTATGTATTTTTGGCAGTGATCTGACGGTGGGTAATTTGGGATTCATATTGATGAGTTTTTGATGTTCGTGTTCATTAAATAAGAAAGGTGAATATTTTAGGATTGTTTTTAAATTACGCTGAGTTTTTAAGATAGGATCTTTTGAAATTATTGAGTAAGAATTATCGGAAAAGAAATCTTCCGTTTTTTGGACGTAGTCGTGTTTATTCTACCAATATAAATGGTCCGTTATTGGACATTATAAATTTTCCAGCTAGCTCATTCTTGGTTGCCAGCGTTTCGCCCTCGTGTGCTAGGGTGGGCTCATCAGTTGGTACCTAGCACACCTACCAATACGCTGGCTAGTGCATACCGTGGAGGCCACTGCGTAGGCTAACTGGAGCCACCGGCAGTGCCAATGCACTAAGAGACTTTGTCTCATCACTAAAAATTGATGCCTGCTTGGCCATCAGATGATATAGATGTTAATTCCCATAGGGAATCTGAAATATTTGTCCTGAATGAGCAAATTTATAATACCAATATAAATGGTCCGTTATTGGACATTATAAATTTTCCAGCTAGCTCATTCTTGGTTGCCAGCGTTTCGCCCTCGTGTGCTAGGGTGGGCTCATCAGTTGGTACCTAGCACACCTGCTCATTCAGGACAAATATTTCAGATTCCCTATGGGAATTAACATCTATATCATCTGATGGCCAAGCAGGCATCAATTTTTAGTGATGAGACAAAGTCTCTTAGTGCATTGGCACTGCCGGTGGCTCCAGTTAGCCTACGCAGTGGCCTCCACGGTATGCACTAGCCAGCGTATTGGTAGGTGTGCTAGGTACCAACTGATGAGCCCACCCTAGCACACGAGGGCGAAACGCTGGCAACCAAGAATGAGCTAGCTGGAAAATTTATAATGTCCAATAACGGACCATTTATATTGGTATTATAAATTTGCTCATTCAGGACAAATATTTCAGATTCCCTATGGGAATTAACATCTATATCATCTGATGGCTAAGCAGGCATCAATTTTTAGTGATGAGACAAAGTCTCTTAGTGCATTGGCACTGCCGGTGGCTCCAGTTAGCCTACGCAGTGGCCTCCACGGTATGCACTAGCCAGCGTATTGGTAGGTGTGCTAGGTACCAACTGATGAGCCCACCCTAGCACACGAGGGCGAAACGCTGGCAACCAAGAATGAGCTAGCTGGAAAATTTATAATGTCCAATAACGGACCATTTATATTGGTATTATAAATTTGCTCATTCAGGACAAATATTTCAGATTCCCTATGGGAATTAACATCTATATCGTCGTGTTTATTCATTAGGACTACGGTATTGCCTTTGTCGGCTTTCGTTACTATAACATTATTGGTGTGGGTGGTTTTTTTTTTCATTTTTTAACTTGTAGGAATTGAAAAACATTTTGTCATTGAACTTTCGCTCTTTTTTTTTTTGCTATCAACCAGCCTTTGGGCTGAATACCCAACAAACATACATACATACATACATACATACATACATACAGTGGCTTTACGTCACACCGACACAGATAGGTCTTATGGCGACGATGGGATAGGAAAGGCCTAGGAATTGGAAGGAAACGGCTGTGGCCTTAATTAAGGTACAGCCGCAGCATTTTCCTGGTGTGAAAATGGGAAACCACGGAAGACCACCTTCAGGGCTGCCGACAGTGGGATTCAAACTTGCTACCTACCGAATGCAAACTCACAGCCGCGCGTCCCTAACCGCACGGCCAACTCGCCCGGTGCACTATAATTTGCTTTGAAGGTTGGCATTTCTGAACATGGTTACTAATACAGCACCAAGTTTCTCACTAAATGTTACAATGCAATTTCTCTTGAAGTCCATTGGCAACAGTACTTTGTTTTGTTTGTTTGCTTGCATGTATATTTCTAATAATCTATCTATATATATAAAATTTTTAGTGATCTGTACATTGCTCAGAATTTGAAGAGAATGGTATTTCTGTATTGGTCATATCCATAGTAACAAGAAAATGTACTTTTTACTTTTTCGTAACTTCTGTCTGTCTGTCTGTCTGTCTGTCTGTCTGTCTGTCTGTCTGTATATATGTATGTATGTATGTGCACGCATCACGAGAAAACGGCTGAAGAGAATTTAATGAAAATCGGTATATAAAGTTGGGAGATGAGCCGCTACACTCTAGGCTATAAATAATTTTATTCACGCTGAGTGAAATGGTAGTTTAGGGGAAGGCCTTAAATTTAATTATCGAATATTTATATCATTGGCGGTCCTATCGATAAATACTGTATAACTAAAGTTATATAGAATTAAATTTCCAATCAATTATGTCTTATACATTTTTACCGTACCGGCTCTGATAACACAGATATTAATGAATTTGTACTTTTGTTGCTAAGTCCATATCAACGCCGAGCTACAAGAAAATGGGTTAACAGAATTTAATGAAAACTGCTATATAGAGTCGGGGAATAAGAAACTACGGTCTAGGCTGTAAATAATTTTATTCGCTCGAGATGAACTGGTAGTTCAGGGGAAGGCACCTAAGATTTAATTTTAAAATACCGGTACCTATGTTATTGGTGCTATCGAAAAGTACTGCGTAACAAAAGTTATAGACAATACTGTACCATTTCATTGCCCTGGTCATTTAGAATCGCGACATTGAAATCGTCATTTGGCGAGAATAGTGGTAAAGTTCCGTAAATCGTGCGGCAGAAAGTTCGAAGTAATGAAATACAGACTAATGGAATCCATGTGGCCGCTAACATAAGGGAAAATATACAGGCAAACGGAATCCAGGTAACCGTGATATAAGAAAAGTTCACTATAAACCAACAGTATAGTAATGGGAAGGAGCAGTTCACCTGTGGGAACTAGTTCATTTACTCTCGCTCCCAAGAAAGAACTACTTCATGAACTACTTCACCAACTACTTCAAAATGTTTAACTTTCCCGCTAGACTACTCTGCAACCGCTGAAGTAGTTCGTCAGCGAACAAGTTCTTTCCCATTCCCTTCACACTCGTGAAGTTCTACAGTTCGAGAAGTAGTTCTCGAGAGACGAGTAAACACTTCACAGTTCGTGGGAGTGAAGTAGTTCACGAGAACTAGTTCGTTCGCGAACTACCCATCACTACAACAGTAGGAACATTCGAAGATCGTAAAAAGGAAGAATATACACAGAAGATTTCAAGAAGCTACTGTATAAAGAAATAGCAGGTTTTAGAGAGAAGATACTAACATTATCGGAAGAATTAACAAAAATACGAAGTCCAAATGTTATATTTCTCGTAAAGATATAGGGTCATAGGCAAATTACACTGCAATTCGTGTTGTTAAAACTGCAATAGTTGAATTTGCGTCATCATATTCTCCTCATAAGATCCTAAAGAATATAAGAAGGCTTTATAACTATGGAGACCGTGGAATTAATGTTATGTTTGTCTATGTTTTACATGCATGTACGTGAAAACGCTGTGATGGCCTGCTAAATAGAGATGGGATTGGCGACAGACGGGAACCGAACCGGCCTTGCCCGACAACACAAATCCAGCGATCAAGACTCGGAGATGCCTCAAGGGCCCCATACACGCGCAGACTTAGTCGGAGGTAAGTCTGCACAAACCAGTCTCTTCAGACATGTCTCTGTGTGTATGGCCGATAAGTCTGCCGACAAAAAGTCTGCAGGCAAGTCTCTGACATTCTAGCGCTGCTTGAATTCAGCCGGAGACTTTGCGACTAAAGCGCCATCTCAGAGTTGCGGCAGAAAATGTAAATGTGGTAACCTACAAATATGAAAACTGAAATTTATTTTTTGCGCGTCCTTTTCGTGCAGGGCACTAAATTGTGTCCAAATAACAACTCATCTTCTATACCGACTATCTAATTAATTTAGATCGTATACATTTTTCAACCATCAGAAGCCCATAATCTTAAACAGAAAACAGCTGAGCGTGACGTATTCAACTTCCTCGGTAAATAGTCATTTAGTCTGAGCGTGTGTGGACAACTGCATACTTCCGACTTACCTCCCGGAGGCAAGTCTGTGCAGGTAAGTATTCCAGAAGTCTGCGCGTGTATGGGGCCCTTCAGATATAAACCAGAGATGATCGCCACATAAGAGGACGAAATGACAGCAGTCCCAGCCCAAAACACAGGCAGAATAAGATAAGTTTAAAAGCTGTATTTTTCAAAAGTAGATATTTGTGTAGTATCATATAGTAATTTGTTGGTTGTGTTGATGTAAGGAATGGATCGATGTATCTTCGAGAGATGACTTATAAAGATAGTTTCATCGCGAACGTATTGATAATGCTGTTCAGATGAAGGTGTTTGGTAATCTTCAAAAGCAGATAAGAACTTCCATATGTAGGAAATGTCGCATTCGCCAATGAAGCACTATAATAACATCTTGTCAGTCGATTTTCAAAGAGTTATGCCATAATCTAGCCGTTCAAATGTACTTGGAGTAAGTAAATACCGGTAATGCAGATCGAATCGTAGGTTACCTAGATCATCATTAACACCAACTTATTGCCAAACGTGAATAAATATGGGTTATATTTATACATATATATTTAGACAAATCAAGTGCATATTGTCAGAAATAGATGTTGTCGATCCATAATATTGTAATTTCATTGAGATATGGAATTATTCAAATCGAGCGTTACATTGAATAGATCAAATGAAGTTTATGTATGCGGTGATGCAAGGATATGATGGAAATATGAGATAGGGAGTGCGAATAATAAATAATAGATATCCTTGAATATTTGTTTGGGGAATGATAATAAATGGAAGGTCGTTTGAGGAAAGTATCTCACGTATAAGTAATTAATGAGAGTGTATGTAACGTAGTGTAGAATTAAGGTTTTATTTAATGCTTAAAGCGACGTAACCTCGAATAATCTATATGTGACGTATTGACAAATTGAAGATGGGTTTACAGGATGTTAATGAGGTATGGTCATCGGAAATTAATCTCAGTTAACCTGCGACTCGGGCTATTATGGCAACCTCAAAGAAAATTTCCACATCCTATTTGATATTTAAGTTGATTTGAGCTGAAACACTAGATTAGTGTCGGCAGGTATGAAATTAGTGTCATCGTAACGTTAGCTAATCACTATTAATGGCTTAGGAACTGTCATCTAAGGTATTCCTTGACTTATTGCAAACATATAATTGAATTTATTAAGCGGTGCGACATATTATAATCTGAATGCAAATGTGTTGAGCTATCTTGAAGATTTTACAGGTTTCATAGGAATATTTTGATCACATCTAGTCATGAATAATGATATATATATGTGTGTGTGTTTATATATATATATATATATAGGCTATATATATATTAACGTAGGTAGCTATTACGAGCTACAATCATGAAACATTTCTTATTCTGCGTGTGTTTTCTGAAAGATAAAGTTAGTTGAAGAGCCCAGAGAGATAATTAAGCTTACTTACCAAAAGTTAAAAAAAAAAAAAAAAAAAAAATATTCTCGGATTCTTAAGTTTGAAACTTTGTAAAATATCAATAACCGAAACTGGATGTTTGTCAGAACTCGACTTTCTGCTGGAATTTCACGAGAATTTGACTTTATTCATGAAAGTTTCACTATTATTTTACTCTTGTTGTGTCATTTACACAATTTCAAGCTAATTCATTAATCTAATTAATTTATAAATGTCAATATAAAGAACTATACAATTATAATTTTTTTTTAATAAGAGAATGAAAATATGAAGATAGATTGTAATTCATGAAAAGTCAGGATGAATTCATCAAACAATCTTAATCCATGAAAAATTTTAGGAGAAGAATTATTTGGTAGGACGAGACCATAGGTAATAATGAGGCAGTTTTTTTTTTATTAATTATCATGGACTTCAAGGACTAGTTCAAGATTTTTTTTTTGTTTGGATGAAATACCAATGTACATACAAAATATTTAGAAAACATTTAGCTCATCTGAAAATATGATATAATTTTGAATAAATATCAATAATTTAGAATTTAAGCGATTTTATATTATTTATAGATTATAAGATTAATTTAAGGTAATATCTTACCTGATGATGGTAACTAATTGAGTTTGAAACCGAGTCTTTGTGACCAAAATATTCCAATCGATGTTCGCATATAAAGAAAGGTAGAGAAGGTAATCCCAGTCGGATTCACGGTAAAAAAAATGCTGATGTAACTTATTCCCTGAAATATTGTTCGAACATTGAATTTTCTTGATTGCTGAGTAGGACCGAAAGGTGGTATAGGCACTGTAGCACGGCTCTAGATAAATAGTCACCCATAAGAACGGTGCAAGAAAGGAAATTGTTGCCCACTCATAGAGCTTGAAAGGAGAAAGACGCCGCGGGACTAAGCGTTCGATTCAGGAAAAAGGTAGTCGCCCACTCATGGCAAGAAAATTTTCCATACTTCGGCTCAATACAATTTCTGATCATGTATGTTTCATTCATTTTACTGTACTGACTATGATAGAGGGCTATTTCAGAAGGCCTACAATATCAAAAGCGCATAACACTGATCAACAATAACTTTACATTGACCATTGTTTGTTACTGATCAACAATAACTTTACATTGACCATTGTTTCATGTGATTGTGATGTTCTTCATTTCTTATGGTGCCGCTCAACTCCGATAGATGGGTTACTACTGCAAACCGCGTACAGCCCGACTGATAATTGGCAGGAAATAGCTGGGGAGTTGGAAAACTTTCTTCTTTAGCATGCCATTCCTCTGGTTCATGTAGCCTCCGTCGCTCAGATGGCAGCGCGTTGGCATCTCACCGCTGGTTACCGTGGTTCAAATCCCGGTCACTCCATGTGAGATTTGTGCTGGACAAAGTGGAGGCGGGACAGGTTTTTCTCCGAGTACTCCGGTTTTCCCTGTCATCTTTCATTCCAGCAACAGTCTCCATTCTCATTTCATAGCATCTATCGGTCATTAATATATCAATGGGAGTGGTGACTCTGTCGTACTAACAGCCTATATATATGCTTCGTTCATTACATCCCTGACCCGGTCAGTGACTGGAAAACAGGTTGTAGGTTTTCATTTTCATTTTCCTCTGGTTCATACATTTTCTAATACTGCAGGTACGTAACACACTGGTTCATCAGAGTATTCCCGCTATTCGATCCCTACTCTTGACGCGCTGTTTTGAATGAGCTGTATGCATACTTATGGCAGAGGCTCACTTAGTAGTAGTAGTAGTAGTAGTAGTAGTATGACCTGGTCTAGAATTACAATTTAAGCCTATTTCAAATTATAGCACCACATTTCACTAAATAACTCAAAAGTCAACCCTGAAAAGAGCTGTTTCTTAGGAAAAGCTTCTTCCTCTTATTTATTAAATTCTTTTATTAAATTCTATATTCATTTAATTCCAAATTAGCATTGAAGAGGGGGCTTCTCCTCGGCTTGGAGGAAAAAATTGCCTCCAAGTCAGGTTTTTACATTGCCAGTGTAGTGAATTGAGATTTTCCGACTCATCGGGTACTCCTCGGAAACAGATTAGTAAAAGGGCATAGTTTATGCCTTGGGACTCTTCACTATTCGCCTTCCCCCCGCCCTCGCCCCGCACCGCCGAAAAAAGATGAGTGTTCACGGATCAGAGCTGTCTGCGACTTGGTCATTCCAGCATAGTACTGTTCGTTAAAAGTGAGAAAGTGCGTGGTCTTTCATTTGATGGAGTATTTGATATGAAAGCATTGCTTTTAATCGCGCCATTCCTACTGACGTCATTGCAATGACCTATGTTCATTTCAGTTGGAAAAACCACTAAGACAGTCTTTCTGAGGATATAAAATGGCTGGTGGAGAGTGAGTGTCTGCCATTATAATAAAAACTCCCCAACCTGGTGGTGACTGATGGTAGGCAAGCGGGCCTATCATTACAACGAAAATTCCCTAACACAGTCTTCATATGAGAAAAGACGTTTGGTGACTTCCCCGTCACGTTTCTAGGGTAACATTAAGAGCTATGCAATTTAATACAATCTTGCTCACAATGTGTACACTACCTAGCCTAGAATTCTGTATACAATGTAGAATTCCTTAGCGACGCACAGGTACATCAGCTAGTATTTAATAAGGAAGTGTGTTGCAATTAATTCTATGGGCTTATTATATTTTTTTTTTACAAATTACTTAGATGTTTTTCAAAACATATTTTAAAATTTAATTTTTGCAGTATTTTAAAACTAAGATCACAGAGCATGCAGTCAAATTATTTACACATGATACAACTAATAATAAATAATCAACATATTATGAGACATATTTGGGAAGTAGGAAGTAAAAGGATGGGGGGGGGGGGGTCATGGCTATATTTTTACAGGAAAAATAACTAGTGGTGCACTAGACACTTCAAAATAATAAACCAGACTTGAATTGGCATACCTTCACTGGGTGAGTTTGCCGTGCGGTTAGGGACGGGCAGCTGTGAGCTTGCACCTGGCAGATGATGGGTTCGAACCCCACTGTCATTCCTTCCCATTCCTGAGCCTTTCCTCTCCCATCGTCGCCATAAGACCTATCTGTGTCGGTGCTACGTAAAGCAAATAGCAAATATATATATATATTGGCACACCAGTCTGAAAAGGTTAACTGTCACTGGTCTACTATAATCAGAGAATATGGTTTGGTGGTTGTATTTTTGACATTTGTTTCATAAACTTTGAAGAGTTGTTAGATTGATTTTGAAAATGTTCGATTCCCACAGAACTTGAACTAGAGATCTTCGGTTTATGGCCTATACAAGTCAAACATTTTTTTTTTTTTGCTAGGGGCTTTACGTCGCACCGACACAGATAGGTCTTATGGCGACGATGGGATAGGAAAGGCCTAGGAGTTGGAAGGAATTGGCCGTGGCCTTAATTAAGGTACAGCCCCAGCATTTGCCTGGTGTGAAAATGGGAAACCACGGAAAACCATCTTCAGGGCTGCCGATAGTGGGATTCGAACCTACTATCTCCCGGATGCAAGCTCTCAGCCGCGCGCCTCTACGCTCACGGCCAACTCGCCCGGTCAAACATTTTTAGCTTAGGAACTTAAGTTGTATAGCTTCATCATTAATTTTGTTTAGTTATGCTTGTAACTGTCTATAGGCCTATATTACGTTCTCCTCTGTGATGCTTGTGTATTTTTCTGAAATGAGAGAGAACAGCTAGGCCATGGTTGTTAATAATAGAAACACCGGGCGAGCTGACCGTGCGCGTAGAGGTGCACGGCTGTGAGCTTGCATCCGGGAGATAGTGGGTTCGAATCCCACTATTGGCAGCCCTGAAGATGGTTTTCCGTGGTTTCCCATTTTCATACCAGGCAAATGCTGGGGCTGAACCTTAATTAAGGCCACGGCCGCTTCCTTCCAACTCTTAGGCCTTTCCTATCCCATCGTCGCCATAAGACCTATCTGTGTCGGTGCGACGTAAAGCCCCTAGCAAAAATAATAATAATAATAATAATAATAATAATAATAGAAACAGAAGTGCATTGACGAAAGGCTATACAGAAATTGCAGAGGGGACCTTCTCAAATCCTATTGACCTGAAGAGAGACTGTGTGTTGATAGCTCATCGACTATAGATTACCCAGGTCTATTTTCAATAGGATGTTGGTGTTAAAGATTTGATACTCCAGGTTTCTAAACCAATCTGTTCTCCCCACTGGAGTCTAGACACAACTGGAACAGTTTTTATGCATTGCTCTCCACAACCTTTTCTTCTCCGAGTTCCCCCCACACCTTTCCTCTGTTGACATTATCGTATACTTCCACTAGATTAAGGAATGCCATCTTCAGATCTTTTCCATATTCCCACTGGCTTTCTGTCTATAATCTCATGGCAAATATAGGGTGTATCGTTGACTTGCCCTGTTGAAAGCCATACTGCTCTTCTTCTAGATTTCTCTCCACCCTTCCTCTCACCCTCCTTTCTGTTGTTCTTTCCAAAATGTTGGCTGATTGTGACAACAGTGTTATTCCTCGATAGTAAATTGTCACATACCTTCCTATCGCCTTTCTTAAATAGTGGTATTATTGCTCAATTACACCAATCATCAGGTACTTGCTTTTTCCTCCATTTACACCTTAGTGGCCTATATAACCAATGTAGACCAATAGATTCTGCTACCTTTATCATTTCCACACACATTTCATCCATCCCTGCTGCTTTTCCTCTTTTCATTTGTTTAATAGATTGCAATATCAAACTCCGTTTCCAGATCGTCCTCATTTACCACTACACTCTTTTCTGTATCATTTCTTACATTCAGGAGTTTATCATAGTAATCTTTTCACCTATTCTTTATCTCCCCTGGGTTTGTTATCACATTTCCTCTCTCTTCCTTCACTTGTTTTGTGTAGATTTTTTTCTTTTTGCTTATTTTTTATAAATCCATGCAACATCTTTTTACCACCATTTACATCCATTTCCAACTCTTGTGTGAATCTCTCCCAACATTTTTTCTTTTCCTCTTTTACCACTTCTTTACTCTTACAGTACTTTTAATTTCCTGATAATTGATCTTACTTCCTTCTTTCCTATCTATGTTACATTCATGCCATGCTTTCTTCTTTCCTTTAACAACCTCCTTCACTTTTCCATTCCACTAAGGTGTCTCCATTTCCTTCACTCTTTCCAAAGTTCTGCTGCAAATATTCTCTGCACAGCTTACAGATGTGTTTTTAAATTTGGTCCATTCTTTTTCCACATTTTCCTTATCTGATACAGGGATGTGCTGTTTTAATTCCTCCTGAATTCCTTTTATCTTTTAATTTCCATACTTTTATTTTTTTCTGTCCTATTTCTTTTACTCTGACAATTTTACCTATTTTCAAATTTTGCTACCACTACTCAATGGTCTCCATCAAACACCTCACCTGATAAAGCTGTTACATCCATTAACTGTTTACAATTAGTTTTCTCAACCAAAAAATAATCAAGAACTGTTTTTGTCCTTCTTTCACTCCACCAGTATCTAGTATCTCTCTCCTATCATTCTTTTTAAACCAAGTGTTGCCTACAGTCATTCAGTTTCTCTCACAAAAGTCAATTAACTTATTTCCCTTGCTGTTTTTTTTTTAATTCAAAAGGTCCAATCATTTATTTTTCAATTGTCATTTCCAACCTGCGCGTTGAGGTCTCCCATGACTATCACTTCTACATCAGCGATTACTTCCTCAAGTGTCTCAAAGAATTCCTGTATATTTTCCTCACTGTTTCCAGTTTGGGGTGCATAAACTTGGATGAAGTCCTTCACTCCTCCTTCAGTATACTCTGATTATTCTGTTACTAACGTAGTCTACCATATCCACATTTTCATCCAGGGTTTTGTTAACAATTGCTTCTACTCCATTCTTTGCCTCGAGTCCTCCACTCCAGTATAGGGTGTATCCCCTACTTATCTTCTTCACTCCCTTTCCCTTCCACTTGACCTCACTCAGTCCCATCATTGCAACATTCTCTTTCTCCATAAAGTCAGTCAACTCTCCTCACTTTCCTGTCAGGGTCATAACATAAATTATTCCCATGTTCACAATATTGCTTGCTGGTTGGCCGCTTATCACAGCTACTCCAACGTAAGAACTGCGCGTCATTTGCAGGGTACACCCGAACATTTTCCAAGGATGATATTTACCATCACTCATTTTGAGGCTATTGTTACGATGGGGTCGCTACTCCCAAAGACATTTTAGAGGTACTGCGAGCAATTATTCGGGCCACCCCTTACAGAGGGAACAGATTCTCTTGCAGCCACCCTTAACATGGTATATAAATGCTTGAATAGTGTACTTACACTATTCCCTGAGTACTGGGCTGCCTTTTCCACAACCTCCACCATTCTAAAGTCCATCTTCTCTGCTGTAGATTCCGTTGAGGTCTTGACGCATAATCCTGAGCTGGGACCCTTACCAGATGATACACACCAGGTCAGGGTGCTCTGGGACTCACATAGGCACGCCACTCCCTAGGCAGGGCTGCCTCCAAAGAGGGTCCCTACCTGGTACCAAGTTATGCTGTGTCTTATGTTGTGATAATGCACCAGTAATGGTTTTAGTGGAGTTGCAGGTATGCTGAAAACTGATATGCCCAATCTCTTTGTCGCTGGATATGCCATTTATTAATTTGGCTGCAGAAAAGGGAGCATCATGTCTGTCATTCTGGATTGATGATTATTTGATAGACATACATTATTTTCTGCAAAGAAGTACTAAGAGGAAAGAGAAACTGAAATAATTTCAGGAACTGTGCAGTGTCGAGACAAGGAAATTTTTAAAATGTGTGCACACATTGTCTTTCTGTGGGCAAATGTTTATCCAGACTTTTGGAACAGTGACAGCCTGTGTCCAGCCCAGAGTCCTGCAGCCAGACCCACCGTGCAGCACTTCAAACCCACGGGCTCCGGAAGCCCAGCCCGTGCAGTGCCGTTCTCTTCTGACGCGGCAGCGTACTGGCCCACAGCACTGGGCTCATAGAGCCCACCGCACTGGGCGGGCCCAGTAGAATAACCTTGTGTACTTCTCCACAATAACATGTGCGCCGTGCATAATGAAATATTCGCGTCGCTCTACCATTCGGATCGTTCTCTCTACGAATTCCCGTACGCTAATAACATATTTTAAAGTAGGCTAATCACATTTGGAAATTAAACGGTAGAGATATCTCCTGCACTGTAATAATAATAATAATAATAATAATAATAATAATTGTAAACAAACAGAAACTTTATTATAAACTAATATTCGTCTGCAATTGACACCAAATTAACTGAAAATGAATCTAAATAACACGAAGCATATTCATAGGACTTCATTCGCGTTTACCTCAAAATAAAATACAAACAGAAATGACGTGCAATATGCCAACAACACAAACAAACCTAAAAATAGCTTTTACTTAGTGTGCGTAGTTTATTGGTCATTGTTAATTGTGGTGGAATGGAATTACTGTGAATGAAAAGAAGAGCATCAGCAATCGTCTGGTTGTAGAAGAGAATGAAGCCCGCTGAACTGAAATTTATCTCTGAAGCTAAACGTGATGCTTGCATACATATTACTTTCTTAGCGATCTGGTGAAATTTTGGATAGTTTTGTCCATTTGTTCTCCAATAGGACGGTATATCCATCTTCTTCCATTCCATAATTTTGCTTTAAATATCTTTCCAGCACATCTGTTGGAATAGGAGCATCATGAACGTCAGTCCACGAAGAAAACCTCATTACTTTGACAGGTTGTGGCATAGTCGTGGAGTGCGATGACACGGAAACATTAGAATGCTCGTCATTCAAGCACACCTCGTTCAACGTAAGTTTTTTATCTAATCATAAAAAGACAAAATCCTTTAACTCCTTTAACTTTTACTAATATAATAAAGATAATAACAATAATGCTATTTGCTTTTACGTCCCACTAACTACTTTTTCAGTCTTCCGAGACGCCGAGGTGCCGGAATTTAGTCCTGCAGGAGTTCTTTTACGTGCCAGTAAATCTACCGACACGAGGCTGACATATTTGAGCCCCTTCAAATATCACCGGACTGAGCCAGGATCGAACCTGCCAAGTTTGGGTCAGAAGGCCAGCGCCTCTACCATTTGGGCCATTCAGCCCGGCATACAATAAAGAGAGAGCGCGAATTTTGTTAGTTTGTGTATATCTGGAGGGTAATCTAAGAAACTACTGGACCGATTCTAAAAATCCTTTTTTAAATGTAAATATACATTATCCCTGAGAGACATGGGGTGTATTTTATTTTCAAAATAATTCGAGGTGGGGGGGGCGATGGGGAAGATATCAAAATAATAGGCTAATATAGGCGAAATATCGAATTAGTCGTGCAACGAGGAGACTAAGCTCATTTTAACCCCCTTGACCCAAAGAATAAATCTCGGTATGCCCTATGGGCCCGAAAACCATGTTTTAAGGCCCTAAAACCGACCGTTGTGGAGATATTGGCGCCACACTACCCCTGCTCTCGGAATTGGATAAGGAAATGAACTGCTGTAACCATGGCAACGCCAGCTCCAGGATTCTACAGCAGCAAGATTATGCGTGTACGTTTGGGCATAGCTGCCAACCAAAATTTGTACACATAATCGCTGAGCATATTTACAATATATCTCGAAAACTTCACATGTTACAGACGTGAAGTGGTATTTATAGTCTCTTTTTAAAATAAAGAGACATGTATTATTTTGTTTTCGAAAAAGACACTTAAGGAGGGGGGGGAGGGGGCTGGCATGAATTCTTAAGATGAGCATATCTACAGCATTTATCAAACAAATAACACGTTACAGATGTGAAAATTTATATTTTTAAAATTTAAAAAATTAAAAAAACAGGTATTATTTTGTTTTTGAAAAACCACTTAACGTTGGGGGGGGGGGTTAAAAGGGACTGAAAAGGGGGTTGAATTAATTTTATTAGGTTACTGATATCTCAAAAACTGAAGTTCTTACAGACGTAAAAAGATGGTATTTAGATTCTCCTTTAAGAAGAAAGAAATACGTATTCTTTTGGTTTTGGAAAATCCACTTAAGGGGGGATGAAAGGACTGAAATATTAGTTGAATTATTTGTGTGAGGATACTTATATCTAAAAAACCTAAAGATGTTGCAGACGTGCAAATGGGTTTTTGAAATCACCTTTAAAAATAAAAACCACTCATTTTTGGGGGGTAAAATTAACTTCGGTTGGAAGGGTGGGGGGGTTGCTTTGAAATCGGTGTTGAGTTCTTTTCATGAGGATACAAATATCTCGAGAACTGAAGATGTTACAGTTGTGATAATTGGTATTTGGCAGCTCCTTTATCAATAAACGTCTTTTTTTGTTTTCGGAAAAACCTCTTAAGGGACTGAAAAGAATTGAAAAAGCAGGTGAATTTTTAAAATGAGTACCGGTATATCTACAGTGTATGTCAAAAACTTTACATATTACAGACATGGAACTTGGTACTTGGAATGTCCTTTAAAAATAAACAAACATGTCACTCTTTTTTGTTTTCGGAAAATCCACGTAGGTAGAGGTGGAGGAAGGGCTGATAAAGGGGTTGAATTCTTTTTATGCGGATACTTATATCTCAAAACCTGAAGATGTTATAGATGTGGAAATATGTATTTGTAATCTCCTTTAAAAATAAAGAAACTTTTTTTTTTTTTTTACTTGAGAGATGACGTCACGTGTACAGTTCTATGTCGAATGGTCATCTCAGCGCCAAAAGGCCTTTCAGTGAGGTTTTACACTTCAGGGATTTTCAGATAATGTCTTAGTACAGTACTGAGGAACGATTACTTTTATCAAATTACGAACTCCACGCGAGAAGCCGCGGGTAACTGCTAGTGTGTACATAAAGTTCACTGCAGTTCGTTTGTTCCTTTCCTTTTTTTTTTACTTCAAGATTTTTTGCCACGGTTTCCTTTCTTTATGAACTACAGTCCATATTCGTTTCCGATAACAGGATAGACGGAAAAGTCAAACTGAAAACCACAGCAAATTTGATCGGCTCCACTCGACCGTAATGCAACGCGCTCCGCTGACATGCAGTACACTACACATTGAAGTCAGCCCATGGAACTTCCACAGCGCTGTCCTTGACTCACCGCATGCAAAAGACAGAGCGCTGGCCCAGACCAGCCCGTGCGATGATGTCACGGGCTTCTTATGTTCGAGCCTTTCAAAGCCCATTGCAGCCTACTTTCGAAGCAGCTCATGGGCTGGGCCTCTCTGCAGGACTGTGGTCCAGCTTGCTCAATTATGAAGTGATGTCTGGTAAGAAAGTTCATGTTGAAAGTCTTGAGACTTATATGTTCCAAAGGTAAAACAAACTCCAGTAGAAAGTGTTTTCCCTTCATTGAAAAGAACCAGTGAATCACCAGTCCCATGTTCTTTTACACCCAAAACAATTAAGCAAGATGCCTTTGTTAAGTGCAGTCTATCTTGTGAAGAAAGGATTTTTGTGTTGCTGTTATCAGATTTAAATCATTCTTATAAATGTTCTTATCAAATATTACACCAACCTTTGAGAAAACAAATGTAATTTTACAGCCAAGTCTGCCTCACTTCCATTTACTGCAAGATTTGCTCCTGGACACTCCTCTGTTTTAGAAGTTGATTACTACAGCAGAGGAAACCAGAAGAATGGTGTCATTGATAATTGCAGTTCCCTATTCATAGATTATCTGAGGCATCATTTGGAAAGTATGTCGCTGCCACATGTGACTACATTGTTCACAAGATTCTATTGAAGAATCCAACAGTTGCACAAATTACGTATGCATCCAAGACCCCATTTTCTACATGTAATATATTTTGTGGCCAAGTTTCCAGTGTTACTGAATGCAAGTGAAGAACATGAAGCCATGAAACCAGTTCTCTGCATTTCAGATGATGATATACCGGATGAGATCTTATTGGAAGAAAGAATTGATGTGCAGTGGTCTTTGGTAGGAAAATTAAGAAGTGATGATGGGTGCCTTAAAATATGATAGATTAGTTTGCATTATGCTTGTTATTTTAACAATTCCTCGCAGTAACACTGAATCTAAAGAGGATATTTAGTCACGTGACTAAAACGCGAACAGAGTTTGGGTCATCTGTTAGTGACGAAAACTTGAAGAGATTGTTGACAGTAAGATAACAGCTACAGGATATATACTTTCAACAAACCTTCGACAGAGGGTTTCTCAAACAGGCAAAAACTGCCACTGCTCCTTCTATTAGTCAGTAGCAATGTTTCACTGCTGAGGAAGCTCTTGTATATCAGTAAGATTGAAAGTAGACCTACCATTCCGTACATGTTCTTATAAATATTCCATTGTTGCTCAATATTTAGGTATAACTGAATATCAATGATTTGTGGTGTCTTTTTCTGTAGTCACGTCCTAGTTCGTGAACCATGGGCAACGGCTGAGTGGCCTAGTACGTGGTCCTGCGGTTCGGGGTACCAGTTGCTACGGAATGGAAGTGGGAATCTCGGACATATTCTGAGTCATCGCCCACCTTATGCTCAAACGGCTAGAACCATGCAATCCACCTGTGGTCCCTGACCTGTTAGAGGAGATATCTTCACTTGGACTATGTGTAAGTAAGGGTAGCATCCTGCTTCACAGAATTTTCACCGAGCAAGCTCAGAATGATTCGTGCAATCCTCGGAATTGGGGGAGTAAGAGAGTCCCACTCTCATTTGACCGGTGAAAGACGCCTTTGAAACAACTTGACGAACGAAATGGATTTTGATGGGGAGCTTAACGTATTCACACAGGAGCACACGAGATGCTGTCAGTTGGTACAATTAATTTTATTCATATATAATCAATCTTTTTGATTGGAAGTCAAATGTACTTATTATCTAAATAAATAAATTATCTTCCCCACACACACGTAAGCTTAATCACTGTATCACAACAAAACACTTCACTTCAAGAATATCAACAAATCCACCATTATTAAAAACAACTACCTATCACTGCACATGGAAATTACAACTTTGAAACACGGTCTTCGTGCATACAAATTTGTATGCTCGAAGAATACAGTTGAAAACAGATGACTGCATAAAAGCATGTTACTTCAATATGGAGACTGCAACTATGGCATGTCAACATGAGAATAACTTCCAATCAATAACTAACTTTTACCATCAAGATCGTCTCCATATATATATGTGCCTGACAGGCTTCTAGAAAGTTACATTACAACATACATCTTCGTGAGAGTTCTGGAGTGTCTAATACATAGGTTATAATGTATATAATATTCTCAATTGTTCTTGTGCCTATTACCATTCTGGAAGTTACAGTGTGTTTCACAATTATGGATTACAATTCATATATACAGGTAAGAATAAATTATAATATAAATTTACAGGTATTTACATAACTGAACTGATATAAACGTCTATATACAGTGCACATTTCATGATATAACTTCAAAAACAACGTGATCATTTCGTATGTACACATGAAGTAATAATAATACTAATACTAAATGGATGTACACTTCATAGCCATACATACAAGTAATAATAATAATAATAATAATAATCATAATCGTAAAAATAATAATTCGAGCTCGATACTTGTAGTAGTTACCCATGGGTGAGAGAATATTGTTTTCAAGTTATACCTGTTATCGCATTTGCGTCATTATCCCCACTATAACTTGAAACAATTTCCACACTTTGTCACATTCGTCGACTTTGCCTTGGACGTTGATTGTATCTTCTTTCTTCCTCGATGTCGCTGGATGTGCTCTCCTCCTCTTGACCAGCATGTGCCGTGTCAGGGGTCGGGGATGCCTCACTGCCAGCCTCTTCCTCGATGATCGTCGATGTATTCTCCTCATGGTGACCAGATGATGCTGTGTCATTAGTAGCCTCTCCTCCAGGCTTACTCTGTATGCACAGTGGTTGGGTGACTTGCCGCAACTCCGATGTGTGGACCCTGACAGGAGGGTAAGTAGATCCCATGGCCCAGCTGTTATCCACCTCGATGGGACCAACCCATTTAGGTTCGAGACCTGCGTGAAACCCTCCAATCTTATTACTGACTGGGTGGTTACGTCGCAGTACTTGTTGGCCTGGTAGAAAGATCTGGGTCTCTTCGACATCTTGAGCCTTGGTCTGGGTAAGGGATCTCTTCTCGGCCAAAGCTTGCTTCTCCTTGATGTTCTGTTTCAGCTGCTGCTGCTGCCGCCACTCCGCCAGCGAAACAGCTGCATCATCTTGGCCCGAAGTGGGTGGTGGACGAATCTCCCAATCCCGGGTACCGTACAGCTGTCGACCAAGAAATAGCTCTGCTGGGGAATAGCCAGTGACACTGTTGATGCGTCGTCCCAAGGCAAAGAGTGACTGCTGTATCTGGCGGTCCCACAGTCGATGTTCTGACTCCCGTTGTCTGACAGAATCCACCGTGGATAACCGTACCAGCTGAATACCTTATCTTGTAGCAGGCTGGTGATGCGTCCCATCATGGCTTCATGTTTACATAAAATCAGCTTCATGGACCTTATCGCACTTACACAGATTCACAACTAAGTATTTTTTATTTTCTACCTTGTCGATACACTAAATTGCCTAAGGCAACTTACTGGTTAAAAGTTGTATTGCCTCAAGCAGTTTAGTGTATCGACAAGGTGGAAAATAAAAAATAGTTGTGAATCTGTGGCTTCAGGTATCGGAAAGGCCTCAATCCATGTCTCGAAGAGGTCAGTGATTACTAGGAGTCCTGTTTTACCCCGTAGTCTTCTAGAGTAAGGACCCATCAAGTCCAGGGCTATGACCTCCCATGGGCGTTGTGGCCGTCTTTCCCGTTGGCTGGAATCTGCCTTCCTGTTGCTCTCCTTGTTGCAGGCATAGATGTAGCACCCCTTCACGTAGTCCAGGATGTCTTTCCGCATGTTAACCCAGGAGAATCTTTGTCGGATAGACTGATATGTCTCTTCGCCTCCTGGATGTTCGGCTGCCATGCTGTCGTGGAACTTCTCGAGGATGTCCATCGTGTGCTGTCTGGGAATCACCCCTACTGCAGGCGTGTCGCAGAAGTGCAACATGTACATCAAGAGTCCTCCATCGACCTGGAAGTTCTTGTTGCACATCTTTAATTCCCTCGGGACAGGTCGACTATCGGTGTTCTGTCTCCTAATCCACTCTGTCATGGTCCTACAGGGCTTTTCTTGTTCCTGCCACTGTCTGATCACTCCCAGATCGAGTTCCATCTTGATGGTCATAAGGACAGGTTCCTTAGGCTCCCTTTGGTGTTTTGTGGGAAATCCCTCTCGACAATGGTGCTCCAAGCTTCAGGTTCCATCGCCGGGTGTCCAGATAACCTGTCTGCTCCTATGTTCATCGGTCCTGGGACGTGACACACATCGAAATCAAATTCTGTGGTTAACAGGGCCCATCACATCAATTTAGATTTTGAGCCAGAGACCGAGTTCAACCATTCGAGAGCGGCGTTATGGGTGTAGAGCTGGAATTTCCTTCCCCCAAGTAGCCTTTGAATTTGCCCATGGCCCACACCACAGCTAAGGCTTCCTTCTCGGCAGTGCAGTAGCGTTGTTCGGTGAAAGATAGCTTCCTGCTGGCATACTCGATGATGTCCCTTCCGCTATCACTCCTCTCCTGGAATAACACTTCTCCTAAGTCGAGTCACTGGCGTCTGCAGGCACATCTATTGAGGGTCGGAATGGGCTAGACCGGGGGCGTTACATATCGCAGCCTTAATGCCTTGGAATGCTGCCTCTTCCTTGCAGGTCCATTGGAACGGGCAGTTATTACGGAATAGATCTGTGAGTGGTATTGCCTTTTCTTCGAACTGTGGCACAAAGCTGCTATACCATCCACAGAAGCCAAGAAACTGACGTACTTGTTGCTTGGTCCGCGGGCGTTCAGCTTCTTCGATAGCTCGATTCTTATCCGGTTGCCTTTCTAAGCCTTCAGAAGTTAGGATATGCCCAAGATACTCTATGCGGGACTGGACGAAATGGCACTTCTCCATTTGGCAAGTCAGTCCATGAATCTTCAGTTGTTCCAGCACCTTCCTCAGAAGTACAAGGTGTTCTTGAAAATTCCTGATATGAATTAAAATGTCTTCGAGATACACTTTGCAAAAATCTCAAACATATCCTGATACCTTATCCGTCAGTCGCATGAAGGTGGCAGAGCATTCTTCAATCCAAAGGGCATTACTGCAAACTGGTACAATCCTCTCGATGTCATGAAAGCGGTCAGTGGTATAGAACTTTCCTCGACCTCTACTTGCCAGTATCCAGAGTTGAGATCCAGTGTGCTGAAAATCCTAGACCCACTTACTCGTTTCAGCGAGTCTTTCAGGTCAGGCATGGGGTATGCATCACTAACGGTCTTCTCGTTCAACCTGCAGAAGTCCACACAAAGTCGATACTCCCCACTCTTCTTCTTCGGTAGGATGATAGGTGAAGCCCAACAGGATGTAGAGGGTTCGATGAGACCTTGCCCTTCCATCTCTTGAATCTTCTGGATGACGAAGTTGCGTTTATCCGGGTTGATTGGAATATGAACATTGCTTGATAGGTGAGGAAGAGCTACATTCAATGGTGTGCGTTACCGTGGCAGTCTGTCCTATTTTATTGGTGATGACTTCTGGAAAGTCCTATAAGGTGCGTCTCAGTTCCTCTTCTTCACTCGGTCGAAGATGTGTTAACTGGATATCTCCCAGGTTTATATCAACTTCCGTATCGGTGTGAGTCCAGAGATTTCCATCGTACCAAGCGACCCTCAGGCATCTGTCTTTTCCCAAAAAGACTTCATGAGCTGCATAGTTGAGGATCACCTTGTATTCCACCAGAAAGTCATGACCTAATATGATGTTAGGTATCAGGTTCTGAATCACTGCAACATCAATTACATTAGGCAAGTTCATGCATTTCGCAGTTAGGTTTGTCCTTGGATGGAATAGGTTACCCCGTCCGCTGCTCCCACTACCCTTCTGAGGTAGTGATTCTTCATAGGCGGTAGTAATCTGGCGACAGTCCCGTTGACAAATGAGTGGCTTGCTTGGCTGTTGAATATGGCTGAAAAATTCTCGTTGCCAATCCTTAAGATGATAGCTGGGCAGGGTTGGCCTATTCTATTCGCTATCTGACCTGCCCCTATCCTACCTGACCGGGGTTGCTTCTCTGTCAGGTCTTGAGGTGCATTCCTGTTCCTGGTCCCATCCCCCTCAAACGAGAATGGGCCGGACCGAGTTTTCCAACGTCAAGGCTAGGCACTTCTTCAGGTGCCCCGCTCTTCCACACTGGTAGCACTTCCTAACTGCGCTGGGCTCTTCCGTAGCTTTGCTCTTATGTTCCTCCTCCAGCTGGGCGATGATTCTGCATAGATCGTCAAAGGATCTGGGTTGTGATACTTTCACAAGGGGCTGAATCTCATTGTGGAGTAGCTCTGTGATATTTGGTAAGATTTCACTTCCTTCTGGGTGCAGACGCTTGGAGAGTTGGTACTTCTGCAGTAAGAAGGCGCTAGTTTTCATGCCAGTGGGTTGTGCCTCAGTCAGTATCTTCCTTTTCACGCAGCTCTTCACCCCTTCGGAATTGAACCTAGCGAGGAATTTTCTCTTGAGGTGCATCCAGTTTAGATGTAAACCCTTCAAGTTGTTCCACCAAGTAGCAGCTTGCCCCTTTAATCGTGGTGGAATGAGTTTCATGAAGATGTTCTCTGGTAAATTAGTCCTTCCTAATAGGTTGACCGATCCCTCAACGAAGCTAGTTGGGTTCTCCTCAAGTCGCCCGTGGAATTCCGGAAGGCTCTCTATAATCACCATTGGGTCTAGGTGTCCTGTATTGCCGGTTAGATTTATGGGGGGTAGAGGTGTTGCGGTATGTCCTGTTTGAGTTAATCTATTTTCTACTGCATGAAGGATGCTTTCTCTTATATTCTGCACATCTCCTTTGATGGTCGACATCCAGTTTTGTATCCTTCCTTCGACAGCAGAAATACGGCCCTGAAGAATTCCCTCGAGAGCAGATATACGGCTTTCAAAATTTCCCTTGATGTTAGAAATCCTCCACTCAATCTGTTGTTTTATGTCAGAAACCTGGATTTCCACCCCTTGAGGTCCAAGATATTCCCTTCTAGCTGGCTTACTCTACTATCGATCTGGTCAACCTGTTCCAATTTTGACCTGATTTCTGATATCTGCTGCGTTAATTATCAGTGATATCTCTAATATGCGATGAAATTTTGTCATTTACGGTTGAAATGTTCGATGCTAGGCCCTGTTCAACTTTGTAAACCTGTGTATACACATGTGATATTTGTCCAGTTAAAACTGGGTTAGCTTGAGAAATTTTGCCTGAAAGTTTGTCATTTACATCTGAAATTTTGTTATTTAGTGCCTGCATCATGGTCATTAGGTTAAAACACCATTTCGGTTATATTTACCTCATCTTCCGATGTTTCATTGGCATCTTCGTTGACTTCGATGCAAAACTTTCCTGGAACTTTTCCCTTCTCCAAGAGATCTTCCCATAGTCGCGCCTGTAGCGATTTCTTCTTCCGTTCATCAGGAGATTCCTCTTGGTGAGTTCATCTTGGAGCTGTTTGAGAGACATATTCTCTAATACGACTTGCATTTTGAACTACTACACTCGTATTCACTCATAAATTTTACGTCCTCATCACGGTCACCAGTTAACGTATCAACACAGATGCACACGAGATGCCGTCAGTTGGTACAATTAATTTTATTCACATATCCACAAATTAACACACACATAACCTTAATCACAGGATCACAACAAAACACTTCACTTCGAGAATATCAACAAAGATGCCATTATTAAAAACAACTACCTATCGCTGCACCTGGAAATTACAACTTTGAAATACAATCTTCGAGCATACAAATTTCCATGCTCAAAGAACACAGTTGAAAACAGATGACTGCATAAAAGCATGTCACTTCAATATGGAGACTACAACTATGGCATGTCAACACGAGAATAACTTCCAATCAATACCTAACTTTTACCGTCAAGATCGTCTCCTGATATATATGTGCCTGGCCAGGCTTCTAGAAAGTTACATTACAACATACATCTTCGTGAGAGTTCTCGAGTGTCTAATACATAGGTTATAATGTATATAATATTCTCAATTGTTCTTGTGCCTATTACCATTCTGGAAGTTGCAGTGTGTTTCACAATTATGGATTACAATTCATATATACAGGTAACAATAAATTATAATGTTAATTTACAAGCATTTACATTAACTACACTGATATAAATGTCTATATACAGTGCATGTTTCATGATATAACTTCAAAAACAACGCAATCATATCGTATGTACTTATGATGTAATAATTATAGTACTAAATGGATGTACTTCACTTCATAGCCATACATGCAAGTAATAATAATATGTTATCGCACTTGCGTCAAGCTATCATTATTAATTGGACTTATGAAAGAAAGAATTGAGAACTGCCTGAGTCTGCATGTGTTACGAGTTAATGATATTCGGGTAAGAAGAGGTAGAAGATTATAAAGATATTTGACAGGTGTTACAAAGGGAAGGGCAGAGTGAGTGAGAGGCTGTTCGTCAGTAGTACTATTGCATGCAACATGGTTTCTGTTAGGCTTCTAAATGAGCGAATGATGTGGGTAAATTTGGCAGTTGGAGAAATCAGGATGAGAATTGTCTCAATGTACTCGCCATGTGAGGGTGCAAATGAGGATGAAGTTTTATGAACCATTGAGTGACATTGTAGTCAAGGTCATCAGCAAGGATAGGATAGTGCTAATGGGCAATTTCAGTGTGAGGGTTGGAAATCAAACTGAAGGATATGGAAGGGTGATTGGTAAGTATGGGAAAGAGATGAAAGGTAATAGGAATGGAAAGTGTGTGCTGGAATTCTGTGCTAGTATGGGATTAGCAGTTACAAATACATTCTTCAATCATAAGGCTATTCACTGCTACACATGGGAAGGTAGGGACATGAGATCCATAATAGACTATATCATAACCGACTTTGAATTCAGGAAATCGGTTAGGAACATGTGGGTAATCTGGGGATTTTTTGGGTCATACAGACCACTATCGGATCTGAATGAAGTAAGTATCTCTAGACCTAAGATAGAGAAAATGAAATCTGTCTGCAGATGAATAAGGGTAGAAATTCTCCAGGTTGAGAGAAATAGTCCATGTATATAATTAGTAAAAAGTTCCCAACAGTGGACAGTAAGAAGGTTCATGATATGGAAGGGAAATGGGTGGCATACAGAGATGTTACAGTGGAAACAGCAAGGGACTGATATGAGAGCAGCTTGTAGACATAAGAATGAAGGTGTATCAGAAATGGCTCCAGATAAGGACATAAATAATCAGGGAATTGTACATAGATGAAAGAAACAAAGCGAAACAAATAGCTCTTGAATCCAAGAAGTTGTCGTGGGAAGATTTTGGTAATAACCTAGAAAGGCTAGGTCAAGCAGCAGGGAAACCTTTCTGGACAGTAATAAAGAATCTTGGAAAGCGAGGGAAAAACAAAATGAATAGTGTTTTGGGAAAATTAGGTGAATTCATAATGGATCTCAGGGAATCACTGGATGGATTGAAGGAATATTTGGAAAATTTTCTCACCATAAAAGGAAATCTTCCTAGAGACTTTATAAACAACCAAGCACATGGGGAAGAGGACAATGATGTTCGTGTAGTTATGTTTGAGGAAGTGGAAAGGATGGTGAATAAACTCCATTGTCATAAAGCAGTAGGAATAGATGAAATTAGACCTGAAATGATGAAGTATAGTCAAAAGGCAGGGATGAAATGGCTTCATAGAGTAATAAAATTAGCATGGAGTGTTAGTAAGGTACCTTAAGATTTGACAAAAGCAGTAATTGTGCCTATCTATAAGCAAGGGAACAGGTAGAATTGTAACAACTATTGATTAGTAACCAGGCAAGGTGTTCACTGGCGTCTTGGAAGAGAGGATGCGATCAGTGGTTGAGAGGAAGTTGGATGAAAACCAGTGAGGTTTCAGATGACAGGGAATCAGATTTTCAATAAGCACCAAGGTAATTGAAAAATGCTACAAGAGGAATACATAGTTATGTTTATGTTTTGTAGATCTAGAGAAGGCATATAACAGAGTACCGATGGAAAAGGTGTTTACTGTACTGAGGGACTACGGGATTAAGGGTAGATAGTTTAAATCTATCAAAGGCATTTATGTTGACAATTGGGCTGCAGTGAGAATTGATGGTAGAATGAATTCTTGGTTCAAGGTACTTGAGGGGATTAGAAAGGGTTGTAATTTTTCACCTTTGTTGTTCATAGTTTACATAGATCATCTTCTGAAAGGTATAAAGTGGCAGGGAGGCATTCTGTTAGGTGAAAATGTAGTAAGCTGGGCTGAGAGGCTCAGACGGTTAAGGCACTGGCTTTCTGAGACCAAGTTGGTATGTTCGATCCTGGCTCAGTCTGGTGGTATTTGAAGGTGCTCAAATACGTCAGCCCCAGATTTTTTGGCACATAAAAGAACTCCTGCAGGACACACTTCTGGCACCTCAGCATCTCCAAAAACCGTTAAAGTAGTAGTTAGTGGGATGTAAATAATAACATTAATTATTAAAATGTAGTAAAAAGTGTGGCCAATGCTGACAACTTTGTCTTAGTGGCAGATTGTGCTGAAAGCCTGCAGTCTATTATCTTGGAACTTGAAAATGGGTGCAGTGAGTATGATATAAAAATAAGCCTTTCTAAGACTAAAATTGATGTCAGTAGGTAACAGATCCAGTTGAATGTCAGATTAGGGATGCAAGCTGTAACAGGTAGATAATTTCAAGTATTTAGGATGTGTTCTCCAAGATGGTGGTATAGTAAGTGAGATTGAATCAAGGTGCCGTAATGTTAGTGCAGTGAGCTCGCAGTTGCAATCAGCAGTATTTTGTATGAAGGAAGTTGGCTCCTGTGCGAAACTTTCTTTACATCAGTCTGTTTTCAGATTAACTTTGCTTTATTGGAGTGAAAGCTGTACGGGCTCATGATATTATTCATAAGCTAGAAGTAACCGACATGGATGTAGTGAGAATGATTCTGGTAAAAACAGGTGAAAACAATGGCAGGAGGGTACTTGGGATTAGGAAATAAGGCTAAGTTAAGAATAAACACGATGGATCAAGCTGTACGCATATAAACCGGCTTTGGTGGTGGGGTTGTGTGGCGAATGGAATAGGATATGTTACCTAGGAGAATAATGGACTCTGTTATGGATGGTAAGAGGAGTGGAGGGAGACCAAGAGGATGATGGTTAGACTCAGTTTCTAACGATTTAAAGGTAAGAGATATAGAACTAAATGAGGCCACAGAACTATTTAGAAATAGAGGATTGTGGCAACTATTAGTAAATTCACAGAAGCTTGCAGACTGAATGCCAAAAGGCATAACAATCATCGATATTGAGAAAGTAATATATATAGCATAACAAAAGCAAGAAATATCAAGGCGGCGGTAAAAAAAATAAAGCCTAAGATTGTTATATTATTATTACTACTACTTCTTGTAAAAGACTGAATACTAGAAGAAGCAGGTACCGGTCGTTGCAAAATAAGCACATACCGGTAATACGAGTAGCTGACTGAGATTTGAAGAGAATTTTTACAACATTTGGGAGAAAAAGATAAGAAATACAGAGTGCTATGCTGAAATGTGCAAATAAACGCCAATAAATCAAAGTGTTATATTCAGAAGAAGATTGCAGGAAGGATTATGTCACAAATCTAAACAGCGGCAGATAATACTCATAGCTGACCAGAAATAAATATTTAAGTCACGGCAATTAGTATCAATGTATCAAATAGAAATCGTAACAGATAACTGAATTTTAGGCAGACATATTTGTAATCTAGAAGAAAAATCAGAGTTGAAACTTACAGAAATGCTACATTTGACATCAATATTAATGTTAGGAGGCAGTGAAGTTCCGAAGATGACGAAAATGACTTGTTTATACGCATTTTTGTTAAATTTGCGCAAGAGATGACCGTCAACGTGAACTAAGGAGACCATGGCCCGATGTCCGGGAAAAGCTTGCCTGAGATGACGGAGATGGAAGCATCACAACATCCCAGAGACCAGGTTGATGTAGCAGCCAAACTAAATCACAGATGTACCAGTACATCTAATTCCAACGTCATGGAGCAGAGGGAAAAAGGATGAGTCATATACGTCAATGCAGTAAGTAAAGTAAAATTCTTTTGAATTAAATGTAAATTTCTTATGCGATAAATAGATAGTGAAATGGTGAGATCTTCAAATTTTTTTTTTTTTGCTAGGGGCTTTACGTCGCTCCGACACAGATAGGTCTTATGGCGACGATGGGGCAGGAAAGGCCTAGGAGTTGGAAGGAAGCGGCCGTGGCCTTAATTAAGGTACAGCTTGCCTGGTGTGAAAATGGGAAACCACGGAAAACCATCTTCAGGGCTGCCGATAGTGGGATTCGAACCTACTATCTCCCGGATGCAAGCTCACAGCCGCGCGCCTCAACGCGCACGGCCAACTCGCCCGGTGATCTTCGAATTAGCTTATAAATAGTGGATTTTCGTGAGAACACATATGCATGTGACAGTGCAAAGGGATGATATGTAGTCATCTAAACGAAATAACAAATCTTTGGCTAGGACGTGAATGTGATATATATAACCTGCAAATGCGTTCGTAATGTTTCCCAACATAGAGAAGGGGTTAGCATATGTGAATTATAAGAGTTATGTCGACGTAATGGTTAATGTGATAAATAAGTTAGGGTTAGTATTTTATAAAATAGAAGTAATTCAGTGCCATATGTAGGTTATAGTTGGATTATAAGAAGATATATGAATAACATGAAATGAAACAAAGGTGAATTAAGAAGAAATGGAATATTCAAGCAAATAGATGATGATGATGATGATGATGTTGGAATTAGGCATCAAATCAGCATGTACATGAAGGTAGTTGATATGAAAGAAGAAGAGTAATGATGGTGATAGTTATTATTTCATTGGTAAAGGAGAGAATGATTTTTGGTAGTGGTTATAATAATAATATTGATGCAACTTAAGGTTAATAATACATATTTAATTCCATGATGAGTGATAATTCTTAGATATTTTATATCCAACATTGAATATGAGTTGCATAGCTCACATATAGAAGGTACACATGTATAAGTCGTCAAGATAAATCCATATAAGGAAAGTTGAGTAGAATATTAACCAACATTAACGCAGATTTAAACCATAGTCATGCTTACTTGATAGATAGAAATATATCGTACTTGTTTTATTACATATATGCTATTGAAAATGTTACTCACACATAATTGCTAAAGATAATGGTTATTAGTCTTCTTAAATGATATACAATACATATTTTCATAAATAGTGATGGGTGAGGTGTTGTAATGTATTAATGACCTGTTAACATGTTTCATGTGATACATTTATACAGTTGACCTAAGTTGTAAAATTTATGAGAGGGATGATATCCACATGATGATAATTTTGAAGAGTACACATGTAATAAGTGAGTTATCGCTTACCTTTTTCTTGACGTATCCATATATAAAAACTGATATGATTGATATCCTCGATATTATTGTTATTAATGATATGATGAAATGTGAAGACATGAATATTTAAGATTAGGATATTTAATTCAAGGCAATGGATTGTTGCTCAGTAAATTTTTCCAGATAGATCTGTAGATTTTGCAATAAGAAATAATGTAGGGATAGTAATCTCATTCAGTCACAGAAAAAAATGAATCGGAGATGTGATTTTAATGTATTGGTACAGAATTCATTAAATAATTTCATACTTATTTTCTACTTTTCAATATACATAATTGTAAATATTATATTTTTATCAAAGATCTTTGATGAGTCAGTTCAACAGTTAACTAATTTTGAATGAAGATAGATATGATACTTCATTTTACTTTCTTTTGCTAGATTTTTCTATTAGAATAATGAGAATAATCAAAAATTAATGGCATTTTTATGTTATACTAAGATCAGACAGTAATAGTCAAGTTTTGGGTTAAGGATTATGAATTATATTATGTAAAAGTGATTGATCGGCATGATGGAGACATCCATCAACTTCATTGAAAGGAAATAAGCCGGCAGATACAGCTATCTAATGATTTATGCGAATCCACGACCTCAGGACGAAATGAAAATTGTTATTTAATTGGAAATGAGCTAGTCTGGATTTCTTCGCGACCCACCCTCGACGCAGGAATGGCACATTATCCTTGTACAGCTGTTCAATGATTAGGTCGATCTTTTTCAATTCATGGGCGAAATTTGGAACCCATTCAGGTGTTAATGCTTTTGGCAGAGATTTGATCCTTCCAGAAAGGAATCCTACTTAACAATGCGTCCCTGATAGAAATGTATCAGTAGGCCCTACCTGATCTTTATATACAGCCTGGAGTATATATTAACATATTACGTGAATCAGGATATTGTTGAATATTTGCTTGTGCTTGTTTTAAGGGGTCTAACATCGAAGGTCATCGGCCCATTGTTGAATATTTAATTTCATATATAAGAGGAATAGGAGGTCCTCATGATCATCCAAGTCCCTTGGATTTCGTACATAGATTAAGGTGGTACATTATGGGGAAATATTCTATTGCTGTGTATACTCAGAATCAGAGCACAGTGAACAATAATGAATCGTGTTTGATTTTTTTTGCTAGTTGCTTTACGTCGCACCGACACAGATAGGTCTTATGGTGACGATGGGACAGGAAATGGCTAGGAGTGGGAAGGAAGCGGTCGTGGCCTTAATTAAGGTGCCCCAGCATTTGCCTGGTGTGAAAATGGGAAACCACGGAAAACCATTTTCAGGGCTGCCGATAGTGGGGTTTGAACCTACTATCTCCCGAATACTGGATACTGACCACACTTAAGCGACTGCAGCTATCGAGCTCGGTTAATAGGGAATAAACAATCCACAACCTCGCTCTCAGATGCAAAAAAAGAAGAAAAGGAAAACAAGCAGACTTGCCTTTGCTAAGGAACGTACTCTGTCCGAAGTCATTGCTATGCTACTTTCTGTGAATTTCATCGCTGAGAAATACGGCCACAGAGACTCGGCCAGTATCCCTGAGGAGCCACTTTTTAATTTTGCAAGTTTCTTCACTTCCTGAGAAAACTGTGATTTCAAGTTGTGCGGTTTTCGTAGTATTTCCCTTGGTGACTTGTTAAAGTCCTCTGCAATTGTGCTGAAAGCATTGGGTTTCTTACTTCCGTCTCTGAATTCACTGCTGTGAACTTCCCAAATTTCTGGGAAGCTCTCGATTTTTTATATCATTTCACTAGTGTCCTTCCTGGTCATTCGCATTTTTCCTCCATGTCTGAAAATTAAATTTGAGCATATCATTATTTGAGCATTATCATTAACGATATACATGGAAACAAATGTGTTAAATGTGATCACCTACTTTCCAACTTGCATCTTCCACTTGCACAAAATACGATTGGATTCTATTGGTGCAAGTAACTTGCGGAAGCTTACGAAATGTCCTTCACACTGCTTGCATGAGACTGGCTGCAAGTTCTTATCCAAGAAATTGCTAACCGCTGCAAGTCAGCCTTCTGGGGAATTTCGACTTGCAAGTGGTGCAGCAAGTTGCTTTGTGCAAGTTAATTACTGCAAGAACTTGCTACTGTAAACGTAGCCTTAGAAAAAGGGATTAGTGTCTAGCGGTGCAATAAAATGTCTCGTTAGATCCCGCGCTACCAATCCTGCTCATCGGAAGTACAACAGCAGCAGTGTTAAGTGTACCCAGTGACTTAGTTTTGTAACAAAGGATTTCATTCAGTCAATCCCCTATCATTGAAATGATTTATAAACAGTATGAGACAAGGGTGTTATGTCTTTTACAGTCTGTGGATTAGGAAGAAGTTTTAGTGAGACTGAGGATGAATTAGAAGTAGTAGACTAACAGTTACACTCAACAGAGCGTTAATGAAGAAGTAGTAAATGTTAGTGATAATTATTTACTTCTTTCTCAACGGTTTTGGACCATAACAGGAAAGAATGGTGTTACAAACTGGCCAACAATTCCTCCTTTCAAAAACTCACGTACTCGAACGCACAACATTGTCACTCATTTACTGGGAGTGAAACCCATAGCAAGAGTGCATAATCGTCTGGAGAAGCTTTGAGCATTTTTTTCACAAATTATATGTTGCAACTGATTGTAAACTGTACGAACCTGGAAACAGAAGGAGTCGGAGGAAATTATACTCGCAAACGAATAACTTATCATGATATGGATCATCATGAAGAGGATAATTATTTCCAATAGCGTAATTATTTTGAAAGAAACCCTCCCTGCCACCTAGGTACATACTACAGGAATAGCATAACGTAGTTTACAGAATCTAAGCCTGTCAGCTGAATTACGCAAGGTAAGGTGTTATAATAAAGATTATTCCTATGCATGACAAGTGTTTATTTTTGTATGCTGTGAAGTATTGGATATATACATTTATTTTTGATAAAATATCATGCTATTCTGTTAATAAACCTAATTATTAAATATATGATGCATAAAAATGAGTACTTTTATCAGAGTAAGTTCAACCACAGTGGTCATCAAGTACCCCCACGCCACCTCTCTCACTGCACCAACAAGCGCTGCCTGTCCAGGGTTAAAATTATCATAGTTATTTGGTACTAAGATCGGGATCTATGTAGAAATAACAAGAGTGTGGAGCAACCTGGGTAAACACCATTTGAGTGTAGCTGCTGGCAGTACTATGAATTGAACATCTATCATAGCAGTTCAGCTTCTTATTTTTGATGGATTCTGTCATAACATGTCAAAACAATAAAAGGTGGGTGTTGACAGTGTGTTGTATCTTCTGTGGAGCATATTCATCATCTCATATAAATTCAAATTCCTGTCAACCCAAGAACTATACAAGACTGCACAGGAAGAACAAAGATGGGTAAGTTATGAAAGAGTTTATTTTGTTACAAAACTGAAAAAAGATGATACAATATTCTATAATAATAATAATAATAATAATAATAATAATAATAATAATAATAATCTCTGTTGGATAGAGTTTTAAAGATTGAATAGATTAGAAAGGAGTGCAATGAAATATTGAATGGCAGCTTCTGGGCTCAGCATTTAAGTCAAAAGATCTAATCCTTGAAGTTAAGCTACAGCTAAATGAATGATAAAAACGATTAGACGTTAATAAAGTCCACTCACTCTATTAGTTCATAGACAATAGACCAGCCTGTAGAATCCATAAAGGGTAGATGCGTCTTACCCTTAGGTAATTGTTCACATACACCTTTGTCCTTGTTCCAGTTCAACCTGGAAGCTTTTCTTTCTACATTACTCTGTCTCTTGATATCGTAGCCCACTACACACTAACTCACGTCCTTAAATTTTGAGGACCATCTTTGTTGTAGGTATCCCCTGCTCCTTTTTTTTCCTATCTTCGGATACCATAACATAGTGGCATTGTTCCGCTGTCTTCATACATCTTGGGCACATGTCCTCCCCAGCTCTGACTAACCTAGCGTTGGTGATTGCATCTTCATACCACTCCTTGGCTCCTCATTCTGTACGTTGTCCTTGAGACTGATGCCCAGTAGTATTCTCTCCAGTTTACTATATTGTACTGGCGATCATCTCCACAGTCCACATTCAGGATTTATTTAAAGATTTCTTTCATTTTTGAAGTTGATTGCTCTCATTTGTAAGGCCAATGTCACTTCTGTCTTTGACTGGACATTTTTACATCTTTGTGAATATTGTAATACAGCATTCTCATGTCTCCTGTTCCAGCTGTTTTTTCAAGCTTGCTCATCTACCTACAATAATTATTGATCCCTCCCTTCTGGCATTCTGACTTCTATCATGTTCTTTATATTTCCCTTGCAGAACAGCCTTTTGGCTTCTTGTTTTATAGGAGTTAAGCTTGTTTTTTATTTTTTCTGTCCCGTCTTGCTCAATTTCATTTTAACTTCCAATCTCTTCTTCTCCTTAAAGCACTACTTCACTGTATTGGCATAAACTTATTTTATTCTGTCTGATCTCAACACTATGTTCATTCACCATCCTTTGGGAACCACAAACTGGGTCTGGAGTCTTGCTTTAAATTCATACTTCTTATACTTACGTTTCAGTATGTCATGCTGCCTTGTCCATTTTTAAGATGCCAGTTTTCTGTTTTGATCTTCAGTCAAAAGAGAGCAATGACAAGATGATCACTACCATCATCAGCTCCCTTTCTATTGTATACATCTGAAAGAGATCTCCACTTCCTTGCTATAGCAGTGTGATATTTTTTATATTCTGTTATGCCATCTGCTGATACTCAAATTATCTTGTGGCACCATTTATGGCAGGGCCTCTCAAACGTCCAAAATCTCACACGTGCAAACTTGAGGCGCAGAGGTCCTGTGCACAGTGCATCGTTCCCATTCGGCTCGAATATGGAACACTACGGAGCAAGTGAGAAAGACAGAGATAGGCGGAGTGAGCCAGACAACGCTATTGCTCCAAATCGAGGAGTGGGGGTCCGCACTCTGTTCAACCGAGCGAAGTCGTCTTTTACACCTTGCACCGCGCACCGCACAATGCACTGGTGCATGCACACTGAGAGGCCATGATTTATGGAGTAAAAATGGTTCCACCAATCACAAGATCTTTTTTTCAGCCAGTGACGGACAATCTGAGACGTGGTCTCAAGATTCCCTGAGACTAGCACAGGCACTGTTTCTCACGAGAAATTTCGAGGGCGATGTCTCCACATTGTGTGGCGAGCAGCATGTCGTAAGCCTACAGGTAGACAGAACTGAATGGTGTTTGTGCCGAGTATGCGAATAGCCAACCTCGATCTTCTCCATACCGTAAACACATTGCAACGTCATATACCAAAGTACCTAATTATGACGTGAATACTCTATAACAGGGCCTCTCAAATGACCAAAATCTCATACGTGCAAACGGAGGTGCAGAGGTTCTTTGCACAGTGCATTGGTCCCACTCGGCTGGGCTCGGACCAGCGCTTTGTCTCGGGGCGACTCGGCTTGGATTTGGAGCGTTACAAAGCAACTGAGGAAGAGGGAGACAGGCGTGGGGAAAGAGAGAGACAGCGTTATTGCTCCAAATCGAGGAGCGGGGGTATGCACTCTATTCAACTAAGCGAAGTAGTCGTTTGCACCTTGCACCACGCAATGCACTGGTGCATGCACCCTGAGAGGCCCTGCTCTATAACATTGTAAGGAATCATTTTCTTCGTCACCAAATATGGGTAAACACAAGCCGTGGTCATATGATATTGAATGTGGGGTCTGATAACGTTGTATACCTACCTGTCAAAAGAACTGGCGCAAACTCAGGCAGTTTAGATCGCACTATCCACTCATGCATAAAAGTGGTTGCGTATTCAACAAGGCACATCTTGATCCATCAAACGTTAGAATAATGCACACCTCTAGTATCCAAGTAGGTGTACATCCTATCTACAGTTATTCACAAATTATACGGGGTTATTCAGCTAAGTTGTCCGCCTCAAATAAGTTGTGAACAGGTTGAGATACTGATATTTTGTTTTCACTTTTGCTAATGGTATTAAGGGGTTCATTGTTGAACATGCAGTGGTTTTCCAGGCTTTGACAAAATGTATTAGCTCATACGTTTCCAGATGAGAACGTTATTTCACGCAACAACTGCTGATATAGACCTACTATCAGCTTACACTCTTAGTTACTGGAACATCACAGATATCGCAAGAGAGTTGGTCTCGAGATCTGTGTATCAGTCTTGAGCGAGAACATTACACATCACTACTTTGAGCACTGAAACTGCCAAACGCTTCCGTTTTCATTCTGATCTCCCCCAGCATTACATACCCTCATCCTTCATTATCTGAACCTTCTTTGACATTTACTGTAGCCCCATCAAGGTAGTGTGATTGTTAGAAAATCTTCATCTGACTCCGTATTTCTATTAAAACATGCTTTATTTTCTCTCGTGCAAACTATATTGAAATTCACCTTCTGCACTTTTATGAAATAAAACAAGAACAACCAAATTATTAGCATATTACCCTATGATAGTTACTTACTCCTAAGAGCTCTGAATCAACAGTTCATGGAGATAACAAATCCAAGGAGTACAAATGAAGAAATATTTATAACACCCTCCCACATAGGAATTTCAAAACTGTACTCCTTTATGGGGTCCCCCAACCTACCCCACTTCAGTCACAGTATTTGCTGTTAGGTATCACTACACGACCACTTTTTGTCACATACGAACTCTGTCCTGATGTTGTCCCTAAGTTCAGTTTTCTTTTAAAAGTTATTTGGTCACTGTCTACCTCCAGAGGATAAATTTTTTCAATTGAGCGAATCAGAACTCCATCTTTCGTTTTCACTTTAGCCCCACGCGCTGAACCATCGCGACAAAGGAAGAGCATTAAAATTCTCGCCAAAGGCTATTCCACCCTTTTCAATTTCTCAGAACTGAGTATACCATGTCGCCTTCTTTCAGAGATGTTGCCTTCTTTCCTTTGGGACGTTGGACCAACTGTAAGAGATATTCTTTCCTGAAGCGCTGTTTCAGTTCTTGAATTAAGTACTGTCTGAAATGTAAGCGAGAACAGAACCTTTCTCCCTCTAACTTATGTAGATCTGATATATGGGTAGCATTGATCTCGTGTAGAAACATACTTGGAGTTAATGTAATAAAGACTTCTGGATCCTCTGATATGTATGTTAGTGGTCGGCCATTAATCACCAACTCCACATCACACAGTGAAGTTGACAGTTCTTCATAAGTCAGAACAGACTTCCCAAGCATCCTCTTCAGCAGCTTCTTGACAGACCGAACCAGGCACTTCCACCAACCTCCCCACCAACAAGCTGTGGGAGGATTGAACTTCTACTCAATTCCTTATAGCTGAGATTCATTTAGGATTTTCCGGACAGACATTTCTTTTAGCATATTTGCAGCTCCAATAAAATTAGTTCCGTTGTCACAATATACAATGGATGGATATCCTATTCTTGCTATGAATCTCCTTAATGACAGAAGGAATGCTTCAGTGCTGAGTGAAGATAAGAGTTCTAAATGTACAGCCCTATAAATTGCGCACGTATACAATGCAATCCACACCTTCGAATCATTCTTTAAAATCAATGGTCCAGCTAGATCAATTCCAATAACTTCAAATATTTCAGCATCCTTGATACGATCTTGTGGTAGCTGAGTACTCTCTGATTCTACGTGCTTAGCTCTGTGTCGCTTGCACTGTATGCACTTGGAAATCACATTTCTAATGGCTCTTATACTTTGAATGATCCAAAACTTTTTTTCTCAGATGTACAAGGTGAAATTGTATGACAATGAACTTTATGTTGTTCATTGATCAAGGCATCAACAACATCATGATTGCTGGGTAATAACAAGGGAAATCGGAAACTGAAGAGGTCATTTCTCATTGTGATCTTTGTCTTTACCTGGACTGTCTCAAATTACTTTCGATCTGCTGACTGTGTCACCTTTTTGAGGAAGTAGCTCCTGCTGTACACACTTTATAGTAATTAATTCTGAAAATGTTAGTGGGCCATTTTGCCTCTCTCTACTATATGAGCATTGTAATAGAACCTTAATACCCATCCCATTATTCTTACTGTTTGAGAATATGTGAAATCACCATTTAGATCAATGCACATCATTGTTACAGGCCTGTCTGTGTTTTTCTTTCTCTCTGAAACAATGATATACTCATGACTACCACAAGATCGTATCAAGAATGCTGCAATATTAGAAGTTATTGGAATTGATCTAGCTGGACCATTGATTTTAAAGAATGATTCAAAGGTGTGGATTGCATTGTATATATGCGCAATTTATAGGGTTGTACACTTAGAACTCGTATCTTCACTCATCGGCGTGATAAGCAGGCCACTTCCCTTCAGGACCTTTTAGCCAGAGGGGTCCCTCACACCAGTTAGAATTTGCCAATTCTGATGGATAGCACCCTATTGATAGTAGGTCTGCAGGATTATAAACACCAGGTGTATGCATCCATTGTTGCAGGTCAGTTAGTCGTCTTATTTCCTTGACTTTGTTACCGACAAATGTATGCCATGGTTCATTTCTCCTAATCCATGCAAGCGCAGTCGTGGAATCACTCCAAAAGTAACCTTTCACATTTTCTAAAGAAAGGGATGATCTGACTAACGAAGCAAGACAACTTCCTACAAGGCAACCTAACAATAGTGATGGGCAGTCTGAGACAAGGTCTCGGGATTTCTCGAGACTAGCGCAGGCACTATTTCGAGAGATCTCGAGAGCGTTGTTCCCGCATTGTGCGGCGAGCAGCGTGTCGTAGGCCTACAGGTAGTCGGAGCTGAATGTTGTTTGTGCCGAGTATGCGAATAGCCAACCACGAGCCTTCTCAATTTTGTACATACGTGTCAACAAGCGATTAGGGCTTTCATTTCTACCCAGGTCTATTTTGACGCAGTATAACATAATAATTATAAAGGATACGCATTCTGGCTTTGTATGCAGTGGGAAGTACACGAATGAATAGGGTAAGTACAGAAACTGACGGCTACAGTAGGTACATCTACCTGGATACTAGAGGCGTGCATTATTCGAACTCGAGACGGAGCAAGATGTACCCTGCTGCATATGCAACCACCATTCCGCATGAATGGAATGTGTAATCTAAAATGCTTCAGTTTGCTCCAATTCTTTCGACAGGTATGTGTACATCGTTATCAGACCTCACATTCAATAACATATGACCACTGCTTGTGTTTACCGATATTTTGGTGACGAAGGAAATAATTCCTTACAATGTTATAAAGTATTCTTTTTGGTGCTATTTGCATTACGTCGCACCGACAGAGATAGATCTTATGGCGACGATGGGACAGGAAAGGCCTAGGAATGGGAAAGAAATGGCCGTGGCCTTAATTAAGGTACAGGCTCAGCGTTTGCCTGGTGTGAAAATGGAAAACCATCTTCAGGGCTGCCAACAGTGGGGTTCGAACCCACTATCTCCCGGATGCGAACTCACAGCTGCGCGCTCCTAACCGCACGGCCAACTCGCCCGGTGTTATAGAGTGTTCGCGTCATAATTAGGTACTTCGATATATGACGGTGCAATGTGAAATTGTGTCTAGTTATACGCGACAACTTGAAGACGATGTCCGAAACGCAACGTATGTCGTGGTTGTCTGTTATTTTGAAGAGATGTCACATAGCACTGCCCGCTGTGTTGCTTATTCAAAAGAAGGAATGGGATGATCCGACACTTAAAAACACATAATATAAATGAAGAGGAATAGTCACAGAACACCTCCGGACGGTCTGAATCGCAAGAAGCTACCCTGCCGACAACGATTGTGAGGCATCCAGGTAGGTTTACATCCTAATAACAGTTATTAACAAATTATACGGATTATTCAGCTAAGAAGTCATCCTGACATAACTCGTGAACAGTTTAAGATACTGGCATTCTGTCTTCACTTTCGTTAATGGTATCAAGGAGCTCATAGTTCAACATACAGTGCTTTCCCAGGATTTTGACAAAATTTATGGTCACACACGTTTCCATATGAGAACTGATGATGATAATTATCAAGGTTACACTCGAAGTTACTGGGACGTCGCACAGCTCGCAGCATACGAGAATCGGTCTCGAGAGCGTTGCCCATCAGCCCTGCTGAAAGAATTGGAGCAAAGTCGGGCATTTTAGATTACACGTTCCACTTATGTGTAATGGGGGTTGCATACGTAGCAAGCACATCTTCCCCGTCTCAGGTATCCAAGTAGGTGTCATCCTATCTACAGTTATTCACAAATTATGCAAGGTTATTCAGCTAAAAGTCGTGTGAACAGTTTAAGATACTAATACTCTGTTTTTACTTTCGTTAATGGTATTAAGGGGCTCATAGTTGAACATGCAGTACTTTTCCAGACTTGACAAAATGTATTGTATCACACGTTTTCATATGAGAACGCAATAACTGCCATTAATATACTACCAAGTTTACAGTCGTAGTTACTGGTACGTCGCACAGCTTGCACTACAGGAGGATCGGTCTCAAGAGTCCCGAGATCTGCGACGTCAGTCTCGAGTGAGAGCGTTGCTCATCACTACTATAGGTTGAGCTTTCTACTAGCTTAATATTACAAGTGATAATAAAGTGAAGTTAAACCATCATTACCGGAACACTACAAGTGATATTTAAGTTAAAACATATACTACCCAACAACTAAAACAAGTGTTCAACAAGTAATTCCATGGAGAGAAAATATTACAAGAAGTACTACTACTATAACATTCTAAATCCAGCAGACAATCACAAATTCAGTGTCCGTCGTTGACAGCTTTTACTTTGCACTAGCACTAATCATCATCTTGAACGATTTGATAACGGAAGAAAATCTATCCAAGACTGCTGCAGGTAATTTATTCCAATCCCTTACGGTCCTGTTTACGAAGGAAAACTTGCCCACATCAGTATGCTGGTTATTATCACACTACTGTAAGTGACCATTGCCACCGGGATATTCCCCATCTGCGATGTATTTGTTAATAATAATAATAATTAGGCACTTCGGTATATGACAGTGCAATGTCTAATTGTGTCTAGTTATACGTGACAACTTGAAGACGATGTCCGAAATGCAACGTAAGTCGTGGATGTCGGTTATTTTGAAGAGATACCACATTGTACAGCCCGCTGTGTTGTTCATTCAAAAGAAGTAAATTACGTCGGCAGAAATAATTCTAGGATGATCCGACACTTAAAAACTCATAATATAAATGAAGAGGAATAGTCACAGAACACCTCCGGCCCGGTCTGATACCGATAACGATTGTGAGGCATCCAGGTAGGTTTACATCATAATAAGAGTTACTTACAAATTATACGGGTTATTCAGCTAAGAAGTCCACCTGAAATAACTCGTGAACAGTTTAAGATATCGGTACTGGCATTCTGTCTTCACTTTCGTTAATGGTATTAAGGAGCTCATAGGTCAACATGCAGTGCTTTCCTAGGCTTTTGACAAAAAATTTCGTCACACATGTTTCCATATGAGAACTGCTGATCATAACTATCAAGCTTACACTCGTAGTTCCTGGGAAGTCGCGTCGCACAGCTCGCAGCACACGAGAATCGGTCTCGAGAACGTTGCCCAACACCCCTGCCGAATGAATTGGAGCAAAGTCGGGCATTTTAGACTACACGTTCCACTCATGTGTAATGAGGGTTGCATATGTAGCAAAGCACATCTTCCCCGTTTCAGGTTCGAATAATTTACGCCTGTAGCATCCAAGTAGGTGTTCATCCTATCTACAGTTATTCATAAATTATGGAGGTTTATTAAACTAAAATGTCCGCCTCAAATGAGCCGTGAACAGTTTAAGATACTGACATTCGGTTTTCACATTCGTTAATGGTATTAAGGGGTTCATAGTTGAACACGCAGTACTTTTCCAGGCTTTTGACAAAATGTATTGGCTCACACGTTTTCATATGAGAACGTTATTTCACGCAATAACTGCCAATAATATACTATCAAGTTTACAGTCGTAGTTACTGGTACGTCGCACAGCTTGCACTACAGGAGGATCGGTCTCGAGATTCTCGCGAGAGTCTCGAGATCTGTGACGTCAGTCTCGAGAGTCTCGAGCGAGAGCGTTTCCCATCACTACCTCACAATTCTAGTCGAGGAACAGTGACACTTTTGAGAGGTGCTATTCAAGCTTTATCTAGTACTAACTGAACTGGTACACCCTTCTCATCCTCGGTTCTGAGATACACTACTGCTGTATAGGTGTGTTGACTGGCATCAACAAAAGTATGCAGTGACCAAGGCTGTGTATCTATTTTTCCACCAGTTAGCAGTCTTTAAATCTCTATTTCTTCCAAGTAGCTAATTTCACGGTAACGCTGGTTGAACTCCTTCAACATTATATCAGGTAGAGCAGAGTCCCAATTTGACTTAAATACTCTTTTACTTAATTTCTTTGAAGCTTCTGTTTTCCATGACTCCTGTAGCAATAATTTGAATGGAAGAAGCGCAGGGGCAAGAAACCCAATGACGTCATAAATTTTCCGTATCGCTGAGAGTAGAATTCTCTTTGTAAGTGTTTCTGTGGAGAATTGAAAGTGAGCAACAATATAAACCCCCAATGTACCCAAAACCTTTGTGACATATCTATTGTTATTAATATGTTCATTGTTGTCCTCGATCTTCGAAAGTTCACAGTTTCCTATTGTAGATTCGCAGCTTCTCAGCTCCATCTTGGCTTCAGCTAGAATCTGGGTACTTTCTTAATGAAACATACAGTATTCTTCTACAGAAGCAACTGATGTTACACAGTTATCTACGCACATAGATTTCATCAGTTTCCGTGCTATCAGTTCATTGTTATAACAGTCGAAAGATGATGATCCAATACAACACCCAATATAAACGGACTACACCTGGTTCCAAAAATAACTCTTGAATATCTATAAGGCTTCAGTTTCATACTTCTGAAATCCTCCCACCATAAAAATCGGAGATAGTCACGATTTTCAGCTCGTACCTCAATCATTTGGAATGCTTTTCTTATGTCTGCAATAACACCCAGCTCTTTCTCTCAAACCTTAAAAGAATTATTGGGATAATTTGAACGTAATTAGGACCATTCATTAAGCAATCATTTAGTGAAAGCCCTTCATTTGTTTTACCCGAACCATCGAAAACTGGTTGAACTGGAGTAGTCAGGCTTTCAGGTCGGTGTGGAAGATAATGACAAGATTTCTCAACTTCTTCCTATGCACTTCTTCAATATAACCTTCCGCTGTCCAGTCTTCAAATATATTGCCGTATTGTAAGAGGAACCTGTTTTTTGCAACTTCTGTATAGTCGACTGAAGTTTTTTCTGCTATTTCCTTATTGGACTGGATTTTTGGGTGACCCTCCTTCCAAGGAAGGTCAACTACATAACGTCCATCTTCCTTTTGGGTTAAAGTATTAAATAGATATTGCTTCGCTTCTCGATCTTGTTCTTCAGCTGATTTTATTTCTACAGGATTCTGAATACCAATTGTTTCAAGATTCCACAAGTCCGTGATTGAACCATCTCTAAGTCATCGTGATTGTTGTATTTGCCATATTTACTTCAGGAGAGTTGTCAGTTAGTTCTCCACCCAAAGTCCATCCTAGCTTTGTTTCAATGGCTGTAAGACCATTCTTAAGTCGAATTCCAGTTAGAATTTTAACATAGACATCCATTCCAATAAGGAGCTGAATTTCTGGATAGTTATCACCCACACTGCTGATCCATATTTTCTTAATTCTAAGTTCTTAAAAAACGTAGAGCACGCTGAAACTTGTGGGACTGACTGGCGAATACGTGGCTGGTCCCTGACTTCGATCTCACAATCAACATTACCACCTGGTTTTTGGAGTTTGATTGTGTACCTCTTATGATTTATTTCCAAGGTCTTGCTTCCACCGAACAGAACATGGGAAACCAATTCTTCAGCATGTGCTTTCAATCCGAGTTCTTCGGCTGTTTTCTTCAAGAGGTAGGATCGTTGAGAGGCACAATCCAAGAAAGCTCTCGCTGTTTTTCTTCTGCCATTTCCGTGGATAGTAACTGTACCGGGCGGTACACCTCTACTCTGTTTATTTAAAAGTTGCGCCAGTTGAAACTCCTCTTCTGGAGGAAGGTTGAACTTTATCTATTCTATTAATTCTCTACTTTCTCAGAAGATGTCACCACGTGGAAAATTTTGAGTTTTTGAACTGTGTCACTTTTGATGTGTTTTTGTTTCGCTTGAAATAAGAAGTGTGAACTTTCTCTTCTAGAGGACACTACTGAAGAATTACAATAGTGCAACCTAGTGCGAAATCAAAGAACTATTTTGTTGGAGAAATTTTTATTTCAAAAGTTTGTTTCTTGTTAAATTTCTTTCTGTTATTGTTTAAGTTGGCTGTATACCCCTCTTTTTCCCCTTAGTTTGGATCTAGCCAATCCCGAATTTCTTTAATTAATTTTCCACCAATAATGTGTTTCTTTTTCCTCTATGTAGGGGTTTCTTTTCCCGAACCAATAAAGATTTTGTGGGAGGGTGTTTTATTTCCCCTAACGCCTAGAATCTTCCGCGAGAGGATATAAACTGCTGATTTTGGGGTCTCCGGGCCACTTCTGTTCCATCTTTCAGTGTATTAAGTACTTTGCAGGAGGCGGGAAGCGCCTCTTTCCTCGGCAGCGATCTACTACCAGGTAATGGCCTATTAATATCTTCTTTTTTTGCTAGGTCGGCAGTTTAACTCTCGCGGCGGGTTCGAAGCATTTTCCATCATGTAACCTTTTCCTAAAATGTAACTACTCTTTTCTTCTTTTCTTGTAAAGTTACATATTGGGATAGAGAGTGCTAACCCTCTCGAGCTCCCACTCACATTTGTTTTGAGGTGAACTTATTTTCTCAAACTTTTCTTCGTTTATGTAATGTAAAGTGTTCTTCTCTAAGTCACCTCTGTAGTATGGGATTAGCCCTTGCGTTAGTGGCCCAGAGCCAGATTAGGTTTTAAAAGCAAAGTGTATTAGGAGTGCAAGTTCGCCTCCTCTCAAGTTGTATTTTAGAGGTCATGTATTAATCTTTTCTCACCTAATAGACCTCAGTAGGTTGGGTATTTTACCCCTGTGTATATGTCCTTTGAGGACGACTTGAAAGTTGAGTTTGGTGTGGCCTGGGAGAGGCTTAACTTTAAGAGCGAGTGGCTCTTTTCTAAAACTGAGAGTTGTATGCCTCGAGGAGGCTTTGCTGTGTAATTTGGAGCAAGGGCTCCAGGGTTTGAGTGGGGTCTTCTGCCCCTTTTGTTGAAATTGGTATATCGTAAAGTTGAGCTAGTTGCTCAAGAATTGTATTTTCAGGGCTCGAAGCCCAAATTCTTTAATCCCTGTAATTGTACATTTCAAGTTGTATTTCGGCTACTAAGTACCTGTTCTATTTGTTGTTACCTAATTTTGAAAAGAAAATATAACCTTGCTAAATTTTAAAATTTAATTTCTCTTTAGTAGCTTGAGACCTATTCACCACCCAGCACCTTCTTTCATGCTTAACTACCACAAAAACTCGGTAACAAGTGGTAGCAGAGCGTGGTTGAATGGGTCTCAATTTAGCCCCTTTTGACGGCTAAACATTGCTTTGATTCGAACTCTAACAATTTTCTCAGTTGCTGGAATTTTTTGAGTTTTTCAAAATTGTTCTGTCATCATGCCCGGCCCTCGCGATGTTCTCCTCCTTAACTACTTGCGCAAAGAGGAGTTGATATATGAGTTAACTATCAGAAACGTTCAATCTGGAGGCACGGTTGCAATAGACACTAACAAGCTTAGAGAGTCCCTTGATTTGCCCATTTCCATCCCCAATTTGGGAGAGAAAGAAATTGACGACTCTCTTTCCACGATTGTCGAGAATATTACTGGGCTAGCATCGGTAGTCAGCTTTTTTGATGAAAACGATCCATCTCCTAATCAAATTAAGCGTGTGCAAGGCAGGCTGTATCACTTTGCAAATAGAGTTAATGATCTATTGTCTCTAAAGGTGAATGACGTTCAGAGGAAGCAAGCTAATACGCTCCTTGAAACTATTTCTGAATTGTCTAATAAGGTCACTCAATTGCTAACCGGCGAAGCTCCTCCCAAAACTGATCAACCCGCCACGGTGAATGTAGGTAACGAGGAAGAGCCTCCTCAGGGAGAAGTCAATAGGATAACCGTTGCTGCTCAAACTATCTCTGCCCCATCGAACAACGAATCTGAACGCCGTGCGTCATTGAGTAACATCCGCTCTGAATTAACTTCCTTGCCCTTGAAACCTTTAACGACTATGACACCTGGGTTCAGCAGCTTGCCTCATCCATTGGCAATGTTGCTTAGAGGTATCTCTAAGTTTTCCGTCAACACCACCAGTGACGTAATTTCATTTTTAAGATTTCTAGTGGAATTTCAGGATCATGCCCTTGTGTTTTCTCTTTCCCCATGTCAAATTTTGCAAATTATCTATCCTTATGCTATTGGTGTTCTATCTGACAAAATAGTTAGAGCCATTGCCGAGCAATCTTCTATTGAGGATTTCCACGCCCATTTGCTAGCTAACTTCATCCCGGCTAGGGCCAGGTCCTCCCTTATTCAGAAATACTATTATCGGGTACAGCGCTTGGATGAAAACCTGGCAGACTTCATCCAAGATATTAAGTTTTATACTAGGGTGTTTGCTCTCCACTTCCCTGAGGATCAGATCGTGCAAGCTATTGTTGAAGGGATTTCACCACCCTACAGGTCATATTTGTGTTTCGCGGCGTGCCCGCAAACCTTCTCTGAACTGGAAGCATTAGCCGTCTCTGCGGAAGGAGTTAGGTATGCCGATTCCTTGCGTGTGGCGAAAGAACCCCCGCCTTCCTTTAGTAACACTCGGCCTCCACCTTGCCGACCAGTCAATCCCCGTAAATGTTATGCTTGTGGGTCGCCTGACCATCTGCGGAATAAGTGTCCTCTGATCAAGTCAAGTGGGACAAGGAATGGAGTAGGGTCATCACAAGGCTGTTTTAAGTGTGGGGCCTTCTCACATATCGCCAAGAATTGCCCAAACTCAAATAGCACCCTCTCCTGCTCAACTTCTGGTGCAAATTCCAGCTATTCCAATAATAAAAAGTGACTAGTGGCGTCGGCTGAGCCGACTAATCCATCTTCCCGAGACTTAGCCCCTAGTAAACAGGTTGTAAATGCAGAGAACGACCAGCCTTCAAATTCATCTTTTGAATGCCCTAAAGAGTGTCTTAGGATTGCGGCGGATACCCCCGCACCTGTTCCTTTTCTTAAGATTGAGTTAAATAACGAGCCTATAACAGCTCTCTTAGATTCAGGCAGTGTTTGTTCCATTATTTCGGCTGATTGGTATTCTAAATTGAAATCTGTTTGTAAACTCCCTGACTATGTCTCTTCTCCTGTTCAATATGTTTCGGCTAATTCATCTCCATTAGAAATTCTAGGTTCCATACATGTCAAAATTCGGGTTTTTAAGTTTACATGGAAGATCAAATTGTTTGTGGCCAAGCGTTTGTCTTGCCCCATCATATTGGGAGCGGACTTCATTTCTCACACTGGTCTTGTGCTCGATCTCCAGTGTAGGTCGTGCATATTCAAATTTGCGTCCAATTATAGAATTCCCTTGTTAAAGTGTAATTCTGTATCATGTTCATCTATTTCGCCTACCCAGGATGAGATGTTGTTAGACCTTAGACATCTACCTGAGGAGCAGGCTGATAGTATTCGGAAACTGTGTCAGTCGTTTCCCGAGGTGTTCTCTGATACTCTTGGTGTTACTGACCTTATTGAATACAAAATTGAGGTCACGGATTCAATTCCTGTCCGTTTTCCACCGTATAGGCTATCTCCACCTAAAATGAAGGCTCTGAAAGAAATCATCGATCAGATGTTGAAGGATGGTATTATTAGGCCCTCTAAGTCAGCGTATTCTTCGCCTATTTTTCTAGTCCCGAAACCCCAAGGAGGCTTCAGGCCGGTCATTGATTACAGGGCTCTCAATCGGAAGGTGGTGTTGCAATCTGTGCCCCTTCCCGACCTTCATTCTTGCTTTTCATGGTTTCGTAAGGCCAAGTTCTTCACCATCTTGGACTTGAATCAGGCCTATAATCAAATTCCCCTTGCCGAAGAGTCCAAACATCTTACAGCGTTTGCCACGGACTGGAATTTATATGAATACAACCGCGTGCCTTTCGGGCTCCCCACGGGGGCAGCTGTGCTCACTAGGCTACTAGATAGGGTCTTTTCCGACATCAAATTTGAGTACTTATATCACTACTTGGATGATGTCGTCGTATTTTCCGAAACCTTTGAAGAACATCTAGATCATTTGCGAGAAGTTCTCAATCGCCTTCGTAAGGCTGGGTTAACTGTTAAGTTGTCCAAGGTTGCCTTTGCTAAGCCCTCTATGTCATTCCTAGGGCATATTGTGTCACCTGATGGTGTAGCAGTCGATCATTCTAGAACACAGGCCATCCGTGATTTTAAACCTCCTAAGGACATCAAAGGTATCGCTAGATTCATTGGTATGGTGAATTTCTTCAGGAAGTTTATTCCTAACTTCGCTAATAGAGCGGCGCCCTTAAACCTTCTTCGTAGGAAAGGCATCAAATTCGAGTGGGGACCTTCTCAACAAGCCGCTTTCGAAGATCTTAAATTAGCTCTCTGTAATGCCCCTGTACTTGCTATGCCTGATTTCTCGAAGAAATTCATCGTCCAAACGGACGCGTCGTCGTCAGCTGTAGCTGCAGTCCTTCTTCAAGAGACTGAACTAGGGAGGCGTCCCATCGCCTATGCATCTAGGACTCTATCGGTTCAAGAAGCCAAGTATTCCATCTATGAGCTCGAAGGGTTGGCAGTCTTATTCGCCTTAGAAAAGTTCCGTCTCTATCTGGAACATGTCAAATTCGACCTGGAGACAGATAATCAAGCCTTAAGCTGGGTCTTAGGTAGGCCGCGTCGTACTGGTCGTATAGCCCGTTGGGCCATCCGTATTTCTGCCTTCCAATTTGATGTACGACATATCAGAGGTACCGAAAATGTTGTTGCTGATGGACTCAGCCGTATGTTTCATAACGACGTCGAGACCCACGAACCGGTCGATAGTTCATCACCTTCCGAGTCCATACTATCTGGTGTTAATGCCATCTTAACAGGTGCTCCCATGCTTTTTAGGGATATTGAGAAATACCAACGTGAAGATCCGACGCTGGCTCCTATAATGGAAACCCTTTCTTCTGGGGAACATGTTGTCCCTTATGTTCTGAGGAATGGTGTTCTATGTTGCCCTTCGAGGCATGATAAGTTGATGAAAGTTGTTGTTCCAGCGGTTCTTGTACCTATGATCTTCAAATACTATCATGAGACCCCATTGGGGGGGCATCTTGGAATCTTTAAAACTCGTGAAAAGATTCGTGAAATGTTCATATGGAAAGGTATGGACGGTGAAATTCGAGAACTTGTAAAAGCTTGTAAAACTTGTTTGATCAGTAAACCCACCATGTCCACTAAAGTAGGCCTTTTGTCTTCTCATCAAGCGTCGCGCCCCATGGAACGCCTGTATATCGATTATGTGGGACCCTTCCCCCAGTCAAAGGGTAATGCCAACAAGTTCATCTTTGTGTGTGTAGATGGTTTTACAAGATTTTCCTGGTTATTTCCGACTAAGTTGGCTACCGCTCAGTCCACCATTACTTGCCTAAATTCTATTTTTGCTTCTTTTGGTCCGTGCCAATACATTGTATCTGATAATGCTAAAGCTTTTACATCAAATCTGTTTCGTAAATTCTGTTTTGACTTGTCCATCTCTCATGTAACTACATCTGCTTATTACCCTCAACCATCTCTGGCTGAACGGGTTAACCGCAATCTCAGGTCCGCACTTATTGCCTATCATCATGAAGATCATTCTAGGTGGGACACGTCCCTGCATTGGTTAGCTTTTGCTTTGAATTCGGCGGTTCATGAATCTCACAAATTTACTCCAGCTTCTTTGATGTTTAAGTTCGTTCCCAACACGCCGCTCTCTAACCTCTGGTCTCTGAATGACATTCTGCCCGAGACAATAGATCCGGACAACATTAAAGATCTTTGGAAGAAGGCTAAAGCTAATCTTAAAGTGTCTCATGAAAAGGTTAGGGAAAGGTATGATCGTGGACGGAGACCCACCACTTTGAAGGTAGGTGACCCGGTTATGGTCAAAAATTTTGTTCCCGCGGGCAAGCTTGCCCCCAGATTTCATGGGCCTTGTATCATTCTCGATTTTCTTACGCCGGTTACCTTATTGCTAAGTAATCCAGCCACCGAGAGGATATTTAGAGTTCACCTGTCCCAGGTGAAACCGGTGTAATTTCTGTGTTAACTTGCTCCATATTATTTTGAAAGGATATGAAGGTTATATTTTTTTGAGTTTCACTTTTAAGGCATTCTGCCCCTTCTGTAATATTTTGGTTTTAGATGTAAGCCTTATGTAAAACCTGCCCCGACCCGTTAAACTGCCATCCTGTTCTTGCCACGGCCATTACCACGCTCCCGTCTCCTGCTCCACTCTACACAGTGGCTTAATGAATACCATGAATATCTGCACGCCGCTGGCCCCTCACTCTCTCTACAAGCCTGTACCCTCAAAGAAAATAATTGTCCAACACAATTCTGCCGCCTAGCTTTAATGTTTCAGCGCCCCCGCAGCCGCGCAGCGCCGCGCAGCGACTGGGGAGGGGGATGGGCCCCCTCCTCTCCAGCGAGGACGACATGTGCACGGCGAGCCGGAGCTCACCTCCAGGCCAAGGCTGATGTGCGGCGCACGACCTGCTACATGCCCGCAGCCTGTATCTGTTCACCGCGGGCGCGGCGTATTTCAACACCTCTGCTCCCCTCATAGTGCGGGCGAGCGGTATCTCAGGGTACTTGAGGGGTCCGAGCGGCCTCCGTTGGACGCAAGCTGCAACGGCCGGTCTGGCCATCCGACTCAATCTACATCAACTACATGGACAGTCACCATAAGCAATAATTACATTTGGGAATTTAACAACAATATTTGGTGGACATTGCAAAAACTTTTCTTCACCTTTTAAGCATTAAAGGTTTATCTTCAGAAATTCAACTTCTACAAACATAAAAACTTTACTGCACCGGCAACAACAAAATTTTGAAATTGCAACCAACCAAATTACTAAAATCTTATAAATGCTTCCGCAATTAATCTTAATATCAACATCAAAACTTGGACCTTATTTTGGAAACAAAGCTTATGTTCTTCTGTGTTACCCCTTGGAGGAACTTTTGGGGGGGGAGGTCTGTACCGGGCGGTACACCTCTACTCTGTTTATTTAAAAGTTGCGCCAGTTGAAACTCCTCTTCTGGAGGAAGGTTGAACTTTATCTATTCTATTAATTCTCTACTTTCTCAGAAGATGTCACCACGTGGAAAATTTTGAGTTTTTGAACTGTGTCACTTTTGATGTGTTTTTGTTTCGCTTGAAATAAGAAGTGTGAACTTTCTCTTCTAGAGGACACTACTGAAGAATTACAATAGTGCAACCTAGTGCGAAATCAAAGAACTATTTTGTTGGAGAAATTTTTATTTCAAAAGTTTGTTTCTTGTTAAATTTCTTTCTGTTATTGTTTAAGTTGGCTGTATACCCCTCTTTTTCCCCTTAGTTTGGATCTAGCCAATCCCGAATTTCTTTAATTAATTTTCCACCAATAATGTGTTTCTTTTTCCTCTATGTAGGGGTTTCTTTTCCCGAACCAATAAAGATTTTGTGGGAGGGTGTTTTATTTCCCCTAACGCCTAGAATCTTCCGCGAGAGGATATAAACTGCTGATTTTGGGGTCTCCGGGCCACTTCTGTTCCATCTTTCAGTGTATTAAGTACTTTGCAGGAGGCGGGAAGCGCCTCTTTCCTCGGCAGCGATCTACTACCAGGTAATGGCCTATTAATATCTTCTTTTTTTTGCTAGGTCGGCAGTTTAACTCTCGCGGCGGGTTCGAAGCATTTTCCATCATGTAACCTTTTCCTAAAATGTAACTACTCTTTTCTTCTTTTCTTGTAAAGTTACATATTGGGATAGAGAGTGCTAACCCTCTCGAGCTCCCACTCACATTTGTTTTGAGGTGAACTTATTTTCTCAAACTTTTCTTCGTTTATGTAATGTAAAGTGTTCTTCTCTAAGTCACCTCTGTAGTATGGGATTAGCCCTTGCGTTAGTGGCCCAGAGCCAGATTAGGTTTTAAAAGCAAAGTGTATTAGGAGTGCAAGTTCGCCTCCTCTCAAGTTGTATTTTAGAGGTCATGTATTAATCTTTTCTCACCTAATAGACCTCAGTAGGTTGGGTATTTTACCCCTGTGTATATGTCCTTTGAGGACGACTTGAAAGTTGAGTTTGGTGTGGCCTGGGAGAGGCTTAACTTTAAGAGCGAGTGGCTCTTTTCTAAAACTGAGAGTTGTATGCCTCGAGGAGGCTTTGCTGTGTAATTTGGAGCAAGGGCTCCAGGGTTTGAGTGGGGTCTTCTGCCCCTTTTGTTGAAATTGGTATATCGTAAAGTTGAGCTAGTTGCTCAAGAATTGTATTTTCAGGGCTCGAAGCCCAAATTCTTTAATCCCTGTAATTGTACATTTCAAGTTGTATTTCGGCTACTAAGTACCTGTTCTATTTGTTGTTACCTAATTTTGAAAAGAAAATATAACCTTGCTAAATTTTAAAATTTAATTTCTCTTTAGTAGCTTGAGACCTATTCACCACCCAGCACCTTCTTTCATGCTTAACTACCACAAAAACTCGGTAACAGTAACCATCAATGTTTGTAGTATTTCTAGACAAACAGATGTATGACAAGCCATATTTGAAGTTGTGTGAAGCTGATGGGCTTCTTCTTATTTCTTCATCCTGATCTTTCTGCAAAAGATCAGGACACATAACTGTGGCACGCTTCTTACAACAAACCAAGCACCTAATGTTTGATTTGCAGTTCTTTGACAAATTAGGTCGCAAGCATGTGAAACAACACCTTTTTTCTGTAACCTTCAATCTTCTTTCCTCAACTGTCGTTTTTGTTGTTTTGAAACACTTCTTACTATCATGGGCCTTTTCACAGAAGATACATAAGTCTTCTTAAGTAGGGGCCTATTGCTAAGTGCAGCCACTGTAGGTGAACTCACCTTATCTTTAATATCCTTCCTATCTACTTTTGAAAAATATTCCTTCCTTTCAGTCTTTCCTTTTGCTTCTGTACTACCGAATCCTGACTGTGCTATCAGGATTTGCTGCTCATTTCGGACTTCAGCCTTGACAAACTCCATTAAACAATCAAGTCGAGACATCCTAGGTTCCATTACATTTACACTCTGTTTAGAAAATTGACTCCTCTGCCATACCCGTAACGCTTCTTCTAGCACACTCGACTCAACCAGGGGAAATAATCATGTACCTGGATCTGTGCCGGTTAAGTTTAAGGTACTGAGTGACCGTTAATGTAATTCTAATTTAATGGATAAATTTGAAAGGGGTTGTTTATCATTTTGAGTAGCATTTGAAATTACTAGTTCCAACAGCTCTGTTACGTAGACTTGCATCAGAAGGTCATCCCTACCAAATCGTTCTTTTAATGCTTCAATGACTTTTGGATAATTTTCCGCTGTTTGAGAGTAACTAAGAACAATTGCCTCTGGTTCTGTGCCAGATTTCATTGGCTGTAATAAATACTGAAACTGTTCACTGTTGTGCAAAGTATCGTCTTCGTGTATCTTTCGGAACTGAGAACAAAACCCTAATAATTCCTTAAGATCTCCATTAAATATCTTTAGCTCAATTTTGGGTAACTTAAAAGACCTTCGTTTACTGTTATGATTGCCTCCCTCGTTTCCGAACAACTCGCTAGGTGGTGAACTAATCTTTCATGTGAGCAAAAATGTATTGTTTACTTGTACTTTCATAACCTCAAATTTGTCACTATGTTTCTCAGTACTTTCTCTTTCAGCTAAAATAGCATTATCCTCCGCATGACTGTCTAATAAATGATCCATTATTTTCACGTCAATTTCATGAATTTCCTCCATTAAACTTTCCAAACGGTTAAAATTTGATTGCAACAAGTCATGATTCTGCGAGGTAATTTCTGTTACAAGAAACTCTTTTAATGCATTGAAACTTCTTTGTTACACATTGACTAATAGGCGTCCTACCTTTCTTTAGCCGTTCCATGTCGCTTCCTTGTCTTCTTGGGTAGGAATAATTATTCACGATTACTCACAACATATATTCCTCTTTCGCCTTGGACAGGAATGTTCACAGTAATTTATATACATTTCCGATCATGTCAGGGGTCACCAGATGTTAAAATATATTTATCTGACCCCATATTTTTATAAAATAAAACAAGAACAACCACGTATTAGCATATTACCGCATGATAGTTACTTACTCCTAAGAGCAGCCGGGTGAAAGTCTAATAGGGCTTATGGTTCCAATCTGTAGCTAGCTTCAGGTAGTTTCATTCTCTTATTTTAGATGGCGCTGGAGGTCATTCGTAACGTGTAGATAGTTATATATAGAGCTTCTGTAGATGGCACGCAAGTAAGCATGAAATGAGCGATGTTAATAATTAAAGGCAGTTTGTCTCGAAGTGAAGTATTTCAAGTCTAACCTCAATCAGTGGGCCCTTCTAATAAATTAATTAGTCATATAACGTCAAGCATTGTGGAGATAATATTGCTGGATTGCATCGAATTCGACTTTACCCAATCGAATAACCTTGTTCGAACTGATATCGATTTTAATCGATAGTTCCCATGATGCTACAGTATTTGTGTTGTTTGAATTCCAAGTGCTCATGTGCTTGTGCTGTAAATCTTTGTTCCTTGTGCTTCTTTATTTGAAATATATCTTCGCCAGTCCTCCTGAAATCCTGTATTTCCTGTTTGAGTACACATCAGGGGCTCAAATCTGAATGGTTCTATTAATGTAGTTCTATATATTTCCTGTCTCAGTGCATTTAATTCTGTTATTTTTATTTTCATGTGGTACTTGGATATTGATATGATACCCCATTCTCTTGCATATGGTGTGCTCTGCTGTCTTGCTTTCGAAGGGATTTCTTATTTGTTATAATATCAGCTTTGTGTTAATGTGTCAATCTTTCATTTGAAGTTAAAGCTGCTTTGAGGTGTGTGGTTATGTTCTCAGTAACATAGTATGCCATACGAACTAGGGGTATCAGATCATTATTTACAACATAGTAAGTACTTGGAAATAAAAATATATGAATTACAATGTATTGGGCATGGAAGTAGTAGAACTGCATTATTATCGCCGTGCGGTCGGGCGAGGGGCAGGGGAAAGGAGGGGGGAGGAGCTGGAAGCATACCCGGATGTGCGTCACTGCGCCGGATGTCTCTTCCCTGCGCTATCTGTTGATAATAGCAGGAAGATAGTGCACAAAATGTGCACTGTGGCTCTATCTCTATTCTATCCTCTTTGCCTAAGACAAGACCAACTACAATTACATCAGACCGGAATCCAGAATAAACATGGCGGACATCGGTGTGCGATATGAGAGGTTGAGGGAAAGGTTATGCATGTTATTTCGAGTCACCTAAAGAAAATATCACAAGTCGAACGTCATGAAATGCAACTCAAAAACTCAAAATATGAATAATTAAAGACCAAAAGTAGTGTTATAGCGTATTGTAAGTCTAAATGATATTTCAGAGGGGAAAATAACGAAGGGAGAATTATTTTATCAACGTTAGATTGAAACAGACACATGCCCGAGTGCACCAAACTCGGTAAAGAGAATACCGCGGTAAACTGCGCAATTTTACCAGGGTAAAGTCGTATTTCTATTGCACCAAGCTCGGTTTCGAGTTTACCGACATTTTACCGCGGTATAATGTTTACCGCCCGTGAGCGAGCGGTTAACTTGAGAAAACCGCGGTAAAGTTGTATTTAAGCTCTGTGGTTAAAGATTCCAAGATGGAGCTTAACAACTATAGGTTAGATCTCCAGTATCTTGATCAGTTTGAAAGAAATGAAGGGAGAATTATAAAAGAGAGACGCGATTTATTTGAAGAATTAAGCGATGTTTCGTTCCAGAGAAGATTTAGATTGCGTAAGGAAACTGTGAATTATATTTTAGATTTAATTGGTGAACAACTGGAATTCCCGACTGGGAAAAACTGTCCTATATCGCCTAGAAATCGCCTTTTAATAGCGCTGCGGTTCTATGCAACTGGAACATTTCAAGGAGTGATCGGTGACGTCTGTGATGTTGACAGAACAACTGTATGCCGCATAATACACAAGATTTCTGATCTACTTGCGTCGTTATCGCCACAGTTCATTCAACTTCCACTTACGCAGCGGGAACAAAGGGAGGTTATGGAAGGGTTTCATACAATAGCTGGGTTCCCTGGTGTGTTGAGTGCGCTGGACTGCACTCATGTGCGAATACAGTCTCCCGGAGGTGAAAATGGGGAGGTATTTTGAATAAGGAAAGGTTATTTCTCGCTGAACGTGCAAACTATGAGCGATTCGAACCTCATGATACGAGATATTGTAGCAAGATGGCCAGGGTCGACTCATGATAGCACAATATTTCACAATTCTCGGCTGAGAGCGCGTCTCGAGACGAGAGAAATAGCTAATGGCTATCTTTTGGGTGATGGAGATTACCCATGTAAATCCTTCCTCCTTACACCTGTTCAGAATCCCACCTCCCCAGCAGAACAACGATATAACAGAGCCCATATTGCCACAAGGAATGTTGTCGAGAGACAATATGGTGTGTGGAAAAGGAGGTTCCCTTCCATGTCTTTAGGACTTCGATGCAACATTCAAAACATGTCGAACATTATTGTTGCCACGGCTGTGCTGCACAACATTGCCATTGCAGCTCGAGAAATAGATCCTCCCAATGACCCTGAAATTAATCTTCAATTACTTGATGTAGAAGAAGAAGAAGAAGGCAATTTACCAATACCTGCTGTGCATCTGCATCTCAGGAATGATAATCCAGGACAAGTTACCAGACGTGCTGTAATTAACAGACATTTTACTTAAATTCAAACAAAGTGAAGGTGAGATTTTATTTTAAAACATTTCTTTTACAATGGTTCAGCATTTTTTCCTTTCCAGTATGCAATTTTTTCTTTTAATAATTCCTTTTTTAATTTAAAAATTTCTAATTCCTCCTTATGTTTTTCTTTCTTCAGCGTCATGTCCAACAGAAGTGCCTCTCGCTGCACTTCTGCAGCACTTGACATGGACTCCGCTGCTGTCAGCTTCCTCTTTTTTGTACCTCCGGGTGCCTTCCTCGATTGGTGCTGCAAAGAAAAATATACACCCATTATTTTAGTGAAGAGAGAAAAAATGCAGTGCCATGTAAATTGAAAAAGAATATTTAATAGTTTGGCCTCGGTGTTATAAATATTGGTGATTTTTAAATTTATTTTCACTATCTAAACTCTACCTCCAGTGCAGTGCAGTGCAGTGCAGTGAAGTTTTTCTAAAACTAAATTAAAACAGAAAATATTTCACCTTTAGGCCTACACCACTTGAAGGTCTTCTTGGTGTATGTAGTGGAGTTTGCCCATAATCATGAAAACACTGGCCTAAGTTGTCACCCTCATCATGATGATGATCATCATCATCATCATCATCACCATTGTCAACACCAAAGTCCCCCTAAAACAGAATAATTACATATATATGTATTATTACATAAACACAGTCTGTACTTCTGTGGTCTGCAGTTACTTGTGTGTAGTTTTGTGCATTGTGATATATGGTGAACATATTAACATACCGTACTCACATCAGCAATATCTCGTAGTGTGTCCAGAGGGTTGGAAGTACTGTGAGGTCTTTTCAGACTGTCATCAGGTTCTGGAAGTTATATTACAGTTTATTATTTTAAAGTGATCTACTATATGCTATTGTTAAAGTATATTTACAAGCAAGATATATATATATGAGTTTACTACCATATAAGTATCCTATTTAGGCCTACCTTTGTTTTCTGCATAACCCACATCCGAGTCATGGGTGCTTGGAACACACACACTGCTTTCCGCAATAATCCCAAGCACCCTTTTGTCAATATCCTGCACTTTCGGCGGTACGCTAGGTCCATCCCCTGTCTTGTACATTTCTACCTTTTCATCGGCAGAGGCTCTTCTAGCCCTTCTTTTAAGATTTTCATACACACCTTTTAAGTTAGTGTGTGACCTAGGTGTGGTACCTGAATAATATGTACAGAAAAATATAATAGAACATGTTGCAACAGGATAATAAAACATATATACAAATGCCTGAACTCCAGAGACAAAGAACACTACTGTATGTGCAATTACAATCTTCAGATCTGTACAGTTGTTGTTCAGTAAAATACTGAGCACATAGTACTCTATAAGATCCTCATGGGTACACTTTTCTGAGAAACAAGTGAACCTATAAGTATAATATTTGTTATGGGACACCAGAGTATTTGTATCTATTTGGGAGCTGAATTATACTTTAATAACAATTTAAAATTACTTTAATAAAATATAATTGCAACAAACATAGAATGCCATAAATATAACATTGCAGGATGTTCCTCCTAATCAATACAAGTTCAAATTAGTAAACAGTTTCTGTCTAACATATCAACAACGTGAATTACACAATATCAACACCGAGCTCAACACCATAAGTGACCTGCATTGGAAGAATTGAAGCATGTGCAAACTATTTTAATGTTATCAATATAAGCACAGATTCATCAAGCACTAATGTTACAAACTGACAAAAATACTGAAGTAGGCTATATGCCATTTTAATGTTAACAACATAAGTACAGACTCTTTTCATCATGCACTAGTGCAACGAAGTGACAAGATTTTAAGTGTATATTACTTTCAGAAATTATTCTATGCATAAGCTAATTATCTTACACTTATATGGCTGAAGATGGCACAAAATGTAGAGCTGAAACTAGAACTATGTAATAAAATGTGTACTAATCTGAAATTGTATTTATTAGGAGGAACATCCTTCAATAATATATTTAGGCCTATACAATATACATACCATCAATACAGAACATGAAACACATAGTTTACAAAGAATACAGTACTATGCGTTCATTCTAATTTCTGAGTGACTACATATGATGCTAACCTACACATTCTGCCCTTTCTAGTGGCATGTAGTCCTAAAAATCCTTATGGTTCCCATATAACCAGCATCGTTGATGGCTCATTGAGCACCGTGTGACAGCTGTTATACAGAGTCTTTCGGACTGTTCAGCAGTATGCTGCAGTGTTCTAATAGCATGTGAAGTTATTGAGTTCTTTGGAGAAACTGAAGTGATGAGGATGTGCTCTCTGGAGGAAAAAGTCATTAAGGATATTTTTGACAATAGAAATCATAACACTTGTCCAGGTAAGCAATAAGGTTAAACTGGCATGACGTCAGTGCAATCTTACCATGGTGAAATCTATAAGAATTTACAGTAAGTTTCTCCATTTGTGTGATCAGCAGATCCTCATTAGTATTTGTAAATTTATTATAGCAGAACAAGTACTCTTACAGAGCTTACCATTTGTTGGAGTTACACATACATCACCCATAACCACATGTGAGCATACTGACATACGAAGCAAAATTACTTCAGTAGATTATAACACTAACCAATCTTGTGCTTCATTACACCACAGTAGCATGCAATATCAAAGCAGCCTTTATGTTCCACTTCAGAGAGCAAGATATTGAATGATTATTTACTATTAAGCTGCAGTGAACCTCATGACTGAAAATGATAAAAATTATGAGGCTTTTCTTTACGAAGAGTTCCAGAATGGAGTCAGATACTGGTCCCTACACAGACCAGTCGCACTGCTGACAGTATTTTGGATAATCCCGTTAGGTTGTGAATAATACAGCAGGCAATGAAGTCACAACTGGAAAGATTACATACAATCACAACAGCAATCAGTCAGCAAGGAAGGAAACGTGTCCTGAATCCAAGTCAGTGGGGTAAGTAACAAGCCCAATGCAAGCTATGTAGCTAGGAAATCTTAAACAGATAAAATGGGTCAGAATGTAAAGTACAGAGCAATGAAATCACCATGATTCTGCAGGATGCATTACCATAAAAAATAAGGGAACAGAAAGGTTGGAAATATTCTGTTCATATTACTGGTAAGCCCAACATAAAAATAATGATACCTAAAGGCATTTTATTCGTTCGCCCACAGATTTCACATACTAGGAGCTGGTAGTTTAAATCAAAAGCCAGTTCTCTGACATGCAAACTTATAGTGAATAAAACGGTAGCAAGAGTATGTAAAGTCGTGTTTCTCACTATACTCTGTATTTCTAATACAGATAAAATTCACATTCTTGCTAAGTTAATTTTAATGCCTACATATATTATTATCATTATTATTATTACTACCATCGCCATTAGGCTGAAAAAGGGGTAACAACGAAAATGAAGATGGAGCTAACAGATATGAATGAAAGCTTTATTTGTGAAAGTAATACTCATCAAGTCACTTTTAAGTTACTTTTTCAGAGGTATAGAACATTATAAATCCACTTACGCCCATTTTCAGGAATTTAAAAAATACTATGGCATTACATTTTTACACTGGCAAATGTACACTAACCTAGCTACCCACAAAGTAATTGCAATAGAACTTCAATGCAAAAACGCAACTACCAAAGAAACTCTCCTCACAAATATTTCTCTAGCGGCATAGTGTAGTATCATTCATTCATTCATTCATTCATTCATTCATTCATTCATTCTTTCATTTATTTCAATTAATTCCAACGAGCCTGCAGGCTCATACATAGGAATTGTACAGGACATCACATACTGGCGGGCACTTACACATCAAAATATAGTTTGTGTATATACGATAATTAGTAATTGGTTGAACATATAAACACATACAATATATAAAATATGTACATCATCAATATGAGGATTACAGAGAATTATTTCTGACTGTATTTACATTAACATAACATGAAAGTTGCAGAGGTACAAGAATGGATTACGGAGTATTTACATTTACATAACATAAGAGTTGCTGAAGTACAAGAATAGATTTCAGATTATTTACAATTACATAACATAAAAGTTGCAGACGTACATGAATTGATTACAGAGTATTTACAGTTTATATACATAACACAGAGTTGCAGAGGTACAAGAACAGATTACAGAGTATTTACATTTACATAACATAAAAGTTGTAGAGGTACAAGAATAGTTCCTGACAGTTTGCAAGATTGTTTGGGAGAATGTCTTAAATGACAACTGATATTTTGATTTAAACAGCACTGTACCTTTCCCAAAAATAATGCTTGACTCTTTTTTTGAATTTTGCCAAAGTTGGTGCTGTTTTTATCTCCACAGGGATGTTATTAAATAACTGGATCGCAGAGAACTTCAAGCTGTTTATACTATATTTATAAGAGCAAACATTGTATAAGGCAAAGTCATTAGCATGCCTAGTACTATATGGATGGTTGTCAGAATTCAGAGTATATGTAGTGTTGTGTTGTATAAATTTATGTTTTATTTTATACATGAGTACAGCTGTATTGAATTCTGCACTCATGCTTAGGGGTGGTAATTTAGCACTTAGGTATAGATATTTTATTGGTGTTAAGTAGGGAAGATTAAGTATATTTCTAACAGCTCTATTTTGTACTACCATTAGCTCATTCAAGTCAGACTTCTTACAGCGCATCCAGATTACATTCAAATATTGTAGGTGACTATGAATTAAAGAGTAGTAGATCTGTTTTAGAAGATGTTGTGGGATAAGATAACTACGTTTCTTTAAAATTCCTGCAATAGGTGTGATCTTTTTAGTAATGTATTCAACATGGTCTGTCCAGTTCAAGTTCCTATCAATCACCAACCCAAGATATTTGACAGTACTAACTAGTTTTATTTCAGTATTCTGCATATATATTTTACTGTGTGGGATTTCATTCTGACCTTGTTTTATCATTATCATATAATTAGTCTTTTGCACATTAATAGTTAATTTATTTGCTTGAAACCAAAAGCACAGAGTATTGAGGTCTTCCTGCATATCTTTAACAATGGAGTCTATATTGCAACTAGTATAGAACAAGTTTGTGTCGTCAGCATACAGTGTGATACGTCCTTTCAAGCAGCAAGTTGCAATATCATTGATGTAGACTAGGAAGAGAATCGGCCCTCATACTGACACCTGTGGAACGCCAAGGGTTACCCTAATTGCTGAGCTCCTACAGTTATTCAGCACTACATACTGTTTTCTGTCGGACAGATAATTATCAAACCACTTCAATGCAACACCACGAACTCCTACTCTCTCTAATTTAGCTAACAGTCTTTCATGGTCCACTGTATCAAAGGCCTTCTTTAGATCTACAAACAACCCACCAGCAAAACTATTAAAATCTATTGATTCTTGCAGCATATTTATGAGATCTACGGTTGCTATTTCAGTGTTAGAGTTCTCACGAAAGCCATATTGTGCATTGTAAAAGAAATTATTTTTGTTTAAAAAAGTGAGAAGTCTCTTTTTGACAATAGTTTCTAATATTTTGGAGATTATGGAAAGAATACAGATAGGCCTATAGTTACTAGGATTCCTCCCGTCCCCACCCTTGAAGACAGGAACTACTTTAGCTATTTTTAGCTCACTAGGTAATGTACCAGATGCCAAGGATTCGTTAATGATATCTGTTAGCATCCCACTTAGAGAATCCTGGAATTCTTTTAGAAAGTTGGCAGTTATACCATCCTGCCCACAGCTACTCTTGTTTTTTAGATGTGATATTATAGATCTTACTTCTGTTTCATCAGTTGGATATAGGTAAAATGAGTTCAAGTAACTAGGAACCGCAAGTGTTTCAGTGCTCTGGGGAGGGATTGCTGAAGCCAGGGTTTTAGCAATATTTGTAAAATATAAATTTAATGATTCACATATTTCCTGACTGTCTGTAATTATCTTGTTACCTATTTCTAGAGATGTACAATTATCGTCTTTTGTTGTTTTTCTGTTATGTATGATTTCATTGATTATTTTCCACGTTTCCTTTGGGTTCTTGTTATGAATTCTAAATTTTTCAGAGTAATATTTGTTTTTAAGCTCCTTTTTAGATTTGTCACATTGTTTCTACACCTGCGATATTCCTGATTGAGATTGATGTTATTCTTTAGGGTGGGATTTTTTAAGTTTTGCATGTAAAATGTCACGTCGCTTAATAAGGCTGAGAAGTTCAGAAGATATCCATGGCAAGCTACCAGTTCTTTGGGCTTTCTGTTTTTGTGTACTAAGCGGTAGCTGGTCAATAAAGGAATTATACATTATGTCAGTTCTACTAGTAGTGTTGTTTATGACTTTTGTGTTATGTTCAGTGATATTACTACTTTCAGGTCTATCATCATTTCGGTCTACATTAGTTGCTTTCAGCCTTTTTAGTTCAAGCGATTGTGATGGAGATTTAGAATTTGGCAAAAGAATATCAAATATTAATATATTATGGTCACTTATATAGCTACCAACATTTGATAAATAATAATATATTCCAGAGTTATTTATAGACACATGATCTATTCAAGTGCTTGTGGTATCACATATCAGTGTTGGATATACATTATTGCATTGCTTGAAATCATAGCAAGAAAGCAGGTTCATGTATTTTCGTTTTAGTTGGTCACTAGTTAAGATATCAATATTCGTGTCACTCAAAAATAGGCATAAATTGTTAGTTGTTTTACTTAGAAAATTTTCGAGGGATGCTAGAAATGGTATGGCATTATTCCTATTTGGGTTATATCCCGCAATTAAATCAATACTTTTATATTTACTACTACTAAATTTATCCCTATAAATTTCAACCCATATCAAGCTATGATCAAGTTCAAAATTCATTTTCACATTTGCTTTCCAACAGTGTGAAATGTAAATACCTAAGCCACCTCCAGCTTTGCCGGCTCTGTGTGAAAAGATGCTTCTATAATTTGGTATATTATAGTATTTCGCCTCCTCACTTTTTACCCAGGTTTCTGTCACAACCAATATATCTACCTGGCCTATAATGTGCAACAGAATTTCTATTTCCTCAAGTTTGTTTCGGATACTCCTGCTGTTTAGGTACAAGCACCTAACCGCACTGTAAGATTTTGACGGGCCTGTAGAGCTGTTTCCGTCCAGGTGAGAAGCAACTGTATATGAACTGATGTTCTGTAAAACAAAATTATTTATGGAATCGTATTGAATTTCATAACAGCCTAATGGAAAAATGGAATATTTGTTGTAACTCTTAGGTACTGCCATTAACGAGTGTTGGTATGATATCTTGGCTGTGCCGTTACACTTGTGTCTTCGCTCTGCAACTTTCTAATATCATCAATGCTCCTAATTCGCACTGATCGATGGTTTTCAGTCCTTCTTACGTAGATTTTGCAGTCCCGTGTCCAAATATATTTATATCGATGTTGCCGTAGATCCCTGGCCATCTTGTGGAGATATTTATTCCCCGATGTCAAATGTTCGTTGATATATATATATAGGTCGGTTAGCTGCTTGGTTACCTAAATCTTTTGAGCTTAGTGTTGATTTATTTTTCCTTGCTGCGAGCAGCTGATCCTTTTTTAACCGGCTGCAAAATTTTACAAGGAGAGGAGGAGGGAGTTCCTGCTTCTTTTGGGGTAGACGATGACACGCATCAATATCACTGTCGGTCACTTCGACACCGAGCGCATTGCCAAGTGCTTTCACAACTGCGACTGGATTCTCGTCACCAAGCTGAGTCAGTCCATGAATTTCTACGTTGTTCCTCCGGACGTACTGTTGGAGGGCCTGATTTTCCTCTCTAAGCTTCGAGACTTCTTCCTCTGCTATTGTCTTCTCCCTTTCGAGGACAGCAACCTTAGACTTCAATGTTGCTACTTCTGCCATAGCCTTTTTAAAGTCATCAGTTATTTTGTGCAGCTGACGCTTAATATCGTCGAAACTCTCAGCACAGAAGGTTACCGACTTTCTAATTTCCGCTTGTTCAGCTTCGATTCCTTCTAGTTTACATAGCCTTTTGTGGATGTCCCTAACTACGGATTCCATATCCCCAAGCTTATGGTCACTCGGCCCTGCAGCCAGATCACCATTCACACTATCACACTTGCCGCAGTACCACTTCTTTGATTTGTCCTCAATTAGTGTCTTGAATTCCCGTTTATTTAATTTAACACACGCTCTGTGATGTTTTCTATGACACTTACCGTCACAGATGATGTAGTCGTCCTCGGCAGTAATTGATTTTATGCACGAACCACACACAGCTAGTTGCTTATTGCCCGCCATCTTAAAAGCCTCCCAGGGGCAGATAAAGTCCATTAAATTGCTTTTTATATTTACTTACCTGGCACACAACTAAATTCTTGACTTATCCTTAACCAAGTTTTCTCCTTTTCTTTTAATGTCATGCCATCCGTCTTTTTATTTTCAATGACTGCCTTATATTTTTCAGCCAAATCTAACAGGACGAAATTTTCGTGAGGACTGAAATTAGGATTTCTAGGGCGTTTCATTACTTTGTTTTCCATTTTAAGGAGCTGATAACTTGATTGCGCTGTCACAAAATGTAAACACGATGGACAAGTGACTGTCGAAACGATCACTGCCGGCTGGATAAACTAAAGACAAGTGACTATCGAAATGATCACTGCTTCCTGAATACTACTTCGAATGTCTTCCGAGGGGAATAATAGCAGAAAATAGAGCGTCAAGAAACCGCGGTAACGAAACCGGGCGATAGTAATGGTGCACTCAACGAGCTAGAATAACATAGAGTGGCGGAAGCGCTGCCTGGGTGAACCTAATAGAACGAACGTCCACCATGTTTCCTGTTGTCACACAAGCAAGGGGGCATGGCCTTTAAATGACGAAAAGTGTAGAAAATGCGCATTTTAGAATCGTTGGGGGAGAATTAAAGTCCGTTGCTGAAAGCTTGAAGCATGAAAGCGAATACCGCCACTTCATCATATTGCGGCACGAGGCCAACATCACGATCAGTTGATTGTAGGGTAGTTCGAAATCATCGCACAGTGACATACGAATAGGCCTCGAAATCGGAACAAGAGCGTTACCCTGCTTGGCTGTTGTAGTTAAGCGTAAATTAGAATAAAATCGATGGACATAAATATTTATGACAGGAAACCTTAAAATCATAGGGACCTATAATAGGTTACAACCTCATTCTGTTAATATTTTTAAAATGATTGCATCTTCATGAGTACTGTGTTCCTTTCTTAATCTGTTTACCCTCCCGGGTTGGTTTTTCCGACGGACTCAGCGACGGATCCCACCTCTACCACCTCAAGGACATTCTGGAGCGTGAGACATTGGGTCGGGGATACAACTGTGAGGGAGGGCTGCACCTGCTATGCTGAACAAGGGCCTTGTGGGGGGAGAAGGAAGCGGCCGTGGCCTTAAGTTAGGTACCATCCCGGCATTTGCCTGGAGGAGAAGTGGGAAACCACGGAAAATCACTTCGAGGATGACTGAGGTGGGAGTCGAACCCACTTCTACTCAGTTGACCTCCCCAGGCTGATAGAATCCCGTTACAGCCCTCGTGCCCCTTTTCAAATTTCGTGGCGGAGCTGGGAATCGAACCCGGGCTTCCAGGGGTGGCAGCTGCTCACGCTAACCAGTGCACCACAGAGGCGGCCCATGAATACTTTACCACAATAATCGTTTAGTGTAATTATTTATTATAATATAGGGGGATACCGGTATCGTGTTTCTCCCATTACCATATCATACTGGGATTACTAGCTTGAAAGTTGTCCATTATGAAGTGTGGCATAGTTTTAAAAACCAAGGCAACAGACATCTACAATAAAGGCTGTATACATTTCAAAAATAGCAGTAAAATGCTGTATTTATCATACTTGGTGTACGTTTGAACGAAATAAGTGATTTTTGTGGTTACGTTTTCTTGGTGGTGGGCGTTCCATTTCCTTTATTTGTAAATGTGAATAAAAATTAAATAGGGCTGAAAATGTACAGAGCATAAGCAACTGAATTGAGTGGGATACCATTTACCTCTTTTCGCCCTCACAACGCATTGTTCAGTTAATTCCTTGTTCTTTAAACGAAATTTGAAACAAAATTCGACAAATAATTACTGTGGCTATCCGTACTTTCGCTAAGTAAACAATAAAATGGATTTAATTACAAACAGAAATTACAAAGAGGAATCTCGGCTATAATTCAGTAATACTTACATAAAGTACGATATATCCTTGGTTTTATTACTCCGATTAGTACAACCATATGCTGAGCTTACGGCTGGCATTCTTGAAAGCGAGAATCTATCTTTTCACTTCTTAAAACTTAGGGAATTAAATTGGCATGCACGATCTCCCTGTCACCTCAACATATGCTCTCGCGCCAATTCGCTTTGTCTTGACAACCGTTAACATGGCTGCCCCTTATCAACTTGCTTCAAGCAGGGAGCGCTGCTGTCATGTATAGAGCCCCTCTATGTTATTCTAGCTCGTTGAGTGCACTGCTTTTACGGCAATACCACGGTAAAAGTTTTACCAAGGTTTCGTAAAGGCTGATAATTACCGAGCTTGGTGCACTCGGGCAACAGAGTATAAAATTATTTCACATATGAATCTACTATGTAACACCACCATTAACCACAGCCCATTATGTAAAACACGCAAACAAATTTCTCCAACAAAATTTCAAACCTCCAAAATCCACCTGTATTGTTGAGTAGGTAGGTATGATACACTTGACCATCTAAAGCACTCGTCAACTTAAAACTCACCAGAATTGATGGCATAATTGTAATTTTATATATAAAGAAACACAATCCTCATGTTCACTCCACGGGAAATGGGGTTAGGTTTAGTTTACGCATGTTCATTGTAAAACATTAAAAATTAATTACATCATTCTTGCACCACCATTTAAGAATAATTTGAGTCTCTAAATCATAAATTTTAGTCATGATTTCTGGGACTGATTTAATGTTCTTTGTAGTAAGGTACGTTGGCTGATAAGGCAAATGCTAGGATAGGCATCATTAGTTTAAACTTCGGAAATTTGCGCGGCACTCGAATTAGATCACCACTTTCTATGGGTATATAATGTCTTCCCTGACAATATATTTGATTTCAAAAATGATTAATCCACACAACATTATTAGTCTTATGATTCGGTTCAAAGTTTTCCTTACGAATGCTCTTAACCCAATTTTGTCTTAATACTAGGTCTGTTGGAAACGGGAACACTGAATCTCTTACTTACATCCAGGCACACAGCACATTAAACTATAAACATATTGCATAGGTAACTAAAAATGAAAAATCTTTCAGAGAAGAACTCGAGAATCAACATTAACTTTATCACCACCGATATTGTTGGAATAAATAAGCTCTTTGAGAACAAATAGCTTCTTACGGCACTGAACGATGATCTGTAACCTTCTTAAGACTATAAATAAATGTAATGTACGATTAACAATATTCAAATTTCCGTAAATATTTGGTAACAACACGGCTTACACAAATCAAAACAAACGCATGCCAGCACTCCAGCTGCCGCCATTATGGACAGTTTCGATAGGTCGGTTAAGGTCTGAGATATTATAGTTGGTCTTGGCCTAAGAGCTCTAAATCAACAGTTCATGGAGATAACAAATTCAACGGAGTACAAACAAGGAGTATTTATAACAGTGATCTGTCTTCTTTATTCCATCAAGTATTTCCTATGATGTAGAATAGAACTTGTCTTTCTCTTCATCGGCTGAACATAAAAATACTCTTACTTCCCTGCCGCATGTCTTGAACTGAGCTTTCGCTATCCTCCCTGAGCTTAGTTTCCATATGAACAAACTTCTTTTAGCATTCTTACTTTGATGTATTCCAACAACATTTTGAGAATAAAGAAAAATTAACCCACTCTGGCATTTTTATTAATTCTCCATTCTAACATACTTTGCTCAATACCAATATAAATGGTCCGTTATTGGACATTAAAAATAACAAATTCAAAGGAGTACAAATAAAGGAGTATTTATAACAGTGATCTGTCTTCTTTATTCCATCAAGTATTTCCTATGATGTAGAATAGAACTTGTCTTTCTCTTCATCGGCTGAACATAAAAATACTCTTACTTCCCTGCCGCATGTCTTGAACTGAGCTTTCGCTATCCTCCCTGAGCTTAGTTTCCATATGAACAAACTTCTTTTAGCACTCTTACTTTGATGTATTCCAACAACATTTTGAGAATAAAGAAAAATTAACCCACTCTGGCATTTTTATTAATTCTCCATTCCAACATACTTTGCTCAATACCAATATAAATGGTCCGTTATTGGACATTATAAATTTTCCAGCTACCTCATTCCTTGGCATCAATTTTTGGTAATGAGACAAAGTCTCTCAGTGCATTTGCACTGCCGGTGGCTCCAAGTAGCCTACGCAGTGGCCCCTACGGTATGCACTAGCCATGCGTCTTGGTGGGTGTGCTAAGTACCAACTGATGAGCCCAACAGAGCACACGGGGGGCGAAACACTGGCAACCAGGAATGAGGTAGCTGGAAAATTTATAATGTCCAATAATGGACCATTTATATTGGTATTATAAATTTACTCATTCGGGACAAATATTTCAAGTTCCCCATGGGAATCAACATCTATATCATACTTTGCTCAAGCCGAAGATATCAAACTTGTAGCCCATTTTGCAACAAACTTGCATTCCAATTTCTTTCGGTCTGTATTCTAGCAGCCAGTTCTCATAAGCATTTTCTAGCTAAATGTTGTCTTCAGTTTATCAGGCCATTTTCTCTTGCTTTGTAATAGTTTCTATAATAATTCAGTTAGAATTATTGGTCTCTTTTTGACACCTATTTTCTGTCACTACTTTCTCCTTTTACTTTTAAGAATCCTTCCTCCTTACAAGGCAGCAGTCTCTCTTGTTATTTACCCTAAGAGAATAGGACGACTTATGACAACTGCACCATACCAAGGGGCTCTTCGAAATCTACCATTGAGGACTTACCCTGAGCCCTGTCAACCATCAATTTTTAGGGTCTCTATGGGACTGGTGCATTACCGTAGCATGGAGGAAATCCAGACCCCACTACACCTAACTCCTACAGACAGTCCCCTACTTTATAACATTGCTCATCTGGACAAAGAGATCAGACTTATGGAAGGGAATTTTCCATGATATGTACCAAGAAAGATTAATTTGCATAAAAATGAGAAATATGAAGTGCGTTTTAAAATGGACTGTCCATCAAATTACTGTTTAATTGTATTATCAAATACCCTATTCTGAAACTGCCTATTGCAAGATAAAGATTAATAATAGTTTGAGTGAGATGTGCACAAATTTTTGTACAAAATAGTACTCCATATTGAAATTTATTTTCAATAATATGGATGTTAAGAATATGACACCAGTTGGAGCCTATAAAGAAATCGGGAATTTGTATAGTCTGGCATGTTGATGGATTCTTCCTACTTATATTGTAAACTCAACGGTATGAGGTGATATAGTGGAGGGACAGAGTTGCCTAATGTTAAAACGTGAGACATTAGCTAGCAATACAGTTTTCTGTATATGAACTTTGATATGGGCATCTTAGGTTTGTTTTGAGAATTTTGAATCATTAATATAGACAACATTCAAAAGTGTGTTTAATTGGTGAATAATAAATTAGTTGAAAATAATTTTGGTTAAAAATAACTATGCATTGTGCTTGTGATGATGCTTGTTGTTTTAAGGGGCCTAACATCGATGGTCATAGGCCCACTATGCATTGTTGGGGATTTTCAGCCTATACCAGGTAGCTGAGAAACACTACAAAAATATTTTTTATAGATCTACCTAAGGCATTTGTTGAGTACCTAGAGAAAATAATTACACCAGTAATTACATTCTATAGTTTATAATTTCCACAAAACATAAAAATAAAATTAATGTTTTTCTGTCCTTTTAGATCAATTTATTAGAGAATGTTTTATAAATACCATGCAAAGACAACAAAAAGGGATTTGTTTTAAAACACATAGTAAACAATTACATAAACTGTTTCGAATTTTGCAGTGATGAGCATCTCCTTTGCATTCTTTCTTGATACTATTACATCCCAAACTAGGTGAGGAAGAATTGAATGTCTATCAGTACTTCTCTTCTCCTGTTTAAATTTCACCTACTGGCTCTCTTTCAGGGCCGGATTAAGAGGGGGGGGGCTAAAGGGGCTGCAGCCCCGGGCCCCGCGTGCCAAGGGGCCTCGGCCCTTGGCCGAACCTAAAATTGTATAAAAAGGCCTGCTGCTCCACCTCCGTGCATGTATATGAATATTTACGCTCGCAATATATCGAACACGCACTCTTCCTTCCTTCTTATCAGTTGTCCGCTGTAGTATTTCATCACTGCTAGAATCAAGTCTACGAATCCTCGCTACTTACGCATTGTAATTATTGTAAAGGTTATTGTTGACAAAAATTTAAATCTGGCAGCTTGCAAGTACGGGCAGAGGGGAAGGTGGTGAAGAGGTCTAGGAAGTGAGCGCGAGGGACAGGGGAAGCACGGTGGAATGCGCATGCTATACTAAATCTTTGCATCAGGAAGATAACTTCCAGTTCACCTCTCATTATTGAACCATTCGTAAGTTACAACTGTAATGTTTTTGTAAAATGGATAGAAAATATCCTAGTGGTGCCAAAAAACGTAAGTTCTGTTTTGCATGTCGATTTGATAGTGATGATGAGACAAATGTAAAATATGTTTTGGCATTATGAAATATTAACATGAAAAATTGTAGTACGCTAGTCTTACGTGATGTTACGAAGAAGGGGCCCCACATTTTTAAATAGCCCAGGGCCCCCAAACACCTTCATCCAGCACTGCTCTCTTTCCACCTTCAACATCTTCCTTTAACACTGTATGCTAAATGCTTTGTTCTGTTGCTTTATACATCAGGCATTGTGATTCAATACCACACCACATTTCACTCAACCACATTTTGAAACATCGTTCCTTCATGTTCAAGTGTAAGTTCAGTTAATTTACAGTTTTCAGAAAGGAAGGTTCTTTTTTGTATCCTGAATTTTATGCCCTCCTTTCCTCAGCTATTACAAGCTATTTTAGTAATCATGAGGCAAAATTCACACACTTCAAGAGTTCACTTCCTAATCTTAATATTTTCTCCCTCATCTTACTTCATCCAAATCCATATCCCTTCTGCCCTTAGTTTCCAATATTGTATTCAACAATTCGCGGCGTTATTACAAAAGCCTTTCGCAATAATGGGCGAGAAGTGCAGTAAAACCTGCCTTTAGCGGAACGTTTATGAACCGGAAAATTTTCCTGGTCCCGTGAATTATAGTTTAATATTCATGTATTTAGCAGAACCTGTCTGACTCGGAAATGGAAGAAAATTTTGCGACTATATAGGAAAAAAGTAAATTTCCTTCCTAACCCTTTTCAGTATGCGAGTATTCCAAATAGATCTAAGATGTTCAAAATACTGATTGCTACAAGAAACTCTTGAACAGTGATGTCATTGCAGAAGATCACATGGCCATTGATCTAAAAGTCGAGACAGGCAGCTTTGGAAAACATCAAAGAGTTCGTTACCCATGACCTCCAACAACAGAAATTGATGGCTACGTTGACGGTGAAGAAGATGGTTCATGTAACATTAAGTCCTACCGACATGCCCTATCAGCCATAAAAGTAGTATAATGGGAGAGTTCGGCGGCACCTCCGCCGCCACACGCCTCCGCCCGCCTCCTCCTCCGCCGCCTCCTCCGCCGCCGCCGCCGCCCGGGGGAAATTTGAATTTTGGCGGGAAATTTGAATTTTGGCGCGAGATTTGAATTTGTAAACAAAGCCACGTGCTTTTTGACAGCTGTCATCGACAACAACGCAACGCTAACCTCACTGCTACCATCTTGACGGGCCTAAACCTCACTAGTGCCAACTTAACCTAACTAGCATGAGGTAAACAAAGCCACGTGTTTTTTGACAGCCACGTGCTTTTTGACAGACAACAACGCATCGCAAACCTCAGTACTACCATCTTGACGGGCCTAAACCTCAGTAGTGCCAACTTAACCTAACTAGCATGAGGTAAACAAAGCCACGTGTTTTTTGACAGCCACGTGCTTTTTGACAGATTTGTAAACAAAGCCACGTGCTTTTTGACAGCTATCATCGACAACAACGCATCGCTAACCTCAGTACTGCCATCTTGACGGGCCTAAACCTCAGTAGTACCAACTTAACCTAACTAGCGCGAGATAAACAAAGCCACGTGCTTTTTGACAGCCACGTGCTTTTTTGACAGCTGTCATCCGCCATCTTTGAGCACCGTGCTGCCCTCTTTTATCACCTGTCATCGGCAGTGCTGCCATCTTGACGGGCCTAAACCTTAGTGCTACCAACTTAACCTCACTAGTTCGAGATAAACAAATCCACGTGCTTTTTGACAGCCACGTGCTTTTTGATAGCTGTCATCCGCCATCTTTAATCTATAGAGCACAGTGCTGCCCTCTTTAGCTACTTACCTTTGAAATGTGGTGGCGGATAATTTGAAAAATGCTTTTCGACAAGCAGCCATCTTTAATCCAGAGAGAACAGTGCTGCCCTCTATGTGGTGGCGGCAAATTGAAAAATTCCACGTGCTCTTGTTTGAAAACAAACTCACGTGCTTTTTTGACAGCTGTCATCTGCCATCTTTAATCTATAGAGCACAGTGCTGCCCTCTTTAGTTTGAAATGTGGTGGTGGTAAATTCCACGTGCTCTTGTTTGGAAACAAAGCCATGTGCTTTTTTGACAGCTGTCATCCGCCATCTTTAATCAACAGAGCACTGTGCTACTATCATGCGGGCAATTTCATCACCTGTCATCCGCCATCTTTAATCCACAGAACACCGTGCTGCCCTCTTTATGGCTACTACCTTAAGCACGTAGTAGCGGGCAATTTGAAAAGTTCTGTTAGCTATCATCCGCCATCTTTAATCAAGAGAGCACCGTGCTGCCATCTTTAGCTAGATACCTTTGAAATGTGGTGGCGGCAAATTGAAAAATTCCACGTGCTCTTGTTTGGAAACAAACTCACGTGCTTTTTCGACAGCTACCATCCGCCATCTTTGAGCATAGTGCTGCCCTCTTTAGTTTGAAATGTGATGGCGGCAAATTCCACGTGCTCTTGTTTGGTAAACATAGCCATGTGCTTTTTTGACAGCTGTCACCCGCCATCTTTAATACAGAGAGCACCGTGCTGCCCTCTTTAACGTAGTAGATGTAAATTCGTCACCTATCATCCGCAGTGCTGCCATCTTTAGCTAGATACCTTTGAAAAGTGGTGGCGGATAATTTAAAAAGAAAAATTCTACAGCAGCCCTCTCTCGACGCTAATTGCATAAGATGGCGGCTATACATGACTCCTTAAGGGTGCTTACGCAAGATGGCTGCTATACACAGGTTCTTATGAGACGCCCTTGGGATGCTTGCGCAAGATGGCAGTTATACATGGCTCCTTATGAGATACCCTAGGGATGCTTGCGCAAGATAGCGGCTGCTCTTATGGGACGGCTTAAGGGTCCTTGCACAAGATGGCTTGAGACGCCCTAAGGATGCTTGCGCAAGATGGCGGACACAAGATGGCGGCTATACATAACTCCTTATGAGACGCTTTAAGGGTGCTTGCGCAAGATGGTTGCTACTCTTAGCTTAGAGGCTAACGTGTCGTGATAGTTCGATTCATTAAATTTAGGGCTTAAATGCAAAATGTTAAATATATCGAAAACGGTGCACCGTAGAGCAAAAGGGACAAAATTTTTCTGCCTAATACCCAGGTTCGCAGTATGAGGAACAAGAAAATCATAGTCTAATGATGGGATCAACGGTTCTGTTCCTACTTAGGCCCTTTGGCATTTGCTCTGTTTTAGCTTGTATTGAAGCGAGTCTTCGTAACATGATCAGGTCTAGCTATGGTAGAGAGTATAACGTACCGTGCAGGTTCGATTCATTAAATTTGGAGGCTTAAATGCAAAATGTTAAATATCTCGAAAACGATGCATCGTAGAGCAAAACGGACAAAATTTTTCCGCCTAATACGTAGGTTCGTAGTATCAGGAACAAGAAAAAACATAGTCTAATGATGAGATCAACGGTTCGATTCCTACTTAAGCCCTTTGGCATTCGCAGCTATCTATTTCTACAAGATGGTGGCTGCTCTTATGAGAAACAAGATGCCTTGAGACGTCCTGGGGATGCTTACGCAAGATGGCAGACACAAAATGGTGACTATACATAGCTCCTTATGAGACGGCCTAGGGGTGCTCGCACAAGATGGCGGCTACTCTTATGAAGAAAGCTAGCTTAGAGGCTACTGCGCAAGATAACAGCTGCTGTTATGCATGTGGTGGAGGGCAATTTGAAATTCTATGTGCTTAATCAACAGAGCACCCTGCCGCCCTCTTTAGCTGAAATGTGGTGGTGGATAATTTGAAAAATTCTTTTGACAGCTATCATCTTTAAAAACAATGGCGACTATACATAGGCTGTTAAGGCCTTATCATTCTCCTCCTCCTCCTCCTTCTCTACCTCCTCCTCCGCCTCTTATGTCAAGGCATAGCTTTATATCGAACAAGTTTAAACCTGCATCGCGAAGGTAATCGTGTGCAGCGATAACATTATTGTGCATGTTTAGACTTTCGAAACATAAGAAGAGTAGAATCAAACGCTGTACTCGATACGACATGTGATTAGAACATTGATTGATGCGTTCAGAAAACAAAATCAGTGATCAAGACTAGAATCGAACAATGTACTCAATGCATCATGTGTTTAGAATATGTCAGGGGATACGCTTGTTCTAAGAAGATCAGATTGAAACATAACAAGACTAGAATAGAACACTGTAATCGATGTTGTTAACTTCAACATGTGATCAGAACATTGATTGATGTGTTCAGAACACAAAATAAGTGATCATGACTAGAATCGAACACTGTACTCGATACAACATGTGATCAGAACATTGATCGATGTGTTCAGAACACGAAATAAGTGAACAAGACTAGAATCGAACACTGTACTCAATACAACATGTGTTTAGAACATGTTAGGGGGTACCCTTGTTCTAAGAAGATCAGAATGAAACATAACAAGACTAGAATCGAACACTGTAATCGATGTTGTTAACCTCAACATATGATCAGAACATTGTTTGATGTGTTCAGAGCAAAAGTACAATTTTGATGATTTGCTTAGTGTAAAATCAAAAACTATGGAAACACACTGTGCACATATCGCGTAGCTAACTCGCTCAGTAAGCAATATTGCAAAACTACAACTTCAATGATTTGCATAGTGTAAACATCAAAAACACACTGTACCCATACTGCGCAGCTAACTCGCTCGGTAAACGATATAGCCAAAGTATAACTTCAAATTATTTACCTTCCATCATTCGTCTTGTGTGTAAAAATCAGTCGAACAAGTTATCGCATAAACATGGCTGAAAAAAAATCGTGATAGGGTATGGAACCCAGGGGTTACATCTTGTCAGAAGGGCAAAAAGGATGAAAAGACTCTTCCTCCTCCTTACCGCACATTCCTTGGCTAAAGGGCTAATGGGCTAAAGGGCTAATGGGCTAAAGGGCTAAAGGGCTAATGGGCTAAAGGGCTAAAGGTGCAACAACCTCGTCGATCGCTATCAGCAAGAACGCTTGTACTTTGTAGAAAATTAATCTTTATTGGTAAATGGTTTTATGTTCAGAACAAGGAATGGAACCTAGGGGTTACGTCTTACGTAATAAAATCCCCGAGGTGCGATGAGTTACGTTTTTCGAACTAGTGTTTGGAACACTGAACTTTTCAAGATGATAGCAGAGAGTTTAGCAATGTTCTGTTGTTGGATTTTAAATTCCGCGCTACAACATGCATAAGGTGGCAGCCTTGAGGTTTACTGCCGTAAAGATGGCAAGAGTGAGGTTAACAATGTTCTGTTGTTGGATTTTAAATTCCGCGCTATAACATGCATAAGGTGGCAGCCTTGAGGTTTGCCGCCGTAAAGATGGCAGCAGTGAGGTTAGCGACGCTCTATTGTCCTTCAAAGTGAGGTTAGGGTTCGTCAAGAAGACAGCTGTCAAAAAAGCACGTGGTTATGTTTACCAAACAAGAGCACGTGGTCTTGACGTCACGGTCACGTGGTATCTTGCCTCAGCATGTAAAGTTCAATGTCTACACCTACGTAGTTAACACTCTGCTATGTTCACAAGATTTTTTACACATAACTATTCTTTATGCTTTAAGTTCATGCACATAGGCTATGCTAAGAAAGCAGCACACACACATGCGAACTTTGTACATTCTAATGGAATAAGTTTAGTACTGTATGCATCATGGATTCATGATGTGTGCACACATTTAATCTTGACTATACGTAATGCTGCTGCTTTGTTTACAAGATTTTTATACATTGCTATTCTTTATGCTTTAAGTTCGTGCGCGCACAAGCGATACTCGTACGCTGTAGCAGGAGAAGTTTAGTACGATATTCGATACATACATTATCGATAGGTGGTGTGTACACGCTTTAGAACATAGCTCATCTTTATGCCTTAAGTTCATGCACATGGGTTAGGGATACACAAAAGCGATTGCTATATGCTCTAGCGGAAGAAGTCTAGTACGATAGTCGATGCATGTAAAATCGATAGGTTATGCTAAGATAGCAGCACACTTACATGATTTTAGCACAATCTAGTGGAAAAAGTTTAGTATGATAGTCGTTTCGTGCAAAATCATTAGGTAATGTGTAAACGCTTTGAAACAAGGCTATTCTTTGAACTTTAAGTTCATGTGTACAGGTTATGCTAAGATAGCAGCACAATCTAGCGCAGGAAGTTTAGTACGAGACATGCAAAATCGATAGGTGACGTGTACACGCTTTGAAGCATGGCTATTCTTTGTACTTTAAGTTCATGGGTATAAGTTATGCTAAGATACCAGCACAATCTAGCGGAAGAAGTTTAGTGCGAGATTCGATGCATGCAAAATCGATAGGTGATGTGTACACACTTTGAAACATAGCTATTCTTTGTACTTTAAGTTCATGTGTATGAGTTATGCTAAGATAGCAGCACAACCTAGCGGAAGAAGTTTTGTACGAGAGTCGATACATGCAAAGTCGATAGGTAATGTGTACACGCTTTGAAACATGGCTATTCTTTGTACTTTAAAGTAATGCGTATAGGTTATGCTAAGATAGCAGCACAATCTAGCGGAAGAAGTTTAGCACGATATTCCATACATACATTATCGATAGGTAATGTGTACACGCTTTGAAACAAGGCTATTCTTTGTACTTTAAGTTCATGCGTCTTAGTTATGCTCGCGATAGTCGATGCATGTAAAATCGATAGGTTATGCTAAGATAGCAGCACACTTACACGATTTTAGCACAATCTAGTGGAAGAAGTTTAGCACGAGAGTCGATGCTTGCAAAATCATTAGGTAATGTGTACACGCTTTGAAAAAAGGCTATTCTTTGTACTTTAAGTTCATGCGTCTTAGTTATGCTAAGATAGCAGCACAATCTACCTGAAGAAGTTTTGCACGAGAGTCGATAGGTACATGCAAAATCGATAGTTGTTGCGTACACGCTTTGAAACATGACTATTCATTGTACTTTAAGTTCATGGGTATAGGTTATGCTAAGATAGCAGCACAATCTAGCGGAAGAAATTTAGTACGAGATTCGATGAATGCAAAATCAATAAGTAATGTGTACACGCTTTGAAACATGGCTATTCTTCATACTTTAAGTTCATGTGCATAAGTTATGCTAAGATACCAGCACAATCTAGCGGAAGAAGTTCAGTACGATATTTGTTGCATGCAAAGTCGATAGGTAATGTGTACACGCTTTGAAACATGGCTATTCTTTGTACCTTAAGGTCATGCGTATAGGTTACGCTAAGATAGCAGCACAATCTAGCGGAAGAAGTTTAGTACGAGAGTCGATGCTTGCAAAATCGATAGGTAATGTGTACACGTTTTGAGACATAGCTATTCTTTGTTCTTTAAGTTCATGCGTCTTAGTTATGAGATAGCAGCACAATCTACCTGCAGAAGTTTAGTACGAGAGTCGATACATGCAAATTCGATAGTTGATGTGTACACGCTTTGAAACATGACTATTCATTGTACTTTAAGTTCATGGGTATAGGTTATGCTAAGATAGCAGCACAATCTAGCGGAAGAAATTTAGTACGATATTTGATGCATGCAAAATCAATAAGTAATGTGTACCCGCTTTGAAACATGGCTATTCTTTGTACTTTAAGTTCATGTGTATAAGTTATGCTAAGATAGCAGCACAACCTAGCGGAAGAAGTTTAGTACGATATTTGTTGCATGCAAAGTCGATAGGTAATGTGTACACGCTTTGAAACATGGCTATTCTTTGTACCTTAAGGTCACGCGTATAGGTTATGCTAAGATAGCAGCACAATCTAGCGGAAGAAGTTTAGTACAAGAGTCGATGTGTGCAAAATCGATAGGTGATGTGTACACGCTTTGAAACATGGCTATTCATTGTACTTTAATTTTATGGGTATAGGTTATGCTAAGATAGCAGCACGATCTAGCGGGTGAAGTTTAGTTCGATGGTCGATGCATGTACAATCGATAGGTCATGTGTACACGCTTTGAAACATAGCAATTCATACTGCTGCTCTGTTCCCAAGACTTTTAAGCATAGCTAACCCTAATACTGCTCTTAACGACGTCGAGCTAAGGATTGATTACGTGACCGTGACGTCACGACCACGTGCTCTTGTTTGGTAAACATAACCACGTGCTTTTTTGACAGCTGTCTTCTTGACGAACCCTAACCTCACTTTGAAGGACAATAGAGCGTCGCTAACCTCACTGCTGCCATCTTTACGGCGGCAAACCTCAAGGCTGCCACCTTATGCATGTTATAGCGCGGAATTTAAAATCCAACAACAGAACATTGTTAACCTCACTCTTGCCATCTTTACGGCAGTAAACCTCAAGGCTGCCACCTTATGCATGTTGTAGCGCGGAATTTAAAATCCAACAACAGAACATTGCTAAACTCTCTGCTATCATCTTGAAAAGTTCAGTGTTCCAAACACTAGTTCGAAAAACGTAACTCATCGCACCTCGGGGATTTTATTACGTAAGACGTAACCCCTAGGTTCCATTCCTTGTTCTGAACATAAAACCATTTACCAATAAAGATTAATTTTCTACAAAGTACAAGCGTTCTTGCTGATAGCGATCGACGAGGTTGTTGCACCTTTAGTCCTTTAGCCCATTAGCCCTTTAGCCCTTTAGCCCATTAGCCCTTTAGCCCATTAGCCCTTTAGCCAAGGAATGTGCGGTAAGGAGGAGGAAGAGTCTTTTCATCCTTTTTGCCCTTCTGACAAGATGTAACCCCTGGGTTCCATACCCTATCACGATTTTTTTCAGCCATGTTTATGCGATAACTTGTTCGACTGATTTTTACACACAAGACGAATGATGGAAGGTAAATAATTTGAAGTTATACTTTGGCTATATCGTTTACCGAGCGAGTTAGCTGCGCAGTATGGGTACAGTGTGTTTTTGATGTTTACACTATGCAAATCATTGAAGTTGTAGTTTTGCAATATTGCTTACTGAGCGAGTTAGCTACGCGATATGTGCACAGTGTGTTTCCATAGTTTTTGATTTTACACTAAGCAAATCATCAAAATTGTACTTTTGCTCTGAACACATCAAACAATGTTCTGATCATATGTTGAGGTTAACAACATCGATTACAGTGTTCGATTCTAGTCTTGTTATGTTTCATTCTGATCTTCTTAGAACAAGGGTACCCCCTAACATGTTCTAAACACATGTTGTATTGAGTACAGTGTTCGATTCTAGTCTTGTTCACTTATTTCGTGTTCTGAACACATCGATCAATGTTCTGATCACATGTTGTATCGAGTACAGTGTTCGATTCTAGTCATGATCACTTATTTTGTGTTCTGAACACATCAATCAATGTTCTGATCACATGTTGAAGTTAACAACATCGATTACAGTGTTCTATTCTAGTCTTGTTATGTTTCAATCTGATCTTCTTAGAACAAGCGTATCCCCTGACATATTCTAAACACATGATGCATTGAGTACATTGTTCGATTCTAGTCTTGATCACTGATTTTGTTTTCTGAACGCATCAATCAATGTTCTAATCACATGTCGTATCGAGTACAGCGTTTGATTCTACTCTTCTTATGTTTCGAAAGTCTAAACATGCACAATAATGTTATCGCTGCACACGCTTGCCTTCGCGATGCAGGTTTAAACTTGTTCGATATAAAGCTATGCCTTGACATAAGAGGCGGAGGAGGAGGTAGAGAAGGAGGAGGAGGAGGAGAATGATAAGGCCTTAACAGCCTATGTATAGTCGCCATTGTTTTTAAAGATGATAGCTGTCAAAAGAATTTTTCAAATTATCCACCACCACATTTCAGCTAAAGAGGGCGGCAGGGTGCTCTGTTGATTAAGCACATAGAATTTCAAATTGCCCTCCACCACATGCATAACAGCAGCTGTTATCTTGCGCAGTAGCCTCTAAGCTAGCTTTCTTCATAAGAGTAGCCGCCATCTTGTGCGAGCACCCCTAGGCCGTCTCATAAGGAGCTATGTATAGTCACCATTTTGTGTCTGCCATCTTGCGTAAGCATCCCTAGGACGTCTCAAGGCATCTTGTTTCTCATAAGAGCAGCCACCATCTTGTAGAAATAGATAGCTGCGAATGCCAAAGGGCTTAAGTAGGAATCGAACCGTTGATCTCATCATTAGACTATGTTTTTTCTTGTTCCTGATACTACGAACCTACGTATTAGGCGGAAAAATTTTGTCCGTTTTGCTCTACGATGCATCGTTTTCGAGATATTTAACATTTTGCATTTAAGCCTCCAAATTTAATGAATCGAACCTGCACGGTACGTTATACTCTCTACCATAGCTAGACCTGATCATGTTACGAAGACTCGCTTCAATACAAGCTAAAACAGAGCAAATGCCAAAGGGCCTAAGTAGGAACAGAACCGTTGATCCCATCATTAGACTATGATTTTCTTGTTCCTCATACTGCGAACCTGGGTATTAGGCAGAAAAATTTTGTCCCTTTTGCTCTACGGTGCACCGTTTTCGATATATTTAACATTTTGCATTTAAGCCCTAAATTTAATGAATCGAACTATCACGACACGTTAGCCTCTAAGCTAAGAGTAGCAACCATCTTGCGCAAGCACCCTTAAAGCGTCTCATAAGGAGTTATGTATAGCCGCCATCTTGTGTCCGCCATCTTGCGCAAGCATCCTTAGGGCGTCTCAAGCCATCTTGTGCAAGGACCCTTAAGCCGTCCCATAAGAGCAGCCGCTATCTTGCGCAAGCATCCCTAGGGTATCTCATAAGGAGCCATGTATAACTGCCATCTTGCGCAAGCATCCCAAGGGCGTCTCATAAGAACCTGTGTATAGCAGCCATCTTGCGTAAGCACCCTTAAGGAGTCATGTATAGCCGCCATCTTATGCAATTAGCGTCGAGAGAGGGCTGCTGTAGAATTTTTCTTTTTAAATTATCCGCCACCACTTTTCAAAGGTATCTAGCTAAAGATGGCAGCACTGCGGATGATAGGTGACGAATTTACATCTACTACGATAAAGAGGGCAGCACGGTGCTCTCTGTATTAAAGATGGCGGGTGACAGCTGTCAAAAAAGCACATGGCTATGTTTACCAAACAAGAGCACGTGGAATTTGCCGCCATCACATTTCAAACTAAAGAGGGCAGCACTATGCTCAAAGATGGCGGATGGTAGCTGTCGAAAAAGCACGTGAGTTTGTTTCCAAACAAGAGCACGTGGAATTTTTCAATTTGCCGCCACCACATTTCAAAGGTATCTAGCTAAAGATGGCAGCACGGTGCTCTCTTGATTAAAGATGGCGGATGATAGCTAACAGAACTTTTCAAATTGCCCGCTACTACGTGCTTAAGGTAGTAGCCATAAAGAGGGCAGCACGGTGTTCTGTGGATTAAAGATGGCGGATGACAGGTGATGAAATTGCCCGCATGATAGTAGCACAGTGCTCTGTTGATTAAAGATGGCGGATGACAGCTGTCAAAAAAGCACATGGCTTTGTTTCCAAACAAGAGCACGTGGAATTTACCACCACCACATTTCAAACTAAAGAGGGCAGCACTGTGCTCTATAGATTAAAGATGGCAGATGACAGCTGTCAAAAAAGCACGTGAGTTTGTTTTCAAACAAGAGCACGTGGAATTTTTCAATTTGCCGCCACCACATAGAGGGCAGCACTGTTCTCTCTGGATTAAAGATGGCTGCTTGTCGAAAAGCATTTTTCAAATTATCCGCCACCACATTTCAAAGGTAAGTAGCTAAAGAGGGCAGCACTGTGCTCTATAGATTAAAGATGGCGGATGACAGCTATCAAAAAGCACGTGGCTGTCAAAAAGCACGTGGATTTGTTTATCTCGAACTAGTGAGGTTAAGTTGGTAGCACTAAGGTTTAGGCCCGTCAAGATGGCAGCACTGCCGATGACAGGTGATAAAAGAGGGCAGCACGGTGCTCAAAGATGGCGGATGACAGCTGTCAAAAAAGCACGTGGCTGTCAAAAAGCACGTGGCTTTGTTTATCTCGCGCTAGTTAGGTTAAGTTGGTACTACTGAGGTTTAGGCCCGTCAAGATGGCAGTACTGAGGTTAGCGATGCGTTGTTGTCGATGATAGCTGTCAAAAAGCACGTGACTTTGTTTACAAATCTGTCAAAAAGCACGTGGCTGTCAAAAAACACGTGGCTTTGTTTACCTCATGCTAGTTAGGTTAAGTTGGCACTACTGAGGTTTAGGCCCGTCAAGATGGTAGTACTGAGGTTTGCGATGCGTTGTTGTCTGTCAAAAAGCACGTGGCTGTCAAAAAACACGTGGCTTTGTTTACCTCATGCTAGTTAGGTTAAGTTGGCACTAGTGAGGTTTAGGCCCGTCAAGATGGTAGCAGTGAGGTTAGCGTTGCGTTGTTGTCGATGACAGCTGTCAAAAAGCACGTGGCTTTGTTTACAAATTCAATACTCGCGCCAAAATTCAAATTTCCCGCCAAATTCAAATTTCCCGCGGGCGGCGGCGGCGGAGGAGGCGGCGGAGGAGGAGGCGGGCGGAGGCGTGCGGCGGCGGAGGTGCCGCCGAACTCTCCCATTATACTACTCATAAAGAACGTTCAGTCTGTTTTGCTAGTGAAAAATGATGCAGAATTGTTAGACTTTATTTGCTGTACCCATATTTTAATTGAGAACCGTGCTACCAGGTATAATTGTGTCTAGTATACATTTCTGGATTAGTGGAGAAAGTAAATGACAGTACTGTAAAGTATTACCATGGGTGTGCTAGATTATCTAACGGAGGTATGCACTTATTAGTTTTGTTATGATTTATTAATTACCTGTATGAACCGGAATCCTGTGTACAGCGGAAAAGAATCCAGTTCTTTAGGTTTCCACTGAGGACAGGTTTCACTGTATATAAGAAAGTGAACTGCTTAGCTGAAAATGGTAGCATGAGAAGAGTAGATATTGTAGCAATCGATAATCAAAGATCATTCTTTAATATTGGACCCAACAGTACATCTAGAATCAGGCGAACAGCAGCCATATTATGTGCATTCTGAGAAGAAGGCAGTCTGCTTTCCAGTATCAAAATACATCGTGGAGAAATATGTAAACTCCGTCACTGTATGTGGATTGTATGGTGCAAGAGCTACTATCCCGGGAATGATGGCTGAGTTGTGGAAGATGTTTGCCCTCACAGAAAGCTACCTAGCCACAATTGCTGAGGCAACTGTGCATGGGTCAGTACGTTTTAAGGAACCATTTATATTCTAAAACATAAAAATCGTACAATACTTATGGCAAACCCGTTGAGGGTCAGTTTCCTAAATAAAGGATTATATATACCGTCCAGATATTTCCCTAATTATCCTGCCATTACTGCAAAATGTCTATCAACCAATGTGATCTGGATCTCCAAAGGCTACTAATGCAGAGGTGTCATCTATTGTGTATTTCCCCTCATGATTCTTAAATTATGCCCAAAGGGGAAATTATAACGGATAAAATAAAATTGTCATGGAACATGGAAAACATTATTCCATATAGAAAATTGAGAAAAAGTATTAAAGCTGCTTGGTCTTACTGCCATGTGTAATATTTTTCAGGTGTGCAAGTGAAAGATTCCCTTGTGGGTCGCTTCAGTTTGCTACAGTCATTGGTGTAATACCAGGAATCATGACGAGGAACATAATACTGAGAGATTCTCACACTGATTGGCTGGCTGGCACACGGTGCCTGCCATTGACTCATCAGTTCCTGCTCCACAGCATAGCAACAAGCATGGAACTTCATCACTTTGTCCATTCATGACATGACATAACAAAACTATGAAGATAAGCGTGTACCTTATGACGGGAGATATTGGAATTGTCTGGCCACATCAACTCATTTTTGGCATCGTGTTAGGAAACTGCTTTACACACATTAGTTCGTCTTCCATAATTTATATTGCCAGTAGTGTTGGTCGTGCGGTTAGGGGCGCGCAGCTCTGAGCTTGCATCCGGGAGATAGTGAGTTTGTACCCCACTGTCGGCAGCCCTGAAAATTGTTTTCTGTGGTTTCCCATTTTCACATCAGGCTGTGCCGGGCTGAGTGGCTCAGACGGTTGAGGCGCTGGCCTTCTAACACCAACTTGGCAGTTTTGATCCTGGCTCTGTCCGGTGGTATTTGAAGGTGCTCAAATACGACAGCCCCGTGTCGGTAGATTTACTGGCACGTAAAAGAACTCCTGTGGGACTAAATTCCGGCACCTCGGCGTCTCCGAAGACCTTAAAAAGTAGTTAGTGGGACATAAAGCAAATAACATTATTATTATTACATCAGGCTGTACCTTAATTAAGGCCACAGCCACTTCCTTCCCACTCCTCGCCCTTTCCTATCCCATTATTGCCATAAGATCTATCTGTGTCGGTGTGACTTAAAACAATATTGTAAAAAATTGTAATTTATGCTTTTTTCTCTCCAAATATGTTTCAGGAGCTCGCCATGCTGAACACTGTGAAATCGAAGTTTCTTGTCCTAGTTGTTGTAGGGATTTTGTAGGTGTATGTTCTAATTTTTCTGTGCTTTAGTTCATTTTCTTCTCATTAAGCACATGCTTTTTTTACCCTTCTGTTTTTATCGAGTAAAGAACCTGTTCTTCTCTATTTGTTTATGCTCAGTATCTCTCTGTGGGGGTGTATACCTGGAAATTGTGTTGCAGGACTCTGTTTTCACATAACTGTTGTACATAAATACGGCTTCCTGTACTGTGTGCACAGTGGAGTGCATTATGAGAATTATACCCCACACTAAGACTTCATAACTCGAGAAAAGTTGGCACAACAGCTCGGCACAGGTCTGGAAGTGAGGGAATTGTTGTGCTTGTTGCTGCGCCGCTAAGGACGGAGTGATGTGTCGATGACAGGCAGGCCTCATTTGCCCGCCAGCCGACCGATGAGGAAAACACACTGTACTAGGAAACACAATTCAGGCTTGCATTAAACTCAACACAGAAATCACTCCTGATCTAGAAAGTCATGCGTACTGTATGGGCATTCGACTCTTTTAGAGGAATTTATGTTGGGATTACTGATAACCCACTTTGACATTTGCTACCTCTGCTGATGTCTTTTATATATAAGGAAATGTCATATTTCAAGAAGATATTCACAGAAAAGCAGATGTTGGATACAAAACTATTACTGTATCCAGATCTAGTTTTTACTTTAATTTTCAATAGATTTTGTCAAGTTTAAAACAAGTGGCAATCAACTTTGCTTCCGTTCGATATCAGTAAATGGCAGCCACATCAACTGAATGAAACGCTCACAAATGTACAGTTCACTTGGAAAATGCAAATGATTACATGCAAGCATTTAAATTACTTTGGGGATGTCTGAATTTAAACATGATGAAGAGTTAGGATTAGCAAGGAAAATACTAGAATTATCCTGCACTTACAAAATCAATGTAAGAAAAGTAACATTCATAGTACAAATAATATGCAGGATTAGCAGGGAAAATACTAGAATTATCTTGCACTTACAAAATTAACGTTAGTACAAATAATATTCAACATACTTTGAAATGATAATGAACATTATAACAACACACAATAATGTACTTTATATGATGCTATCAAGGCTGTCAATCCGACACACAGTTACAACAAATGGCATGCAGAGAGAGCAGGAGGGGGAGTATTCAATAACGCACATCATAATTATATGCCTATGTCACTTAACAGAGCCATCTGATGAGCCTCCACTGCCTACAGAAATGATCAACATGTCATCCAGAATCCCTTCATTTTCCCAGTCTTCCTCAATAACTCCCCTTACGTGATTCACTGCACATGCCCACCTCTCAGCTATCATAAGTTCACTTATACCTTTAATATCTATAGATAAATTATGACAACTAGGGCTGGAGGGAGGAGCATTGCACGTGTCATTTCACGATGTTGCCACGTTGTTGTAGACTACCTGTCCAGACTGTGACTGACTTGGTCTCATGTTCCGTTATCTTTAACAGAGGCCGGGATTATAAGCTCAGACAATAGAGCGCTGGCCTTCTGATCCCAACTTAGCAGGTTTGGTCCTGGCTCAGTCTGGTGGTATTTGAAGGTACTCAAATATGTCAGCCTCGTCTCGTTCCCTTGAGAGAATCATCAGTCCGTCCCCTATTTCTGATATGGCCAGCAATGACCAATGTCTCGTCTAGCCATTTTGTAGTATTGAATAGGTGGAAACAATTACCCTCACTACTTAATGTAAATCTGGATTCAATACGGACCAAGAATGAAGTTTTTGAGATCATCTAGCCACACAATAGACATTAGATCCCAACTTCGAATTCTGGGGGCGATGACCTCGATGTTAGGCCCCTTTAAACAACAAGCAGCAAGCATCGAATCTTCTGCAGGAACGTACTCCTTAGAGCTACTACGTCACCTCTCTCCAACAGCAGCTTCCTACTGTTAATCGTTTTATATTAAAAAACCAAGGTTATCAACTACTTTCAGTAAGGAAGAGTAATTGCCTTTAAATAAGTCATTCAGAAGTGTAAATAGCAGTTTTTGAATTGTTGGATTTCCCTCCTGGAGTAGTAGGAATATATGTGATGGTGAATAGCATCCTCTTTAAACAGATCCAGCTTTGTAATTCTGGAAGTTCTAGGCCGCTTCTTTCCATGCGTGGATAGTTTAGATGACACCTCCTCTGAGTTTTTATATTTTTCCATCGTAACTCTTGTCACAGTACTTTTGCTAACTGTGTAAGAGCTTTAGCAGTGCATTCCTGAACACTCTAAAATGGAGTTAAGGGAATATTCCTTTCCGAAAAACTCATAGCCTCCTCTTGCGGCACATATAATTTCTCTTCCTTGGAGATGAATTGTCACACCACGGCCGAGAGTAATTTTTTCACGAGGTGGACGAGTCCTGGACCTCCCTCTCCCTCAAGGAGTATTCATCGTACTCGAAATATATATTTAAATACAATAATTGTGCATAATTAGTGTACCGGGCGGTACACCTCCACACCGTTTATTTAAAAGTTGCGCCAGTTGAAACTCCTCTTCTGGAGGAAGTCTGAACTTTATCTACGGTCTTAATTTCCAAATTTCTCAGAAGATGTCACTACCTGGAAATTTTTGAGTTTGTGAACTGTGTCATTTTCGACGTACTTTTGTCTTGCTTGTATTAAGAAGTGTGAACTTTCTCTTCTAGAGGACACTACTGAAGATCAACAATAGTGCACCCTAGTGCGGAGTCAAAGAACTATTTTGTTGGAGAAAATTTAATTTCAGGAGTTTGTTCTTTGTTAAATTTCTTTCTGTCATTGTTTAAGTTGGCAATATTTACCCCTTTCTTCCCCTTGTTTTGAATGTATCCAATCACGAATTTTTTCAATTAATTTCTGACCAATCTGGTGTATCTTTCCCCAACTTGAATCTGTTGCGGGGTCCTACCCAATAAAATCTTTGTGGGAGGGTGTTTTCTTTCCCCTAACGCCTAGAACTTTCTGCGAGAGTATTTAAACTGCTGATTTTAGGGTCTCCGGGCCACTTCTGTTCCATCTTTCAGTGTATTAAGTACATAGCAGGAGGCGGGAAGCGCCTCTTTCCTCGGCAGCGGTCAACAATAAGGTAATGGCCGATTAATAAATTTTTTTCTTTGCCAGCTCAGCAGTTTAACTTTCGGGGCAGGTTCTAAGCGTTCCCCTATGTAACCTTTTCCTAAAATGTGACTTCTCTTTTCTTCTATTCTCTTGTAAAGCGACATACTGGGATAGAGAGTGTTAACCCTCTCGAGCTCCCACTCACATTGTTTGAGGTGAACTTATTTTTCGCAACCTATTCTTCAGTAATGTAAGTTAGTAGTTTCTTAAGTCACCTCTGTAGTATGGGATTAGCCCTTGCATCAGTGGCCTTAGAGCCAAAATAGGTCTTAAAGACAAAGTGTATTAGGAGTGCAAGTTCGCCTCCTCTCAAATTGTGATTTTAGAGGTCATGTATTAACTTTCTTGTCATTTAACAGACCTCAGTAGATTGGGTATTTTGCTCCTTTGTATATGTCCTTTGAGGACGGCTTAAAGGTGGAGTTCGGAGTGGCCTATGATAGGCTTGTATTTTAAGGGGAAGTTGCCCTTTTTGAAAATTGTGTTTCTGCCTCAAGGAGGCTTTTGGATGTAATTGGAAGCCGGTGTTTCTGGCATGTTTGGGGGTTTTCGGCCCCTTTGTTGTATGGTGTTCATTGTAAGGTTGGGCTCATGGCTCAAGAATTATGTTTCTGACTTTTTGAAGCCCCAAATGGGGTACCTATGTAAATGTAATTGTCAATCGTGTTTCGGCTACTAAGTACCTGTTCAATTTGTTGTTATCTAATTTTGAAAAGAAAATATAACCTTGTTAAATATTAAAATTAATTTCACTTTAGTAGCTTGAGACCCCTTCACCACCCAGCACCTTCTTTCATGCATAACTACCACCAAAACTCGGTAACAAGTGGTAGCAGAGCGTGGTTGAATGGGTCTCAATTTAGCCCCTTTTGACGGCTAAACTCTGTTTTGATCCGAACTCTAACCATTTTCTCAGTTGCTGGAAATTTTTTATTGAGGTTTTTCAAAATTTTTCTGTTATCATGCCCGGCCCTCGCGATGTTCTCCTCCTTAACTACTTGCGCAAAGAGGAGTTGATCTACGAATTAACTATTAGAAACGTGCAATCTGGAGGCACGGTTGCTATCGATACTAACAAGCTTAGAGACTCCCTTGATTTGCCCATTTCCATCCCCAATTTGGGAGAGAAAGAAATTGATGACTCTCTTTCCACGATCGTCGAGAACATTACTGGGCTAGCATCGGTCGTTAGTTTTTTTGATGAAAATGATCCGTCTCCTAATCAAATTAAGCGTGTGCAAGGCAGGCTATATCATTTTTCAAATAGAGTTAATGATCTGTTGTCTCTAAAGGTGAATGACGTTCAGAGGAAGGAAGCTAATACGCTCCTTGAAACTATTTCTGAATTGTCTAGTAAAGTCACTCAATTGTTAACTGGGGAAATTCCTCCCAAATCTGATCAACCCACCATAGTGAATGTAGGTAGCGAGGAAGAGTCTCCTAAGGGAGAAGTAAATAGGAAAACCCCCACTGCTCAAACTATCTCTGCCCCATTGGACAACGAGCCTGAACGCCGTGCATCGTTGAGTAACATCCGTTCTGAATTAACTTCTTTGCCCCTGAAACCTCTACCTACTATGTCACCCGGGTTTAGCAGCTTGCCTCATCCATTGGCAATGTTGCTAAGAGGTATCTCTAAGTTTTCTGTCAACACCACCAGTGAAGTTATTTCATTTTTAAGATTTTTAGTTGAATTTCAGGATCACGCCCTTGTGTTTTCTCTTTCCCCTTGTCAAATTTTACAAATAATCTATCCTTATGCTATTGGTGTTCTCTCAGATAAGATAGTAAGAGCTATTGCTGAACAGTCATCTATTGAAGATTTTCACGCACACTTGCTTGCAAATTTCATTCCTGCCCGCGCGAGGTCATCTCTGATTCAGAAATACTATTATCGGGTACAGCGCTTGGATGAAAACTTGGCTGATTTCATACAGGACATTAAGTTTTATACTAGGGTGTTTGCCCTTCATTTTCCTGAAGATCAGATTGTGCAGGCTATTGTAGAGGGAATTTCACCTCCCTATAGCTCATATTTGTGTTTCGCGGCGTGCCCGCAAACCTTCTCGGAACTTGAAGCGTTGGCCGTCTCGGCGGAAGGAGTTAGATACGCCGATTCTTTGCGTGTCGCGAAAGAACCCCCGCCTTCCTTTAGTAACACTCGGCCTCCACCTCGCCGACCAGTCAATCCCCGTAAATGTTATGCGTGCGGGGCGCCTGACCATCTGCGCAATAAGTGTCCTCTGATCAAGTCTAGTAGGGCAAATAATGAAGCTGGTTCATCACAAGGCTGTTTTAAATGTGGGGCTTTCTCACATATCGCCAAGAATTGTCCCAATTCGAATAGCACCCCCTCCTGCTCAACTTCTGGGGTAACTTCCAACAACAATCAAAAGTGACTAGTGGCTTCGGCTGAGTCAACTAATTCATCTTCCCGAGGCTCAGCCCCTGGTAAGCAGATCGAAAATTCTGGGAACGTTCAATCTGCTAATCTGTCCTTTGAATGCCCCAAAGAGTGTCTTAAGATTGCGGCGGATACCCCCGCACCTGTTCCTTTCCTTAAGATTGAGGTAAATAACGAACCTATAACAGCTCTATTAGATTCAGGCAGTGTTTGTTCCATTATTTCGGCTGAATGGTACTCGAAATTGAAGTCTGTTTGTAACCTACCTGTCTATGACTCTTCTCCTGTGAAATGTGTTTCTGCTAATACATCTCCATTAGAAATTCTAGGTTCCTTACTGGTCAAAATTCGTATTTTTAAATTTACATGGAAAATTAAATTGTTTGTGGCCAAGCAATTGTCTTGCCCCATTATATTGGGAGCTGACTTTATTTCTCACACTGGTCTTGTGCTCGATCTCCAGTCTAGGTCGTGCACATTCAAATTTGCTTCTAGTTGTAAAATTCCACTATTAAAGTGTAATTCTGTGTCATGTTCTTCTATTTCGCCTACCCAGGATGAGATGTTGTTAGACCTTAGACATCTACCTGAGGAGCAGGCTGATAGTATTCGCAAACTGTGTCAGTCGTTTCCCGAGGTATTCTCTGATACTCTTGGCGTTACTGACCTGATCGAATACAAAATTGAGGTCACGGATTCGATTCCTGTCCGTTTTCCACCGTATAGGCTATCTCCACCTAAAATGAAGGCTCTGAAAGAAATCATCGATCAGATGTTGAAGGATGGTATTATTAGGCCCTCTAAGTCAGCGTATTCTTCGCCTATTTTTCTAGTCCCGAAACCCCAAGGGGGCTTCAGGCCTGTAATTGACTACAGGGCTCTCAATCGGAAGGTGGTGTTACAATCTGTGCCCCTTCCCGACCTTCATTCTTGCTTTTCATGGTTTCGTAAGGCCAAGTTCTTTACTATCTTGGACTTGAATCAGGCCTATAATCAAATTCCCCTTGCTGAAGAGTCTAAACACCTTACAGCGTTTGCCACGGACTGGAATTTATACGAATACAACCGCGTGCCTTTCGGGCTCCCCACGGGGGCAGCTGTGCTCACTAGGCTACTAGATAGGGTCTTCTCCGACATCAAATTCGAGTACTTATATCACTACTTGGATGATGTCGTCGTGTTTTCGGAGACCTTCGAAGAACATCTAGATCATCTGCGAGAAGTTCTGAATCGCCTTCGTAAGGCTGGGTTAACTGTCAAGTTGTCCAAGGTCGCTTTTGCTAAGCCCTCTATGTCATTCCTAGGGCATATTGTGTCACCTGATGGTGTAGCAGTCGATCATTCTAGAACACAGGCCATCCGTGATTTTAAACCTCCCAAGGACATTAAAGGTATCGCCAGGTTCATTGGTATGGTGAATTTCTTCAGAAAGTTCATTCCTAACTTTGCTAATAGAGCGGCGCCATTGAACCTTCTTCGTAGGAAAGGCATCAAATTCGAGTGGGGACCTTCTCAACAAGCCGCTTTTGAAGATCTGAAATTAGCTCTCTGTAATGCCCCTATCCTTGCTATGCCTGATTTCTCAAAGAAATTCATCGTCCAAACGGACGCGTCGTCGTCGGCGGTAGCGGCAGTCCTTCTTCAAGAGACTGAACTAGGGAGGCGACCCATCGCCTATGCATCTAGGACTCTATCGGCTCAAGAAGCCAAGTATTCCATCTATGAGCTCGAAGGGTTGGCAGTCTTATTTGCCTTAGAAAAGTTCCGTCTCTATCTGGAACATGTCAAATTCGACCTGGAGACAGATAATCAAGCATTAAGCTGGGTCTTAGGTAGGCCGCGTCGTACTGGTCGTATAGCCCGTTGGGCCATCCGTATTTCTGCCTTCCAATTCAATGTCAGGCATATCCGAGGTACCGAAAATGTTGTCGCTGATGGACTCAGCCGTATGTTTTCAGGCGACGTTGAGAACCATGAACAGGTCGACAGTCCATCACCTCCCGAGTCCATGCTATCTGAGGTTAATGCCATCCTAACAGATGTTCCCATGCTGTTTAGGGATATCGAGAAATACCAACGTGAAGATCCGACGCTGGCTCCGATAATGGAAACCCTTTCTTCTGGGGAACATGTTGTCCCTTATGTTCTGAGGAATGGAGTTCTATGTTGCCCTTCGAGGCATGATAAGATGATGAAAGTTGTTGTTCCAGCGGTTCTTGTACCTATGATCTTCAAGTATTATCATGAGACCCCATTAGGAGGGCATCTTGGTACCTTTAAAACTCGTGAAAAGATTCGTGATATGTTCATCTGGAAGGGTATGGACGGTGAAATCCGTGAATTAGTAAAGGCATGTAAATCCTGTTTGCTTAGTAAACCGACCATGTCCACTAAGGTAGGTCTTTTGTCTTCTCATCAAGCGTCGCGCCCCATGGAGCGCCTGTATATTGATTATGTGGGACCCTTCCCCCAGTCAAAGGGGAATGCCAACAAGTTCATCTTTGTATGTGTAGATGGTTTTACTAGATTTTCCTGGTTATTTCCGACTAAGCTGGCTACCGCTCAGTCCACCATTTCTTGTCTTAATACTATCTTTGCTTCTTTTGGTCCTTGTCAATACATAGTTTCCGATAATGCTAAGGCTTTTACATCTAATTTATTTCGTAAATTCTGTTTTGACTTATCCATCTCTCATGTAACTACTTCTGCTTATTACCCTCAACCATCTCTGGCTGAACGGGTTAACCGTAATCTCAGGTCCGCACTCATTGCCTATCATCATGAAGATCCTTCCAGGTGGGACACGTCCCTGCATTGGATAGCTTTTGCTTTGAATTCAGCGGTTCATGAATCTCACAAGTTCACTCCAGCTTCTTTAATGTTCAAGTTTGTTCCCAACTCGCCGCTCTCTAACCTCTGGTCTCTGAATGACATTCTACCCGAGATAATAGATCCGGACAACATTCAAGATCTTTGGAAGAAGGCTAAAGCCAATCTTAAAGTGTCTCATGAAAAGGTTAGGGAAAGGTATGATCGTGGACGGAGACCCACCCCTTTGAAGGTAGGTGACCAGGTTATGGTCAAAAATTTTGTTCCCGCGGGCAAGCTTGCCCCCAGATTTCATGGGCCTTGTATCATTCTCGATTTTCTTACGCCGGTTACCTTATTGTTAAGTAATCCAGCCACCGAGAGGATATTTAGGGTTCACCTGTCCCAGGTGAAACCGGTGTAATTTTGTGTTAACTTGCTTCATATTATTTTGAAAGGATATGAAGGTTATATTTTTTTTTGAGTTTCACTTTTATGGCATTCTGCCCCTTCTATAATATTTTGGTTTTAGATGTAAGCCTTTTGTAAAACCCGCCCCGATCCGTTAAACTGCCATCCTGTTCTTGCCACGGCCATTACCACGCTCCCGTCTCCTGCTCCACCTTACACTGTGGCTTAATAAGATTAAATGCCACGGATATCTACACGCCGCTGGCCCCTCAACCTCTCCATAATGCCTGTGCCTTCAAAAAGACGATGGTCCAACACAATTCTGCCGCCTAGCCTTAATGTTTCAGTGCCCCCGCAGCCGCGCAGCGCCGTGCAGCAACTGGGGAGGGGGATGGGCCCCCTCCTCTCCAGCGAGGACGACATGTGCACGGCGAGCCGGAGCTCTCCTCCCGGCCAAGGCTGATGTGCGGCGCACGACCTGCTACTGGCCCGCAGCCTGTATATGTTCACCGCGGGCGCGGCGTGTTTCAACACTCTGCTCCCCTCATAGTGCGGGCGAGCGGTATCTCAGGGTACTTAAGGGGTCCGAGCGGCCTCCTTTTGGACGCAAGCTGCAACGGCCGGTCCGGCCATCCAACTTCATCAACATCAACTACATGGACAGTTACTATAAGAGATAACTACATTTGGGAATTCAACCGCAATATCTGATGGACATTGCAAATTTTTCCTTCACTTTTAAGTAGTAAAAGCTTATCTTCAGAAATTCAACTTCTATAAACCTAAAGACTTCACTTCACCTCCAACAACAAAATTTTGGAACCGAATTAAGAAATTTCTCAAATACTTCTGCAAGTTATCTTAATATCAACATCAAAACTTGGAACTTATTTTCAAACTAAAGTTTATGTTCTTCTGTGTTACCCCGTGGAGGAACTTTTGGGGGGGGAGGTCTGTACCGGGCGGTACACCTCCACACCGTTTATTTAAAAGTTGCGCCAGTTGAAACTCCTCTTCTGGAGGAAGTCTGAACTTTATCTACGGTCTTAATTTCCAAATTTCTCAGAAGATGTCACTACCTGGAAATTTTTGAGTTTGTGAACTGTGTCATTTTCGACGTACTTTTGTCTTGCTTGTATTAAGAAGTGTGAACTTTCTCTTCTAGAGGACACTACTGAAGATCAACAATAGTGCACCCTAGTGCGGAGTCAAAGAACTATTTTGTTGGAGAAAATTTAATTTCAGGAGTTTGTTCTTTGTTAAATTTCTTTCTGTCATTGTTTAAGTTGGCAATATTTACCCCTTTCTTCCCCTTGTTTTGAATGTATCCAATCACGAATTTTTTCAATTAATTTCTGACCAATCTGGTGTATCTTTCCCCAACTTGAATCTGTTGCGGGGTCCTACCCAATAAAATCTTTGTGGGAGGGTGTTTTCTTTCCCCTAACGCCTAGAACTTTCTGCGAGAGTATTTAAACTGCTGATTTTAGGGTCTCCGGGCCACTTCTGTTCCATCTTTCAGTGTATTAAGTACATAGCAGGAGGCGGGAAGCGCCTCTTTCCTCGGCAGCGGTCAACAATAAGGTAATGGCCGATTAATAAATTTTTTTCTTTGCCAGCTCAGCAGTTTAACTTTCGGGGCAGGTTCTAAGCGTTCCCCTATGTAACCTTTTCCTAAAATGTGACTTCTCTTTTCTTCTATTCTCTTGTAAAGCGACATACTGGGATAGAGAGTGTTAACCCTCTCGAGCTCCCACTCACATTGTTTGAGGTGAACTTATTTTTCGCAACCTATTCTTCAGTAATGTAAGTTAGTAGTTTCTTAAGTCACCTCTGTAGTATGGGATTAGCCCTTGCATCAGTGGCCTTAGAGCCAAAATAGGTCTTAAAGACAAAGTGTATTAGGAGTGCAAGTTCGCCTCCTCTCAAATTGTGATTTTAGAGGTCATGTATTAACTTTCTTGTCATTTAACAGACCTCAGTAGATTGGGTATTTTGCTCCTTTGTATATGTCCTTTGAGGACGGCTTAAAGGTGGAGTTCGGAGTGGCCTATGATAGGCTTGTATTTTAAGGGGAAGTTGCCCTTTTTGAAAATTGTGTTTCTGCCTCAAGGAGGCTTTTGGATGTAATTGGAAGCCGGTGTTTCTGGCATGTTTGGGGGTTTTCGGCCCCTTTGTTGTATGGTGTTCATTGTAAGGTTGGGCTCATGGCTCAAGAATTATGTTTCTGACTTTTTGAAGCCCCAAATGGGGTACCTATGTAAATGTAATTGTCAATCGTGTTTCGGCTACTAAGTACCTGTTCAATTTGTTGTTACCTAATTTTGAAAAGAAAATATAACCTTGTTAAATTTTAAAATTAATTTCACTTTAGTAGCTTGAGATCCCTTCACCACCCAGCACCTTCTTTCATGCATAACTACCACCAAAACTCGGTAACAATTAGTATTTAAAATACCGTTAGATACCTTTCTTCTTTGTTAGTTGCTTTACGTTGCACCGACAAAGATAGGTCTTATGGCGACGATGGGGGAGGAAAGGGCTAGGAGTGGGAAGGTGCGGCCGTGGCCTTAATTAAGGTACAGCCTCAGCCAGCATTTGCCTGGTGTGAATAATGGGATACCGCGAAAAACCATCTTCAGGGCTGCGGACAGTGGGGTTCGAACCCACTATCTCCCGGATGCAAGCTCACAGCAGCGTGCCCCTGACCGCACAGCCAACTCGCCTGGTCCGTCAGATACTAATGGCCACAAAACAGAAATAGAATGTCACTCACACTGAACTGCTTGCGACAAGATCTAACTCAGAAGTGAGGGGTTTGGCAACTCCAAGCAAGACAAGCTGGCCAGAAGATTTATCTCCATGGCAACCACAGTCACCACACTCTTTTTTCCATGGTAACCATACCCCCACTCCCTTTATCCCGCCCCGACAGCAGTAAACGGACCTTCCTCTAAGAACTGTCAGGATGCATCTTTAGATATTAGAGGTATAGAGCTTGCCACATTTTTGAAACAGCAGAATCCACGAAACTACTGCGCTGGCGTAGCAGGGGGAGAGGTGAAACTCCCACGTGGTGCGTCCCAGGTGGCGGATAGGGGGCTCCTAACCGGCTTGCCGGCGGACTTGAGCGAAATAAAATAGCTCTCGCGGACCAAACACATATCCCCCTGTGGGTTGGAGACGCAGGCAAAGAATACTCCCACGGTATCCCCTGCCTGTCTTAATGTGTGACCATCGGATGATCGAATTAGAACCATGAGGCTACTTGTAATTAGTACCACCACTCACGGAACACCATGGGTCGCTTTTACTTGTGCATAGTACCACTATCTTAGGTACACAATAGGTTTATGATTAGTAGCGACAGTGTGTGAATCAGGGTGAGTTTTATAGTACCTGTGATTAGTACCACTCTGTGAGCGACACAATGGGTCTGCCTTGCCTATGATTAGTACACACTGTATGAGGAACACCATGGGATAGTACAAGTCGCTGTGATTAGTACACCTATGTGAGGAACACCATAGGTTTGCGTTGCCTGTAAATGGCGCCACAATGTGAGAAACACCAAAGGTCTGTGTTACATGTGCGCATTATATTATCTTTGAGTAGCACCATAATGTGTGGAATACAACAAGTCTACACTACTTCTGATTAGTACCGCAACATAACAAATACCATGGTTCTACTTTCCTAGCGATAAGTACCATTATGAAGAATCAATGACCTGGATTTTGGACTCATTTAGACTACAAGCATCATCGATTCAGGATTGTGCTGTAAATAATGGCTAAGGAGCGCGAGTGTACGAACTGTGGGTGTGGCGAGGCATTGAGGGGTACGAGGGAGGAGTTGGAGAGTTTGAGGGAGATAATTAGGATTCTCACAGAAGACAGGAAGGAAGATAGGACTCCCTCAAACAATGTACAGGTTATAGTAGGTGTACAAGACGGAGGGGAAGGAAAGGGAGGAGTTGTAGAAGACAGGTGGTCTAATGTTCTAAGGGGAAGGAGATTGCAGGCTAAGGGCTCTATTCAGGATCAGAATTCAGGACAGGTGTCTGTGCGAAATCGGTACGAGTCACTCCAGGTAGAACAACAGAGGGAAGATGAGGGACAGGGAACTGTTGCTGAGATGTGTGGAAGTAGGAGGAAGAGAAAAGGTAGGAAAGGGAAATGTAGAGTAGAGGATAGGAAAAGACAGGTGGAATAGGGTCATGGGAAGGAGAAAATGGAGGAGGAAGTAGCTTCTGCAGCTATCAGGAAAGATAGGGCTGACCAGGAGGGGAGGGGATCAAATGAGGTGGGTAGGGTTGAGGCTCTGGTCATGGGGGATTCCATCGTTAGACACGTGGGGAAAGTGTGTGGAGGAAAGGGAAAGGAAAGGTTGAGGCAGATGTTGAGGAAAGTAGAAGAGAGGGAGGAGGGCAGAAGGTGGTAGTGTTTCACGTTGGTAACAACAACGTAAGGCAAGCTGATATAAGTACCAACATTGAGATGTGTGGGATCTGGTAAATGCAGCACGGGTGAAGTTTAAGAAAGCGGAGATTGTTACTAGTGGAATACTGTGTAGGAAGGATACTGATTGGAGGGTAATTGGGGATTTAAATGAGACTATGGAGTGGGTATGTGGGAAACTGGGAGTGAAATTTCTAGATCCTAATGGGTGGGTAGAAGATAGGGATCTGCGCTCAGATGGCCTTCACTTAAACCACAGTGGTACGTATGTTAGGAAATTTGTTTGGGAGGGTAATAGGGAGGTACATTCAGGGAAACGGGGTGGCCTAGGGAGCGGTGATAAGGGAACAGGAAACTGGAAATCAAGTAGGGATGACATAAAATTGTTAGTGTTGAACTGTGGAAAAATTGTAAAGAAAGGAATAGAATTGAGTAATTTAATAGATATATATTTACCAGATATTGTATTAGGAGTTGAATCATGGCTGAGAAATGATATAATGGATGCAGAAATTTTCTCACGGAACTGGAGTGCGTATCGTAGAGATAGGATAGGAATGGTGGGAGCGGGAGTATTCATTCTGGTGAAAGACGAAATTGTAAGCTACGAAAAAGTTAAAAATGAGACACATAAAATTCTAGGTGTAAGGCTCATTTCTAAAGATAATAGGCAACTTGATATATTTGGAGTGTACAGACCGGGAAAGGGTAGCACTGACACGGATTCAGAATTATTTTATAAGATAATCAGCTATGTAGGAAACCACAAGGAAAGAAATGTGATTGTAGCGGGAGATCTGAATTTACCAGATGTCAACTGGGAAGGAAATGCAAATGACAGGAAGCATGACCAACAAATGGCAAATAAGTTAATATGGGAAGGACAGCTGATTCAGAAAGTGATGGAACCAACAAGAGGGAAAATATCCTGGATGTAGTGCTGATAAAACCAGGTGAGCTCTATAGAGAAACTGAAGTAATAGATAGTATTAGTGATCATGAAGCTGTTTTTGTCATAGTTAAAATAAATGTGATAGAAAGGAAGGTCTTAAAAGTAGGACTATTAGGCAGTACCATATGGCTGATAAAGCAGGCATGAGGCAGTTTCTAAAAAGTAACCATGATCGGTAGAAAACGGTAAATAAAAATGTAAACAGACTCTGGGATGGGATTAAAGAAATTGTTGAGAAATGCGAAAACAGGTTTGTACCTTTAAGGGAGGTAAGGAATGGTAAAGACCCACCTTATTATAATAAAGAGACTAAGAAGGAGGTGCAGACTGGAAAGAAATAACGTTAGAAATTGCTGTGGAAGTAAGGAGAAATTGAAGGAACTTACTAGAAAATTGAATCTAGCAAAGAAGGCAGCTAAGGATAACATGATGGCAAGCATAATTGGCAGTCATACAAATTTTAGTGAAAAATGAAAGGGTATGTATAGGTATTTTAAGGCAGAAACAGGTTCCAAGAAGGACATTCCAAGAATAATTAATGAACAAGGGGAGTGTGTATGCGAGGATCTTAAAAAAGCAGAAGTATTCAGTCAGCAGTTTGTAAAGATTGTTGGTTACAAGGATAATGTCCAGATAGAGGAGGTGACTAATATTAAAGAAGTATTAAAATTTACCTATGACAGCAATGACATTTACAATAAGATACAAAAGTTGAAAACTAGAAAAGCTGCTGTAATTGATAAGGTTTCGGGGGATATACTAAAGACAATTGGTTAGGATACAGCACCATATCTGAAGTACTTGTTTGATTTTTGTTTGCATGAAGGAACTTAACCAAATGAATGGAGAATTGCTATAGTAGCCCCTGTATATAAAGGAAAGGGTGATCGGCATAAAGCTGAAAATTACAGGCTAGTCAGTTTGACATGCATTGTATGTAAGCTCTGGGAAAACATTCTTTCTGATTATATAAGACATGTTTGCAAAATTAATAATTTGTTTGACAGAAGGCAGTTTGGGTTTAGGAAAGGTTATTCCACTGAAGCCCAACTTGTAGGATTCCAGCAAGGTATAGCAGATATCCTAGATTCAGGAGGTCAGTTGGACTGTATTGCGATTGACTTATCTAAGGCATTTGGTAGGGTAGATCATGGGAAACTACTGGCCAAAATGAGTGCAATTGGACCTGACAAAATAGTGACTGAATGGGTGGCTCTGTTTCTAGAAAATAGAACTCAGAGAATTAGAGTAGGTGAAGCTTTATCTGTTCCTGTAAAAATTAAGAGGGGAATTCCTCAAAGCAGTATTATTGGACCTTTATGTTTTCTTATATATATCAATGATATGTGTAAAGAAGTGGAATCAGAGATAAGGCGTTTCGCAGATTATGTTATTCTGTACAGAGTGGTGGGTGGGTTGCAGGATTGTGAGCGGCTGCAGGGTGACCTCGATAATGTTGTGAGATGGACAGTAGGCAATGGTATGATGATAAATGGGGATAAAAGTAAGGTTGTGAGTTTTACAAATAGGAAAAGTCCTCGCAGTCTTAATTACTGCATTGATCGGGTGAAAGTTCCCTTTGGGGATCATTGTAAATACCTAGGTATAAATATAAGGAAAGATCTTCATTGGAGTAATCACATAAATGGGATTGTAAATAAAGGGTACAGATCTCTGCACATGGTTATGAGAGTATTTAGGGGTTGTAGTAAGGATGTAAAGGAGAGAGCATATTTGTCTCTGGTGAGACCTCAACTTGAGTATGGTTCCAGTGTATGGGACCCTTACCAGGATTACTTGATTCAGGAACTGGAAAAAATCCAAAGAAAAACAGCTCGATTTGTTTTGGGCGATTTCCGACTAAGAGAGTAGCGTTACAAAAATATTGCAAAGTTTGGGCTGGGAAGACTTGGTAGAAAGGCGACCAGCTGCTCGACTATGTGGTATCTTCCGAGCTGTCAGTGGAGAGATAGCGTGGGAGGACATCAGTAGACGAATAAGTTTGGATGGTGTCTTTAAAAGTAGGAAAGATCACAATATGAAGATAAAGATGGAATTCAAGAGGACAAATTGGGGCAAATATTCGTTTATAGGAAGGGGAGTTAGTGATTGGAGTAACTTACCAAGGGAGATGTTCAATAAATTTCCAATTTCTTTGCAATCATTTAAGAAAAGGCTAGGAAAACAACGGATAGGGAATCTGCCACCTGTGCGACTGCCCTAAATGCAGATCAGTAGTGATTGATTGATTGATTGATTGATTGGTTGATTGATTGATTGATTGATTGATTGATTGATTGATTGATTGATTGATTGATTGATTGATTGATTGATTGATTGATTGATTGATTGATTGATTGATTGATTGATTGATTGAAATCTTGGATTCCGGAGGTAAAATGGACTGTATCGCGATTGACCTGTCTAAAGCATTTGATAGGGTGGATCATGGGAGACTACTGGCAAAAGTGAGTGCAACTGGGCTAGACAAAAGAGTGACTGAATGGGTTGCTATATTTCTAGAAAATAGATCTCAGAGAATTAGAGTAGGTGAAGCTTTATCTGACTCTGTAATAATTAAGTGGGGAATTCCTCAAGGCAGTATTATCGGACTTTTATGTTTTCTTATATATATAAATGATATGAGTAAAGGAGTGGAATCGGAGGTAAGGCGTTTTGCGGATGATGTTATTCTCTATAGAGTAATAAATAAGTTACAAGATTGTGAGCAACTGCAACGTGACCTCGAAAATGTTGTGAGATGGGCAGCAGGCTATGGTATGTTGTTAAACGGGGTTAAAAGTCAGGTTGTGAGTTTCACAAGTAGGAAAAGTCCTCTCAGTTTTAATTACTGCGTTGATGGGGTGAAAGTTCCTTTTGGGGATCATTGTAAGTATCTAGGTGTTAATATAAGGAAAGATCTTCATTGGGGTAATCACATAAATGGGATTGTAAATAAAGGGTACAGATCTCTTCACATGGTTATGGGGGTGTTTAGGGGTTGTAGTAAGGATGTAAAGGAGAGGGCATATAAGTCTCTGGTAAGATCCCAACTAGAGTATGGTTCCAGTTTATGGGACCCTCCCCAGGATTACCTGATTCAAGAACTGGAAAAAATCCCAAAAAAAAGCAGCTTGATTTGTTCTGTGTGATATCCGACAAAAGAGTAGCGTTACAAAAATGTTCAAAGTTTAGGTGGGTAGAATTGAGAGAAAGAAGACGAGCTGCTCGACTAAGTGTGGTATGTGAAGTCAAATAAATATTAAAGTTTATTTATTCCACCTGTTCAATACGTAAAAAAGATAATGAATTAAATAAAATTATAGGGACATGTTTCGCCCTTTAATTATGGGCATCTTCAGCCTTAATCTCAAACTGAAAGTTGATCAATCAGGAACCTGATTATAATTAACTTACATATGAATGTGAAGGAAATGTTGGAAATGTGCAAAATGGTTGACAATAGTTATGAAATTCTTAATATTAGGCCTTAATAAAGTCTAAAATACAAATGTTTGTAATATTATACACTTTCTTGAATCTAGTTAAGAAATTCTTGAAATGAGGCTTTAATGTTTAAAATACAAGTAGTCGTGAGTTTATACACTAGAGGAAACTTTTGGATCTTAAACAGATTGAATTTCACTATAATAATCACATCAAGTTGCGTTCATAATAAATGTGAAGTGATAAAACTTAGTTTTTTAGAAGCATGAGAGAAGAAGTGTGTTTGAAGGTAAGTTGCTGTGATAAATGTTAGCAGGAAGGAACGACTGTAGTCTCTTGTGTAGAGTCGTAAGGGAAGTTTGGATTGAAGTCTGTAACAATAGGAGATTTACGTGTTAAAGGATGAATTTGAATGAAAGGAGATTTTAAAGAAATCGAAGTGTGTAAAACCACTTACCTCTTTATTAACGTTGAAATTGGTTGACGTAAAGACGATTCGGAGAGAAAACGCTGTGTGTAATTTATTTTATTTTCAATTGTAATGGTATTAAATAGTTGCTATGGTAGCGTTGAAATGACTGATATTTAAGTTACTAGTGTTATGGATGATGTGAGATTAATGGAGGAGGGTGTCGAAGTTTATATGTTATTGGCCGTGGCGGGTAACGGGAAATGAGTTCAATTCTTAGAACAATATAAAGATAAGCGATATCATCAGTATCAAGTGAAATTCAAATATAAGTTATAACCAGTCTATAGTCTATCTTTTGTGAGGAGAAAAATTAGCCTTCCTCGTGAATTACGTTGCGGAAGCGATGGAAAGTGTGACAGTAAACATCCAAAATTATAGAGTTCAATAAGGACTCAGTTAATTTCGCTAAAAGGTGTTCTGTAAATGCAGTGCTGGATTAAGGTGTTTGGGGGCCTTGGGCTATTTAAGAATGTGGGGCCCCTTCTTCGTAACCAAGGCCCCCCCACCAGGGCAGCGCCAGGGAAGGTACATGTGCTTTCGGGGGTAGCAGTCATTATTCCTATCACTACACCAACGAGATCGGCAATTTATTATTTACGACTCCGAGTATTCCATACATTGTGACTGAAGTTTAAAATACACATTAGGACTCCCTTTCATTGTTCCTAAAACCATCTTCCTAATGCTCATGCTATCCAATTCCGTTAAGACCTAATCTCTCTTAAAACAGCAGACTTAGATATTACACTATTCGCTTACCTGTAGAAGATTACAATTCACCAGTAACAGTCTCTTCAGTCGTCGATACACTTGTAGACTTCCTGTCAAAAAATGTTGATAATCTGCCACTTGGGCGACTGCCCTAAATGCAGATCAGTATTGATTGAATGGTTGATTGAAGCAATCCCTTGGTCAGTAATTCTATTGATTAACGCTAGTTTCTGGGAGTGTGGGGCTTTGCGGGTCGGATCCACTGATTGTTTTAAATTCAGATCCATTCATTCTTCATCATCACATTTTGAATTCTGGTCAGTGGATGATTTTGGACTTTTATATTGTCATTACATTTTGTACCGTTGGGGCTGATGATCTAGATGTTAGGCCACTTTAAACAACAAGCATCATCATCATCATCAAAACAGCTTATTCCTTTTGTGGTTATAGGGGCTGTATCTGTTGCCTGTTTAATTTAGCTGCCCAAAAGGCTGCTAAAACATTGGAAGCAAGTGGAAACCTGGAGACATTGTTTTATCGAGTGAGTGAGTGAGTAAGCCGTGCAGTTAGGACCACGCAGCTGTGACCTTGCATTCGGGAGATAGTGGGTTCAAACCCCACTGTCCGCAATCCTAAAGATGGTTTTATGTGGATTTCCATGTTTGCACCAGGCAATTGCTGAGGCTGAACGTTAATAAAGCAGCCATGGCCCAAACCCTATTGTCAGCAATCCTGAAGATGGTTTTATGTGGTTTCCTATTTTCGCACCAGGTAATTGTTGAGGCTGAACCTTAATTAGGCATCCACGGCCACTTCCTTCCAACTCTTGGCCCTTTCCAACCTCATCGTCGCCACAAGACCTAAAGCCAATTGAAAAACGTTGTTAGTAGACATATCTCTCTTTTAAAAGAAGCTCCAATTCAAGATGTATCAGGAAATTTGTAGACCTGAGCTCAAAAGCCACAAAATCTTGAAACATATTAGCATAAGGTTATCTCGCACTGGTTCAGGATGGTACACAGGATATTAGAACAGTGGGGAGTCCATGGAATGAAATTGTTTCATGTTGGTGAAGAAGTCAAGTTGGAAGAAACCAGCGATAGCAAATTTCTTGCAGTTAAAGCAGGAATGAAAAATAATGTCACTAAACTTTACTTCTTATTTCTGAAAAGCACACTCCCTGGTTTCACAAATTCATAATCATGTTGCAAGTAGAAGTTTCCTCCATACATAAAGTGGCCAGATAAGTGGATGGATCGTTAATAGATTTAATGGTGAGGTTTGTGAAAGCTGAAAAGTTTAGAAAGCGGTTAGAAGTCAGTTTGAAATGCATTTGTTATATATAGTTCAATAGCAAGAGTTGTCAGAAAGATGACTACAATCCTGTAACTGGAGTTACAAGAAGACAGTACAGTAAGCAGTGATTGATACTGCGCCCTTCGGGGCCTCGAATGGAAGACCCGCGCATAAGAATGCCTCCACATAACAGGGTAAACATCCACGGATGAGACTAGAGTATGGAGCGGCTCAACTTGCCTAACGAGCTTCGAACCGATCCCCTTCCTACTTTTTGTGCTGGCCGCGGCAGCTCGAGCACTTGGGGAGTGGTACGTTCGAAAGAAAAAAAAACAACAAATATTTAAGATGGAGTCTTATGTAATCTGAAAGTAGGATTCTCTGGGTTCAGCTGTCTACTGGATACTGCTTAGCACTGCTACAATGACAAGAGGCATATAATTGGGGGTTTATAAAGACTAATTTATTCAAAATATGGCATAATAAAAAATAGATACAACCCTATACAATGAATTTCCCGCATTCGGGAGGGAAAGAAAATAATGAACACTTTAAAATTCGACTCGCCTATGGGCATCGTCTGCACAAAGGTATGACTGAGGTTTAGCGACCACTACCGTCTATCTTTCCCTCATTAGTTCGTATATTTTTCTGAATTTTATATTCTGTCGATAACACCGTGAGATGAGCTGATGTCCCTACACATATTAGTTTCTGATCTTAGCACGTAATTAACCGGTTCCTGCACTACATGATTACCATATTAAAGGATACATTTACATAATACACAGACAAAACACACATACCATTAGCTAAAATCCCCTCCCCGGACTTCCCGTATCTGTCACCAAGACAAAACAACGTGGAACAACGGTTCTGTTTGAACTCAAAATAAATGCACATTAAATACTACACACACAGATATATACACATCATGCGTAAAGGAGGCTATTCCTGTACGGAAAACATAGTTATCAGCATCTTCTGCCCACGGCGCAAGCTTAATGGAAGCTTGCCCAAGGTGACACCTCCTAATCCGGGGCTCGAACTGGATGAATCCCGACTGAGAGGTGCATTCCTGAAAGAAAAATCCGTAACTAGCTACGGTCTCATATCACCGGATGTTGGGGGGAGATCCCTACTCATTTATTAATTACCTTCTATATTACCGTGATATTATCATTGACAGAAGTCTTAGCTGAACTAGTTAAAACAACAAGCAATTACGGGGGAGATCAACAGCCACAAGCCTTAACTGTAATAGCCCAGCGGGGCCGCTCTGTCGCGAAGGGCGAGAAGCAAACACTCACAAAAAAGAGGAGGGGACGGTCATTCAATTCATACGAACATTTCTCATTCATTGGCCACGCCAGATTCTTCTCTCCCTCACAACGTCCAGCCTTCCCTTCTCGGGGACATATATCTATGGCCCACTTCATTTGTTTAATCATCTTACCGCAACATTCCCAAGAAATACTCATTTATTCCATACATTCTCATTCTCCTCGTAGAGCGATCACTTCCGAATCATCTCATCATAAAACTATCTGGGCATTCGGCCCTCTAATTACGTCTCATATCGCGTATCTTCTTTCCTTGGGCATATAACTCTCATGATTCCTCAATTCCACGCTTCATTTTCGCTCAGCGCTCAAGGTTAAGCATATATTTATATTTTTACCATCCATAAGACTCTGGCTTCCCTGGATCTCAGCCGGATGCATACAAAAAAATTCCATACATTTCTGGTTAACTAATCAAGAATCACGGGAAAGTCGCGATGTGTCCCTCACTATTATACCTAAATAACATATGTATGCACCTCTCTCGGTCAGGATTTCTTCTCTCATGTTGTACATGCACTTATTATATGTGTAAATTACGCATGCATCGTCTGATTGACCCATGAGTTTCCCCAGCAAATACGATAACCATGTTGGAAATTAACTAGCAACCTTTGGACATGGTTTTCCCTGCTCACTTATTATTGTTCCAGCCACACTTAGGGGAACTCAAATATTCTCCTATCCTTGTCTCCCTTACTTGTTAGGATATTGTACATATTACTCAGGGTAACCCCTCACGATAAACTAATCATTAAGAAATAAACAAATGGGTTGTCCGGGGAGTTAGCTTCCCTTGAATTTTAAGTTAACATGATCAAGAATAATAAAATTTCCATATCAGGACATGCATTATTTTACAATATTTAGGTATTACAGAGGAAAGCTCATCCTACTACCGGTTCTACAGTAACGTGCTAAGGAATTTTATATTGACATCACTCATCTATTTGGTGGCCGTGGTTTTTCCTTCCACGGGAGACCCATGGCGGTGTTTACTCCTGCATGGCCTCGGCGCTGGAAACGGGCGTGCTGTCCTTCACTCCTGGTCCATACAAGTCTGACATCCTGGAGATCTCTTCACAGCTGAAATCTCAGAGTAATCCACATGTGTAACACTTCACCACTCGTCACACGGCCTTCTGTTTACCGCGACACGAACACAAAGTTTACACCACGAACAAGCAGGTCATGCTAATCACAGCGAGCGCGTTCACATCATGAATCGGGTAACTCACAACACATTAGCACCCTGACTTAGAGTAGCAATTTGGGTGATACCCATTTACTAATATCACGGACTCATTTAGGCCGGCATTGTATATAGCCGAAACCCGCTACTCGTTTATAAATTATGCCCGCAGTTTATTTAATGACATACGGTACAGAGACATTCGCCTAGACTCGCTTGGCTTCCCGTTCACAAAGGCTTCGTATTTCACGGCCGCGACGGACACAATAGCACTGTCTTAGTATGCGGTAAGTAGGGTTCGGACTGTAAAAACTAGAGCACAACGGGACACACTGTCCCCTCCCTACGACCCGCTTAGAACTGTCTTCAGCGAGGGTCAGCTCAGCTTTTATGGTATACGCACCGGAAGACAATGGGCGTAAACGATTCACGGTTCATTAAGGACAGCCGCTCCTTTCATCCCAGGAATTCAGAACATTTAAATGGTGGATATTGTAACCCCCTCTTTGCTCTCTTATTTGAACCAGGCGTGCCCTGCCGGCGATCGGCAGATTTCACGTAATTCGCTTCCCGCTTTTAATTATTCCATGAGCGTCATCTGGGGGGTGGAGTCAATTTTGAGCGCGACTCTTAGCTTGGCCGACGCTTTCTCATTCACATGTGTTTGCAATCTGTTAAATCTGGACATCTGGTGACCTCCTTTCTTCCCCTGAATAAAGTACTACATATTTTTAGTCTGGGATACGCAGAAAATTCAGCTCTATTCATTGGTGTGTCTCACATAATTTTCCCATGTCTGGATCAAAATATCTTATTATCTTTACGCGTCAAAATTCGACGTTGGCACTCGTGAAACGTGCATAAAAACCGGAAGTTCCTTCTGTTAGTTTGGATCCCTGGCAGAATAGGCCATACCTCAGGGCGTGTTTGACTACGGCCGCGTCGCGTCATATCTCCAACTCGCTCTGCAAGTTGAGAGGGCCTTTTCGCGTGGGCTTGGCTCCTGCTCAGTCTTCCCTTTGTTTTCCAGGCGCTCTTTCGTGGGTTCCGTTCTGGCCGGACGCCGCTCGATCCCCATCGCCCATACTACTACCAATGACGCGACCTTTAGAAGTGTTTTTAATGAGATAGAAAGGCACCTATAATTCCAAAGAGCTGTACAGTACACTGTACGGTTTCAATACAGAAAGTGAAGCTGGCAGTTTATCTGGAGATGCAACGTGAGACAGTTAAAGTGCGGTTACTACTGTTCTCTAGTCTCATGAGACATTTCTCTTCAGCTAGAAATTGTTGGGCACCCCTTCTGAATTTGTGGTCATCCAGAAGTTTTTATTTTAATTACCAGTATTTGGAATAGTATCACACATTATTAGCCAAGGAAGTGGAAAGAAGGAAGCCTTCAGTAAACTTGGTATAATTTATGCTATACCATAGCAATTAGTCTTCAAGGTAGTGATGGGCAGTCTGAGAAGTAGTGGGTCGTTCGTGAACGAACTGACTCTTTTGAACGACTCATTGGAGAGAGCTAGCTCTCTCAATGAGAGTCGACTCTTGTAAGAGCTATCTCCCTCCTTGCTCCTTGAGAGCTAATCGTTCAATTACGAGCCGACTCTTGTATGAGCTAGCTCCCTCCTTGCCCTCTGAGAGCTAGCACGAGTCGACTTTTTTATCAACTGCGACTGCAAGAAAGAGCTAGCTCGTCACATCGACTCTCGTTCATTTCTAGCCAATACCATGCCTCAGATAATCACGTGACATACAGAAGCCGCTTTCGTTTTTATAGGCTGCCCAGTCTAGCCTCTTCCCACATTCAGTCAGTGCTCTGAGTGCAGTGGTTGTGGTCTGTCTGCTAGGTACTTTTTTGTGCCATAGTTCGGGCAACTTGTAACCTAACGAAACAATGAAATGAAATAAACAACATGTTATTGAGCAACACTTACCTGTTCACTTCCTGTAAGCACTCATAATCTATGAAGGATGTAGGGCCTAGTATAGATCCAGTAGGTTAGGAGCAAATAAACAACACAAAGTTCGGGTTAACTAACCTCAACTAAGCACGAACAAACAGTCACTATCCAGAATACTGAATATACCACTTTTCTGGTTCGGGAACTGGGTGTTTGTGTTTGTCCCAACACTTTCCTCTTCATATTCAGACTACACACCACAATACCAACCACCATAGAAACACGCAATATTGATTACATCCCTCCGCATAATGTTAGCGTCAGGAAGGACATCCGGCCGTAAAACAGGGCCAGCCGGGCTGAGTGACTCAAACGGTTGAGCGCTGGCCTACCGACACCAACTTGGCAAGTTCGATCCTGGCTCAGTCCGGTGGTATTTGTAGGTGCTCAAATACGTCAGCCTCGTGTCGGTAGATTTACTGTCACGTAAAAGAACCCCTGCGGGGCTAAATTCTGGCACCTCGGCGTCTCCGAAAACCGTAAATGTAGTTGGTGGGACGTAAAGCCTTATTACGTATTATAAAAAAAGGCCAAATCGACATTTGCGAAAATGTTCGCACCCGCGAACCCACAAGTGTGGGAAAAGTGGTCGAATAAGAAGAAGAAGTGGCTAGTGTAAGGAATGCCATTATATCGAACATATACGTCTCATACGGTTTAATCGTTCTTGAAAAAAATAGAAGTCTGACCATACCGTACAAAAACGGCAATATGCTATGCGTACTGTAGTATACTTGGTTATATGTACATTTGTGCTGATAGTCACTGGCGTAGCCAAGGGGGGCCCAGGGGGGCCGGCCCCCCCAAATATTTCCTGAAACTGAGCGAGGATCAGCTGTTGTTTTACGTACGGTACGAACAACTTAAAAACGTACGCCGAAATGTTAATTTAACGTAGCGACAAGAATCTACTAGCAGGGCTCATTAGGGCCATACATAATTCTCCATATTTGTACTGCTTGAATGAAAGGAAGACACTTAGGGTACGTTCACACCGCACGCAGCAAGCTGGGCAGTAAGCAGGTTGACCTTGCTGCCAGGTGAGGGTCGTGTGCAGCAAGCAGCACAAGTGTTCACACCACTACGCTGGGCAGTGTGCTGCTGATCATTTGTCTGCCGCGTTTCGCTTTGTGTAAGATGCCATTATCAAAGTTATCGAGAAGAATGTATTTAATGGAAAGTGTTGCAGTAAAGGTGGATGATCCTAGGATCTTGACTCGTACATGGGTACATGAATTTAAACAGTCTAGAGCCACTCGTGGTGAGTTTAATCGTCTCTACCGTGATGTTCGGAAGTACAACGATAATTTTTTTAACTACCTACGAATGACTAAAGAGACATTTGATTCCCTACTACGAAAGCTGGAGAGACACCTTTACAGAGAAGAAACTAATTTCAGGAGGCCAATATCACCAGAAGAACGACGTGTTATTACCCTGAGGTGAGTAATAAAATCATATTGCAAACTCTTAAATGGAAAAGGTAGTAAAAATCTGCTGGAAATAATTATTTATTACTTCATCATCATATTTTATCAATTGAGAAGTTTCACTCAGATATTTTACTCACAATTTTGAAGTTATTTACATTTAAAAATAATAAGGAGCGTATAGTAATTAGCAAAAACAAATTAGGGCCTAATGAATTAAAGCACAAAAATGTCCTTGTCAGTTTCTCACAGCAAACATTAAAAACTACAAAGAATTGCGTAAACTGTCTGACGGAAAACTGGGATTTAAACTCATCACTCTGTAACCATCGGTAGAAATATTAGTTTCTTCAGTTGGTTTGGGAGCAAAAGAATGGGGCTACCTCTCCAATGCATTAATTTCACTGCAAATTATTTCTTGAAATTTCAAACGCACTGCACGATTGCGAGAACGAGGCAGAGACTTCAAGTCAGGCAGCAGGCTTTTTAGAAACATGAGGTCGTCGTCCTTTTCTTCGGCCATATCTTTCTGAAGAAATTCCAATTATTGCCTTTCTATTGCTATCAATGCTTCATTCTTAGTCAATATTGCGTCAATATCAGGCGTGACCTTTTTCTTTTCTACGCATACTCTGAGTGCTTACCGATGACACGTCCGAAGGTATCTCTTCCTGAGGTGATGTGGTCTAAGGCCATCTTCTTGAGTTCTAGGGACTACTTCATTTGCTACTTCTGGAGACAAGGAACTCCTAGACTGGAACTTCTAGCTTCTGATATCATCGTATCATGCAGGAAACTCATCAGTTGAAAAAACTGCCAAGAGCTAGTTGTCGTCCCGTCTCCACCGGTACCAGATCTCTGCTTTTCAATTTTGTTAATTTCCTGGCGAAAATAGTCGCGCAGTGTTTTCCAGCGGTATCTGGCATGTTTGACTGAAAAACAGAACAAGAAAAGAGGGTGAGTATGATTCACTAATTAAAAGCTACAATCATGATTCAAACAATGTTGAAATATGCAACTATCCCTCTAAGTATGCCATTTTAGTTCGTATCCCTGCTTCGCTAATTCTCACCGGCCGTATTTTTGAAGGTGTTTCAGTTTTCCTTACTTGCTCATACACATACTAGGGTGATATCTTAATACAGTTCCAGACATTTTGCCCGCTGTTCGATTGTTTGTATGCTTAACCCATCCCTGAAGGAAAAAATAAATAAATGGGAAAGAACAAGTCCGTCATTAATTTTAAAAGCTCTAAATTTCAGAAGACACAATTATATTACATTTCGTCTCCTTTTCAGATTTCTTGCAACTGGTGACTCGTTTGCATCTCTCTCCCTTCGCTTTAGAGTGAGGAAATCTACAGTAGTAGCTATTGTCAAGGATACCTGTAAAAAAAATATGGGAGGTCCTGCACGAAGAGTATATACCGGAGCCAACGACAGAATTGTGGTATGATGTAGCAAAAGAGTACTCTTTGAAATGGAATTTTCCTAATTGCATCGGCAGTATAGACGGAAAACATATTGAAGTGAAATGTCCGTCTAAGTCTGGCTCATTGTACTACAATTACAAACAGTATTTTTCAATAGTGCTTCAGGCTGTAGCTGATGCTGACTGCAGATTAATTGCAGTTGATGTGGGTGCTGCAGGCCGTCAGAGTGATGGAGGTACATTCAGGACATCTTCATTGTTTCAAAAATTAGAAGCTGGAATTTTGAATGTGCTTAATCACACGGAATTGCCGGAGACACCGTACAAGGTTCCATTTGTCCTTGTAGGTGACGAAGCTTATCCTCTCTTACCATATCTGATGAGACCGTTCCCTAGACGAAACTTAAATGATAAACAACTTGTGTTCAATTACCGTCTATCCAGAGCAAGGAAATGCATAGAATGTGCTTTTGGGATCATGATTGCTAAATGGAGAATTTTGCATAAACCGATTGAAACGAACGTTGATCTTGCAATTTCTATTGTGAATTCTATTTGTGTATTACACAATTTTGTTATTGCTGAAGAGGGTATTGATCCTCAGTTCATGAGCGTTGCTACGACCTCAACAGCAACAGTACGAAATAGAGAGTCTGGTTCGCACTTCCGCTTCTCTAATTCAGCTAAACAAATCAGGGAAATACTAATGCATTATTTTAGTGGACCTGGAAAACTGACTTGGCAGAATAATTATGCTATACCGGAAAACATTGTGGAAAGAAATGCTGAAGTAAACAGAGAGGGACTAGTTACACATTAATGTTGATGGTGTCATATTTTCACTGCTAATATTTTATAGTGCTAAGAAAAAATGAAATTCTCTTCATTTAGTTAAATGGTAAACCTCATGTAACTAAAGTCAGCCTTATGTTATGTATCTGCTATATTAATCGTTAAACAGAGTTGAGAAAATAAAACCAGAACACCAGTCAATTTCGTATCATTATTAATAATATTGAATACTTACCATTACAGCCCACCTCTGTAGCTACTTCGTCCCAAAGTTTCCTACTAATCGTATTGTTTTTGTACGACGCTGTTTTGGGATCCCATAAAGGTCTCCTCTTAAACACAGCACTGATTAAAACTTCTTCCATGGTGAAAACTGTGCGAGCAGTACGCTGGATTTAGAAACACTGCTGCCTGTCGAGCTGCGAGGCAAGCAGGAAAGTTGGCATGGCATGTCCTTGAAACATTCGCAGCGTGCGGTGTGGACGGTCTCATTAGAAGAAGCTGTGTTTCTAAACGGAGCATGCCGCTCACCTTCCTGCGTACTGCTTACTGCCAAGCTCGCTGCGTGCGGTGTGAACGTACCCTTAAGATTGTGATGCGCGGGAATATTTCACTGTAGAGGTCTCACTATTGAGAATGTAACCGTGTGTTGAAAAACGTCAAGACATGAAGAAAGGGGCAATTAGCAAGGGATTACTCAATTGGGGGCCGGAACGTGACCACCGAGATAACGGGGGCGACAGGCAGAAACAGTTGCAAGCTTACAACATCGTGTCAGCTTTTGCATATCGGTTCCAGGAAACAACAATGTCCTAGGGATTCTTGCGTTGTACCGTGGTTGAGAGATGTGCTGTGTTTAAATTGTTGCGTTGGGAAGACTGTGACAATATTGTGAGCTGCACGCTAGTTCCTCATTTTGTGCCATATAAGTAACATTTTTTTGAAGAGGGACCGTTTTGTCACTGAGAAGCCAACACTATGTGCATCCTCGGTAAGTTATGAAAAAGTTTTTTTATTCTTCCAGTAGCAAGACAATCGCGGATGCGTGCCTTAGTTCGATAGGTAGGCCTATATATTTTTTCAAATGACCGGCGACTAATTGGAACCTCAAATAGCACCATCAAAAGTGCGGGTAACTATTTTGTAATTGGCGGGCGTGATAACTTAGTTCCAATGGTTCTATCTTCTCATCACGACGGCCCAGGCTTGAATCGCAGTCGATGCATGACACATTTTCTAAATGGGAAGCCACGTTCTATTGATACGGATTCTACTTAAAACATTAGATCCCGTCCCTCAGCCCACGTGTTTTCCTTATAGACTTTTGAGCCAGAACCGCATAATTTATGGTTGTGTATTTTGAGTATCCAACCATTATTCGGACTTGTACCTTAAATGGTGAGTGAATGCAGTGGCGTACCCACAAAATAATTTCAGTGGCCAGTAGTGTGGATGCAACTTTTCCTTGGAAGGGGTTGTGAAAATATTTTTTATTTAGAATTTGCTTTACGTCGCACTGTAGGTCTTATGGCGACGATGGGAAAGGAAAGGGCTGAGAGTGGGAAGAAGCGGCCGTGGCCTTAATTCAGGTACAGTTCCAGCATTTGTCTGGTGTGAAAATGCGAAACCACAGAAAACCATCTTTAGGGCTGCCGACAGTGGTGTTTGAACCCACAATCTCCCCAATGCAAGCAACAGCTGTGCGGCCTTAACCGCACGGTCAACTCGCCCGGTTTATATGAAAAGAAAGCCGGTCCTACCAAGTGCGGTAACTGATCTTTAGTAGATATTGTTGGTTTTGATTGTTGCCTTGTACAATCATAGCTTCTGTACTCTTAACATAAACCTGCTGCATTATTGAAACTGTTCGTAAAATTGACAATATCGTTCTTCGTTTGTGAGGAAGTAGAATCATTTAATTTGTCTTCTTAAAAAAAGGAAGTACTTTGGTACTACACCCCGTGAAGTTGACTACCTTACAGGCCGTAAATATTTCGATTACAGGCGACTCAAGGAGACTCTACTGCACCCAAAAACAAGCCTGTATCCTCCTCATCCCATGCCTTTCTTAACTCTGTCAGTGCCGGGAATCGAATGCAGGATGCCTTAAGTCAAATTCGGAAATAAAAATACCTAAAAGTAACCAGCCGGCCCCACGGTGTAGGGGTAGCGTGCCTGCCTCTTACCGGAGGCCCCGGGTATGATTCCCGGCCAGGTCAGGGACTTTTACCTGGATCTGAGGGTTGGTTCGAGGCACACTCACCCCACGTGTTTATAATTGAGGAGCTATCTGACGGTGAGATGGCGGCCCCGGTCTAGAAAGCCAGGAAAAACGGCGGAGAAGATTCGTCGTGCTGACCACACGACGTTTCGTAATCTGCAGGCCTCCGGGCTGAACAGCGGTCACTTGGTAGGCGATGGCCCTTCGGGGCTGTTACGCCATGGAGTTTGGTTTGGAAAAGTGAACAGAGAAGGAAGCGACACCCCTGCAAGGCTCCTTAGCTTCCGGCTAGTTCTTCTGTTCGGCCTTGTGCATTTAGGACAGTAAGAAAACGTACGCCTTAATAAATGCTCCTCAGAAAACCTTTGTAAAAATACTAACTGCACCTGTTTATAACAATAATCACAATCGCCTCCTTTTCATGTGGCTCAGTTGGTTGAGTCGCTGTCCTTCTGAGTCTGAGTTCGCAGGTTCAAATCCCGGCTTGGATCGGTAACCCTTAAAACGGTGTTGAAATGGCAACAGCTCAGTGTCGGTGGTTTCTGGAACGTTAATAAAAATTATACATACGAATATTAGCGTCACAAAATTCTAACTTTATACTACTATATTCTGTATCCCAGGCTTGCGAGGGAGAGTAATTAACAATTTACTTTACGTCGCACTGACAGAGATAGGTCTTATGGCGACGGTGGGATAAGAAAGGCTTAGGAGTGGAAACTACGCGGCCGTGGCCTTATTAATTAAGGTACAGCACCAGCATTTGCTTGGTGTGAAAATGGGAAACCACGGGAAAACATTTTCAGGGCTGCCGACAGTGGGGTTCGAATCCACTATCTCCCGGATGCAAGCTCACAGCTGCGTGGCCCTAACCGCGTTGGAAACTAACAGGAGAAGGTAAACCCTACATAGCATATGTTGTAACGTGTAATTTTCTTTATCAACTAACAAAATATCTGTACCCATACGCTTTACATTATTTATTTATTTATTTATTTATTTATTTATTTATTTATTTATTTATTTATTTATTTATTTATTTATTTAAATCGTGATTTAAAAAAGCTAGTTTCTCTGACCTGAGTGGCAGGGATTTCCATAATCTGGCGACAGTCACCACAAATGATCTCTTAATTTTATTTGTGCGGTGCAGTGGAATAGAAAGGAAGAATCTAGAACGTGTATTTAAGATGTGAAATGATAAAAAGATGAATTTAGAAGAAATATACATTGGCTGACATTCAGCTACCACTCTGATCACCATCGTTAAAGTGTGTAGCTGCCGACGTTTATCAGACATCAACCATGAGATAGCCTGAAAGTACGGGGTGATATGAACATCGTACCCGATATTGTAAATAAATCGCAGGCAGATATTCAGTACTCGTTGAAGTGTTTCTTCTCTCGTCATATCAACTAAAATAACGTCACAATAGTCAAGAATAGGGAGAATGAGTGACCGTATTAGTTTGGCCTGTAGTTCAACTAGTGAACTATCTCGCACCATCTCGCTCTTTCAAATAAAAACGGGAGTCATGATTAATCTAGAAAATGTAAAATCACACTATTTTGGGCTTTTATGAATAAATAACTCATAGCGTAGTATATACTATAGTAACTTACATCCCATTACATTCTTAAACAATTATATATTAACGTGTAAGTATTGTCAATATCATGAACATACGTCACGGTGCATTCAGTCTTGAAAAGCATCATTTTAAGAAGAAAGGAACATAGGCAAAGTATTATTAGATGTTTTCCATTAATACTGCATATTTGTTAAACATTTCTTCGTTACTGTATATAAAGCTTTATCGTTAGATTATTTGCCAATGTTGCCAGGAGTGCATATATTAGTTGTTTATTTGGTTTTTTTTCAAGAGTAGCTTTCTGAACTGAGCATTGTGCTGTCATCTGTTGTGGAAAATATAAACTATTTGCGCTATATCGTTCGTTCCCGGAAGTCATGAAGAGCGACCGGAAGTCATAAAGAGCCGTCTGCCCTAAACAGGATGAACGAATGAACGAACCTGGAGCGGAGAGCGGCCTCTGACCTCCTAGCTGGCTCCTACTTTCCCGCTCCCAAGAGTCGACTCTTTTGAACGACTCTCAATTAGGAGCGGGAGCGAATGAGCTAGCTCCCTCAAAAGAGCTAGTTCGACACATCACTACTGAGAAGAGGTCTCGAGATTTCGCGAGACTAGCGCAGGCACTATTTCTTGCGAGAAATCTCGTTGTCCGCGCATTGTGAGGCGAGCAGTGTGTCGTAGGCCTACAGGTAGTTGGAGCTGAATTATGTTTGTGCCGAGTATGCGAATGGCCATCCACGGATCTTCACCATTCCGTAAATACACTGACTGACAGAGCAAATGCAACACCAAGAAGGAGTGGTCAGAACTTTATGCCAATTGCAGGGTAGACTGACGTCATTGAGGTATGCTCATGATGTGAAATGCGCCGCTGTGCTGCGCACGTAGCGAACGATAAATGGGACACGGCGTTGGCGAATGGCCCACTTCGTACCGTGATTTCTCAGCCGACAGTCATTGTAGAACGTGTTGTCGTGTGCTACAGGACACGTGTATAGCTAAGAATGCCAGGCCGCCGTCAACGGAGGCATTTCCAGCAGACAGACGACTTTACGAGGGGTATGGTGATCGGGCTGAGAAGGGCAGGTTGGTCGCTTCGTCAAATCGCAGCCGATACCCATAGGGATGTGTCCACGGTGCAGCGCCTGTGGCGAAGATGGTTGGCGCAGGGACATGTGGCACGTACGAGGGGTCCAGGCGCAGCCCGAGTGACGTCAGCACGCGAGGATTGGCGCATCCGCCACCAAGCGGTGGCACCCCCGCACGCCACGTCAACCGCCATTCTTCAGCATGTGCAAGACACCCTGGCTGTTCCAATATCGACCAGAACAATTTCCCGTCGATTGGTTGAAGGAGGCCTGCACTCCCGGCGTCCGCTCAGAAGACTACCATTGACTCCACAGCATAGACGTGCACGCCTGACATGGTGCCGGGCTAGAGCGACTTGGATGAGGGAATGGCGGAACGTCGTGTTCTCCGATGAGTCACGCTTCTGTTCTGTCAGTGATAGTCACCGCAGACGAGTGTGGCGTCGGCGTGGAGAAAGGTCAAATCCGGCAGTAACTGTGGAGCGCCCTACCGCTAGACAACGCGGCATCATGGTTTGGGGCGCTATTGCGTATGATTCCGCGTCACCTCTAGTGCGTATTCAAGGCACGTTAAATGCCCACCGCTACGTGCAGCATGTGCTGCGGCCGGTGGCACTCCCGTACCTTCAGGAGCTGCCCAATGCTCTGTTTCAGCAGGATAATGCCCGCCCACACACTGCTCGCATCTCCCAACAGGCTCTACGAGGTGTACAGATGCTTCCGTGGCCAGCGTACTCTCCGGATCTCTCACCAATCGAACACGTGTGGGATCTCATTGGACGCCGTTTGCAAACTCTGCCCCAACCTCGTACAGACGACCAACTGTGGCAAATGGTTCACAGAGAATGGAGAACCATCCCTCAGGACACCATCCGCACTCTTATTGACTCTGTACCTCGACGTGTTTCTGCGTGCATCGCCGCTCGCGGTGGTCCTACATCCTACTGAGTCGATGCCGTGCGCATTGTGTAACCTTCATATCGGTTTGAAATAAACATCAATTATTCGTCCGTGCCGTCTGTGTTTTTTCTCCAACTTTTATCCCTTTCGAACCACTCCTTCTTGGTGTTGCATTTGCTCTGTCAGTCAGTGTAATTACGTGTCAACAAGTGACGAGGGCTTTCATTTCTACCGAGGTCTATTTTGACATAAATATAAAGGACAAGAATTCTGGCATTGTATGTAGCGGTAAGTACACGAATGAATAGCTTAAGAAACTGACGGCTGCTCATTACTCATGCGTAATGGTGGTTACATACACAGCAAGGCGCTTCTTGTCCCGTCTCTAATTCGCACATTGCACGCCTCCAGGTAGGTGTACATCCTATCTAGGAGTGTCATTATTTACAAATTATACAGGTCTGTTTTAGCCAGGATATCCACCTCAAATAAGGCGTGAACAGTTTAATATTCTGACATTCTGTTTTCACTTTCGTAAATGTTATTAAGGGGTTCATAGTTGAACATGCAGTACTTTTCCAGGCTTTTGACCAAATTTATTTGCTCACACGTTTCCATATGAGAAAGTTATTTCACGCAATAACTGCTTAAGGAATACTATGCAGTTTACGCTCGTAATTACTGGGACGTCGCACAGATCGCAGCACAGGAGAGTCGGTCTTGACAAGGTCTGTCTAGGGAGGTCTGGTCATGCTACCATAATCCTTTACGGTGGCGGCCATATTGGGTCTTAAATATTATAGTTATGTGGGCGTGCCCGATGTAATGATGTGAGTTATTACTTGTATTTTGAAGGGAAGTGGGATACTGTGCCGCACCAAATTGTCAAAATAAGACAACTGATGGAATTAGTGTTTCGCTTCCCGAGAGATAAACAAAGGAGAGTTCAGTGCAGTGGCGGTTTCTGGTATAGCGCAATGGAGCAATGAACCTCCAATTTATATCAAATTATACTGAACTACTTTATATTCATAACTCCCTTGTCGAACTCGAAGCTTTTGCTTAGCCCGTCTGTACGTAAAATACTCGTACTGGCTTTCAATTCATCTGAACTGCGCACGTTCCGTGGTTGGATACTTGTCTGAAATGAACCCCCTTGGAAGACGAACTCTCCGTCCGTACCTGGGCGAAGGGAGTGGCGAGGTGAGGGGGACATCGGCCGGCACGTAGGCAATACCAGGATATCGCATAAACAAATCTCTGTGGTTTACGCATGCGCAATATGCCACTCTCTCAAGTCGTGTTGGGGTAAATATGTGCCTGCCATCTGTTACCCTTATAGGAATTCATCTACGTAGCGGAAAACAGTGCACATAATTAGCGCTAGTGTTGAAGAGCATCATTACTACCAGCAGTCACATTAAACCGCCAAATTCCAATTGATGCTTTTTCCCAAATACATCAAAAGTTAAACATCTATTCATTTGCCTTCTTTGGACGGTACTTACTTTTTGGAGAGATAATTAACTTAAAAATCACCGAGGCAAAGAGTAGCGGGAATATAATACCAATGAAAACGCAAATTGCCTAGCCATAGAAGTTCTTAAAATTATGTTACCAACATTGTGAACAGTGCGAACATACATCCCTAAAGTTCACTCGTGTTTCCTGGGAAAGGTAAGGAGCTACATAATGAGTTTGAACAGTGATATGATACTTAAGAAGACAAACTTTTCTTCTTCTTCTTCTTCTTCTGTCTCCTTCTCTCTCTCTCTCTCTCTCTCTCTCTCTTGAGCGTAAACTTAAGATTAAAATTAAGGATGCCGGACGTCCAATGCCTGATCTTGATATAACGAGGCATCCTAAAAGTATAATAATAATGGCGTGTGGTCTCTGGGGAGACCTGGTACAGGTCTTTTGGTTTGACTCCCATAGGCGACCTGCTAGTCATAATGAAGATGAAATGATGATGAAGACGACACATACACCCAGTCCGGGTCCCAGGGAAGTTAACCAATCATGGTTAAAATTCCCGACCCTGCCGTGAATCGAACCCGGGCCCCTGTGACCAAAGGCAAGCACGCTAACCATTTAGCCATGGAGCCGGACATCCTAAAAGTAAAAGTAATGAAATCGTGCATAAATTCAGAATGGATATATGTATAAAAGAATCGAGTGGATGTGTGGGTACGAAATTACTAACATGTTGATTTGTTTTCCATTTTTATGATTCATGAGTGATGAAGGCGAAGGGACTTGGACCAAAGTCGGAGTGGTAGATTTAAGACATTTGTCCCCAAAAAATAAAGAAACACAAAAGTTCTAAATCTCATATGCTTGCCCAGTTACAATTCGATCTCCTGGGAAGACACGATTACCGTCAGTAATTTGACTGTGCTTACAGGCAGTCTGTGGAAAGAGACAACGATCAAGTACGGAAAAGTCGTTATGTGCTGTGTAAAGTTATGTGGCGCGTTTGAGATGGCACTTCGCGGGCATGACGAAACAAGTGAATCATCGAATCCTGGCATATTTCGAGGCCTCGTTAATTGTAGTTCTGAAATTGACGTTGCATTAAGAGACCATCTGTCCAAAGCTACTGTTTTCAAAGGCACCTCGAAAGACCTTCAGAATGATTTGCTTTCGTGCATGTATGAAATCTGTCGTGAGAAAAGAAAAAATAAATAAATCACCACAGCGCACTTCATTTCGATAATCGCAGATGAGACCACCGATATATCAACTACAGCACAATTTGTTATCGTTCTTCCCAACGGTAGGCCAGCTGAAAGATTCTGGGGTTTCCTCTCACCCTCTAGTCCTAATGCTAAGACAATAGCAGAGTGTTTAAAATTTTCTTTGAGCGAAGTTGTGGATAGTCCAGATAAGTTGATGTCACAAGGTTACGATGGGAGCAAATGTAATGAGTGGTTACCATTCAGGGTGCAAGTTCTCATCAGGGAAGATTTTAGGCATACACATTATGTTCACCGTTATGCCCATTCTTTGAACTTAATCATGGCACAGGTGACAGGGGGGAGATTAGATATTGAGGCGGGGGGGGGGGGAATTTTCCTTCTGTTGAACCCCCACTGACGAAAGTCACGCGCCGCCACTGGTTCAGTGGGTACCAAACTGTAGGCGTGACAAATGGCAACCTACAGACAATTCCGTCTTGTGCGAGGTTAGTGAAGTTACACCTTCGTATTATTCCTGAATATGGATATGTTTATATGAACGATGTTTTATATTTATAGGTCTTATTACGTATTTTCTTCTAGCATCATTTTGAAGAATCGCAATTTGAACTAAAGAGGGCAGATGGACGGAAACTTCTCAAGTGGAATTCCATCCCAACAATTTTCAACGCTCCTAATCCACCCAAGTCTTTCAAATATAATAGGAAACCTCCCAAAGAAAGAGAATTGTCTTTCAAAACAAACAAGAAAAGTAATAGGAAATATGTAATAGTAGTATTGATGTTTATGAAAATTCCCTTTTCATGTATCCGGCTTCATGACTAAATGGTTAGCGTCGATGGCATGCTGGCCTTTGGCAACAGGGGTCCCGAGTTCGATTCCTGGCAAGGTCAGGAATTTTAACCATAATTGGTTAATTTCGCTGGCAAGGGGACTGGGTGTATGTGTCGTGTTCATCATAATTTCATCCACATTACGACGCGCAGGTCGCCTACGGGAGTCAAATCAAAAGATCTGCACGTGGCGAGCTGAACTTGTCCTCGGACGTTCTCGGCTCTAAAAGCCATACGCCATTTCATTCCATTCCTTTTCATGTAAACTACAGACAGTATCTTTCTAACCCTACATACAATGTAGAAATATTTCACATATATTTGTTCCTGTTCATTTACCAATTACAATCACAACAAACAATAGGCCTATCACTTCAAACCAACAATTTGTCTCCAGCTTGCCATCATTACAACAATTGTTAATAGCAGTCTTAAGGTACTGCAGTTATTATTTACAGCTAAATTTCATTCTTCTTAAATGCTCTGTAGAGTATATTATATGGCTGGAGGCTGGACCAATACTTAAAGATCACTTCACTCGCAGTAACCAGCTACTGTAATTTAACGTACTGTAGCCTAACATAATATCCTAATGTAATCCCTAAAATAGCCTAACCTAGGTTAACTCAACTTAATAGTGACTGAATTTCTGTTTCTTATGGAATCGTGTCTACCAATGGCTTAATTTTCTTAACTATTATTAGTATTATTATTATTATTATTATTATTATTATTATTATTATTATTATTATTAATTTTATTATTATTATATGCATGAATGTTAGGGCTCAGTTAAGAGTCCCGCGGTCGCCAACCCACCGCTTGCTAGTTAGGAGCTCCTGGGGCCCCTTTCAGTCACCTCTTACGACAGGCAGGAGATACCGTGGGTGTTGTTCTATCGCCCCCACCCACAGGGGGGAAATCTATTTTGGGTTGTGACTACGAGGCCCTTACCTGAGTCTTGACATTGCTTTCAATATTCTAGCCCAGGGCTGTCCAACGTTCGTTTCCATGCGAGCACATTCACATGATAACTAAGGGTATGCGGGGGCCAGGTACGATTCCACTAATTCGACTATTGTTATCGGTACTACAACGACTATATAATAATAATAATAATAATAATAATAATAATAATAATAATAATAATAATAATAATAATAATAATAATAATAATAATAAATCTAGAATTAAGAATTATATGAAAATATATTTACTCACATAATTAATGTGAAATCTGGCACTGCATGCTCGCTGCAAGTTGAGGAAAGTCTGGTGTGTAACTGGAACAGGTTGCTCTTAACGCGTCATCCAGGAGTGTGTCTGTCAGGCAGGATAGGTATTTGTTTTTTATTATGTTCATAGTCGAAAACGTGACTTCACAAAGATAGGTTGCACCAAAACAAGATTGCATCTTCAGAGCAACACTGCGGATAATGGGATATTTTGTACCGTCCACCAGAGTCCAGAAATTGCCACGTGTTGCGTAGGAGGTTCTCAAAGAAAGGTCTGACTGAAGGCTTAAAATTTCCATTTCTAATTCTTCAGGATTATAATTTTCGAATATTTCACACACCCTCCTTCCAAGCTCACAAACGTCAACAGAAGCGAATGGATTATTGACAGACATGATCACTGGTTCAAGCGTTGGAAACTGGCTAAATCTGCTACCCTATTCGGACCCAAGAGTTTCAAGATGTTTAGCAAGAGATGAAAAATCAGGCTTGCGGCCAATTACTGTATCTGCCATAGATTTCAAATTTGGAAAATGCTAAAGGGAATTTCTATTTAAATGGACAATCCATACCTTTAAGTTTCTTTTCAAATGCATTGACAATACTTATCATACCTGAAATATGATGGTCTTTTCCTTGCAATTCCAGATTTAACTCATTTAATTTTGAGGTGATATCTGCCAAAAATGCCAATTCGATTAGCCAAGATATATCGTCAAGTTAGTGATAATATTTCCCAGGAGATGATTTCATAAAGTCTCGTATCTCATCCAACGGGCAGCAAAACCGTTCGAGTGTTTTCCTCCTACTAAGCCACCTTACGTCTTCCTGACGGATGACGTCACCATACTCCGAATCTGACATAAAATATTTCTGAACAATCGATGACGAGTAGATGACGATCTTATATAATTCACGATATGAGTTGCAATTTTCATAACATGATCGAACTTTAAAACCTTTGCGGATAAAGCTTCTTGGTGAATAATTCAATGATAAGAAATTTTGGAAATGATCCATCCTTAGCGCAAAGAGAAAGAAATCCATTATTTCTACCAGTCGTAGACGGTGCCCCATCTGTTGTTATAGCGACAAGCTTTGACAGTGGTACGTTACTCTCTTTGGTGAATTTAACGAAAGCATTAAAAATGTCTTCTCCCCTAGTACGCCCATGAAGTGGCAATAGCTTGACAAATTCTTCCCTTACTGTAAAATCATTAAAAACCATTCTAGCAAATACACACAACTCAGCAGTGTCAGACATATCACCACTTTCATCAAACTGGAGTGAAAAATGTTCACACGATTTCAAATCCTGATTTAATTGAGATTCTATATTGTTAGAAATCTGTTCAACTCGCCTAGCAACAGTTTGGTGAGACAACTGAAGTGCTTTGATTGAAGAAATCAATTCAGATTTATCTTTGTGAGATTCGAATAGAGATTCAGCGGCATTTAGCATAGCTTCTTTCACTACTTCCCCATCCCTGAAATCTTCTTTCTTTTAGCTAGGACGTAACAAACGTTGTAACAAGCTATTGTCACGATACGCGTTTGCTGAACTGGCTTCTTAAACGCACATTGTTGCAATGCTAATTTAGATTTTAGGTCTTTCACTTTGTATTTTCTTAGTTCAGAATTAACAGGAAGTTCACTGTCAAATTTTTTGTGATTAGTCAAAAAATGTCGCTGTACATTACTTCTTTTAGGAACAGACACGCTAGCATTACACAATAAACACACAGACTTTCCTTTGTTTTCAATAAAGCAATACTGGTCCTCCCATTCACTGTTAAAATTATAATTTCTTTGCCTTTTAGCCATGTTAAGAAGAGTTATGTTTAATGAAATATAACTGATTATAAACTGAATAATTTAAAGTTTAAATATTAATGAAAAAAGCACACGAAACATGTTGAATGTACAACTTATCACAACACAAGGCACTCAAAACGTATTCTGTAAGCCCTGCATAAGCTCACAAGTAATATTGAATGTTCGCCTGAAAGCTAGGAACTGGGAACATTCCAACTGCAAGACGTTCATAAATCGTTTGTTCATTGTTTACGGCACAGCTTTGTTGGGATTAAAAACTCTGTCATGGTAGGTAGTTTATGGCATTGCAATCAAGTGAATCATAAGGAAGCGGTTCTGTTTGGCAGAATAAATATGCGGCTGCATTTTGCTCCGTGAGTAGAGAGGGCCTTATTCCTGGCACCCCCCCCCCCCCTACACACACAGTGAGAGGTTTCCCTTTGTCGCAACTACTTACATGTCGAATAGCTCTCTTTCTGAACCTTTCTTCTATCTCTTCACTAATTGCGGACACGAGTCAGTTAGACCTACATGACATTTATGGCTTACTCAAAGCTCTTTGTGTATTTAGAGGTACGGATATAACAAATTTCTTGACTTTGAGGACGGTATTTTTAAGAGAAAGGTAAGAATATTTATTGAAATGCAAAAGTATTATTTTCAAATATTAAGTAAAATTTAATTTGGAAATTAATTGCGAAGGGCGTCATAAAAGGGCACCTCGGGCGCCGCGTTGGACAGGACTGTTCTAGCCCATCCGACCTCCCCTGGTCAACACTTATTCTTTTCGGACCGCGACGGCATTAGCGCATTCGAGGCCTAGGAAGTTTTTCATTTCCACGCACTTTGTGGCCTCCATCTTACTTTCGCCGATATCTTCATTTTTGAAGTGTTGGAGCCCTTCCATTTGTTTTCTTCTGATTAGTGTTTATAGAAGATGGTTGACCAGTTGTACTTCCTTTTAAAACAATAATCACCACCAACACTTTGTACTATATAGCAGCATGGGTTATCAATAAACTAGTTAAAAGTAGCTAAGAACATCACTCTTGTTGCATATATGCGGAATATTTTTGGCTTAGAACCCAAAGAATGAAAGAAATACCACATGAATGGATAATAACAGTTACCATACATAATTTAATGCATTCAACTCAAGAGGCATTCAGTGTTTGTCAACATACTGGGGTAATCTTTTAGAAACGCAGTATCGGCAATTACTTTCTTAATAAAGAAAACGCTTAAGGTAATTTATTACAACTGTATTTTAGTACTTTAAATACAGTACTTCAAATTCAGTATTTCATGTACCGGTAATCATAATATGGCACAGGTACTGTACAGATTTCTATGTTTCTGTCAATAAGATTGCATATTTGACAGATGATATTAATAAGAAATACGGCAAGACCAAGTTGTAAAGAGGTAAAAGAGAAGAACATGAGCTTTTCTGTTGATTCTTGCTTCTCAAAAAAAAAAAAAAAAAAAAAAAAAAAATCAGGCTCTGTTAATTAACTTCCTATTCAAATAGCTGTGAATGTATTCATATCATTTAAGTGTTATACAGTTATACATACATGACCAATAGATGCCTAGTTAATTTCTTTATGAAAAATAGTTGGTATTTTGTTTTTATTTCAATGTAGGGTACCGAAATCCTCTAAATTCGAATGCACTTGCCTTTGGTTATACCGGCTTAAAGACCCAATATGGCGGCTCCATAAGTAGCATTCGTGACTTGACCTCCCTAGACAGACCTTGGGTCTTGAGAGTCTCGAGTGAGAGCGTTGCCCGTCACTACTATTCACAGCAAATGACATAAGCGAATATGTAAATAGGAAGAAGGTGGTAGGACGTCTGATGAGACCACTCGGCTCATTTGACGTGACGTTCACGCGAACATCGGCCAGGCCGCGTCGCGCTGAGTCGTATGTACTAGCTTATATTTTGATCACCCCTGCAGGGTTTTCCTTTCGTGAAGTTCTATGAATAGGACAGGAATGTGGCTTGTTTATAGCTCTCCTTCTAAGAACTTGCACCGTTATTTATTGCCCGACTGTAGCCTCTGAAAGCAAAAACATTTCATCAAGTGTCAGTCATTCTCCTAGCGAGTGTAGTATAGGCAAGTGACAGCAATGCTGTTACTGAGTTAATTGAAAGTGTTTTAGATTCGGAGGACAGTGATGGCGATTATTATAACATTGAAGAAGAGATTTTAAGTGAAAGTGACAGTTCATCTGATATGAGTGACTGTGAAATTGTACGTAAAGCCCTGCGTGCGGAACAAAAGCATAGTGACTGGGTGTGGCTTAGTAATAATGATAACAGATCAGTTACCCTTCACTTTACTAGCTCTCCAATGATATCATGAGAACTGAGAAAAAAATATTTAGATAATTCTGTATCGGAGTAGTCTGTATTCTTTGAGTTTATGGACCCGTCTTTTACCCACATTTCACGGGAAACACATATTTATGCTATGGAACAGTTATCGAATGCACGTGGAAAAAGACTGTAACAAGCGGTATGACACTAATGAGGATGAAATTAGGGGCTACCGGTACCGGTACTTTGCATTCTAATGTCTCAGGTTCGTAAGCCTCGCATCCTATTATATTAGAGCCAAGATGAATGTATTGAGGCCCCAATTGTTCGAGAGGCAATGAGTAGTGTCAAGTGCCTCTATATATTCCCGAAATGTTCGAGATTTACCGCACAAAATCTTCGTTCTAACATCATTGTTGTTGAGTACAATTATTTGAATGCTTCTTTGAAAATTCTAGTTGCTATTCCATTTATGGCATTTATTTCAGAGCGGTGCACAGTAGTTCCGACCGCATGTCTTATTCGTGCTGACGATGATTTAAATCTGATTTCCAAACCAGCGCGCGGGGCCATTAAACCCTAGTCAACCTACGAGATGAAAAGGAGATTCTGTCATCTCACTTCAATCTGACCCCTCGATTTGTGGCGGATGGGAAAGATTTGCACTTTCGAGGTTATAATTTGTTGAATGTAATATTTTTAGCGCAAATTTACGGCTTCAGTGCTGTATGTCTACACCTTAGTCCCGTTTCCTGAAATGAGTTCGAGGATGAGCCGAGATGAAATTAGATGGCAGGCTTTTATGGCCCGATGCACTAACTATCGTCACCCTCACTTGAGGAGCTAATGGGGTCTACGAGTAGGAACTGTGCCAATATTTGCCAGGAAGTGCAAATGGGAAAAAACAGAAAAGCATTTTCAGGACAGCCAATGGTGGCGTTCGAACCCACTTTCCCAAGTGCAGAGCTTGGCTTCGTAGTCATCGCACTTTAATACGCTCGGCACATTTAAGGCTACGTACCAAGAGGAACTCACAGGACTGGGAGCATTTCATAGATCCCCTTGAAAGTTAAAAGCAACGCAATCATTTTATTTGTGAATAGCTACGAGACATTTCAAGGCAGTCAAGAATTGGCTTCTACTTTGCGGGCTTCGTTTGTAGTTTCAACTACGTTTTGTTCTTCATATGAATATGTAGGTAGTTGTGATGTTATAGTCAAATACCATGTTTTATTAAATAAATAAAAAGCAAGAGAAAGTTTAATTTGATAAAAATAAATACACTCGATTTTTATTCACTAGTGGTTGCAAATAATATTATGTCTGTTTTTTTAAGAGTTCCTGAACTGAGTCATGTTCTATTTTGTTTATCTTGACAAATTAGTAGTTCCTTAATATAAAAGATAATCCAGTACATGGCAGTCTGCAGGCAAGAAATTCGTAAAAGATATTGCACATGTGTTATGACAGATTAACGAAAAATGTGATGCTTTAAAACAGCTTTGAGTTTGCGCTTCCTGAGAAATGCCTTCAGCAAGTTGCGATTCACACCTGCATACGCAGAGATCGTAGCTCTATTCACTTTGGCTCGAGAGATGTTGAGAGATTCTCAAGAGTTTAGCTGCCGTCCTCAAGACTACCGATTGAGAAGGATTTGTATCCCGAATAAAAAGGACAGTAACACTGATGGGACATACCGGAACCACCTGCTATTCGTTAATAATAATAATAATAATAATAATAATAATAATAATAATAATAATAATCGTATGGCCTCAGCTAGCGTGTGCAGACATTTCGATTTGACGCCATCTGGCTGTCTGCTCCTCGTCAATTTCGACGTTCCGTTTTACTCTAGGTCCGCTAGATGACAGACAGGACAGAGTAAACCGGATCTCTCTTGGGCGTCTATGGCTGAGATTTAATTAATTTTGTCGGGTAAATACTAAATGTATCACCAGAGATCTTTTACATGCCAACATCGTACGACATGGAGTGCCGAATGGACTTTTATTCGCCCTTCAAAAATCCGGCTACCTCTGCCGGGTTTGAACCCGCTATCTTGGGATTCGGAGGGCGACACCCTACCACGGATCCACAGCTATCGTCCTTAGAAACTGGAATCGATGCTGTATGAACTCGCGGAATTCTTCTAATCTGTGGATCTCAGGATGACCCTCAGGGAAACAGTTATGTGCTCAAACAGCATGCATGTCACCATTGACAATCAAGTCTGTTGACAAGTACATATACCTGGGGCACAATATTAAACTAGGAAGGGACAATCAGACATCAGCAGGCGAATAGACCCGACCTGGTCAGCTATGTACCCGCAGTTGTTAATAAACCTCAGGAGGAAAATATACGGCACGTACGTTTACCAGTCATGATACATGCTCGTGAAACTGTCACTTTCACCGTGAACAGCGCTGTCAGGCGGAGAGCAATGGAACACACTAAGATTGGAATCAGCCCGAGAACAAGTCCAGAACGAAAGGATCCGGAAGTTTCCAACATGACGGAGTACGTGGCAAGACTGAAGTGGAGGTGTACAGGCCATGTAGCAAGAGACATCTCAAAATGGATCAAGGCTTTCATGGAATGAAGACCACCTGCTAGATTGAAGATATCCCTTGCCACGAAGGAAGCAAGTGGATACTCACTGCCCAGCAGAGGTCATTATGGAAGGGACGGAAGAGGTCTATGTCAACAGGCTTGAGAAGAAGAAGAAGCAAATTACCAGCCGGATGTAGCCCTTGTAAGGCAGACCCTCTAAATAGGTGGGCAGTGTTTGCTGTACGTGTAGAGATATGTGTGGTGGTGGTGGGTTGTGTTGTGTGTATAGTGTTGCAAGCTGCACGACTATTGGGTGCCTCTAAACCCTCAATACCCGAATTATTTATTATTTAAATCCCACAATTCGGCCAGATAGCAAATGTAGGATTCTGAGGCCCAAACGCCAAGTTAATTGATCAGTATTGATTATTTGATATTTTAAAACTTTAAGATCTTAGTAAGACAAATTTGTTTTATTAATCTATTTTAAACGTCTTGCAATCTGTTTACAATATTAAAGGCACAAAATGTGACTATTTTCTCAATTCTTTTAACAGTTCCTCTCACATGCCAAGTTTTTAAGATCTGTCTTCTTTAAATTTCAAACCTTCCCATTCCAAATGGCAGGGTGGCTCAGACAGTTACGGCGCTGTTTTTCTCAGCTCACGTTGGCAGGTCCGATCTGACTCAGCCCAGTGATATTTGAAAGTGCTCAAATATGTCAGTCCCATGTCGGATGATTTACCGGTACATATAAGAACTGGCAGATTTACCGGCACGTCAAACAACGCCGGAGTGAAAAATTCCTCCACCTCGGCATCTCCGAAAACCGTAAAAGTAGTTACTGGGATGTTAAAACAATAACAATATTATTATTTTGGGGGATGTGCTAAGGGAAGAGTCGGAACTTCTCAGAACCTCAACAAAGATCAAACCTGAAAGAGTTTTCAGAATGGCGACCATAAACATATAGACGATGGCGAAGACTGGCATACTCAAACAAACAATAGACGAGACGAAAGAGAGAAACTCGGGATACTATCGCTCCAAGAAAGTAGATACAGGGGAGAGGATACAGTGGAGTCGGAAGGCTTCGTAGTGCTGAAAGGAAAATCAGAATGAGAAAGGAGAGACACACACCTACATGTTTCGGTACAGGGTTCATAGTGGGCAAGAGATACGAGGGTGGAATAATTGAGGTAAAGAGCAGGTCGGAAAGGATATTCAACGCTGACATTCCGAGCAAGGAAGATTAATCGCGAACACAATTTGCGACTGATAAAACACACTTCTGGACCAAACCAAACAAGAAAAGGACAATGGCAAGCCCACAAACAAGTTTAGGAGAATTCCAGTTTGATCATGTTGCGATTAAGTTGGACGAGCACTAAAGAGATCATGAACGCCAAGGTCAGGAAGAACACAAGGATGGAGTCAGATCACTACCTTACTGAAGTCAAGTGTCAATGGATACCGAACAGGGATAGGCAGCCAAAGACGGATAGAGCAACTGGGAACATCAAGATCGATCGAGACAAACTAAGGTGCAACAAGTACAAGTTTCAAGAGGGGATCCAAACACAGACTGAATGGGAAGACGTGAAGACGAACATGGGAAGAGGGCTGAGTTATGGGTGAAAGAAGAAGACGCGCTGGTGGTGGAACGAGGATTGTGAGAAAGCAGTAGAGAACAGGAAAAAGGCATGTAGCAGCAAGAAAAACCCTGAAAAATGGAAGGTTGTTGTAAAAGTAAGGAAGGCAGTGGCCAGAACAAAAAATTGGACCAGAAGATAGAGGATAAAGCAGGAATTGAACGAGATTTAAATCAACTTCAGAAAGTCCACCACCAGAGACCTGAAAAGTAAAAAAAGACTGACAGGATATAAGGGCAGAGAAGTGTTCATAAGAGACAAGAAAGGGAACTTCGCCATAAGTGCGAAGGAGATTGGTAGAGTACTTGCAGAGAACTTCCACCACCTGCTGAATTGCGAATCATCTGGGGATGAACTGGAACTCGGACCAGGCGTTGCACAAGCCAGAAGGGAACTGAAGAATAACAAGGGGATAAAAGGTGAGGGAATATTGTCGGAGATGATAAAATGGGGAGTTAACATGATCGAGATCGTTACTCAGATCTGGACGATGAAATTACCGGCAGGTTAGAAAAATGCAATCATAGTACCGATACACAAGAAACGGTACAAGAGGAACGCAAATAACTACAGAGGGATATCGCTACTAGAGATCGGATACAAGGTGCTGTCCAGGCTCCTCTTGAAAAGAGTAGAACAGATAGACAGTTCAATATGAAATTACCAAGCTGGTTTTAGGAAAGGGTGAGAGTGCACAGAGTAGATATTTACTTTGAAACAACTGATAGAGCACAGGACCTTGAAGAACAAGAAGACGGTAGTAACCTTCGTAGACTTCAAGAAGGCATACGACTCCATAGACAGATACTGGGGATGATCTTGAACAGAGGACTGGATGGCACCACACAAGAACTGATAAATGAAATATTGTCAGACACAAAGGCAAGGGTGAGATTCAGGAATGTACTATCAGAAGAGTTTGAGACCAAGATCGGAGTCGTACAGGGAGACTGACTGCCATCGGTGTTATTCAACGTAGCAATAGATGAAGTTATCAATCAAGGAGAACAAATGAAAAGATGGGGAAACTGAAGACATGCGTAGGAGAAAAGAAGGAAATCAGAAAGCAGGTGGACTGCCTAGCCTTTGCGGATGACATAGCCATAATAAGCGAGATGGAAGAAGATGCAAAAAACAACTCAATAGCATGAACAAGATAGCCAGAAGGGTAGGGCTACGGATCGCCTACGAAAAGACTAGGAATCTGACCACCATCGGTGCTTGGAACACACCAGAAGGCACCGCGGAGGAGGTAGAGAAGTTTAAGTACCTTGGAGAATATGTAACAGGAAGGAATAGGAAAAGCGAAGGGATAAAACAGAGGGTGAAAAGGATGAGGACAGCCCACCTTGAGACCAGAGAAATGAACAATAATAGAAACAATCAACAGACGCAAAGCACAGGCACTACAACGCAACAGTGAGGAACGCAGTACTGTACGTGGCCAAGACAATGAACTAGCAAGCCATTGGGCAGAACAACCAGGGAAAGAAGAAAGAAAAATCTTGAGGAAGATACTGGGACCAAAAAGAGGAGGTGAAGTATAGGAACGAGGATCAAGGGACGAACTGTACCGAAACCTGAGGATTTACGAAGAAATAAGACTGAAAGGAGCAAGATTTGCTGGACATGTGATCAGGATGGAAACTGAGAGAATGATAAGAAGAGTATCGGAGACAGTGCATAGGACGAGAGGAAAGATTGGAACTAAGTGAATTTGATAAAACAAGTATATAAACTAGTGTCCAAAAGTTAAGCATAATCACTAAACAAGGCCATGCCGAGTGATAGGAATGTCATACGGATTGCTGAAAAACGAAAGCTGAATCACACATCATATTGTGTCGTAAAGGCACTTAGAAAATAAATTAAGTTAGGTGGGTACGGAGCTATACAACTTACCTATCGTTCCTGTTCTTCCTTCACCTGGCTAGGTCATCGGAAGAGCGCTTGTACGGTCCGGTGACCACATAAAATATAACTAAAAGGATCTTAACGATCTAACAGGACAGAATACATCGTTGTGTGAGTAAAGGGGGAACAAAATAAAATCAACTAAATTTAATGAACGAAAGCACAAAAGATAGAGAAGATAGAGGATAAAGCAGGAATTGAACGAAATTTAAATCAACTTCAGATAGTCCACCACCAGAGACCTGAAAAGTAAAAAAAGACTGACAGGATATAAGGGCAGAGAAGTGTTCATAAGAGACAAGAAGGGAACTTCGCCATAAGTGCGAAGGAGATTGGTAGAGTACTTGCAGAGAACTTCCACCACCTGCTGAATTGCGAATCATCTGGAGATGAACTGGAACTCGGACCAGACGTTGCACAAGCCAGAAGGGAACTGAAGAATAACAAGGGGATAAAAGGTAAGATCACAAAAATTAAAGAAAGCGTATGAAATATAATTATAAATTTAAATCACTGACCATGAGGTAGCACTGGAACATCAAACTCGTGGAATCCGTGTGATAATTGCTTTAGTCTTGATGAATTGCTATAAGTTTCAACAGTTTTCTTTGCGTAAAACCCCTGAGCATAACGTTTATAATTGATGATGTTAGGAAAGAGAGATACTTCGCAGATTTATAAATTAGTACTATCATAAGTTCCTCCACATACGGGCATATTTACATATTAAAATGAAAGAAGAACCTTTTGTTGCCCCCAAAATCACAGAAGTTAAGAGTGATCCCGATATCACAGAAAACGATGCGACTTTAACCCACAACCCCTAGGTAGCAGACGTGCTACAGCACTTTCTAACGACAATACGGTACAACAAATGCAAACAACACAACATAACACAAGACAACGCACTCTACAGCACCTGAAAATAATAACACGCCAAATGGAAATAAAAACACTTCATGCGCTGTCTTCTTAAAGAAAGGATCACACCCTCTTCAGGGAGTACTGGGCTGTGTTATTAACCGCACGCAGCGAGGGTCGGGAAATACCGTCTGTACTCGAACAAAAATACGTCAGCAGATCCTTCTTAACTAGGCCTAGTTCCACATAGCTGACACTGTTTCGACATAATGGGACATTTAAATCTTCCGCTTTCCTCAAAGAGGGCATTCATCTGGCTCTTTGGGCCTCGTCATAATATACATGAGAACACACTCTTCTTATTCGCATTAAGGCCTATGTGCCTGACCTCATCTCGTGTCAACTTCATAAAATAAAACATTTTCGTATATCGATTCTTTACATAAATCCACGGAGTATCATCCGTACAATGTATCTCTTTTCCCCGGAGTCCTTGGTTGAAATCGAGTACACAGTTGTGAAAATCTGCCGGTAAATTCAGAAAACGCTTGCTATTTCGACGTTGCAGACACATGCTTCACTGCATGGCCCCTTTCTCTGAAATTCATGCACACATATAACATGTGTCTAACGCTTCGTAATAACTTCCCATTCGAGATTTAAAAGTGACAGAACTCTCCATTTTAAAGACACTGACTTTACTACTATCTACATTAACATGCACGAAGGAATAATATTAAGCATTTTCATGACGACAATCCTAGATTGGACCTATCTCCCTCGTTACCCATAAAGAAAGTAAAAGCACTGGCTACACATGCATTAGTCCTGTGAATGATAATCAGTTGCTAGAAGGGCTTAAATAAAATCTTATTTACATTAAAAGAAGACTATCTGTGAACAATTACTGAACGTAACTCATGCCAAAACACCTGTTCAGACTTATCTTATTGCTGTATACCTCATGGCGCCTCCATTGCGGACTAGGCAGTTATATTTAGCCCACCATCAGACTGTCGTCCTCCTGGGTTGACAGTCTTGGTTTCAGCTCTTTGGATGGCTTCATCGTGAGGCCGTCTGCTTAAAGTAAATGTAGGAAGGACTCGTGCTATTGGCAGCTCTTGCCGTAGTCTCCAGGTCCTAACTGTAATCAAACGCCTAATTAGTCGTCTGCGATGCACACAGGATGCTCCTACTCGCATTGACGTTAAGGCAGAAATTTGCGGTATGTTAAACCAAAGTAATTGTTATGTGACTAATGCTCAACCGCACTCGAATTCATGTGACGAATCTGACTTTAACTGTGGGCAAAGATTATAGCCTAATTAGTAGATATGTACACTGTTACTGTCTCGTGCCGGATTGCACACGCATATTACTTATAAGGCGGTAATGCTAGCCGTTCTAGTTTATATCTCTAGCTACACTCTAAACTTGTTTATTTACATTGTTCGCCTATACAGCTCCTTTGACAAAGTCTTTGTTCACGGTGTTATCATCAGTCGGACGGACACACTCGCGACCGCACTGGGAAATGTTAGAACAGAATGACCTAATCAAACCTTGTTCTAAAATAAGTTCATCGCGCAACTATCGGCCGGGTTGACACACTCACGACCTGCACTGAAGGAAGTCAACTCTTTGTTCTGTAATAAGTTTATGGGGCAATTCTCGATCAGACTGGCATGCTCTCGAACGCATTGAAGCAAATGTTGAAACAGAATGAAGTGCCATCCCTCGTATCTCTCTCTTTTTATAGGGAACAGCAGGGGACGCCACGCTAGGGACTTCACCAGGATACACACTTGAGACTGCTATGTGGCGAGTCATTTCGTTCCAACGGTGTACACGCGAATGTTGTATTGTAGAATTCATTGCTGATTGATATCTCAAGACACATTATGTCGTTTGGAAAATTACGAGGATTATTACTGTAGTTTTAGTTTCTCTAATAACCCTCTAGGAGAGTAGATGTGGTCTTATTTCCTAAACGTGTCAAGCCTGATCCTTGCCTATTTAATTCTTGGTACGGTGGCACGGTAGTTCCCCAGACATCATCCAATTGTCTCTGTCCTTATCTGTTATATTCCTTCTCGCTCACTCCCTGTGCCACTCCCGTCTCGGTGAACTACACCCTAACTAACGCTTCCAGCACGGCTTCGCGCCAATTGTGAGTTCAATTCTCTGACACAATATTACCGCTGCGTTAAATATCACTCTTTCATACCATGAACGGTACGGTTCAATATGTCACATAACTCGTCCAAAGACAGTGTCAGAAAGGTTCTGATAGCTAAGGTGCACCTTTGACAACAAGTAACAGAACTTAGCAGTGTCTTCCATAAAAAATATATGCTATTAATAGGGTGTACGATTACCGCTAACGGCCACACATGCTTCGCAGTGACGAGGCATGCTCCCTATCAGACGGTCCAAGAGCTCTTGTTGCAGTCGATCCCATTCCTCTGAAAGGGCAATGCGAAGGTCTTGGAGGTCCTTGGTGGAGAATGACGGGATGCAATTCACCTCCCGAATGCATCCCATGCATGCTGTATAGGATTCAGAACCGCAGACCTCGCTGGCCAGTCTATGCGATGAATATCTTCCCCAGCCAGAAATTCATCCACCAGAACAGCGGGATCCGGTCGGTCATTATCGTCCATTAAGAGGAAGTCTGGACCAACCGCACCTCTCAAGAGTCCAACATATGGTCTCAGTACATCATCCCTGTATCTCCCAACGTTTGCAGTGTTTCTGGGACCACTCATGAAGATGTGCAGGTCCGTACGTCGATTCAACATGATGCCGCCCCACACTATGACGCCGCCACCACCACCACCACCACCACCACCACCACCACCACCACCACCATACTGGTCCCGTTACACGAAGTTCCTGTGGTTGTATTGGCTACCCGGTTCTCGCCAGATTAATGTGCGACGGGAATAATTCTGCAAACTGAAGGGGGTTTCATCTGTGAAGAGCACATGTCTCCATTCATTCATGGTCCAGTTTCGATGTTGATGGCTCCACAGTAAACGGACCCTCTCTGTGCAGGAGTGAGCGGGACGCACACCGCTGGACGTCGGGCAAACATGCCTGCTTTTCTGAGCCTCCGGTACACAGTTCGCCGTGAAACGGCAACCCCTGAGACGGCTGCAAGTTCCGCCGACAATTGTCTTGCAGGTGCACTCCGATTTCGTCGGGCGGTTAAGGTCAGAGATCGGTCCTGCTGTGGGATGGTTACCCTTGGTCGATCTGGTACTGGCCTACGACTAGCATCTCTTGTGTCTCGAAATCGTCTCCAATGCCTGGAAATGACACTTTGTGGCACATTCAAGGTTACGGCGACTTCGGTCAGTGTTTGGCCTGCTTCCAGGCGGCCGAGTGTTCTACCCTGCATAACGGGGTCCAAATGGCGTCGTTGTGCCATTATGTTGTCACGTTTGCAACGAGACTACACTCCGCACACTATAACAGAGCAATCAAGACTGAGGGAATATGGGGCGCAGGCACTGGCTGTGTTTACCTTGCGGTTACGCCGCTAGTCAAAGCAGGGAACACTCCTTTCCTATACAGAGCGAACACGTAAGGTTGGTAGGTGCATATATCGTGCGATTTGCGGTCTATTTCCTGTTGACCTGCTTACTCGTAACTTATGCTTAACTTTTGGACACTAGTGTAGTTTAACCACCTAATCAATACACGATATTAAAATCTAAAAATATTTATGGAAAAAAAGTGGATATTTTTTGGCTCTTGGAGCATTCATCCGCACACAAACACTTAAATAAGATTAAAAGCACATTAGCATGAAACAATCTTAACACAAATTCGTATGATATAAAGATCATGATGATGCTCGTTGTTTAAAGGGGCCTAAGATCTAGGTCGTCGGCCCCAAACGGTACGAAATGAGACGAAATGTGATGACAATTTAAAAGTCGAAATCTCATCCACTCGTCAGAATTCAAAACGTGATGATGAATGAATGGATGAATATGAATTTAAAATAATAATCGGATCTTAGAACGATAGTATTACTGACCAAGTGACTGCCTCCAAAGCACAATCCTTAATCGATGATGCTTGTTGTCTAAAGTGGTCCAAAATCCCGGTCAACGGCCCCTCATTACGGTTCTTATCGCTAGAAAACTAGAACCATGTTATTTCTCATGTCACCGAGCTCGATAGCTGCAGTCGCTTATGTGCGGCCAGTATCCAGTATTCGGGAGATAGTAGGTTCGAACCCCACTGTGAGCAGCCTTGAAAATAGTTTTCCGTGGTTTCCCACTTTCACACCAGGCAAATGCTGGGGCTGTACCTTAATTAAGGCCACGGCCGCTTCCTTCCCACTCGTAGCCCTTTCCTGTCCCATAGTCGCCGTAAGACCTATCTGTGTCGGTGCGACGTAAAACAACTAGCAAAAAAAATTCTCATGTCGTGGTACTAATACAAATTAGCGCAGGCTCAACGTGTTCCACACATTATGGCACTACTCAGAAGTATTGTACGTCGCCCAGGTAACGCAGACCTATCATGTTTCTCACATATTGGCGCCAATCATAGGCAACGCAAACCCATGATGTTCCTCAAGGTAGTTAGAGTAAGAGGTAGGGAGACGCGCAGGTCTCTCCACCACGCCTGGCCGTCGATGACGTCATCGTGCACCCTCAGCGCCTTGTCTTCAATATGAGGTAGGCTAATACACAGCTGTGAGCTATTCTGTTTTAGCCACAAGTTAGAGATAAGAGAACGTCATTGATATTTTAACATCACCTCAGCAAAGGTATTCCCCTTCACTATTACAGTCGAGTAATAATAGGAGATCAAATACAGTGTGTATCAAGCAGCGTTTCTGAAGTATTTCGATCTGTATAAAGGGTTGTAACAATGCTAGACTCTGATCGCAGTGGAATGGCCATTCCATATGTTCATGTTATTAACACATATGATGACAATAACTAGGGACTCGAACATTAAAGCTTGATGACTGCAAGAAATATGTCAGTTGTTACAAGCAATATTGGGAAACTATATACACTGTCAACGACACAAACAGCAAATGTTCGGAAACTATAAGTCTACAACACAAACAGTACAGTAAATGTTCTCCAAGTGCCAGGTACAGACAAATTCCACGTGAACAGTAGATAGGCTATATAAATAAAGAACCTGTATATTAACATTCTTAGCACTGGTTTCATATACAACATAGTAAACTGCCTTTCGTAAAAAATAACAGGTATGTTATACACAAAGATAAAAACTGATATTTTTAAAAATGTATTATCAAACACACTTATCTATAGCATCAGTGGAATTTCTTTGCTTTACTTCTTTCTTTATCGGTATTGTATTAACTGAAACCCGGTCTCTTGGATGTCTTACTTTTGTTTAAAGCGTCCATTCGAATAAAAGAACAGCAACGAAGCAACTTGCAAACTCATAAATTTCGAGGAATTTCTTCTTCAGGATATCCGTAAGGTTTATGATGGTGTTAGAACCCTGTTTCAGTTCTTTCCCGTGGTAAAATTTGAACTACCGGGCGAGTTGGCAGTGCGGTTAAGAGCGCGCAGTTGTGAGCTCGCATCCGGGAGATAGTGGGTTCGAACCCCACGGTCGGCAGCCCTGAAGATGGTTTTCCGTGGTTTCCCATTTTCACACCAGGCAAATGGTGGGGATATACCTTAATTAAGGCCACGGCCGCTTCCTTCCCATTGCTAGGCCCTTCCTGTCCCACCGTCGCCATAAGACCTACCTGTGGCGGTGCGACGTAAAACAACTAGCAAACAATGAACTCTTTTTCAATCAATCAATCAATCAATCAATCAATCAATCAATCAATCAATCAATCAATCAATCAATCAATCAATCAATCAATCAATCAATCAATCAATCAATCAATCAATCAATCAATCAATCAATCAATCAATCAATCAGTCAATCAATCAATCAATACTGATCTGCATTTAGGGCAGTCGCCCAGGTGGCAGATTCCCTATCTGTTGCTTTCCTAGCCTTTTCCGAAATGATTTCAAAGAAATTGGAAATTTATTGAACATCTCCCTTGGTAAGTTATTCCAATCCCTAACTCCCCTTCCTATAAATGAATATTTGCCCCAGTTTGTCCTCTTGAATTCCAACTTTATCTTCATATTGTGAATAGTAGGAATACTTTTATAAACGCCATTCAAACTTATTCGTCTACTAATGTCATTCCACGCCATCTCTCCGCTGACAGCTCGGAACACACCACTTAGTCGAGCAGCTCTTCTTCTTTCTCTCAATTCTTCCCAACCCAAACATTGCAACAGTTTTGTAACGCTACTCATTAGTCGGAAATCACTCAGAACAAATCGAGCTACTTTTCTTTGGATTTTTTCCAGTTCTTGAATCAGGTAATCCTGGTGAGGGTCCCATACACTGGAACCATACTCTAGTTGGGGTCTTACCAGAGACTTATATGCCCTCTCCTTTACATCCTTACTACAACTCCTAAACACCCTCATAACCATGTGCAGAGATCGGTACCCTTTATTTACAATCCCATTTATGTGATTACCCCAATGAAGATCTTTCCTTATGTTAACACCTAGTAATTAAAACTGAGAGGACTTTTCCTATTTGTGAAACTCACAACCTGACTTTTAACCCCATTTATCAACATACCATTGCCTGCTGTCCATCTCACAACATTTTTGAGATCACGTTGCAGTTGCTCACAATCTTGTAACTTATTTATCACTCTATAGAGAATAACATCATCCGCAAAAAGCCTTACCTCCGATTCCACTCCTTTACTCATATCATTTATATATATAAGAAAACATAAAGGTCCAATAATACTGCCTTGAGGAATTCCCTCTTAATTATTAGAGGTTCAGATAAAGCTTTGCCAACTCTAATTCTCTGAGATCTATTTTCTAGAAATATAGCAACCCATTCAGTCACTCTTTTGTCTAGTCCAATTGCACTCATTTTTGCCAGTAGTCTCCCATGGTCCATCTGCACTACCGTGGGGTACCATCTCTCTGTAGGCTGCATCAAACTGTCTCTAAACGTTTTTGAAATCTACTTTACACTCCTTGTAGGTTGACCTGTTTTCTCTCCGTAATTGCTTTCTATATCGAGGTTTTACCCTAAAAGCTATATAGCCAGCGATGTCTTCAAGCAGCTCATCACGATCCTTGGTTTCGCGATTGTCCTCGAGCTGTTTTACTAGCTCTTCAAGGGCTTTAACGATCCCTTGCTCATCCTCCGGTAAAGAATAAGATGTTGTGGGCTCCAAGCTGCCCTTAGACTGGCACCCGATATCCGAGTTTTGATCGAGTTCATCAGCAGCATGTAACATATTTGGACGTAATGTTTCATAATCTTCCGGAGAACAGTTGAATTTCTTATCGCCTCGGAAGCATTGAGGCTAAGAAGCAATGATTTCACCTTTTGCGTCACAGCTGTCGGAAGAGGATGGTCATAAAGTCTTCCGAACCTCGAAGGTGGGAAAGATAGCTTTCGGTAATGCCTTGATTACTTCTGTCACCATTTATTTAGGTCAGTCGCTTTAGGGAATACATGAAAGTGTATGTTTCCTTCCTTCACGTGCCTGCTATGATTTGTGCAGCCTGCACTCGCATGACAAACCATACTGAAAAGTGTACACTATTACTGCTTTTTACGTTTTAACACATAAAATAAACACACACAGTTTCTTAAACACCACAGATATGTTATTATCACCTAGCTTCTGCGTGCACAGCGATTCTTATTCGAACTACCCCTACCTCATTCAGAGCAGATTCAACGCGATGGTCCTGCGTGACGTCACAGCTCTGCTTTGCTACAGCGCACCTCTCTCTTGATCCCTACCTTGCATTCTACGTACCGTGGGTGTTCCTCGCCTAGGTGTACTAATCACGGGCGCCGGTATTCTCGTGGTTTTCCTCACATAGTGGGTAGTAATCACAGGCAACGCTGACCCACGATGTCGCTCATATGGTGCTACTAATCACAGGCAACACCCAGACCCGCGATTTTTCCACATAATGGTACTAATGACAGGCAACGTAAGCCCGTAATGTTCCACATATAGTGAAACTAATCACAGGTACTGTCAAAACACAGTGAACCACTCTGTTGCTACTAATCACAAACCTATGGTGCCTAACATAGTGGTACTACTCGCAAGTAAACGCGACCCATGTTGTTCCCCGCGTGATGGTACTAATCACAAGTAGTTTCATCACCCTTAGTCGCCCGTCTGAGTCTCCTCTTACGACAGGCAGGGGGTACCGTGGATGTACTCTTCGTCTGCGTCCCCGACCCACATCGGATAGAAAAATCTAGAATGCAGTATTGGTACTTAAGACAATTCAGAACATCATATTGGATCTCATTGATAAAATGTTCGCAAATTCACCGCAAGATTGCTAAATATATATTACTAATTTCATTGATGAAACGTTCGTAAAATTATCACAAGGAGGCTAAATATATAATATTAAGGTTAAATAACCAAAGATGAGAACTTCACTCTTTTACGAGCTGCAGGGCATCCGTTCAATAATCTCATCGAGAAGAATGTTAAGTGCGTAGGTGAAAAGTAGCTGTATCAAATGTGGTATCTTCTCGTCAAATATTTTTTTTTGCTAGTGGCTTTACGTCGCACCGACACAGAAAGGTCTTATGGCGACGATAGGATAGGAAAGGCCTGGGAGTTGGAAGGAAGCGGCCTTGGCCTTAATTAAGGTTCAGCCCCAGCATTTGCCTGGTGTGAAAGTGGGAAACCATGGAAAACCATCTTCAGGGCTGCCGACAGTGGGATTCGAACCCACTATCTCCCGGATGCAAACTCACAGCTGCGCGCCCCTAACCGCACGGCCAACTCGCCCGGTCGTCAAATAATTGTAGACTTCTTCACATGTTAATCATATATGTATTGAAAAGAATAAATTGTTTAAAGGTATTCATAATAAAATGTAATGGAATATAAAAATTAAAGAATGTGATTGGAGGAAGAGTTTGAAGGAAGTTTGAATATTTGATAGATAAGGGATATGAACATTGTTATGGTTGTTTTTTTGTTTGAAGATGTATTGGAGAAATATTTCAAGAACGCACTGTTACTCGCAAAAAATTTCTAGAGATCTCGAGAGCGTTCTCTCCGCATTGTGTACCGAGCAACATGTCATAGGCCTGCAGGTTGGCGGAGCTGAATGTTGTTTGTGCCGAGTATGCCAATAGCAAACCACGCGCCTTCTCCATTCCGTAAGTACGTGTCAACCAGAGACTAGAGCGTTCATACCGAGGTCTATTTTGACGCAGTATAACATAATTATAAAGGATACTTATTTTGCCATTGAATGCAGCGGTAAGTACACGAATGAGTAGGCTAAATATAAAAACTGACGGCTACTGTAGATACACATAATTGGATACTAGAGGCGGGCATCGTTATCTGGCCCCATATTCTCTGCTTGCGTTTGCCGATATTTTGCTGACGAAGAAAATAAGTTCTTATAATGTTATGTAATATTCGCATCATAATTAGATACTTTGGTATATGACGGTGTAATGTGTAACTGTGTCTAATTGTATGCGACAACTTTAAGACGATGTCCGAAACGCAACGTAAATCGTGGATGTAGGTTATTTTGAAGAGATGTCACATAGCATAGCTGTGTCATTAAGATTGTGTTTTCACTTTCGTTAATGGTATTAAGGAGCTGATAATTCAAGGCTTTTAACAAAAGTTATGGGCATACGCGTTTCCATTTGAGAACGCATAAAGGGTTCACGAGTTATTTGAGGTGGACATCTTAGCCAAATAACCATGCATAATTTCTGAATAACTGTATAAAGAATGTACACCTACCTGGATATCTCGTAATTGTTGTCGACAGGGTAGCTTCTTGTGATACAGGTCGGGCCGTAGGTGTTCTCTGTGACGATTCCCTTTCAGCGATATCAAGTGTTTTTAATTGCCGGATCATCCCAGAAGTATTTCTGCCGACGTATTTGACTTCTTTTGAACAAACGACTCTGATGATGTACAATGAAGCTTACACTCGTAGTTACTGGAACGTCGCACAGATCGCAACACTGGAGAATTGGTCTCGAGAGCATTGCCCATCAGTACCCTGTCAAAAGAATTGGAGAAAACTCAGCCATTTTAGATTACACATTCCACGCATGCGTAATGGTGGTTACATACGCAGCAAGGCGCATCTTCGAATAATGCACGCGTCTAGTATCCAGGTAAGTGTAGCCTACATCCTATCTACAGTTATTCACAAATTATGCAGGGTTATTCAGCTAAGACGTCCATCTCAGATAAGTCGTGAACAATTTAAGATACTGACATTCTGTTTCACTTTTGTTTATGGCATTGAGAGGTTTATAGGTGAACATGCAATACTTTTCCAGGCTTTGACAAAATTTATGGCACACACGTTTGCATACGAGAACGTTACTTCACGCAATAACTGCTGATATATTGTCAAGTTTACACTCGTGGTTAATGGAACTTCGCATAGATCGCAGCACAGGGGAATCGGGCTCGTGATCTGTGACGTCAGTCTCGAGCGAGAACATTGCCCATCACTCCTGGAAAGTAGAGCCCTGAGGCTCGAGCTCTAGACTTTCTCTTAATTATTAAGGCTGTGTATTAACTTCAGCGTCAAATATAATCGTTGGGAGTCACCTGAGCCCTTGATTGAACCGGATTGGCTTCCGATGTCCTCATGAATTGACTATCACAATCATCAAGTTTGAATTACTAGGGCTGACTGCCAAAGGATAAGTCCGATCGACTGATATTGGATTGAAGATCCCAAAATAAAGTTAACATCATCATCATAATCCAGCAAAAATAAACAAGTCAATTAATTAAAGCTAAGCTATGTGTATTTGACGACAAAAAGAGTCAAATAAAACAATTACAGGTTAATTATTTGGAATTGGAGCTCCCACAACAAATGTGAATGTGAAAATGAAAGAAATTTCAGGTTGAGCACCCACCTATCACCATTACGTTTATTGCATTTAATAATTAACAGTAAGCTTAAATGTCAGGAAGGTCCTCGACAAGCAAAAATATAAAAAAGAAAAACGATGGTTTCTACAGCAGGAAAGCTTTTTTCTGGTTTATTAGTTTAATCACGTATCACGTGACCGTCACATATCTGCAGCACCCGAAAAAAAAAAAAGAAATGTGCTCCTAAAGTTAACTTACCATTATTACTGTTCCATGAGTTACCGGTACTAAAATAGTAACTAAAAATCCTTACTCATTCATGTGTACACGTATGCATACACTAAACTAACGCTTGAATAATAAATAAACTCGTAAATATAATAATAATAATGACACAGAATGACGCCCGCACTTGACATCGGACCGAAGTTACAGTGCACAAACCGGCACTCTATCGATCACCCGCTCCGTACGACTTTGCGATGATGACCCCTCAGCTAGAGATAGGCAAACTGAGAAGGTGTCTCGAGATTTCTCGAGACTAGCGCAGGCTCTGTTTCTCGCAAGAAATTTCAAGAGATCTTTATGGCATTGTCCCTGCATTGTGTGGCGTGCAGCGTGTCCTAGGCCTACAGGTGGACGGAGCTAAATGTTGTTTTTGCCGAGGGTACGAATGCCCAATTTCGTAAATACGTGTCAACAAGCGACTAGGGCGTTCATTTCTTTCATTTCTACCGAGGTCTCTTTTGGCGCAGTATAATATAATAATAAAGCATACGCATTCTGGCATTGTATGCAGTGGTAAGTACACGAATGAGTAGGCTAAGTACAGAAACTACCGAGCGAGTTGGCCGTGCGTTTAGGGGCGCGCGCCTCTGAGCTTGCATCCGGGAGATAGTGAGTTCGAATCCCACTGTTGGCAGCCCAGAAGATGGTTTTCCGTGGTTTCCCATCTTCACACCATGAAAATGCTGGGACTGTACCTTAATTAAGGCCACGGCCACTTCCTTCCAACTCCTAGGCTTTTCCTATCCCATCATCGCCATTAGACCTATCTGTGTCGGTGCGACCGACGTAAAGCCACTAGCAAAAAGAAAAGTACAGAAACTGACGGCTACTACTAAGTACACCTACCTGGATACTATAGGCGTGCATTATTCGAAGATGTGCCTTGCTGCCTATTCAAGCACCATTACGCATGAGTGGATCGTGTAATCTTAAATGCCTCAGTTTCCTCCAATTCTTTTGACAGGTAGGTGTACATCATTATCAGACCCCGCATACAATATCATATGACCACTGCTTGTGTTTACCGATATTTAGGTGACGAAGGAAATAATTCCGTACAAAGTTAGAGTATTCGCGTCATAACCAGGTGCTGATGAAATGGGAGACCCAATTTTGAGATCAGAGTTTGACAGAGCTTTGAGAGACCTAAATAGGAACAAGGCACCTGGAATTGATGACATTTCCTCTGAATTACTTACTGCCTTAGGAGAAATCAGCGGCAAGGTTATTCCACTTAGTTTGTAAGATGTATGAGACAGGAGAAGTGCCATCCGATTTTCGGCACAATGTTGTTATACCTATTCCCAAGAAAGTCGGTGCTGACAGGTGTGAAAACTACCGCACCATTTGTTTAGTATATCATGTCTGTTAACACGTATTATTTACAGAAGAATGGAAAGACAAGTTGAAGCTGAGTTGGGAGAAGATCAGTTTGGCTTCAGAAGAAATGTAGGAACACGTGAAGCAATCCTGACTTTACGTCTGATCTTAGAGGATCGAATTAAGAAGGACAAGCCCACGTACATGACGTTCGTATCTAGAAAAGGCATTCGATAATGTTGATTGGACCAAGCTATTTAACCCTTAAATTCCCTGTGTGTCCATATGGACACACATGTAATATCATCCCAATTCTTTAATGGTAATTTTTGTCTTTAACAATTTGGGTTGGTAACAATTCAAACTGTGAAATATGCAATACTTTCCAAGTGCTGCACTGGGACTTGTGTTTTGATTCTTAACCTCATTAAAGACTGTGACAATTCAGAATACGCATGTCGCGTTCCCAGAAAGCCCAGAACTTTCTAGTATTTTGAGTGAATTCCATAGTATGCAGATGTATAAAAATCAGTCTGCAGTGATAAGAATCGAGGGCTTTGAAAAAGAAGCATTAGTCCAGAAAGGAGTGCGGCAAGGCTGCAGTTTTCAACCCGTCCTTTTCAATCTTTACATAGAACATGCAGTAAAGAAATCAAAGAGGAATGTGGAAAGTGAATCACAATCCACGGAGAGGAAATCAAGACCTTGAGATTTTCCGATTATATTGTACCCGGAAAAGTGTTTATATCTTTGAGGCGCTTGATATTAAATTAATGAGCATAGATTCTATCTAGGGAGTAGCTTTATCATTGGAGTTGGTACAGAGAGGGGTATAGTTATCAATCTTAAGGATTTTTTTAATAATCTGAATTTATTGATTATTGAAAGCAAGTTGATATCAAGTTGATATCACCTTCGTACAACAGCATGGAAGTGTTGTGGCTGGTTAGCAACTCCGAGTCCTGAGATGGCGCCGGATACGGCCTGGGCGGTGACCACGACTGCTTGGATGAGAAGTTCTAGAATTTCTCGAGGTTTTGGACTTTCTTGAAGTTCTAGAATGTCTCGAAGTTCTGGAATGTCCCGAAGTTCTGGAATGTCCCGAAGTACTGGATGCACACGTTCAGAGTTCGATTTGAGATGTGATTCATATGTGAGTTTTCTGCACGGCACTCCACACATTCATGGCACTGTTTAAACAGATACAACCTTTCAATGATTTTTACTACACTCTTAACACTGAATCGAAAACGTCCTGCAATAAACACTCGGAGAACAGGATGATTTTGAAAAGCTTACAGTAAATCAGAATGTTCTGTAGGATTACAGTCAACACAGTTCTTAACGCATAGTTTCTGAAGATTTAGAACACATTGGCACATTGGCAATGAACTGAATAAATGAAATAACACTCTGAAACTGTTCCGTCAATAGGCAAAGCGAATAATGATATTTGAAAAAAGGCTACTTTCATAAATTATGGATTCACTCAAAATGCTGGAAAGTTCTATGCTTCCTGGGAACGTGACATGCGTATTCTGAGTTATCACAGTCTTTAATGAGGATAAGAATCTAAACACAAGTCCCGATGCAGCACTTGGAAAGTATTGAATATTTTCACAATTAAACGTAATGTTTGAACGTCCCTAAGTTTCAAAATTCTTCACAGAACGCAAATTCGAGGGGCACTTGAGAAAAAAGTCATATCGTTCACACGAAAGTTTATGTTGGTAGGACACAAGTTCAACCTACACGTTCGGAAAATTTATATGTTCACGAAAATACAAGTTCGAATAAGTTCGAAACATAAGTTCCAACGTGGTACACAACACTCATGAAAATTCTAAGTTCTTTCAATCATCGTCGGATAACCAAGTCCCAACGCGGCACTTCAAGAAAATGACAAAGTCCCTACGTGGCACTTTAATGAAATAACTAAGTCCAATGTGGCACTCGAAGAATATGACAAAGTTCCTATGTCACTTTAAGAAAATAACAAAGTCCAATGTGACACTCGAAGAATATGAGAAAGTCCCAACACGACACCTTGAGAAAATAACGAAGTTCCAACACTTGGATTTCGAAGACTTTTCAACTATAAGTTCGGCACGCACAATGCTCCTCCCGTCACCCGTGTCGCAGAGACGGTGGAGCGACAGATACTGAATTCGTAGGTCGGGTGGTCCTCCTTTTATATCCGTTCGCGTGGAAGTGTCTATTCTCCGAACCACCTTTTGAGCAGACTAAAGCGGAAGTGAGTGTACAGACCAGGGGATGGCGCGGGCGACAGGGGCAGCGCCAACGGTGTTGTCACACGGTTGGTGAGGGGGCAAGGGGGGTGTGCTACTCGGAGCGAGTTTTGGCAATAGTGCAGTCAATGCGGAGCTGCCATACTTACTCACTCTGTGGATGTCTTGAACACGTGGGTTTAGTTCCAACCATATTCTGTTTAAAACAGCAGTGAGGGAATTTTATCAGTGTGCTTCGCTTTTACAAAAAGAATGTATGTGCGTATTGTGTGCTAATCCATAATTCTTGTAGTCCCTTGTACGTTTGTAGGTTTTTTCTTACTCGTTATTGGATATTATTGTGCAATGCATCTGAACAAAACTTCAAACTGTTATCATTTGAACAAGAAACGCAAGATTTTTACGTCCGGCGAGAGAAACATGATTCTGTCTGTTTATAAACATTTCCGAGCGAATAGTATTGACGGCGGGATTAGTTTACCTCGTGTGCTGAACCCGGCTCTGATTCCGACTTGGATGTGCAGCCACTCGATAGTGACACAGATTAATTACTGCGGCACAAGGTAAGCTGACGCTGAAACCTCCTGCATGATGGTAATAATAATAATAATAATAATAATAATAATAATAATAATAATAATAATAATAATAATAATAATAATAATAATAATAATAATAATATAATATATAATAATATTTTTATAAAAATGTATTTGTAATAATTAATTTATTGAAATTGGGCTGGACAAAGCGGAGGTGGGACAGGTTTTCGCCTGGATCCCCAACTTCATCTGTCAGTTTCAAGTTAATTCCAGTATGAGTACACAATCCTCACTTCTCTCGCTTATTCATAAATCGCCCGTGAGTAGCAGCTCATTTCAATCAGGAATCAGGCCATATATTTAGATGATAATAGTGATTAAGTTATATGCAGTATATATATTTATAATAATAATAATAGAATAATTTAATGAATGCAATGCTTACAGTTTATGTCAAAAGAATTCGTTCGCAGTGCTTTAAGCGTGAAATTGTAATTAGTACATTAAAATTGTGAAAGCCCTGTGGCTCAGGTGGCAGCGCGTCGGCCTCTCAACGCTGGGTTTCGTGGTTCAAATCCCGGTCACTCCATGTGAGATTTGTGCTGGACAAAGCGGAGGCGGGACAGGTTTTTCTCCGGGTACTCCGGTTTTCCCTGTCATATTTCATTCCAGCATCACTCTCCAGTATCATTTAATTTTATCTGTCAGTCATTAATCATTGCCCCAGAGGAGCGAGTCAGGCTTCGGCAGCCGGCTCAATTCCTATCCTCACCGCAGGATGGGGCTTCATTTATTCCATCCCTGACCCGGTCAGTGACTGGAAAACAGATTGTAGGTTTTCACATTTAAAATGTAATTCAGTAAATTAATTGTTTAAAGATGTAAGCCCTTAAAAAACTATGGGATTCTAACACGCATACGTTAATGTATTAATTATTTTAAATTCATTCGAGGTTCAATCCATGAGCTGTGCTGTATTATAGTGGTAGAGTACAACTTTGAATCGTGCGCCGGCTTATTTGGCAACCACGGCGAGTGTGACGACACAATGACGTCACTTCCGCTTTAGTCTGCTCAAAAGGTGGTCCGGAATTATAGAACCCGGGTATTATCTACCCTTATATCCCCTAACGTATTCGGTGGATTTCCCTGAAATCTTGACAGATTGCGTCCATAGTATGGTTTTTATGATGGCAGTGTCAAAATAGCGATAGTTTAGCGCAAAATAGACTTTTGCGGGTAAGCTAGGACATTACCATATATGGTCACGTATAGCGTGCTCAAGGAGGTCACGTCTCTCGCTGCGTACGTCATTGAGTTCGGCGGGTTGCATACGTTCCACCTCGCGCGAAGTTCTATAAACATACTTCGGACTACTCTCGTAGCGGCGTTCCCGGTACAATATTGTTATTTTATCTGAGACTGCAGAAGATCTCGAGAAGCTGCTGAATGGTATGGACGAAGTCTTGGATAAGGAGTAGCCTACAAGATGAAAATAAGTAAGTCCAAAACAAAAGTAATGGAGTGCAGTCGAACAAAGACAGGTAATGCAGGAAATATTAGATTACGAAATGAAGTTTTAAGAGAAGTAGATGAATATTGTTACTTGGGTAGTAAAATAACTAACGGTGCCAGAAGTAAGGAGGTCATAAAATTCAGACTATCACAAGGAAGGAAGAGTTTTGTTAAGGAAGAAATTTGCTCACTTCAAACATTGATATAGGAATTAGAAAGATGTTTCTAAAGGCTTTCATCTGGAGCGTGGCATTGTATGGAATTGAAACATGGACGATAAGTAGCTCAGAAAGAAAGAGAATAGAAGCTTTTGAAATGTGGTGTTACAGAAGAATGCTGAAGATGAGATGGAGAGATCGAATCACGATTGAAGATATACTGAATCGAGTATGTGAGAGGAGATCGATTTGGCTAAATTTGACGAGAAGAAGGGATAGAATGATAGGGGATATTTTAAGACTCCTAGGACTTGTTCAGTTGGTTTTTGAAGGAAGTGTAGGTGGTAAGAACGGTAGAGATAGACCAAGGTATGAATATGACAAGCAGATTAGAGCAGATGTAGGATGTAATAGTTACGTAGAAATGAAAAGGTTAGCACAGGATAGGGTGGCATGGAAAGCAGCATCAAACCACTCTCTGGACTGATGACTTAAACAACAACAACGACGACTAGGTACTTCCGTATATGACCGTGCAGTGTGTAATTGTGTCTAATTGTACGCAACAACTTTAATACGATGTCCGAAACGCAGCGTATGTCGTGGATGTAGGCTATTTTAAAGAGGTACCTCATAGCATAGCCCGCTGTGTTGCGTATTCAAAAGAAGTAAAATACGTCAGCAGTTCGGGAAAGATCAGACACTTAAAAGCACACAACGTCTCCGTGTCGCAGAGACGGTGGAGCGACAGATACTGAATTCGTAGGTCGAGTGGTCCTCCTTTTATACCCGTTCGCGTGGAAGTGTCTAGAACCCGGGTATTATCTACCCTTATATCCCCTAAAGTATTCAGTGGATTTCCCTGAAATCTTGATATATTGCGTCCATAGTAATGGTTTTTATGACGGCAGTGTCAAAATAGCGATAGTTTAGCGCAAAATAGACTTTTGCGGGTAAGCTAGGACATTACCATATATGGTCACGTATAGCGTGCTCAAGGAGGTCACGTCTCTCGCTGCGTACGTCATTGAGTTCGGCGGGTTGCATACGTTCCACCTCGCGCGAAGTTCTATAAACATACTTCGGACTTCTCTCGTAGCGGCGTTCCCGGTACAATATTGTTATTTTATCTGAGACTGCAGAAGATCTCGAGAAGCTGCTGAATGGTACGGACGTTACAGAGAACACCTCCAGCACGTCTGCATCACAAGCCGTCCTGTCGACAACAATTGCAAGGTATCCAGGTAGGTGTACATTCTATCTACAGTTATTAACAAATTACACAGGGTGTAGGGGTAGCGTGTCTGATTTACGAAGAGGCCCCGGGTTTGATTCCCAGCCAGGCCAGGGAATTTTTTCTGGATCTGTGGGCCGGTAGAGGTCCACTCAGCCTTCGTGATTACATTTGAGGAGCTATCTGACGGTGGTATTGCGGCCCCGGTCTAAAGAGTCAAGAATAGCGGCCGTGAGGATTCGTCGTGCTGATCCCACGACACCTCCTAACCTGCAGGCCTTCGGGATGAGCAGCGGTCTGTTGGTAGGCCATGTTGCTTCAGGACTCTTGCGCCATGGGGTTTGGTTTTTAATTCAGCTATGATGTCCACCTCAAGTAACTCGTGAACATTTAAGATACTGGCATTGTGTTTTCTCTTTCGTTAATGGTATTAGGGGCTCACAGTTGAACATGCACTACTTTTCTAGACTTTTGTCAAAATTTATCGGCACACACGTTTCCATATGAGAACGTTATTTCGTGCAATAACTGTTTATGACAAACTGTCAAGCTTACACTCGTAGTTATTGGGAAGTCGCACAGATCGCGGCATGGCAGAGTCGATCTCTGTATTCTCGCGAGAGTCTCGAGATCTGTGACGTCAGTCTCAAGAGTCTCGTGCGAGAGCATTGCCCATCACTACCCTCAGATACCGTAGCGGTTTCCGACTCTCATGAGGAAATACGCCCAGTCACCTTTTTGCGGATATTAACAGACGACCCTAAATACAGCAGGAAACAACTCACGTGATGATATGCCTGCCTGAGCATCGCATTATCCGATTGGTTCAGAAATCAGTACATACTATCTCGCAACTCGCGAAGGTACAAACCACAAACGGATAACCGAACAAACTCGTCCTATGAACCTCAAATAAATAGAGGTATAACGTCACTGAAAAAGCTCCACATTAGTTCACCTAATGAACTGAACTTACATATGAGGCGGTTAGGTGGATTATCGGAGTGATATGACAATTGTTATGTGCCTAGTAAATATTATTATTATTATTATTATTATTATTATTATTATTATTATTATTATTATTATTATTAGATTTACGTGTGTGATTGTGTGTGTGTGTATGGTGCCTTAACGAGTCAGCAGTCCATTTCTTCAGGAAATCCAGATAAGATTTTTTTGTCTTAGTTAAAGTATGCCCATTAGTCAGGTAGCTACGGTATTTCCTCATGACAATGACCTCTCTAAAAATAGCACACCCCTCACTCCTTCACAGAACATAGATGCTGGTAACCTTTTGAAACAAGAACTTTCACTATATCCTCATACTCTCCAGTGTTGTCACTTGAACAGCCTAAGCTTGCCCGCACACATTGACGAAATTCAGGCTATATTTAACAAAAATAGCATCCATTTGATAGGTATTAGTGAAAGCTGGTTATCGCCATCAATTCCAAACAACATGGTTCGTCTTGATGGCTATAACCTCTACCGCCATGATCGTACAAATAAGAGGGGTGGAGGTATTGTTCTCTACTGTAGAAATGACCTGAAGAGCCGTGTCATTTGTACCTCATCGACCAGTGAATTGCCGAGAACAGAGTTTATGTTCGTTGAAGTAGTTGCTAATGGACATAAAATACTTATTGGAGTGGTTTACCGACCACCTAAAGTACTTGACCGAGTTTGAAACGCACCTACTTAACTTGCTACCAGCCTATCAACATATCATTATATTAGGCGACTTCAATAGAAATCTACTTACGAAGAAATACGATACTAAGAAACTAGAAGACTTGTTTTCCTCATGTGACTTGACTATCCTTTCATCTGACCCTACAAACCATGTACGTACTGCCAACAATATTTCCCACATCTTAATAGATCTCAAAGTAACAAACAACCCTCAGAAAGTGGTAAGGCACGGACAAATTTCAGTACCGGGCGTGTCCACCCACGATCTTATATTTCTTACGTACTCACTTCGCGTTCCAAAATATAAACCTAGGTATATAACGTGCAGGAATATGAAAGATATCGACATCTATGAATTAAGACACAATCTTCCATGGAATAGCATTTTAAATCTTAATTCGTTAATACACAATCTATACAACAAACATGCACCGAAAAGACAGATCAGAATATCCCGCAAACCCAATCCATGGCTAACCCCTGCAGTTAAAAATATGATGTGTCAATGTGATGCTCTCTACCGACATTACAAACGTACTCAGGACCCAAATGACTATGAACAGTATAAAATAATTAGGAATAAAACTAAACAAATCATCCGTAATCTTAAATTTAAATATGTTCGCGAATCAGTTAGTAACCTAAACACGGCTAGTGCCTGGAGGCATTTCCGAGCCATAGGCATAGGAAAAACACAAAACAGCTTCAGGTACCTGACATTCCACTCGACGATTTAAATAAGTATTTCACGGAAGAGAGAGCTCATTCTAATCCGCTTAACAGACCACACGTAAATAACGTCCCAGCACCTGTCCCATAAAATCGCCCCTGCTTTGCCTTTCGTATCGTCAGCAGTTATGAAGTTAAGAAAGTCTTGTATTCTATTAAATCCAAAGCAAGCGGTGTCGATGAAATTCCTATTACTTTCATACTTAATATTATTGGCGCTATTCTACTCATTCTCACCCATATTTTTTAATTACTGTCTCAAAAACGGCACATTACCGACAATTTGGAAGTACGCCAATGTAATTCCACTTCCTAAAATCCCAGGTGCGAAACTCCTATCCGATTACCGACCCATTTCGATTCTCCCATCTCTCTCCAAAGCGTTAGAACGGTTGGTACATGCGCAAATATTGGAATACCTTCAGGCTCACTCTCTTCTTGACCCCCTACAATCTGGCTTCAAGAAGGGTCATAGCACAGCCACTGCCTTACTCAAAGTGACTGAGGACATCAGACAAGCAATGGACGAAAGACAAGTGACAATACTCACACTCCTTGACTTCAGCAGTGCTTTTGACACGATAAAAATCCAGACATTGCTGATGAAGCTCAAATCGTTCTTCGGTAATGTTGCTTTAAAATTTTTCACCGCATATCTTACAGATCGTATGCAACGTGTTACAGTACAAGATACTGCTTCTCAGTGGCGACTCTGGAGGGCAGGAACCCCCAAGGTTCTGTTCTTGGTCCCCAATTGTGTGTCCTCTATATAAATGATATCTCCTCTAAAATAAAGTATAATAGATATCACCTCCTTGCCGACGACCTCCAAATTTTCTGCCACGTTAATATAAACGATATATCGAATGCAATGAGATAATAACTCCGACCTTCAACAACTCAGTGTGTACGCCAGTGAAAACTCTCTCCTCCTCAACCCCCAAAAAACTCAAACGATTATTATCGGTTCTCAGAAATGATTAAACATCATGCATAAAAATTATGCTATTCCTCCGGTGACATTAAATGCCACCGTAATCCCGTTCAGTAAGGAAGTGAAGAACCTAGGTATGATCCTGACTGAAACTCTTGACTGGTCTGCACACGTAAGATATACATGTAGAAAGATATACGCGACGCTACACCCACTGAAACGACATAAGGACATTTTGCCACAAGACGTAAATATAAAACTACTCCAAACTTTGATACTACCGATACTTGACTACTGCGACATTTTCCTCATTGTAGCAACCCGTGAACAAACTATCAAACTTCAACGAGCACTGAACTCTGGTCTTCAATTTGTTTTTAACTTGAGTTAAGATGCTCACATAACCCCTACCTACACATTTCTTTCCTGGCTGAAACCCCAGAGGCGACGAAAATTCCACGTACTTACGTTGATATATCGAACTCAGGAGGAAAATCTACCCAAATACATCTCTTCAAAATTCCATTTATTATCCTCATTTCATAATTCTAACACTAGATCTGGCACTTCCCTCGCTATTCCCGTCAACCACTCCTCAATATATAACAGATTCTTCGTTGTGGCTGCGTCACGATTTTGGAATTCATTCCCAGCTGCTGTCAGGAACTCAGACTCAATATCGAAATTTAAGATTGCATGCAGAGATTATCTGTTGAATACCGCTGACTGTTTCGTGTGATTGTTTCGTGTGTATGATGACGTATGATAGGTTGTGTGATTATTATTATTATTATTATTATTATTATTATTATTATTATTATTATTATTATAGTGTAATGTACATAATATTTAGCTTCTTACTCATGTACATAGATCACTTTTATTGCCATACTTATATTTCCATTTACTTTATTACTTATTGTGTTCTCTTTATGTATTGCTTATTTTTTCAGTTTGTATCTTACTTTTTCATTATGACTTTGTCTCTTTCTCATTATCTATACGCTCCGAATTTTATTCTATTTTATTTGTTGAACTCTGTTTCTTTCTTGATTATATGTTGTCCAAATCTGTAATTTTTAGCTTATCTTTGATTTTATGATAGAATAGTACATTTCTTTTAAATATGTATTATCTGTAGATCAATTATGTGGTTAAGTGTAAGAGAGGGCCACGAGCCCTAACTTCGCCACTGCTAAAGTCAATAAATAAATCAATATATAAATAAATAAATAAATAAATAAATAAATAAATAAATAAATAAATAAATAAATAAATAAATAAATTGAAAACAAGGCTTAAATAAGGAATAACATAGCTTTTATATTTGCATATAATTACTAGTTTCTAACATTAAAGAAAAGAAATACTTCACCAGCGTAAAGAACGGAGATTCACATTCTCTGAACATGAACAGTTCGCCGACTCTCGAGATATCCCTTCACGCGACATTTTCTTTACCTGCTAACCGATCGCTGCAAAATCTGAACCGAAAGAAACACTTAATTAACATAATTTCAACCCACACTAAATCTCATGCACTAACCAATGTGAAATACATAGCAAGACTTGTTCTGCATTCTGCCAGACAAATGACACCAAACATTTAAAAGAACAAATATGACTTCATAGATCACTGCAGACCTTACACAAATGCGGAAATATGACGTCCTAAACTGCACCATTAATAAATACTTTCTCAGGACAATTACCTGGTATATCTCTACACACGCCGTGACAACGACGCTATTCAAATGACGAGGTGAAACTACTGAACAACTGTCTTCCTGAATATACCAAAATCTACAGATCACTAGCCTGGAATAACTCAATCTCCTAATTCAGGTCAACAAATATCACCAAAACGCCTATTTCCGGACAACAATATCAAAACTACGTGGTCATTTCGTCCATCTCGTCACCAAGACAAATATCACAACAATACGACATGACAGCAAAACACGATGTTACCTTTTCCCTTCTGATCATAATTCACTCTGCCCGCGTGATCTATTAATATGACCGGTCACCCTATATTCATGCCAACGCTATCAAGTTTAAATATTATTAATCTCTACAAATTTAATGGACACGGACAGTTTCAGTCATCCTTCTCCCAGTTAACTACATGTTTGAAAACAACAATTAGCACTTCACAGTTACCATTTTGATGCCGTAGTTACAAATACATTTCTATTACAGGATCGATCGTATTTCCTTCTGCCCAAACCTTGACACCAATCTATCCTTGAATACTGTGGCATAACCTTTAAAAACTTACGTTGTCTAACGCGAATAATATGTACTTATCTACACCAGTCTAGCTTGAGCAAGCGGCGAGAGAGGACGTGCTGCGTAGTGCGTGTCTTGAAGTATGGTGGGAGTCGAACAGTACCGGGCCGCGTTTGGGAGGTGGTAGTGGAAGGGGGGAAAGAATTCAAAGAAAAGTTTGGAAAGAAAAGAAGAGCTGGGAAATATGGGTGCGGCGGTACTTGTGGTATCAGTGAGGGCTGTGTTTCTGGTCATTGTGGGTAGGGGTGGAAATAAACCCCGGCCCGTATACCAGCGGCAATTTCAGCCGGGAAGACTGGCAGTAATTAAGGAGATAGTGAAGGAAGTGATACAAGAAATCTGCACATGGAACCAGATTAATGAAATGATAAAAGAGCGATCAAAGGAGTTAGGGAGTGTGAAGCAATGACTGCAAGAAAAGACGGAAGAAACGATGAACAAAACGTGTAGCAACGAGAAAGAAGTAGAGCTGTTAGAGGGAAAGTAAAACTCTAGGAGAGGAGGTGCTGATTTTGAAGGAAGAAGCAGAAGTATGCAACCACGAGAGGATGAAGTAATCCTGATTTGTACATGGTATTCAGGAAGATGAGAAAGAAGGCAAGTTGGTCCTAATTCGCAAGGTGATGTAGGCCATCCAGAACAAGATGAAAATAAATGTTTGTGAAGTGAATATAAACGATGTAGAAAGAGTGGGTGAAGCTAAATTTCGCAGACCAATTAGAGTGAAGTTATTCGTACTATCTTCTTATATGGCAGAAATAGTGCTATGGAACGCTAGCAATTTACAAGGACACAAAATCTAGGGAAAGAGAGACATGGGTAGAAAAGGAAGTGAAAATCTGAAAACGTTAAGTGAAGACAAATCTTAAACAGTTATGGAGATAAACTTTTAGAATTGTGTGCGGCGGGAAATTTATATATTCTGAATGGTTGGAAAGAGGGCGACAGGAATGGGAAGCTGACTTATGTTGCAGAACAGGGAGGAAGCGTGATTGACATAGTAATAAACTCAGAAAATATGTTAGAGGAAATCATAAGGATCGAGGTAGGAAACTGGGTTGAATCACATCACTTTCCAGTGTGGGTGTTGTTAAAAAAGGAGGGTAGGGGGAATGAGAGAGTTAAAGAAGAGTGGAGAATTGGAGATAGGTTATGTTAAATATAAATGGTCAGAGAAAGTAAAGCGGGAATTGGATACGACTATAAAAGAGGAGTTACAATTCGTAAAGTACGGGTGAGAGGTTGCATTGGAGGTTAACAACATAGATAGAGCATTGGAACGGATTTTATATCCAATGAAAAGGTTGCAATTATAGCCAGAGGCAGGAGGAGAAGGAAGAGAAAGGGAGAAGGGTGATACAGTAAGGAGTGTGAGGAATTACGAAAAAAGAATTATGGGTGCGTTAAGAGAGTATGGAAAAAATGTGGGAGGGCAGAAAGAGAAATTTTCTGTAATTTAAGGAAAGATTACAAAAGGGAAATCAGTGACAGAAAGAAGTTATGGATGAAAGAACAAACGGAAGCGATAAATAAAGTGTGCAGGAAGAATAAAATGGAAAAATTGGGAGAATATACAGAATTAACAAGGGTGAAGGAAGATTTGAGAAACCAAGTATTGAGGATGAGCAGTGGGTGAACTATTTTAGTGAACTACTTGGGGGAGGAGAAATGGTATAGAGAGAAGGGGAAGAAGTAATTTGGAGTAATGGGGGTATCGGTATTTGAACTGGACAAAGAAATTTCCCAAAGGAGAAGTCATGGAAGTGATAGGTAAATTTAGGGGTAGATCTTCGGGAGGATGCAATGATATTAACAGTAGGTTTGGAAATAATTAAGCAAAATTAGGCTGTTGATAGAGGGCACAGTAATGTTATTAACAAGATTTTTGATGGGGGTAAGTACTCAAAAGTATGGAAAACGGGAATTATATGTCCAATATACAAGAAGAAAGGTAATAAAAACATCACGAGTAATTATAGGGGTATAACTCTGTTAGATTCTCTAAGTAAAATTTACACAGGAGTTTTAGCAAACAGATTAAGAGACTGGGCTGTTCTCCAAGGGTTCTTTAGGAAGAGAAAAAGAACGGCAGACAATATAATGGTAGTGGAGTTGATTTTAGATAAATACATGAGTATGGGAAAAGGAGAAGTGTAAGTGGAGGCAACTGATTTTGAAAAAGCTTTTGATGCGGTAAACAATTGCGCTAGTAGAAAAATTGGGTAGGTTGGGATTTTCTGAGAAGATAATACGTGCAGTGGAGGCGATATAGAAGGAGGTCCGGTGCTGTGTTAAGCTGGAGGAAAACAGATTTAGTAGGCCGTTAGAGTATGAGATGGGTTTAAAAGGGGTTGTAAATTATCCCCGATATTGTTTATTTTATTCATTAACGACATTTTGGATGGACACGACGGGAATAACTGGGCGGCACCGGTTCTTAATGGGATGGAAATTCCGGGACTGATTTTTGTGCACGACGTTGTTTTGCTGACTTTAACTGCAGGTGGGATGCAGCGAAGTTTAAATGCAGTATCAGAATATGCAAAGGAATGGGCCCTGAAATCAACGGGAATAATTTTAATGTGTTAGTAATGCAGAAACATAAAGGAGAAGAAATAAATAAAATGGATGGTCCAGGGAGAGAGGATAGAACAAATAAATAATTTAGAATAATTAGGAGTGACTTTAAACAGAAGAGGGACATGGGAGGACCAAATTAGGGGCGCAAGGGGAAAGAGGATGGCAGCCTTAGACGTAGTCAAAATTTTAGTGGCTAAATTTCCGGGAATAAGCTATAAATCCTTGAGGTTAGTCTTAAGATCAGTAGTATTAGGCAGGGTAATGTATGGGGTAGAAGTGTGGGGGTTGGAGGTAAAGAGGGATAACTTCAGACAAATTATGAGTAAATTTGATAAGGCGGTGATGGAACTCTCTCATTGCACAGCGAATGCTGGGGTGGTATTAATGTGCGGGGAAGAAATAGATGTTTGTGTGTGTGAAAATATTAAACAAATATTGGATGGGTTTGAAAAGAGGAGAGGGATGGAGGGTGGTTCAGACTGCGTACGAACAACAAAAGAAAATCATGTATAAGGGGTGCTGGAGAAGGTGGAAATGGGGTACATGTGAGAAGAGGTTCGGAAGAAGAAGGAAGTTAGGGGACAGAGAGTTCTTTTTAAGGGGGATTAGAGATATTCAAAGACAGAGACGGATAGAAGAGTGCAGGAACATAGGATCGCTTAGTGTTTTTAATAAAGTAACGGAAGTGACAGTGTTAAATATAAGGAATGTAGATAGATGGAAGAGAGGAGGATTACTACGGTGGCTGATGGGGTTATACAAGAATAGGGGTGGACAAGGGGTAAAGAAAAGTCACCATGCGTATTATGTGGGGCAACAGGCAATGATCTACACTTAATAGGTAATTGTAAAGATAGGGAACAGGTAAGAAATAAACTTTTGAGTGCCAATAAACGGGAGTTATTAGAGAATGGGGATGAGCAGAACATATTAGGGTAGGTCATCAAAGAATGGGAAAAGGGGGAATTTAACAGGTATTTATACGCGGTAAGGAAAGCTTGTGAAACAAATTTAAAAGAGGAAAGTGCATAATGTTACATGGGTGTGAAACAAGCTAAATGACGACGGTGAGGACTTGTTGGGTAGTCATGAAGGTATAATACTTCTAAGTGGATGTGAAATAAAAAGGGTTAAGGGTGTAAAATGAGAATGAATTAGAGGAGTGTGAAAGAGTGATATATAAAATTAGAAGTAAGGATTTCTAAATAAATAGGTTTGTTAAGGATGGTTAAATAAGACAGGTTATGGTCATAAATGTGTGTGAAGTGTGAGTGAAGGATTGCTAAGATAAGGACAGCAAGTTTAAGGTTTGAGTATATCTGATTGTAAAACGTGGAGGTAGATTTTAAACGTGGGAAGTTTGTGAATTGCAACTAAGGTTTGGGAAGTGGAAAGATATTGTAAATTTGGAAGGTTCAAGTGATAAAGATACGGCATGTTAAGATTGATATGGAAAGACATGGATGTATACTTTAAATAGTATTGGTAAGTACGTTAGAAAATGATGTTTTAGTGATTAACGTGTGGTAACACGAAAGTAGAACAATTACATAAAGTTGGAACGTGAGAAAACTAAGCGGAAGTAGGTCAGTGCATATGTAATATTATGAACTGCGAAGTCAGTATGCGGGAAAGGCGATAGCCAAGAAGAATGAAGCCACATGCTCTGCGGATGACGAAATGTTAGGTCAGCGAGTCTGGAGCATAGTAGGTCAATAATAAGTAAATAAGTGTAAACTAAATGTATGAAGACGAAATGTTGATTCAAAGAGGCTTGAGTAGAGTAGGGCAGGCCTTGAGTGAATAAGGGTGTGTAAGAGTTAGGGAAAACGTATAAGAGAGAGATAAATAGGTAAGAGGTTACAGGGTGAAAAGGGAGTGGGGGAACGACATAAGGGGGAGAGATAAGGCGGTGAGAACAGCGGTAGCCTGTCGCCAAGCGGAATGGTGAGGATCTGGCTTTGCCAACTGTAAGGAGGGGCCGGATGTGTCGATCAAGGGAGGGTGGTTCCTTATTTCCTCACCAGGGGGGATTGGCAAGGACGGTCAGTAATTTTAGGGGTGGAGTCTTACATGTGGTCTGGTTTCTGTTTGTGTGATGGGTCACAATATTAAATTAAGATTTTACAGTTAAGGTAGTTATAGGGGTGGCGCTTACATGTGGCCGGTCTTTCCGCCCACGTGAGTGACCACATAGTATATAGTGGTGGCGTCTCACATGTGGTCTGGTTTCCACCTGTGTGAGGGTCACAAAATTAAGTTAGGATTTTAGAGTTAAGGTAGTTATAGGGGTGGCGCTTACATGCGGTCCGGCTTTCCGCCCATGTGAGTGACCGCATAATAGACTTAGCTTATTTGTTATTTTTACTTTGTAATGGGAACATGTATTCGGGCAAAATGCCAATTCATCTTCATGACTATTTACGATACATCTACAAAAATTATATATAAAAAATGCGGTCTATTTCCGCGTTCGGAACAATTAACAGTGTAAGGAGGACATGCCTACATAATACACAGATAAAATAATTAGGGGAACATGTTTTTGAGCGTATTCTATGCTCCACAAAACAATACCTCACACCCATGTGTATTTCCAACTAGACATTTATTTTATACCTTTGAAGTATACAAATGAACATCGATGGATTCTCGTTCATTTTCAGAACACAAACGGAAATGTCCAAATAGGGGCGAAAACAAACTGATTACTGTCCTCTAGGGTGGATTTTTGTCACAGTTGGAAAGCTTCAGTTTGGTGTATGTTCACCACGAGCATTTATCACACGGAGGTCACGTTACGATATCAGGTCCCACTCTTCAATCAGAGCCTGTTCGAAGTCTTGGAGAGTCTGTGGTGGAACAGAACGCCCACGAACACTTCTGTCAAGCCTATCCCACACATGCTCGATGGGATTAAGGTCGGGACTCACTGCTGGCCATTCCATCTCTTGAATGTCCAGTTCTCGCAAGACAGCTCTGGTGATGCGCGCTACATGAGCCCTGGCATTGTCATGCATGGGTACGAATTCGGAGCCAACGCCGTATTCAGCAACAAACACGTGCTGTAGCAGTATCTGCTCGATGTACTCCGCAGCGGTAAGATTACCACGAACGACGACATGATCCGTACGGCCATTAATACAGATGCCACCCCACAGCATCACAGAACCTTGTCCAAATCGGTCGCCTTCCTGGACAACATTTCACATGTACTGCTTACCACGGTGTCTCCATACACGTTGACGTCCATCACGCTGTGTCAGGGGAAATCAGGACTCTTCTGTGAACAACACAGGTCTCCATTGGCGAATTTTCCATTTGACGTGGGTACGGGCAAACAGAAGGTGAGCTGCGCGATATTGCTGCGTTAGACGGGGCGTAAGGACACTTCTTTTAACCTGTTCCTTGCTGTCTGGTCAGACGCCGTGATTCCACTGATCCACCTGAGGTCTTGTTGCAGTTCTCTGGCAGTTGCTGAACGAAGCAGCAAGGCACAGATTGCCAGATACCGGTCATCCGGTGGGGTTATCATGCGTCCACGACCTTGTCTAACACTGCTTGTGAAATGGCCTGTCTTATTGTAGCGATTCCTCAAGCGGCGAATAACCGACGGAGAGTCATTGAGATGCACAGCAACAGGAAGAAAAGTCCACCCTTCCTGGATCAAAGTGACGGCCCTTGCGACTTGAATCTCGTTAAGATGTCTCATGGGATGTGCTGGTTGACGTACAACGTGCTAAAATGACCGCAGTAGTCTGTGTACCTCACAACGACACACGGACGCACCACTGTTCACTTTGTTTTGAGGGATCACCTGACAGTTCTTTAGTACTAGCCACCTCCTATAAGTGGTCATTATCCTTGTAACCAACAATCTTTACATACTGCTGAATTCAGTGGCTGCTGGTGATAATTCTTTGAAAACGAACACTCGTCGTGCTACAGAGTCTCATCAGGTGATTTAAGACATTTGACTTCGCTTTCATGGACGTTTTTCTCTTTTCTTCTAATAATGTTGTTCATTTTTATAATTCTCAAACAATTCTTCCAATTTTCAGTGTATGGTTGTATAGTTATAATGGTTGCAATCTGAGGATTTTGCATCTGTACTGTACCAGTAAATTAGCCCGACTTTATGAATTAATTTTAAAGTTAGCACGATGTAGTTCTCAGGGCAATACTGGGTGATTTCTAGCTAGGGCTTGGTAAAGGAGGCAGGGTCCTATCTACAAGAAAATTTTTAAAGAGATTGGATAATAGTTTTTTATTCAGAAAATGCATTTCAAAGTGCACATCACCTTACTGTTGACAGTCGTTGTCTTCAACATCGCCCTTTGATGACCCGTGCTCCCATTTCTCCAGGATGAACACATTCTGGAAGTTGCTAATATTACGTTGAGATAAGGTCAGAACACCCAGATTGGTTTGATATGGGTTTGAGTCTTGAACTTTCGACGTTCTGGACGATCTCCGACATTCTACGACGTTCCCCGACGATCTCCGACGATCTCCGATGATTTTGAGGGGTAATCACTCGTCACATAACTTACACGAGTGTCCGAATTTACACAGTCCCCCGACACTTTGGTTTAACAGCACTGTTTCATTTAATATGTTTGGGATATGCCGTCGAATTCACTCTTAATGTTATAGATATAATTTATAAGTTCACTAAAGAGGAAGATGCGGGTACCATCGAAATTGGAAGAAAATAAAGCACAGTTCATGAATAGAAATAATGAAACTGAAAATTGTTCACGCACTTGTCACAGTTCGTGGTGATTTTCCACTAAATAAAGTAGCACTTGACATTGAAAGAAATGTATGACTACTCTAGAGTTTATCAAAGACACTGCTGTCAGTCACACACAAATAATTTACACAATGTTCAGAAGAAATAATACACAATTTTGTTTGAATTGGATAAAGAACACAGTTTGAGTTCGGAGTGAAACCTTGGTGTCGTAGCACACGATTATGGTAATCACTTGCATTAACATTCATGTGAAAGTTCGAACACTTTCATATATACCCTTGTTTGTTAACGAAATTATGCTGACTGAGATTTAACAAAATGCCACAGTTAATAGTATAATGTAGTAGTGTCACACTGAAATTATTATGTGTTCAGAGATTAAGTTCTGATGATTGAAATTTAAAAAATAAATATCACAGTTCCTAGTGTATCGCAGTAGTGTCACATTTAAATTAATATCGATTCAGAGACTAATTTTTATAAGGTGACGTGGTAATGAACTCAGTTCCATAATAACGTAAGTAAGTGATATCGAGAAATTTCTACATGCGCACAGAATATAAGTTCAACTCAGCTGTTGTCACCCAATACATGACTTGTCATTATCAGAGTTCCAACACACGCAAAATTTTTAAGTTCAACTTAACTGATGGACTCAATGTCCATTATAAAGACTTTGTCATACATTAGATTTCACATGCGCACAATTTATAATTTCAACCCGACTGTCAGAGTTGAAGTCCCACATGAAGACTTGGAATATTCGAAGATATCCTCTGTCAGCACATCAACGAACACTACAACGTGGAGAGTCAGGCTGGACACCAAGCTATGACTGTGTAATCGGGTCTAGTGAGCTCAGCTTACATTCAGTTTGGGGCTTCTACGTCATCATATAACGTGATCTCTTTGAGGCTGATTATCTTGCGAACCCCTCGACGGATTTCCTTGAGATTTGCAATTTGAGACATTTATGTTATCCTCTTCAAAATGACGTAACGCTCAAGACGCTGCGATCATTATATAAGTTTTGAATTTTTTAAATCAAATGTTCGCGAAGGCGTGACGTTCATATCCAGAACATACCAGGCCATGCAGGCTACACGTGGCGTCAGGCGGGTAGTCTATATTGTCCCTGCAGCTACGTCTCACACACAGCTCTCGCTCGCTCGCCTGCTCGCTCCTCCGAACGTAAACAAACCAAATTCGCTCTGAACGTCTTGCGTGACGATGAAGTACAATTAATAGTTTTAAAAAATACGGCATGTACAGGTCGTAACCGGTACAGTACCCACTTTGTTTTCTTGCCATATTTATTCGACTGTAACATTCCTGGCCCCTTACGTCTTGAACTGACAAGCCCATGATGTGCAGTTTTGTCACAATATTGTCTGACTTTCTCCTGTTAGATCATCAATATTCATAAAACCTCTGCTTTGTACATCGAAGTATCTAATGCACAGTGTATGTTGTTTACATCGAACTGTCTATCACGAACATCTTCTCAAAATATATGAAATGCACAGAATATGCCTTCAATCTTTCCTCCCATACTTGGACCAAGCATTATTCTATAAACCCTTCGACTTCTCCGAGGAATATTCTGATGGCTAAACAATAGTACAGTATAACTTTTATTATAGGAATAAGACACAACCTGTTTTGTACAACTATTTGTTTTTATATGCGAGTCAACTTGCACTGATAAACTTCACATTTGCCTTCCATTGTTTCCTTAAAACAATAGCTTTCATTACAGTGCATTTTATGATAATGACAAGACGAATAGTTATTGCACACTAACTGCATTTTTATAGCAACAGAATGGTTTTGTTGTAAAGGGCTAGAGTTTGGCCTGTCCTTTCCTCTTCTCTTCTGCGAAATAGCACACAAAAACGGCAGTATACGCTATAAGTTATCTTTATCACCATACGTCATCCAAGGAAACGGTTCTACCAACTTCACTTGAAACTTGCTGTTCGTTTCAAACTTAATATGAGTTGGGTGCCTAAGGCTTGCATGATAAATTGTACTTCACACCATCCAAAATGCCTTGCTTATTTAAATTACATTTGGTATCTTATTCATAGTTCAACACAACTTGTCTCGGAATATTTACTGGAGCATGCAGACTGGTCAATTTGCAACACAGCATCAACCCCTTCCTGCTCCATTAACACTTTCAGTAACAGCTCCAGTATTTCTGACAGTTTCCAACTGTTTGGGAATGAAAAATGAAATTGGAAAAATGTTTGGGATTGATTACTTAATTATGCATCAGCGTCACCTTTTTACTTTAATTTAGTTGAGACATTGCCTTTAAATAATAACATACTATAAGAAAGTACAAAATGTTTACAGTTTAACACTTCAAATCCTACTACTTCATATCACCACAAAAACTCAAACCAAGCACTATTAATACTACCAAGCGAGTGATCAACAATATCTCAGTTTTACTCCAGTAATTTAACCAGCACTTGCAATGTAATCAGATAAATTACAAGTATCTTCGACATCTCCTTGCCTCCACAACCATCCCAATGTATTTCTAACCTGCGCCTCGTCCTTAATCCCCTTATTTCTCTCTTATAATGTTGAACCTTATAATATGCTTCATTTTATTTATTATAACACTGTGGCATAATTTTATTTAAGTGCTAAAGATAATCGCGTGGAGTGATGGAAGGAACCCTGGATGGCTGTGCTATAGGCTGTGAGAACCCCCTAGGGAACGAATTCCTCTAGTTGGATCTGAACTGAAAGCCGTGATTTAAATCATGTAGACCCCAATAGATGCATACACAAGCGCACAGCAAATTCTGGAGGTGGTGCGTTTTAATCGAGGGGATGTACCGAACAGTTGTCACAGGTTGACAAACTTCTCTTTTCCAGGGCTGGAATCACGTGAATTTTAGTCAATTAATCCTCCATTAAGCTAAATTCTACAGATTTGGCACCACGCTTAATTAAGATTATAATGATATAGTAACAGGAGCTGATAAATTTGTTTCCTTGTGCTAAACTGAGAAATATGCGTATTTACGGGAGCAGTCGTTGACATCTGGCGTGCTCGGAAAACGGGAAAGGGACTGTTTGCCGGTGGTTACCCTTGGAGCTGGCGACCTCGAGAGACTATAAAATCTGCGGTCAGAAGGAAAGGCCCCTCTTTCCACTTTTGAACGCCAAGTGTGACGTGTCGTGAGTCGACAAAGGAATTGCTTTGTGAAATTTTGTTAAACTGGAGTAGAATCGTTGTAATTTAAATCACAAGAGCTAGTAACGGTATGCATTTATAAATAATATCTAACGCGTACGCGAACCGTGTAATTAACGTGTGCGAGTCGTTTAAAATAAAACCGCTGACAAGGAGAGATGGCAACTGGGCCCAGTTCCCTTAATTTAGTGCTGCGTGGATCGGACTAATATTTATGCGGAGGCTAAAGCCAAATAATTACCAGTGATAAGGTTGTAATCGTGCATAAAAGCACGCTAGGCGGAGAAGTAGATGGTTCTAACTTGACCCAACAGTTCCAGATACGTCCGACATCAAGGGGACAGCAACCGTGAAGTATCCAGGAGTCGAGAAGAGGACCCTCATCCTTGTGCTGTGTACCGTAGTCATGGGCTAAGCACGCGTGACACAGCGGTTATGTGATTCGTCACTGTTGGAAAGGATGCTGCCAACTTAAGTCCTTTTGTTCCATAAGTATGTTAAGTGATGTCCAGATGCACTAGTTTAGGGCCCAGTTAACACTTTGAGCGCCACATGATATTACGGTTTTCCTACCGCTGAGCGCCAAGGCCAGTTTCCGTTTTTTTTCCAAGGTTTTGTTTGATCACTCACTGTTCAGCTGTTGAAATTTGCGTTACTAATAGGATTGCCTATATGGATAAAGCTTTACTCGGTTCATTTATGTCCATTAGTAAACCCAAAAATGTTAATTAAAAATAAAACAAAACAAACGCTTAGCAATAAAATTTAGTTAGAATAAAAATTGTTTATGCATCGCGAACATATTTATTGAATAGTACAACTTTTATGAAATTATATTGAAAATGTCATTCATTTTGAACCAAAAATAAATCTGTACTAGTAAAATAATTAATTTATATATCCAAATGAGTCAAAATACAAGTCTAATTACGTTCGTTTGGTTTATATGTCAATATTTACGACATACGGTACAAACTTCTTTTACATAACAGATAACATAGTACATAGTAATAATAACGATAATAACAATAATAATAATAATAATAATAATAATAATAATAATAATAATAATAATAATAATAATAATAATAATAATAATAATAATAATAATAATAACAAAATTCGGTACAAATATATTTTCCAAGACATCTCAAACACAATTATGTTTTGTCAAGCACAGTGGATGGACAGCTTTCTTGCATAGTTTGCAAATATACCTAGTATTTTTCCTCATCCCTCCTTGAATGGTACTAGTTGCAATGCAGGTGGCACAATTCCTTTGTTTCTTTTCCTGTAGAAATTCAAGTGAATCGAAGCTATCGGCGGGAGCCACGTCACACAACCACTTTCCCCGTCAGGTATGTCAGCTTAGAATACATCTCCTTACCCAAGGCAATTCAGGTGAAAGATTTGTCAACGGAAACGTGAAAACATTTCTTTTGGTAGTTACCCATTTCAAACAAATTCATTACAACTTGGTGTGCAAGGCCCTTTTCTCTGTTAACAGTCCCACGATTACGCTTTGTAGCTCTATAGATAAAACATCCCAAACAGTAATATGTTACTGCATCACACAGCATCCAGAGATTGATGCCCCACTTATGGTGGTGCTTATTGTGTAAGTACTGATTGAGCTGTGCACGGTTTTTTATGCCTGTAAGGCTTCGCCGATTGAAAGCTGTTCGTTTGGAGAACAATACTGCCTGAAAACTGGATTAGCATGTTCAACTTAAAGAAAAGAACCGAACACATGGATCACAGCCCACATGTCCTGGCATTGGCAGTGTTCTACTGTCTACCAAATGAAAAAACTTGAGAATGCTTTCAAATCGGTTTCTTGCAAGTATCTTTCCAAACTGTGGAAAATGTTGTGAACCTAATGTCAACCAGTATCCTGATATAGTAGGTTTTTTATTTAGGCACATGTTGAGCAGGGCAACAGTAAAAGCTTTGATTTCAACTAAACTTACAAGCCTCCATTTCCTATTCCTGCTATGAGCACGTAATCTGTAACGATTTACATCAATAAAGTGCCTTGCATAGCTATTTGTTTGCATAACATCGGAATCTTTAAGTGTCATAGAGAACAAAAAGCCGAAATACGATAGGGGATGCGAGTTCTTAGGGGAGCATCGCTTAAGCCCTGGTGTCTCGTTGAAAGTGAATGAATGATTGTATCCACGATCACTGTTTCTTGTAACTCCTGCCCAACTCTCTGAATCATGTTAATAGTCCCTATCTGATGAACTATCACTGCTTACGTCGTGTTCATTGCCATTACGAGGTGGGCGGCCGCGGCGTCTAAGGACCAGCCTGTTGTTGATGTGTAGCCCTGGTGCGCGGTGCTGATGAAGAAAAAACTGATCTGTTTATTGTATTGGAAGAATTCAAAGACAGACCAGAAGTATTTGATAAGCTGGGATAAAAATCTAGATCTGCGCCTGTATTGACAATATCACTAGTAATACTTTCCGTAGAAACGATATCACAAAACTCGCTGCACAAAACTCGCTGTCACTGAAAAAGTCTTCTTGTCCTTCTTCTTCGATCATATTACGAATAGCGTTCTCATTCACAGGAGATCGGCTCATTTTCACAGCAATAAATGAACAAGTAAAAGATCGAGAGCAACTGGACACAGAGCGGACAACGTACATAGCGAGGCAGCTAGTGTTGCTGCCGCACCAAGTAAAGCGCGCCAAAAATTAAGCCTGCTGATTGGACTGATATACTGAAACAATGGCCTTGAAAATAAAAGACTCTGTTTATTGCAAAATAATAAGTCTTTAACTAAATATATTGGGAAATTCTGAACGAAAATGACTGTTACTTGTAATAATAACTACTGAACGTCCTTTTGAAAGGAAGTTTGCAATTTTTCAGATGAAAACAAAACGGGCTTTCTAAAGGACATTGGCGCTTAGAGAGTTAAACAAGGAAATTAATCTTTATATGCAAGCCAGAGTGGCATTTGTTTTGCTCATTTTTAGTAAAGTTGAATACGTGCAGGACTATTTGCAGTCCAAGTTCCCGAGCTAAGTGGTGTATTTATTCAGATGGGAATGCGGGAGATAATAGGTTATATACGGGTGTGTATTGTAGTTGTTTGTATTTTATTGCAGTGTGTATTGATTTTAGATAGAGTTGTATGGGCAGATTCTCCCGTGGGGGTTTTCTTACCTGTTCCCCTATCGGGCGAGTCCCAGGTGGCGGATAGGGGTCCCCCCTTACTTGTCTGTAGGATCAGAGGGAAATAAAACACCCTCTCACGGAACAAAGACAGGTATTGCCAGAAAAGTCTTGAGGCATTGTGATTGTTACTAGCCCAAGTCAAGGCTTGGAAATGGAGGCCTCGCCCACACATGCTAGAGAGGCAACCATGATGATGCAAAGTGGGGCTGGTGATTGAAGTGAAGGATGACTTTGGGGTGCTTCAACAAACACATCACTTTGCTCTACGTAGCATGGACGAGCCCCGGGTTGGGAAAGGGATGATCCCAACCTAGGGGGAAAGTCATGGTTGTGAACTCAGTCATAATAGTGCCAAGTGGAGACATCGTGAGTAGGCCTACTGAAGGGGGAACAAGCCAGGCGGACCGCTGGATTGACGACTGAGGGGCGGGGTTTCTGCTAGGGAGAGCCTGAGAGCCTGGATAATGTCTGGCTGTATACCTCAAAACGGATGGTGAGAACGACGCTCAGGACCCTAGAAGGGGCAAACCCCTATGATTTATTGAAATATGGACGCTTATAAAGAACCAATTTCAAAAATCTCGACTTCAATTGAAGCCATGGAAGCTCCAGTACAGCAGATCCGGGAGCAAGCCCAAGATAGAAAAATGAAGACAGAAGTCCTAATTGGACAGGCTGTCGCCGACTCAAAACAAGAAATATCAACAGAAGCTCCAGTAGAGCAGACTGCTAACACAAGCAAACAAGGAACGTCCGTAGAGACAGAACTGAGGATTTCTGCATCGAAAATCAACAGATTTGATATCGACAGACCACCTCGCAACAGAGCATATTACAAGGAAAGGAAGAAAGCAAGGAAGGAAGCCAAAATAGCGGCAGGAACTTGGACGGAGAAGAAGCCAAGGAACAGGAATCGGCGAGCGGCTATCCCTCCGACAACGCCCAAAAGGTCAAGGTCGGGGGATAGTACGCCATGAAGTTCGGATAAAAACCGTCCAACAAGAAACAGAAAGCAGTAATACCTAAAACCTTTCCAGACGGGAAATTGAAGGAAAAAGACGTGACTGAACTTTTATCTGTTCTGATAGCGCAAATGAAACCGCTGTCGGACGAATGCCTTCCAGGCTTCTTCGAGTCTCCAAGGCTGGAAAGTGGAGCAATCTTGCTGATTTGTACAAATCCATAAACTAAAAGCTGGCTGGAGTGGACAATGGCCAATTGCAACACTTGGAAAGGGGAGAATTTGGAGGTGGCAGAAGCCAAGAAGGTGCTAAATACTACAAAGGTCAGCACCAACTTTCCTCCTTCATTTGACAAGATGAAGGTTGATGATGTGCTTGTCAGTATAATCAGCATGACATCATACTTCCGACGAAAGTGGGGAGAGTGCTGACTGCAATAACTACTGATAACACAGGAAGGACAATTGTTTTGGCCCTTATTGAAAGAGATTTTGAAGAGCTCAAGAAGAGAGGCCTTGAGGCTAAGCTTGGACTTGGGCAGATCAAATTTCAAGTAATTAAGGGAAAAACAAAACCTAGCGATGGCAGGGCTGGTATTGAAAGTTCTACAGGCCAACCTACAACACAAAAAATCAGCTGTGGTCAATTTCGCCTGGAAATTCAAGTCTGAGGCTATCGACGTGGCTCTTATTCAAGAGCCATGGGTAGTTAAGGGCAGAGTAGCAGGACTGGCAGAATCTGGAGGTGATCTAATGTACGATACTACATCGAATATGCCTAGAACATGTTTAATTGTAAGCAGAAAACTAAAATGCCTTTTGTTGCAGGAACATTGTTCAAAGGACTTAGCGGCGGCCAAGATAAAACTTGGAAGTTGGGAAGGTCCCAGAGAAATAACCATAGGCTCTGCATACCTGCGATATGATTCCACTAATCTACCCCCGTCAGAAGAAGTTGAGAACCTAATTTGCAACGCAAAGGGGAAAGGCGAACACCTATTCTTTGGCGCAGATGCAAATTCACACCACACGGCATGGGGAAGCACGAACTGCAATGCAAGAGGTGACTCTTTACTAGAGTTTATTATTGGAACTGAGTTGACGATATTAAACCTAGGAAACAAGCTTACATTTATAAATAAAAATCTTAGGGTGGTAAAAGGCATTACACTAAGCACTATGCAATTGCAAACTTTATTAAAGACTGGAAGGTGCTGGAGGAACCATCATTGGCCGACCATCAGCACATCCAATTTGCAATAGATGCGAGAATATGTGGGATTCAAATGTGCAGAGACCCAAAAAGAACTAACTGGGGTAGATACAGAGACGGCAGTATAAAAAAATTCCAACTAACCTGAGAGGACAGAAAGAATTGGATGAGGCATTGGAACTATTAGAAGAGACCATTATAGACTCATTCCATGACAAATGTCCTCTCAAAGAAAAGAAAAATGCCAAAAAAGTAAGGTGGTGGAACAACAAACTAGCCAAAATGAATAAGATGTAAGAATGGTGTATAGAATATCATCTAGAAATGTTATATGGGACGTATATTATAGGAAACTCACTGAGTATACCCTAGGGATACGGAAAGCGAAAAGAAAATCTTGATGACTGTTCCGTGAGAAAGTGGAATCATACACTGAAACAGCAAGGCTCCAGAAGTTTCTTAAAGCAACCCATATAAATCAGATGGGGACGCTGGAGAAACCAGATGGGTCGTTTACTCAGGCTGGAAAGGACACGCTGGAGATGCTAATGGGGTGTCACTTTCCTGAGGCTGAGGAGACGACAGAAGAAGAAACGGTTGGAACAGAGACCGGAGCTCGAAGAGCAGACTGGAACTGTGCCAACAGAATAATAAAACACAACCATGTAAAATGGGCAATCGACACATTTCACCCTATAAAGGTTCCGGGGCCAGATGAGATAATTCCGATACTCCTACAGGAACGACGGGAGATACTCGTCAATGCCCTAATGGACCTCATCAGAGCTAGTCTAGCTTTAGGGTACGTGCTAAAATAATGGTCTGATTCTAAAGCAGTATTCATACCTAAGCCTGAAAGGGCAAACTATGCCCAAGACAAAGCACACAGACCATTATGTTTAACCTCCTCAATGCTGAAAGCAATGGAGAAAATTCTGGATAAATATACCAGAAGAACGATGCAACTGAACTCAACGTTACACGAAAATCAGTTTGCATATAGACCTGGCAGATCCACTGCAGTAGCATTCCAACTGTTGGTTTGTAAACTAGCGGAAACCCTACAATACAAGAAATGGCACTGGCGGCATTTCTAGATATAGAAGGAGCCTTCAGCAATACAACCTATGACTCTGTGATCAACGCATTGGAAAAGAGCAAGGCGAGTAAAACTTTCGTCATATGGATTAAATCCATGTTAGACGGAAGGAAGATAAAAGCAACCCTGTTTGAAGAAACGCTGACGGTTAGGGCCACCCGAGGCTGTGCTCGTGGAGGAGTTCTTTCGCCTCTGCTGTGGAACCTCGTGGTGAACAAAATCATAGCCATGCTCAACGAACAGGGTGTCTATACACACGGATACGCAGATGACCTAGTGATTGTGGTACGAGGGAAGGTGATGAGTGTTATTCAGGACCTCATGCAAAGGTCACTTAACCTTGAGGAGAACTGGTGTCGGGAAGAACAACTATCAGTCAACCCGAACAAGATAACTCTGGTCCCTTTTACAAGAATGAGAATATTAGAGGGAAAGAGATCACTGAAGCCCTTTGTGCAAGATATAAGTATATGTATATGGAAAAACAGGCATTGCACCTAGGTATAGTGTTAGATAAAAATCTAACCTGGAATCCACATATAGAAAGGAACATAACCCGGGCAAGAACTTGCAGTATGTATGTAAAAGAGCCTTTGGTAATACATGGGGCCTAAGACCACCAATGGTAATGTGGATATACACAATGATCGTTAGACTGTTGATGGCCTACGCTGCAATTATCTGGTGGCAGAAAGTAAGTCAAGGGAAAGTCGGTAGTAGATTGGATAGCCTACAGAGAATGGCATGCATAGCCATAACTGGGGCTATGAGAACTACGCCGACAGAAGCCTTGAATACTTTACTAGACCTCCCTTCACTAAGCAATTTCATAAAAGAACAGGTTAGAATGAGTTCATATATACTGGCACAATCAGAGTGCTGGAATGCACAAAGACTCAGTCTAGGACACTGTGAAATTAACAGAGTAATAACAGAGGAAATTCTACACATGCCTTCTGATCGTATGATACCAAAGTACAACTTTGAAAATCTGTTTGAGACCCAGATAATAAAAAAGAAGACTGGGATATCAACAAATGGAATACTGAAAAAGAAGATATAGTGTGGTGGACTGATGGCCCAAAGACTGTGGATAGCACAGGAGGAGGGATCAACGGGGAAAGACCTGAGAGATCAATCCAGATGAACCTGGGCAGACACACTACAGTCTTTCAAGCTGAAATGTCAGCTATCACAACATGTGTTGAAGAAAATCTGAAAATGAAGTATATGAATAAGAACTTTTTCATTTACGGACAGCCAAGCTGCAATTAAGGCAACAGAGGCAGTCCGAATAATATCCAGAATTGTCTGGTATTGCCACTCATTTCTCGTGAAGCTCTCAAAGTACAACATTGTCAAAATAATATGGGTACCAAGGCATGCAGGTATAGAAGGAAATGAAAAGGAAGGTAAACTGGCCAAGAAAGGGGTAGAAACATATGCTGTAGGCCCAGAACCTGTATGCAGGATTTCCTACGAATAAGCCCGGCACTACATAGGAACATGGGTACAAAAGGAACAAATGGAAAACTGGAAAAATACTCCAGGGTGCAGGCTTGTAAAGGAACTGATAAAAGGACCAAACAAGAAGCGTACTAAAGAACTGTTGAAACTCAGCAAAGGAAATATAAGATGGGTAGTAGGACTGTTGACAGGATGCTACCATCTCAAAAAACACCTACACAGAATTAGAGTAATAAGAGACAACATATGTAGGAAATTCAATGAAGCAGAGGTATGAGATGAACACATATTTTTCGAATGTGAGGTGCTGGGTACAATTAAACTCCTGCTCCGTTATGTCCCTTAATTGTTGGGATCACGTGTCGTTCTCGCGTGAAATATCTCGGTAAGTTCCAACCCGGTCTGGTGTTTGTGTCAAACGTACTCAGTTTGTTATTCCAGATCCGCGACCTGTATTCCATTAGTTCGGTTTCGATTTCTATTTTGAGTTGGTTTTTAAGTTCCCGTTCTTCATCGCGGTAATATTGGACCCAGTTGCGCCTGTGTTGGTTGCGCTTGTGTATTAGGTCTTTAATGTAGGCCGGTATATCGATGTTAGTGTGGTGTTTAGGTTTGTGTACCGCGATGCTCGCTGTTATGGCTGCCTGGATCGCATTTATGAGAGTTTTTATTGATTCTTCCGTTTGGGCTGGGTTTCCTATTCGTATGTCCTCAGTCCCGTGTAAGAGTAAATCGAGTTTTCTTTCGAATTTACCCCATTTGGCTGCTTTGTAGTTGAGCCGGCACTTGGGGTTATTCTCAAAATCCTCTGGGTTCGCATCCAGTGTAAATATCACTGATTGGTGCCTCGATTCAAGGTTGTTTATGATTTTTATGCTGTGTCTTTGAGGAATATGTCTCAGTAGGGCTATGTCTAGTATATCGGAGACCTGATCGTTGGCGCTAGGAACGTGGGTTCTCTGGGGGCAGTTATCATATAGTCCTGGGATAGCATTTGGCTGCTTGTGCCTTGTGCCTGCTGAGTTAGATCTCAGGCAGCCCCAGCTGGCGTGTTTCGAGTTTAGGTTCCTCCTAGAATCGTGTTTCGATTTAGCCTTAGTGCCGCTTCGATGTCTTGTGTGTTTAGGCTTTTCGGTCAGGAGTATGCCGATATGACATTAATGAGTGTTCCTCGCACTGGAATGACTATTCCGCATGCTTGCAGTTCGACCAGTTGTGGTAAGTCAATAAGTCAAGTTCAATATGTTTAATGTCTTTCCTTACCAGAACTGTCACCCCTCCGACTCAGTTAACCTTGTTGCTTCTGCGTAATTTGTAGCCTCTCATGGTGAACTTCTTCCCCGGTGGGAGAAAGGCTTCTGTTAGGAGTGATACGAGTATGGTATTCTTGACTAGGAAGGCTTCGAGTTCGAAATTTCTGGAGCTGACGCCCTTGCAGTTCCATATTTATACTCGAAGCCCCTGCGTGTTTTTATTGTTATTATTGTTATTGTCATCGTTGTGTTGTTCAGACTTCTTGGAACAGGAGGTCAGAGATCGCATTAGCCAGGTCCCTTAGCCAGGAGAATGGTAGCATGTTGGCTATCAAAACTCCAGTGGTTATGATTTATGTGAGGTTCAAGTTCGGGAAGATGGTTTTCAGGATTTATTCTATCCTTTCCTTGAACGCCCTTCCTGCCATGTTCCCTTCTGGCTGCTGTACATGTTTCAGTGTTTCGTGTGTAGGTGGCTGGGTTGCTGTGATGTGGGTGCGGGCGTAGTGGGCGGTGGTGCGGATGCTTGTTTGCTAGCGGCAGGTTTCCCGCGGAGGTGGAGCTGACCTAGGGCAGGCACTGTGGCAGCTCGGGCGTGTGGGGGGCTTGCGTGGACTCAACCTGGCTTTTGTTTGTTGTTTGGGGCTGGGCCTTGTTTCTATTAGTGTTGGAGGTCTTGACTTGGACGGTGGTAGGGTCTGGTTTGGCCGAGGGCCCGGGGTTAAGTTTGCCCGCCGTCCGTGTTGGCTTGAAATTTAAAATACCTCCGCCTGAAGGGCCTTGCTTGCCTGATGAGCCTTTTTTTATCCTTACTCGGCGAGGCGATGACCTTTTATACCTGCAGCTGTCTGGTTTGCTGCTTGAAGCGAAGAAAATGTGGTTTTGATTCCACCTCGATATGTCTGAAATTAGCAGATGGATTCCTTTCATATTTTGGCTACTTTCGTTCCTAATTACGAGCTTGACGCTGATGTACCTCATATTTTTGTAGCTAACGTCGTTTTGCAGATATTAAAAAGTATCTAGATCATTCCAGACCGGTGGGTCTGCAGCACGTGGCGATTACTTCACCCAGCCGATTCCTTGCCCTGTGACGTCGCGTTGTCTCTCTCACTCCTATTGCGAGCAGCTGAGTCTGGAATATTCGTTCGGCACGCTGTTTCCAAATGTTAGAGCTTAGCAATTTTTTAATAAATTATTAATTACAAACATGATGTGCGAGGCCATATGCATTCCTGGTACAATACACACCTTCACACTCCAAATAAATTTCTTCAAACTTATCCCATAGGCAGTTTACATGTTTATTTACCATTTTCCACTGGTCATAATTGCTCAAGTGTTTATACCTCCGCATCGAAACAGCTAGTACTATTAACCGCCATTTTTGGAGGTTTGAGTTTGATTCCCCAAGGATATACAGCTCCCCGCAGACGAGGACGGAGTGTACAGACTAGCCGAAGCTCTTAACTCTCTTCTGCTTCAAACTTCCCAAGACCGGGACCAATATGACACGTTCGACTGACCTGTGGTTCCTATCCATGGGGCCCTACCTCGACAATGCCCAGCGATCCGACGCTTCCACCGGAACAAGCCTGCTCTACATTGCATTATCAAAGAGATGGGCCTATGCCATCCAGTTGGATTCAGCAACTGGGGACAAAGTGGTCAACCTCCCTTCCGGGTTCTAGTTCGTCCAGCCCTTCAACCAGGTCTGCACCGGTCAGCCGCCGAGCCAGAGCCTACAGCGGCTGGAGATCTGGCAGGTCAACAACAGCAAAGCCGATATAAATCTTCACGGCGGCCTCAGGTAAGTGCCCCCATGTACCGTCCTCTACAAGGCAGATGTGCGGTGGTTCATGGACGTGTGTGCTTTTCCTTAGTGTATTTGTGGCTCTAGTGATATTTTTCGCAGGAGTTTATCGTCACTACTCTCAAGTCCCGGCCTGAATGATAGATGGAGGACCTTTCCTGTTTGTGTTCCCATAGAAGTAACGCAGTGGTTACTGATTGGACCAACGATATGGTGCCTTCATGGGACTTCAAAGTAGATGGTGTTCTTGGATATATGTACATAGGATGTTCTTGGTAAGACCACCTCAGACTCAGTCTTCTTGCTATATCTGAGTATAGTTGTTCATTGTATTGGTGTATGTTGTTCGTTGGGCTCTGATTATAATTGTTTTTAGCAGCCTTCCCGTCTGGAGCAGTAAATCCCTGCTTGTATACAAGAGGTATGGAAAATAAAACATTCGGTGCACTATCAGGTATGCAAAAGGTTAGATTTGTCTTAGTTGACGCACCCGCCGAAGTGACCTTGATTGCTCAATTCGAAATGCAAAGGCTGCGCCAGTGTTCTTTCATAATACATGCGCTTGACCAAGGCTATATAAGACGGGTGAGTCCAGAGCTCCGCTGCAGCCGTCTGTGGAAGCAGGAGGACGAGACAGTGGAACTGTACTTACAAAAGAGCTGCACCACCTTCGAACGGAGACATCATATTATGAACACTGCAAAGAGGTTTAATATTGAACCCAGTCCTTTAGCACGCAATCTGGTGATTAGAAACTGTACACCACCACCTCTCCTATCCTGCTAGCCAACATTCCGATGGTGAGATTTCTTTTCCAAACAGCATGACTCGAACCAGCTATCCATTATGTCAGACCCTCAACGATCATAGCCACCGGGAGGATACATTCATACTTAAGACCTATTGTGTTAAGTCAGTGAATGACGCCTTCATCAGAAAACAGCTTCTTACTCAGCGGCAAGAATATAAAGAATCTATTGACCCGATACTTAGTCGAGACTGTCAGTCCAAGGCAGTCTCTGCTGAAAGTAATACATATAGGTGTATGCAAGGTGATTTTCTTAGAGGCCTTACTAACCCTGATATTCGTCAAATATAGTAGAGAACACGACGCTTTATCTCTCCTATGATTATGTTCAGGCGCGTTCGCTGGGGTAGGCTCTTCTGCACCCTTAGCAGTAAGTAGGAAGCAGGAAGTAAACTACATCCCTTTGGTGAAACAAATGGTCTTTTTTGGGGTTATTCGGTGGCTGCTGTTAATTCTAGGTGGCAGTTCTAAGTACTTAAAATGCATCAGGCAATCATATGTAAAAAAAAAAAAACTAGGATAGTCTGCTAAGCCGATAGCTCTTAAAGACATTTCACTGTCAGCACTGCCCGTCTCTAACAAAAACCAAAAGAACTCATTGATAGATAGACAAGTATTTAGAAAGTGATTATTTGAAGAATGTGTGTCTGAAACTGAAATGATTTTTGAGACGGAAGATTATGCCTATTAAAGCAGTTCTATTGCTGGACAACCCAGGATCACATTCAGATGAACAGGAACTAGTTGTCATGGAATTTGTGTTACAACAAGTTTGGATCAGGGCGTTTTGGAATGCAGAAAAAGGAAAGAAGGTATCGCCACTGAAATTGCGAATACATCACCAACTTCCTCAAACACATAACCTTCAGGGACATAGTGTACTGGTTAGCAGAATCATGGGACGAAGTTAAGGCAGAGACACGATATCATGGAAGATGTTAAGAAGTGCGCTCTGCTGACAGTAACTCCCATGACAGCAATGAAGATGACATACAGAACTTGTCAGATCTAATCTCACAGATACCCGGATGTAAAGATGCTAGTGAAATCGAAGTCACGGAATGAATGAACAGTGATGAACGGTATGAACTTACTGTCGCTCAATCATTTAAATATTGGATGAATCAATTTCGTAGAACCACAACCAGAGGGAACAGCCACCGACACCCTGTTCTTCAAGCGATGGCGTGACACTGCTGCACAAAAACGATGCAACATTCAGAAACAGAAGTCAACTAAGGACTTTATCAAAAAATAACTTAAATCCATGCCGTTACAATGTAAGAAATGACGACACAGGACTTTACCTTAAATCGTTGTTGATCTTTTTAATTGTTTCACGATTCTCTCCGTGCTGTTCCGTGCAGTCCGAGTTGTTCCTAATCCAAGGTACCTCTCCTAATAACCTCGAATTATCGAGACTCTATTGTACATAAAGCTACTTATGAACTCAAGTAAGACTCCATTTTTCCTCCTTTTGTACAGGCTACAAGAATGGGGTTGTGAAACTAGCCATGAAATGAAAATATCAAAGTCAATAATTCAAATATATTTTAAATATCCATTTAAAACGTTTGCTAAGAAAATGATGACGATGATAATGCTTGTTGTTTAATGTGGCCTAACATCTTGGTCATCGGTCCCTAATGGTACGAATTGAGACGAAATGTAATGACAATTTAAAATTTAAACTCATCCACTGACCAAAATAAGAAACAAGATGATGAAAAATGAATAAATGGATATGAATTTAAACCAGTTAGTGGATCCCACACAGAAACGATCATAAACGATAGTATTACTGACCAAGGGACTGCTTCTAAAGCACAATCCTGAATCGAGGATGTTTGTTGTCTAAAGGGTTCCAAAATCCAGGCCAATTGCCCCTCATAATGGTACTTATCGCTAGTAGAGTAGAACCGCGGTATTGGTCATGTTGCGGTATAAATCAAAAGTAGCGTAGACTCGCGTTGTACTTCGCACAGGTGAAGCAGACCTATGATGTTTGTCATATAATGTCGCCACTCATAGGCAAACCAAACCCATGGTGTTCCTCACCTAGGTGAACTAACCACGGGCGCCGGTATTGCCGTGGTGTTCCTCATATAATTGGTAATAATCACAGGCAACGCAGATCCACGGTGTCGCTCATATAGTGTTACTAGTCACAGGCAACGCCCAGACCTGTGGTGTTTCTCACAGTGGTACTAATCACGGTTATTGGATATCCCATACAGACCTTCTGTTGCTACTAATCCCAAACCTATTGTGTACTTAACATAATGGTACTACTCGTAAGTAAAGGCAACCCATGGTGTTCCCCGCGTAATGGTGCTAATCACAAGTAGTTTCATGATTCTAATACAATCATCCCTTGGTCGCCCCTTAATACAGACAGGAGATACCGTGGGTTTATCCTTCGGCTGCGACCCCCACCCACATGGGTTGCTAAGAAAATCACATTGAAAGAAGTGCCTCAATAAGGAGCCAATGATTTAAACAATTGAAATGTAATTTCTGTTCTCTGTAGATATAGATGCATTGTAAAATGGCATCTGCAAACAAATTGAGTTTTAATATTCTGAACGGTGATGTCATCTTTCTTCAAGGTCTCCTTATTCCAACTAATGAAAACGTCCATATTCCTTATCAGAAGGAAATTATAACTTGCATTAGTTCTATCTCTGCCAACGTAAGGGAGTAAATACAACTTTTACTTGGCAGTGTCAATAGTTATCGTTCTTTGTTGGATTCATGATTTTAATAGCAAAAAGGGATTTCAATTAATAGTTTTTAATTCTGTCATTACGGGAGGCTTCCTTGTTGCTTAAACTTTCCCATTTTACAATAATTTTTATCCTATAAATTAAGTAATGCATCTGTGATTACTGAAAATGTTAATAACATTTATACAAAAACTGAATTGTGTATTCTCGAAGTAGGGCAAATTCTGTGAACTGACAACTTTAGGAAATGCGAATATTCTCAAATAATTGTGTGAAAATTAAAATGCCAAGATGTAATGTTTAAAATGGAATTAAATTTTTCTGAATTTTCTCTATAATAAAATATACTCGGAAATAGTTTTAAGAGTATAATATCCACCTTGTTCATGTGGGAAAAAGTCATTTAATCAAAACACATATTATCACCTACCTCAGACTGACTATATGCAGCAGAACAGGATATGCGATCACGCAAATGAACTACACAAGACAATAACCGAATTGCTTGTCAGCTATTGTCAGAGTAGCGGTATTTGAAAATGAGATCTTGGCCATTCTGAAATAAACCTTTATCCGTGCAAAACCAGAACAAAAATCCCAGAAACAGGATTGCCTTGCCTAATCTGGGGCGTTTCACCTATACTTACCGATTACTTACCTCAGTCTCTTGTTCAATCACCACCTGGAAGAACTTATGAGTGTATGTAAGTCTCCATTTGTTTCTTCTCATTTCCCTGTATGACTATGTGGTTATGAAGTTACACAGGAGATGCAAAAAAGCAATCATGAACCTTACTGTACGAATGTATGTTTTAAGACGTACGTACGTATACTTTACGTGGTGCTGGTAAAACCAGTTGAGCTCTATAGAGAAACAGGAGTAATACATGGTATTTGTGATCACGAAGCTGTTTTTGTTGTAGTTAAAAATAAATGTGATTGGAGGGAAGGTCTTTAAAGTAGGACTATTAGGCACTACCATATGGCTAATAGAGCAAGTATGAGGGAATTAAAAAACTATGATCGGTCGAAAACCATAATAAAAAATGTAATCAGACTTGGGGATGGGTTTAAAGCAATTGTTGAGGAATGTGAAAACAGGTGTGTACCTTTAAAAGTGGTAAGGAATAGTAAAGACCCACTCCATTATAACAGAGAAATAAAGAGTCTAAGAAGGAGGTGCAGATTGGAAAGAAATAGAGTTAGAAGTGGCTGTGGAAGTAAAGAGAAATTGAAGAAACTCAATAGGAAATTGGATCGGACAAAGAAATCAGCTAAGAATAACATGTAGGTAAACATAATTGGCAGTCATACGAATTTTAGTGAAAAATTGAAGGTTATGTATAGGTACTGTAAGGCAGAAACAGGTTCCAAGAAGGATATGCCAGGAATAATTAATGAACAACGGGAGTTTGTATGTGAGGATCTTCAAAAGGCAGAAGTATTTAGCCAGCAGTACCGTACGTAAAGATTGTTGATTTAATGCCCGAATAGATGAGGTGACTAATGCTAAATAAGTATTAACTTTTGCCTATGACAACAATGGCATTTACAATAAGATACAAAGTTAAAAACTAAAAAAGCGGCTGAAATTGATAAGATTTCGGAGAATTTACTTAAGACAATGAGTTAGGATATACTGCCCTATCTGAAGAAATTTGATTATTGTTTGCATGAAGGACCTATACCAAATGAAAGGAGAGTTACTATACTAGCCCCTGTGTACAAACGAAAGGGTGAGAGACTTAAAGCTGAAAGTTACAGGCCAGTAACTTTGACATGCTTTGCATATATGCTCTGGGAAAACATTATTTCTGATTATATTAGACATGTTTGCGAAATGAATAACTGGTTCGATAGAAGGCAGTTCGTGTTTTGGAAATGTTATTCCATTGAAAGTCAATTTGTAGTATTCCAGCAAGATATAGCAGTTATCTTGGATTAAGGATGTCAAATGGACTGTACCGCGATTGAACTGTCTAAGGCATTTGAGTGGGTGGATCATGGGAGAATAATGGAAAAAATGAATGCTATTGGACTAGACAAAATAATGACTGAATGGGTTGCCATATTTGTAGAAAATAGATCGCAAAGAATTAGAGTAGGCGAAGCTTTTTCTGACCCTGTAATAATTAAAAGGGGATTTCCTCAAGGCATTATTATTTGACCTTTATGTTTTATTATATATATAAATTATATGAGTAAGGATGTGGAGTCAGAGGCACGGATTTTTGCGGATTATGTTATTTTGTGTAGAGTAATAAATAAGTTACAAGATTATGAATAACATCAAAATGGCATCGAAAATGTTGTGAGATGGACAGCATGCAATGGTATAAACGGGTTTAAAAGTCAGGTTGTGAAGTTTCACAAATAGGAAAATTCCTCTCAGTTTTAATTACCGCGTTGAAGGGATGAAATGTAATCAGTGTGGATCAATGTAAGTACCCAAGTGTTAATATAAGGAAGGATCTTCATTGGGGTAATCACATAAATGGGATTGTATATAAGGGGTACAGATCAAACATTCTTGGTTAAGATGGCTACTGTCAGTCGTGTTGTTCCTCAAGCTGTTGGGGATTTTCAGAAATGTAATAGTTGAATGGAAAGTAGTGTGTGTGTGTAGAATTCAATGACGGGAAGCAGAAGGTGTCAAATGTCAGTGGAAGTGTGCACCAGAGTGACAGTAGTGACGTGGGCCCGTGGGAAATTAATTCGCGAAGTTTTCGTGTATGTGACGCACGCATCGGGCATGCGGAATATTGTGTTAACTGTGTTAATGTATTATAAGAACTGGCCTCAAGGGATGAAATTATTCGAATGTTAAGGGAAGACATTGAAAATGTTAAACGTAATAGACTTAGTTTAAATTATGTGACTGAAGTGCAAACTGAGGCATGGTCGGTGGTAATTGCAACAGTATAATCGAGGCGTAGGCATAGGCATTGAACTAAGGAATCTGTTGTCGGTTGATAAATAACACAAACTGATTATAGAATCTATGTACACTGATTGACAGAGCAAATGCAACACCAAGAAGGAGTGGTTCGAAAGGGATGAAAGTTGGGGAAAAAACAGAGACGGCACGGACGAATAATTGATGTTTATTTCAAACCGATATGCAGGTTACACAATGCGCACGGCATCGACTCAGTAGGATGTAGGACCACCGCGAACGGCGATGCACGCAGAAACACGTCGAGGTACAGAGTCAATAAGAGTGCGGATGGTGTCCTGAGGGATGGTTCTCCATTCTCTGTCAACCATTTGCCACAGTTGGTCGTCCGTACGAGGCTGGGGCAGAGTTTGCAAACGGCGTCCAATGAGATCCCACACGTGTTCGATTGGTGAGAGATCCGGAGAGTACGCTGGCCACGGAAGCATCTGTACACCTCGTAGAGCCTGTTGGGAGATGCGAGCAGTGTGTGCGCGGGCATTATCCTGCAGAAACAGAGCATTGGGCAGCCCCTGAAGGTACGGGAGTGCCACCGGCCGCAGCACATGCTGCACGTAGCGGTGGGCATTTAACGTGCCTTGAATACGCACTAGAGGTGACGTGGAATCATACGCAATAGCGCCCCAAACCATGATGCCGCGTTGTCTAGCGGTAGGGCGCTCCACAGTTACTGCCGGATTTGACCTTTCTCCACGCCGACGCCACACTCGTCTGCGGTGACTATCACTGACAGAACAGAAGCGTGACTCATCAGAGAACACGACGTTCCGCCATTCCCTCATCCAAGTCGCTCTAGCCCGGCACCATGCCAGGCGTGCACGTCTATGCTGTGGAGTCAATGGTAGTCTTCTGAGCGGACGCCGGGAGTGCAGGCCTCCTTCAACCAATCGACGGGAAATTGTTCTGGTCGATATTGGAACAGCCAGGGTGTCTTGCACATGCTGAAGAATGGCGGTTGACGTGGCGTGCGGGGCTGCCACCGCTTGGCGGTGGATGCGCCGATCCTCGCGTGCTGACGTCACTCGGGCTGCGCCTGGACCCCTCGCACGTGCCAGATGTCCCTGCGCCAACCATCTTCGCCACAGGCGCTGCACCGTGGACACATCCCTATGGGTATCGGCTGCGATTTGACGAAGCGACCAACCTGCCCTTCTCAGCCCGATCACCATACCCCTCGTAAAGTCGTCTGTCTGCTGGAAATGCCTCCGTTGACGGCGGCCTGGCATTCTTAGCTATACACGTGTCCTGTGGCACACGACAACACGTTCTACAATGACTGTCGGCTGAGAAATCACGGTACGAAGTGGGCCATTCGCCAACGCCGTGTCCCATTTATCGTTCGCTACGTGCGCAGCACAGCGGCGCATTTCACATCATGAGCATACCTCAGTGACGTCAGTCTACCCTGCAATTGGCATAAAGTTCTGACCACTCCTTCTTGGTGTTGCATTTGCTCTGTCAGTCAGTGTATTTAGAAGATAACTCTCTAGTTAAGTACGGAGAAAAACAAAACTCATGGTTATTGGTTGGAAGTCTTTCTGTGTTCACCATACTACCAACTGACGGGTGTGGAATCACATTTGTTACACAGAGTTTTTCTAGACAGATAGATAGATAGATATTTCAACAATGAATTCCAACGAGCCAAAGGCTTATGCAGAGGAATTGTAAAATGAATAATATGTTCAATGGCGGATCTACAAACTCTGATATATTCAGGTGACTTAAACAGTAAAAGTAGAAACATCAGTACAGAAAGTGTATAAAATAAAAATAAAATACCGTTCTATAGTTCCTTAATTATACTAATATGCTTAATCTATTTAGTGCTACAAGTGAATAACAATACAACAGGATTGGAAATGCGGGGCGAATGTTTGTTTTAAACATGACCTTTTTATATTTATATTTCACCTATTATCTATTCCATAGATTTTCCTTTGCCTTTCGTTTGAAAGTTATTAAAGTAGGGGCAATTTTTACGTCAGTAGGAAGTTTGTTGTATGCATGAATTGCTGAGCATTTACAACTCTTCTTCCCATATTTTGAAAAGTGGATGTGATACAAGGCCAAATCATCTGCATGTCTAGTTTGATACCTGTGGTTATCTGAATTGGTTATTAAAGTAGTGTTGTGAAATATCATGTTTCTTTTTATTTTATACGTTAGTATGACAGAATTAAGCTCTGTAATTATGCTGAGAGGTGGAATTTTGGTCTGAGTGTACAGGTCTTTTACTGGGGTGTATAATGGTAAGTTCAATATGTTCCTTATTGCCCTGTTCTGTATCACCATTAGTTCATTCAGGGAAGACTTTATACAATGTGACCAAATTACGCATAAGTACTGCAAGTGGCTACGTACTAGTGAATAATAAATTTGTAGGAGGAGGTGTTTAGGGAATAAATATCTAAGTCTTTATAGTAACCCAGCAATTTGGGGCGATTTTCTTAGTTATGTATTCAACATGGTCATTCCAGGTCAGGTTCTTATCAATAATTAATCCTAGATATTTCACTTTATTTCCTTTTTTCTATTTCCGTATCAATTATGAGTAATGTGTCAATATTTGAGGGAATGATTTTTGTTTTGAAATAAGTATGGATTTAGTTTTCTGCAGATTCATTGTCAGTTTGTTACAATTGTACCAGTGTAAGAGAGTGAGTATGTCCTGCTGCATGTTTTCTAAAATTGTGTCCTTACTTTTGCCCATATAGAAGATATTGGTGTCTTCAGCGTATAATGTGATATAGCCATTAAATTACAAGAAGAAATATCATTTATATAAATGAGAAATAAAATAACACCTAGTATGGAACCTTGTGGGACTCAATGGATTACATACTTGGCAGAGCTCGAGTAATTATTCACGGTAACAAGTTGCTTTTTTCGTCCTGTTAAGTAATTTCGAAACCAATTCAGCGCATGGCCACGAATTCCAGCCTTTTCTAATTTTCTTAAAATAATACTATGATCAACAGTATCAAAAGCTTTGGTAAGATCAATGAATAAGCCTGCTGCAATGTTGTTGTTGTCTACGGTGGATTGTAACATTGTAATGCGATCAACAGTAGCTACTTCGGTACTAGACCTCTCCCTGAACCCATATTGCCCCTTATAGAAGAAGTTATTTTTGTTTAGAAAAGCCAAAAGTCTTTTCTTCACAACTGTTTCCATAATTTTGGAAACAATTGATAAGATCGAGATTGGCCTATAATCTCTTGGATTTGGTCTATTCCCTCCCTTAAACACAGGGATTACTTTAGCTATCTTTAGTTTATTGGGTATTATACCGGTAGACACGGACTCATTAATGATCTCTACGAGGATCCTTTACTTTTTTAATAGTGAGGTAGTAATGTCATCTACACCGCAGCTATTCATAGTTTTCAGGTTAGATACGATTGCCTTAAATTCTGCTACATCCGTTGGGTACAGGTAAAGGGATTCAAGACTAGTAAATTCACTGAAAGGCACAGTATTATGTTCAGGAATACTTAGAGCTAGGTTTTTGGCAATGTTTATAAAAAAGGAGTTGAATGAGTAACACAGAACCTGTTTATCAGTTATTACTTTGCCTTCAATTACAAGCGTGGTACACGAGACGTTTGTTACTTTTTTATTATGAATGATTTCGTTCATTAATTTCAATGTCTGTTTTGGATTGTTATTATGAGATTTGAAAAGGTTTGAGTAGTAGTCATGTTTGAGTCTTCTTTTTAAATTAGTTACTGAATTTCTACACCTGCAATATTCCTGTCTCAGAAGCACGTTATTCTTGTGAGTAGGATGTTTGAATTTTGCATGCAAGCTGTCTCGTCTCTTTATAAGGGTAAGGAGATCATATGTAACCCAAGGAATTTTCCTAGATTTGTTTACGCCCTTTAATGTTGTATTGTGTTTATTAGGACAGCTCGAATAATTGTCCTTTTGTCGTATTTAGTTAATGAATGAATCATAAAATATATCTATTTGGCAACTGTTCGCATTACATATATCTGACTTGTGTACACCAGTGTTCATGTAGTTATTGCTCGATTCATTCTCCTTACACCTACTAGGTATTGCAGAAACATTAGAGTGGGGAGATGTTAGGTGAGTGTTTTGGTTTGGCCATAGCATGTAAAAAACTAAAATATTATGGCCACTTAAGTCATTATTAATATTTGGTACCGTATAGCATAATTCAGAATTATTCACTCACTGATATGTGGTCAAGTAAGGTGCTAGCAGAATCACTTTTTCGGGTTGGATATGTTCTATTACACTGAGCAAAACCATAGCACGTTAGAAGATTGAGATACTTCCTTTTTAATTGGTCACTGGATAAAACATTAATATTGACATCATCTAGGAACAAACACCGCTTGTTAGGATTATTAGGCTTACTGAGAAATTGTTCAAGAGAACTCAGGAATGGAGTGGCACTATTCCGGTTAGGATTGTATCCGGCAATAATGTTAATGTGATTGAAACCTTTCCGTTTGAACTGATATCTGTAAATCTCAATCCACAAGAAGCTGTGATTCAAATCACATTTTGATATCAAGTTTATTTTCCAACAATGCCATACGTAAATACCCACTCCACCTCCCTCTCTACCATCTCTGTGAGCAAATACACAATCATAATTCCTTTTATTATAGAATTTAGCTTCATTAGTAGTTGTCCAAACTTCAGACACAACCGCAATAACCACTTCACCAATGAGGAATAACAACAACTCAATATCGTCAAGCTTATTTCTGATATTTCTGGTGCTAGTGTACAAAATCCTAACCTCACTAAGTAAATTAATTGAAATTGAACTATGACTTGAGTTCACGGTAATATCCGAGGGTTTCTGCTGAAGGAAATCGTCCAAAGACTTGAATTTGACTTCATAGCAACCTAGAGGAAGTTTTGGGTATCCTGTTATAAGATTATTTAAAGTAGTCCTATCATTAGTAATTTCGAGGTTGAATAATGTGCCTGGGTGGCTTAGACTTGGTAATATCTTCCCCTTGAAGGCGTTTAATGCCCTCGATGTTCTGAATGCGGATTGATCGGCGATTCTCCGATTTCTTTACGTATATGTTGCAGTCTTTAGTCCACACAAATTTATATCCATGTCCCTTCAGGTCCCTCGCCAGTTTATGTAGTTATTTATTGGTCTGTGTCAGGTGTTCGTTTATGTAAACAATTCTAGGGGCAGCCTGAATGCCTACCTCACTCAACTTGATGTTTTTCATCTTTTTAGCCGAAAGAAATTCTTCTTTCTTGAGGCGGCTACACAATTTCACAAGGAGAGGTGGTGGGAATTCTGGATTTCTGGAGGGTAGTCTATGACACACATCAATATCACAATCGGCCACTTCGACGTCGAGTGCTTTACCGAGGCCTTTCACTATTGAATGTGGATTTCCAAATTATTTCTTCGAACATATTGTGGCAATTCTTGGTTTTCTGTCTTTAGTTTTACCACCTTTGCTTGTGTTATTTCACGTTCTTTCTCAAGATCCCTTACCTTGCATTTTAACTATGTGATTTCAGACGTCGCCATCTTGAAGTCTTCTGTAATTTTTCGAAGAGTGTCTTTTATCTCGTCGAACGGGTCCGCACAATATGACACAACCTTTTGAATCTCGCCCTGCTCCGTTTCTATTGCCTCAAGTTTGGAAAGTCTTTTATGAATAACTCTAATCACGTGATCTATTTCACTAACGTTAGACACACACTTAGTCTCATTACTAAGACATGCCGAATCATCACACCTACCACAGTACAATTTTTTCGACTTATCATCAATAAGTTTCCTTAAATCTTTCTTATTTATTTTTACACACACTCTATAATGCCTTCTACGACACTTTCCGTCACATATTATGTAGTCATCTTCTGATTTTATGCCAGAGTTGCACAAGACACACACACACGACTGAATTGGATCCGCCATCTTAAACTATGAATACACAACATTTCCTCCTTCTTTTAAATTGTACTAGGTATGCCTATGGTGAGAATTTGACTGATCTGCGACGTGTGCGTGTAGATGTGCGCGGTATGACTCGGGTAGCCAGTGTAGCTGGTGTTGGTGTTTGATAACCACGGATCACTTGTGGTATCCTCTCGACTGGTGCTGCAGTAGCTGGTGCTTGGAAGAACCGAACGCGTCGTGGCCCAGGTGGAATTTCGACAGGTCCGTCACAGGTTCCGGGTTCTCTCTCTCTGTTCGCCTGTGTTCCTGGACATTGCAGTTGTAATCGTGCAAGCGAAGAGGAAGGTTGTTGAGTGAGTGAGTGCTGACATGGGGATTTCAATAGAATTGTACCGGGCGACGATAGGTCTTTGGCACGGTAGAGGCAGGAATACGAGACGCAATATGAGTGGCAGAACCGGACAGCAGGTGAGTTTGGTTTCAATTTTGATGGCTGCATCAGTGATGGCAATGTTGTTGGTTATTGGAGGGGTCGAGATGAACCCTGGACCTGATCATGAGAATGTGGTTGGTTGGGAAGACATGGAGAAGATAAGGGAATTTAGTAAGGCCCAAACTGAACAAATGAGAGAGCTATTACGAGAGCAATCTAGTGATCTACGAGAAATGGTGAAAGAGGAGATAGGAAAAGTGACAGAAAGGGCGGTCCAAAATAATAAAGAAATATCAAGCTTGAGGGATAAGGTGAGGAGAATGGAGGAAGAGATAAAAGAGTTGAGATGGCAGGAGAAAAAAGACAAGAGGAAACCCGAAAGAAAAATATTTTTATATATGGCCTACCAGAGAACACTAAAGAAGACCTGGTATTCAATGTACTGGAGCTAATTAACGAGAAGATGAAGGTTAGCTGCAGAGAGGGCGATATAGAAGAACTACAGAGAATGGGGAAAACAAAAGGCAAGAGACCAGTGAGAGTGAGATTTGTATCAAACCTACTAGTGAGAAAGTTTCTGCATAGTACAAGCCGGTTGAAAGGTGAGAACGTATGGGTCAAACAGGAGATGGAAAAACAAGCCCTCAGGAACCAGAAAATGCTACAGTTTCACCTAGGGAAAGCTAGACGTGAAGGATTAAGGGCCTACATAAGGCGCAACAAATTAGTGGTGGGGGACAGCAACTGGACGAGGCCTTGGGGAGTAGAGCAGCTAAGGAATATGTACAATACAGCGAGTACATTGGCCGAGGAGGAAGGTGAACGTACGAGGCAGCTGAGACCAGCAGAATGCGGAGCAGTGAGGGTCAACCAGCTAGCGAAGCAACAAGGACAGAGAGAGGAAGTAACAGATGCTGAGACAACGAATAGCGAAGGCAGTCCAGGCGACCTTCAGCGGCAGCTGAGTGCGGACTCTATGAAAGGAGCAACACCGAAACGCAGACGTGTGAGTATCAAGGACTTCTTGCTCAGAAAAGGTAATGTAAATGAGGGTAGCCTTCATAGAGAAGGTGTTAACACTCTAGATGAGAACACTGAAGATCTAGGTGTAACAAGGATTACGAGGTTCAAGAAGATCAGCCAGAGTGAGGGACAGGGGTGAAAGACATAACTAGAGATAAGAGTAGGGTGTATCAATATTGAAAGCCTTAGGGGTAAGTTACAGAATGAAGCTTTTATAGAGTTATTACATAGCTTGCATATTCTCGCATGTGTGGAAACCTGGATTCCACCGAAAACTATTATAGAAATAGGAGAGTTCACAGTCTACTATAAGTCAAAATAGAGGCGAACCGAAAGGGGCAGATACCCGGGTGGGATAATGGTGATGGTTAGGGAGGATTTGAAAGCTAGAATAATTCAGATAGAATCAGAAATGGAGCAAATGATGTGGGCCAGAATAAAGATGTATGATGAGAATGAGTCAGACTTATGTATTGGTTTTGTCTACAACCCTCCTGAAACCTCGCCATTTGCGAAAAGGGTTTTCGTTGATGAGATGGCATTAGAAATCAATAGATTACAAAATATTTTTGAGGATACAGGCATTCTAATAATGGGAGATTTCAATGCGAGGGTTGCAGACCAGAAGCCGGTGTACGACAAGGAGACAGAAGCTGTTTATGTAAAAAAGAGAGTGAGCCAGGATAAGGGTTGTAATAAAAATGGAGAAAAGTTGCTAGAGCTATGTGGTACGATAGAACTATATATTTTGAATGGATGGTGGCATGGCGACGAATTAGGGAACCTGACATACATAATGGAAACAGGGGGTAGCAGCATAGGCTTGGCGTTATGCTCCAGGAATGCGTTGCCTGTGATTAAAAGTATGGAGGTTAAGGAATGGGGTGAGTCACATCATCTCCCAATTATTGTCAGAATGAAAGTTAGTGAGGGTAAGACACCAAGAAGCAATATGATAAAATATAAAGAAACGATAGTCACTAAATATAGGTGGAGGGAGGAGCTAAAAAAACGAGTTTATGAATTATTATGATGGAGAAATAGGACAGATAGTGAAAGCTGGAATAGATTCAATGATCGAGATTAACCAAACGAGTACAGCAGTTAAAATAATTGAAAATTCTGTAAAGATGGCAGGGGAGAAGATGAGGATAAAGGAGGGGCAGAATATAATAGGAAAAGGCTGGTACAATGACGAATGCAGGCATAAAAAGTATGAAGTGATGAAAGCATTGAAGGAGTTTCGGAAGCATGGGGGAGAAAACCATAGGATGGGATTCTGTAACTTGAGAAGAGAATATAGGGAGTTACTGTATGCAACTAAGTCCGAATGGCAGGAGCAGCGAGTTGTCGAATTAAATAGCAATGCAAAACAGAATGATAGTAGGAAAGTATGGAGTACAATTAAGGGGATTTGTGGAATGCGGAAGCTGCCGCGGCAGACGGTAATAAGTCAGGCTATCTGGGTGGAGCACTATAAGAAATTAAACGATACCGGTATATCGGTAGGGTTAGGGTGTATTGTGCCGCCATTAGACAAGAAGAAATAAGAGAGGTACAAGGGAAAGCCAGGAAAGGCAAATCAGGAGCGATTTCGGGTATCACTAACGAATTTTGGAAGCAGCTGGCGCAGAATAAGGATATCGTAGAAAGTATGGCGAAACTATTTAACAAAATATTTGAAGGAGGTGAGTTCCCAAAATCTTGGCAAGAGGGAGTGATCTGCCCAATCTATAAGAAGAAGGGAGATAAAAATAACCCTAACAACTACAGGGGTATAACGTTTCTAGATACATTAAGTAAAATATATACAGGTGTGTTAGCAAAAAGGATAATGAAGTGGGCAGAGGGGGAATTGATTCTGGAGAGGCTGCAAGCAGGTTTTAGAGAAAGGATGAGGACAACAGATAATATTTTTGTAGTGAAAACAATAATATATAAGTATGTATAAAAGAAAGGAGGAAAAGTATACATTACTACTATTGATTTGGAGAAAGCATTTGATTCTGTGAGCAGAGGGGCGATCGTGGCCAAGATGAGAGGGATAGGGGTGTCCCAGAAGATGATAACAGCGGTTGAAAATATATATTCAGAAGTAAGGTGCGCAATAAAAACTCAGGAGGGCGTAGTATTTGGAGAAATATTCTCTAATGTAGGATTAAAAAAGGGTTGTAAGTTGTCACCAGTACTGTTTCTACTCTTTATAAATGATATCTTTCAATCGAAAGGCTTCGAGGCAGGGATTTACCCAAGTCTTGAGAACCGAGATATTCCGGGCCTCATTTTTGCTGACGACATCCTTCTACTCACTTTGACACCCAATAGTATGCAGGGTAGTATAAATGTGGTGGTAAATTACTGTCAAGAATGGAATTTAAAAATCAATGTACAGAAAAAAGGTAATGGTTGCAAAAAAAAACATAATTGATCAGAAAATGAAAAATGGTGGATGGGCGAGACGAGGTTAGAAGTTGTCAAGAAAGTAGAATACTTGGGTATGATTTTAAGTGGAAACGGAAAGTGGTCAGAGCAAATAAAAAGATCAAAGCTAAAAGGCATGAGTGCACTGTCAGCCATTAGCATACTGAAGAAGAACATGCCCAACACAGACTACAGAGTGTATAAAAATGTTTTTAATGCAGTAGTTAAATCTAGAGTGCTGTACGGAGCGGAAATTTGGGGAGTTGAAGAAAGGGTTGACTCACTTGATACAATTACGAGTAGATTTGGGAAAATAATTATGGGTCTACCCAGCTGTACAGCTAATTGTGGAGTGAGAATGTTGTGCAAAGACATAAGTCTGCGAGTGGACATTATTAAATGGATAATAAAGTATTGGTTGAGAATGAAGTTGCGAAAAGGGGGCGAAATTTTACAGATAGCATATCAACACCAAATTAAACATCAGAACCAAGGATACTGGGTGGATGGGGTACGGAATATTTTAGAAACGTTTGGAATGGGATGTTACTGGGAAAAAGAATGTATAGAGAAGTGGAAGATATATAAAAAATAGTTCTAAGAATTAAGGATATTGAAAAACAAGACATTGATGCACAATGTAGAAGTAGGAGGTCATTAGAAGAATTTTGTAATATAAATGGGAGAATGAGAATAAATGTAGAGTTTATAACAAAAAAGAGAATGAGGGGTATAATATGCTGGTTAATGGGGATACATAAAAGTAAAGCATATAGAAGGAACAGGGATGAAAATAAATGTTTAATATGCTCTGAAGAGATGGGATGGGCACACGTTATAAAAGATTGCCCTATGACAAAGGAAATACGAGAAAAATGCATAGACGATGAGGATGTAAAGAAAATTGAGAACGAAAATCAGTTGTATACAATTGTAAAGTTATTGAACAGAGAATGGATGCATCCGGATAGAATTGCAAAATTATTTAACATTATTAGGGGAAGGTGGAGCAGGAAATTGAGTGAAGGAAAGGATGTGATACATGTCAGCCAGGAACCGAATTGTGCCTAAGGTAACCTAGGCAATATAACTCCGTTGAGGTCTAGAGCCATTAGGTACATAGGCTTAAGGGATAGCATGGAACTACCTCGTTACAGTAGTTCTACTAGTTTCATGTATTGTCGAGTAATAATTTCCGTTTTCTCTCTTTACTTAACAGCCTGCAAAGGCAAGATTATCTTTGATAATCTGAAAAGATATGACTATAAATAGATGTTTTGGTTTTTTCTGCCATAATACTATATATGAATGGAACTCCAACATTCAGTTTATAGTATTCTTTCTCTGTTCAATTACTAAGCACCTGCTTTATATGAACATTCATCGCATGTACCAATTATTAACACTATTCACAATAGTTATTTAAGTTACTCCTTCTAATTTTGTATACGGCATGTATCACAAATTATGAAATTATGAAACGATTACAATAAGTAATACCCTCTCCCTAATCTATGATTTTCGAGATTAAGGGTGACGGGTATTTTCAATTGCCAAGTTTGTTTGATGTGGCGCTTTATTTATTTTCCTTGGCGGTTAATCTCATAATGTAGATCTCCAATGCGCGCTGCAATGGTACCGGGAAGGCACCTGTCCAGGTTCGGGTTGCCAGATAGGAAATAAACAGACTGACCCGCTTCGAGGGTGCGGAACATCGAGTCCATTTCTGCTTTCTGTTTTTCGCAGACTCTAATGCGGACAACTTCGGGTCTCGCCAGGTTGAGACATGTCCGAATTTCTCGTTCCAGGAATAGTTGAGATGGAGATTGTCCCGTGGTAGTGTGTGGCGCTTTCCGGAATTGACGAAGGAACGCGTTCAGGTAGGTCTGCAGAATTCCCTCCGTGGTCTTCATCTCGTAGAGGGCGTTTTTCACTGCTTGGACGCACCGTTCTGCTTAAGGAAGCGGAGATTGCTATCAGTGGAATTCTGTGTAGGAGGGATACTGACTGCAGGGTGATTGGGGCTTTAAATGAGACTATTACGTGGGTATGTGGGAAACTGCGAGTGGAATTTCTGAGTCCTAATGGGTGGGTAGGAGGAAGGGATCTGCGCTCAGATGGCCTTCACTTAAACCGCAGTGCTACATAAAAGTTAGAAAATGTCTTTGGAAGGCTAATAGAGAGGTACATTCAGGGAAACGGGGTTGTCTAGGGAGCGGTGATAAGGGTACAGAGATGTGGAAGTCGAGTAAGGATGTTAAACTGTAGAAGTACTGTAAAGAAAGGAATAGAATTAAGTAATTTAATAGATATATATTTACCAGACATTGTAATAGGAGTTGAATCATGGCTGTGAAATGATATAATGGATACAGAAATTTTCTCACGGAACTGGAGAGTGTATCGTAGAGATAGGATAGGAAAGGTGGGAGGGGGAGTATCCATTCTGGTGAAAGAAGCATTTGTAAGATACGAAAAAGATGAGAAAATGAAATTCTTGGTATAAGCTAATTTCTAAAGATAATAGGCAACTTGATGTCTTTGGAATGTACAGGCCGGGAAAGGGTAGCGCTGACGCCGTTTCAGAATTATTGGATAAGATAATCAGCTATGTGGGAAAGGACATGAAAAGGAATGTGATTGTAGTGGGGGATCTGAATTTATCAAATGTCAATTGGGAAAGAAATGCGAACGACAGGAAGCATGGGCAACAAATGGCAAACAAGTTAATATGGGAAGGACAGCTGATTCAGAAAGTGATGGAACCAACTAGAGTGAAAAATGTCCTGGATGTGGTGCTGGTAAAGTAAGATGAGCTCTATAGAGAAACCGAAGTAATAGATGACATTAGTGATCATGAAGCTGTTTTTGTCGTAGTTAAAAATAAATGTGTTAGAAAGGGAGGTCTTAAAAGTAGGACTATTAGGCAGCACCATATGGCTGATAAAGCAGGCATGAGGCAGTTCTTAAAACGTAACTATGATCGGTGGAAAACGGTAAATAAAACTGTAAACAGACTCTAGGATAGGTTTAAAGCAATTGTTGAGGTATGAGAAAACAGATTTGTACCTTTAAAGGTGGTAAAAATGGTAAAGACCCAACTTATTATAATAGAGAAATAAAGAGTCTAAGAAGGAGGTGCAGATTGGAAAGAAATAGAGTTAGAAATGGGTGTGGAAGTAAGGAGAAATTGAAGGAACTTACCAGGAAATTGAATCTAGCAAGGAAGGCAGCTGAGGATAACGTGATGTCAAGCATAATTGGCATTCATACAAATTTTAGTGATAGATGGAAGGGTATGTATAGGTATTTCAAGGCAGAAACAGGTTCCAAGAAGGACATTCCAGGAGTGTATGTGAGGATCTTCAAAAGGCAGAAGTATTCAGTCAGCAGTATGTAAAGATTGTTGGTTACAAGGATAATGTTCAGATAGAGGAGGAGACTAATGCTAAAGAAGTATTAACGTTTACATATGATAACAATGACATTGACAACAGATACAAAAGTTGAAAACTAGGAAAGCGTCTGGAATTGATAAGATTAATGGGGATGTAATAAAGACAATGGGTTGGTATATAGTACCATATCTGAAGTACTTATTTGATTATTGTTTGGTTGAAGGAGCTATACCAAATGATTGGCGAGTTGCTATAGTAGCCTCTGTGTATAAAGGAAAGAGTGATAGACATAAAGCTGAAAATTACAGGCCAGTCAGTTTGACATGCATTGCATGTAAGCTTTGGGAAGGTATTCTTTCTGATAATATCAGACATGTTTGTGAAATTAATAACTGCTACTATAGAAGACGGTTCGGTTTTATGAAAGGTTATTCCACTGAAACTCAACTTGTAGGATTCCAGCAAGATATAGCAGATATCTTGGATTCGGGAGGTCAAATGGACTGTATTGCGATTGACCTGTCTAAAGCATTTGTTAGGGTGGATCCTGGGAGACTACTGGCAAAAATGAGTGCAATTGGACTAGAAAAAAGAGTGACTGAATGTGTTGCTATATTTCTAGAAAGTAGATCTCAAAGAATTTGCGTAGGCGAAGCTTTATTTGACCCTGTAATAATTAATATGGGAATTCCTCAAGGCAGTATTATTGGACCTTTATGTTTTTTTATATATATAAATGATATGAGTAAGGAAGTGGAATCAGAGGTAAAGCTTTTTGCAGAAGATGTTATTCTCTATAGAGTAATAAATTAGTTACAAGATTGTGAGCAACTGCAACGTGACCTCGAAAAAGTTGTGAGATGTACAGCAGGCAATGGTTTGTTGATAAACGTGTTTAGAAGTCAGGTTGTGAGCTTCACAAATAAAGAAATTCCTCTCAATTTTAATTACTGTGTTGATGGGGTGAAATTTCCTTTTGGGTATCATTGTAAGTATTTAGGTGTTAATATAAGGAAAGATCTACATTGGGGTAATCACATAACTGGGATTGTAAGTAAAGGGTACAGATCTATGCACATGGTAATGAGGGTATTTAGGGGTTGTAGTAAGGATGTAAAGGATAGGGCATATATGTCTCTTGTAAGACCCCAACTAGAGTATGATTCCAGTGTATGGGACCCTCACCAGGATTACCTGATTCAGGAACTGGACAAATTCCAAAGAAAAGCAGCTCGATTTGTTCTGGGTGATTTCCGACAAGAGAGTAGCGTTACAAAAATGTTGCAAAGTTTGGGCTGGGAAGAATTGGGAGAAAGATGGCGAGCTGCTCGACTAAGTGGTATGTTCCGAGGTATCAGCGGAGAGATCGCGTGGAATGACATTAGTAGACGATTAAAATTAAGTAGCGTCTTTAAAGGTAGGAAAGGTGACAATATGAAGATAAAGTTGGAATTCAAGAGGCCAAACTGGGGCAAATATTCATTTATAGGAAGAGGAGTTCAATGCATTTCCAATTTCTTTGAATGCATTTAAAGATGGCTAGGAAAACAACAGATAGGGAATCTGCCACCTGTGCGACTGCGGTAAATGCAGATCATGATTGATTGTTTGATTGATTGATTGATTGATTGATTGATTGATTGATTGATTGATGATTGATTGATTGTACGGCGCTGTTAGCTTGTGGTACTTCACACCACTGTTCTGCAGGAAGTCCTTGAATTCTTCTGCGATGAACTACCTACCGTTTTCGGAGACGACGATTCCCGGAGTGACATGTGTTGTAAATAAGTCGTCCATCAGGGCGATTGTTGCTGCTGCTGTCGAGGAGGTCGTCGGCTTGACTTCGAGTCACTTGCTGTAGGCGTCTATAACAATCAGAAGCATGGTGTCGGCTACTGGGGCTGCATAGTCGATGTGTATGCGCTCCCAAGGTGCTTTCGGGTACTTCCAGTGATACTCGCGGTACTTGTGTGTAGCGTATGCATGGGTTGGGGATCTGGTGCAGAATTTCGCGATATTCTCAATGTCGAAATCGATGTCTGGTCAAAACACGGAGGAATATGCTATTTCCTTCGTTTTACGATTCCGAGATGAGCTGCGTGCAGGTCGTTGAGGATGGCATCTAGTAAATCAGGCAGGACTACTACTCTGTGCTCAAACATCCAGCAGTTTTCATCGAGTGTGTATTTTCGCCTCGGGTGCCTTGGAGTCATGGCAAGTGAGATCTTGGGTTCCTTCCAGAAGTTTGACATTTCTGACAAAATGAGGGTCCTTCCTCTGCTCTCATGCGATGGCTTCAGCTTTGACGGGTGACTGCTGCGTCTTGTGAACTGTAAATTGGTCATCGTAATCCTCTGTCTCTTCCCTCTGGCGTGGGATTGAATTTTGGATCTTCTTGACAGTCGATGGTAACAGCGCTCTGGAGCAGTAGACAACGTTAGCGTTATCCTTCGACGTTTTAAAAGACACAGTGTAGTTAAAGAATGCGAGATTGTCGGGATAACTGGCCATTTGACTAACGCAGAGGACTGGTAGTTACTTCTCTGGGCGCAGTATCTGTGTCAGGGGTTTGTGATCTGTGATCAACGTGAAGTGGCGATTTTACAGATAGTTGAAAAACTTCTATAATGCCCAGACGATGGCGAGTGCTTTCTTATCGATCTGGGGGTGCATCTGTTGCGTTGTCGACAGGGTCCGACTAGCGTATTCGATAGGCCGTTCTTGTCCGTTGCAGAGCCGGCGTGCTAGCACTGCGCCTAGACCGGTTTTGCTGGCGTCTGTTGCCAGAAAATGTGGTAATGCTGGATCATACTGCATAAGGTCCTGCGGCGAGGTTAGAGCATCCCTGATGTACTGGTAAGCCCTTTCGCTCTCTGGCGTCCATACGAAAGGGTTCTTCTGCAACATCCCTGAGTGGTCGATCTCTTGTTGACAGGTTATGGATGAAGGCGCTGTAGTATCTCGCTTTACCCGAAAACAAACGGAGTGGTTCTTGAGTCGTTGGTTTCGGCGCATCTCGTACATCTCGGATGTGCACGTGAGACACGGATGCCTGATGCATCGATCTTGTGGCCAAGAGCTTCCAGGGCAGGTTCAGAAAACTGCACTTAGCTTGGTTGTTTTTCTGACCGTGTTGGCGGAAGCGTTCAAGTGTCTTGGTGAGGGCCTCTATCAGGTTTTCAAAACTATCGGCAAAAACAATGGTGTCGTCAAAGAAACTTACGACATTAGGAAGGTTCTGCAAAACAGTGTCCATTCGCCGCTGCCAGATGACGGGTATGTTGTTTGCTCCGAAGACAGCACGAGTTGGGCGATCAGGCCATGGGTTGGAGCGTTGAGCGTGAGGGCATAGCTGAATTCATCATCAACTTCGAGATCAGTGTACGCGTCCGTGACATTCAGGTGACAGAACAGGGTGGCGCCGCGCATCTTGTTGAACTGGTGCTCCACTTTCGGAATTGGGTGTTCATCAGTGATGATCCGCGGCTTGAGAGTTGGTTTGTAGTTACCCGTCGTTCTCAACTTGCCGTTCTTCTTCACGACGTCGTGTGTTGTTGACGTCTACTCTGAGTATTCTACTCTCTTGTAGAAACCAGATTCGATTTTTGCATCGATTTCTCTGGCGTAGGCACATGCAGTGCCACAGGAACTTCATGTGCTCGGGAGAAGACAAGAGTGGTACCATCCTTCAGGTGCATCTTCGCTGGTGGGCCTGACAGCTTCGCGGGGGTATCGCTGATGTCATCCTTGTACTGGTTGACGACAGCATCAAGTTCCTTTGCTGGTCCAGGGACAGAGCCTGCTTGGGGGAGATTTGATGGATCTGTCCTGGTCTTCCTAGAAGCTGCTCGAAATTGATCTCTTGTGCGAACTCTGAGATCCACCCTCGATCAAGGAGCGTCTCAAATTTATCGTCGACGATGTAGAGGTCAGGGTTCCTGGAGGTGGTGCTAATGGTGGCGGTGACTGGCATCTTACCGATGCAGTTAATACGGTGGTCAGTGTAGCTCGCAAAGTTGCAATCAGTCTTCTTCAAAGGAAAACTTGGTTTTATCGTAGCTAACCTCAATTTGTTGATCATCGAACAGGGGGGCACCAGTGTCGAGTTCCATTTTGACGGTGGTTCCCTCGATGTTGACATCTATCAACTGCTTCCCTGGGAACTGTATTTCTCCGACGAACTCAATTTTGTTGAAATGATATGTGGTATCTATGCTGTTGACCGGTTTTTCTTCTTCGGTCACGTAATATGTCTTGCGCTGCTTTGGTTCGGACCTTCAATCTTTAGCAATGTGACCTTTCTTATCACACGTCCGGCAATCAGCGTTGAGGAACCTGCACTGCCTGCGGGGATGGTTCCCACCTCACCCAGCGCACGACGATGACGGTTGTTCACGTGGTGCTCCTTGATTGGCTTGATGCAATCCTTGTTGAGGCCTACGTTAGTCAGACTTCTGTTGGCGATTGAATGATTTCTCACGTCGCCATTGGTAGCCGCCCCTCCACGACTATGGCTTTGCATAGCCCATCCGGTTGTTTGAACCGGGTTTTGAGGTTACGTTCGGTTTCTTGACATTGTCAGCAGTGTTCCGGGTGGCTTCGTGTGTGTTGGCTATCTCGTACGCAGCTGTCAAGCTTTCCGGTTTTTCGCAATAATTTCATCGCACATGTCCCTCGGCTCTAAACCTTTGATGAGTTGTTCAATTAGCATGCGGTCTAAAATTCTCCATATTCAGAGTGTGTTGCTGCTTGCCGTAATCTGAGAGTGAAGCTGGCGGTGGTCTCCCCTGTCGTCTGCATGACGCTCCAGAATTTTATGTTCCCTGCATATTTATTTCGACTGGCGTCAAAATGGTCCGTCAACTTCGACTGAATTGCGCTGTATGCGAGAGTTTCTGGGTCGATGGGACTTACGAGAAACTTAGCATCGTTGAGTTCGGCGCCCATGTAGACACGTGCTTACTGCGCGTACTCTTCTTCTGGAACCTTACTCAGATCGAGCGCCCAGGTAAACCGCGTGAAATAGTCCCCCATACTGGTCCCACCGGCAGCGCGATATGCTGGCAACGAGAACTGTTGTGGTCGAGGCTGTGCTCGTGGTGCTGACTCGTTCGCGGTGGATTTCCTGAGAGCGTTGGCGATCACTCCAGAAATAGCCTGAAGAAGTTATGCGACCACTCCTTGTGATATGATGGAGGACGATGGTTCTCTATTTCACTGATACTCTAACACGTGTGATGTTGAACTTCGTTCGGTGGCACGTGGTCGAGTTGAGGTCAGGTTTCTCACGGGTTTCACTTCACTGTTTCGCACGAGTATCACTTCACTACTTATCGAGTGCACGCGAAATTATTTATAAATCTCAGTTAGCATCAATCAATCAATCAATCAATCAATCAATCAATCAATCAATCAATCAATCAATCAATCAATCAATCAATCAATCAATCAATCAATCAATCAATCAATCAATCAATCAATCACTACTGATCTGCACTTAGGGCAGTCGCCCAGGTGGCAGATTGCCTATGGGTCGTTTTCCTAGCTTTTCTTTAATGATTGCACAGAAATTGGAAATTTATTGTACATCTCCCTTGGTAAGTTATTCCAATCCCTAACTCCCCTTCGTATAAACGAATATTTGCCCCAATTTGTCTTCTTGTATTCCAACTTTGTCTTCATATTGTGATCATTCCTACTTTTAAAGATACCACTCAACCATATTCGTCTACTGATATCATTCCACGCCATCTCTCAAGTGACAGCTCGGATACCACTTAGTCGAGCAGCTCGTCTCCTTTCTCTCAATTCTTCCCAGGCCAAACTTTGTAAGATTTTATAACGCTACTCTTTTGTGGGAAATCATCCAGGATAAATCGAGCTGCTTTTCTTTGGATATTTTCAAGTTCTTGAATCAAGTAATCCTGGAGAAGGTCGCATACACTGGACCCATACTCTAGTTGGGGTCTCATGAGAGCCTTATATGCGCTCTCCTTTACATCCTTACTACAGCCTCTAAATACCCTCATAACCATGTGCAGAGATCTGTACCCTTTATTTACAATCATATTTATGTGATAACCCCAGTGAAGATCATTCGTTATATGAAGACCTAGGGACTTACAATGCTCCCCAAAGGGAACAGCGAATAAATTCACGCCCACGACGTGGAGAGGGCGTCTTTCAAAACTGACCAATGAAAACAATGATTCGTCCATTTCTAGGTTCGTAGTATGTAAGTGCAAATGGTTTCTAGAAGATCCGCTGCAATCGCTGTTGTCGATTAAGATGCCATTTCCATACCACCTGAACTACATTTACGAAATAAGAAACATACGCCTCAACCCAGGATCGAACACTCGACCTCCTGCATGCTAACGCAAAAGTCTATCCACTGTACCAACTGTACAGCACGCTTAATATATGCTGACAGAGGTAGTTACCCAACATGTGGTTACAGTGTTGCATGATTGCCACTCTTCAACGTCCTTTTTCCTGCCGGATTTACTCGTAGGACGAACTTTTGTGAGAGATATTTTTATGGCTGGCATGTGAGGAGCCGCGTTGCGACGACCGAAAGCGCGAATTTCGGTTCAACCAGTATGAGAAAATATAAAGTTCCAGTAAAACTGCCTTGAGGGATTCCCCTCTTAATTATTACAGGGACAGATAAAGCTTCGTCTACTCTAATTCTCTGAGTTCTATTTTATAGAAATTTAGTCACCCATTCAGTCACTCTTTTGACAAATCCAACTGCACTTATTTTTGCCAGTATCTCCCATGATCTACCCTATCAAATGCCTTGGATAGATCAATCGCGATACATTCCATTTGACCTCCTGAAACCAGGATATCTGCTATATCTTTCTGGAATCATACAAGTTGAACTTCCGTGGAATAACCTTTCCTAAATCCTAACTTCATTCTATTAAACCAGTTGTTAATTTCACAAACATGTTCAATATAATTAGAAAGAATGCTTTCCCAAAGCTTACATGCAATTCATGTCAAACTGACTGGCCATGACGAATAGAAATGAATAGTGTGACGACTCCCTCTGAATCACATGTTAACAGACACGGTGTACATGTTCTACGCCACCTACAGCGCTGCTGTCGATAAAAGGACCACGTACGCGCGATTTTCGTCTGCTTACTGTGAAAGTGTGCAAACAGTTTGTGGTCTTTTTCAGTGGTTTTATACATTCTCCAGTTGTATAAGTGCAAAATAGCTGGCATTAATATTTCATGAACGGAAAATTGAAAAAAGATTATGCATTTGAGAAGTAGGACGTATACTTTGACATATGCTTCAATTTACTACCGCATGTGAATATGCCTACAACTTGCATTGTCCCTGGTTGTAATTCGGGTTACAATAAACATTCGAATGATAAGCGTCATTTTTGTTTCACCCCTAAAAGATCTCACTCTGTTCTCAAAGTGGTCGAAGGCGATCCCATGTCAACATCTGCCTTAAAGTGATAGTAACCTTAACATAATTTTTCAGTCAGATTAGAGCCATGGTAAAATCTGGTTGTCAAATAGAATGCCAAAATCACAAGTACAGTTCAGGAAAAAATTACAGCACGATTATCTTTGATTAGCCACCATTATCTTTTTTTCTAGTTGCTTTACGTCGCACCGACACAGATATGTCTTATAGAAAGGCCTAGGAGTTGGAAGGAAGCGGTCGTGGCCTTAATTAAGGTACAGCCTCAGAATTTGCCTGGTGTGAAAATGGGATACCACGGAAAACCATCTTCAGGGCTGCCGACAGTGGGATTCGGACCCACTATCTCCCGGATGCAAGCCCACATCCGCGTGCCCCTAACCGCATGACCAACTAGCTCGGTCCACCATTATCAAGTTGGGAAGATGAACAAATAACTCCTTTCACCAGTTCAAAAATTAATGTCATTCATCAGTTCTGTGGGTATATTGTAAACATGCAAACGAAGTAATAGGCTGTAGAGCGTGTATTGGTTCTATGCAAAACAATTCAGGAGAGGACCTAACAAGCCTATAAGAATATTTTAACGCATCCAACTATCTTATTTATCCATCGAGTGAATTATTTTTGATGTTTTCTCATGTAGAGGAAGTTGTGAGGAATATTAGTGTAAAAGAAGCATAATGGGGTGAAATATTTCAAGAATGCCTGGATAGCTTACCTTCAATTACTGTTTCTTATAGACTTGGGTGGTGGTGGTGGTGGTAGTGATTTTTGTTTTAAGAGGAAGTACAACGAGGTAATCATCCTCTCTGAACAAATAAGTGGAAGAAAATTTTAAAATATAAAAACGAAATTATTTATTCAGCAAAGTAATTTGGAAACGCAGTACAAAATAAAACAAAAAACAATTATAGAATTAGGCCGAAGGGATTACTAACGTATCAAAAGGGAACGTACGTTCCCTGAGTAACAGTACACTTGTAATTTATATACCCTTGATAAGTATACTGTCGCACATAAAGCGGATGACGAGATCAGCAGTAGTCGCGTCATCGGCTAGTATGCGTTCGAGTGTTTCCTGCAGGCCGAGGCTCCGTCTTAGGCCAGAGAGATCGGCGCACTCTGTGAGGATGTGGGCCACGGTGAAGTCGGCACCACAAGAGCACACTGGGGGGTCTTCCCTCTTTAGGAGATAAGAGTGCGTGGATCGTAAATGACCTATCCTCAACCTGCTTAGTACTATGGCCTCTCTCCGTGAAGGTCGGAAAGAGGACCGCCACACGGTAGTTGTCTTCTTGATTGCTCTAGCTTGTTGGGTGTTCGGATATCTAGCCAATCCGATTCCCAGGACGCCAAGATGGTTCGACGTAGCTGAGAACAAATATCCTTAGCAGGTACATTGACTGGTCTTGGAGGTAAAAGTACAGCTTCCTTTGCAGCTTCATCCGCAAGTTCGTTTTCCGCAATCCCAACGTGGCTTGGAAGTCACGCGAAAGTGATTCTGGTGCCAGCATCCCATAACCTGGCTAGAAGGTCATGTATCTGCAGCACCAGTTGCTGTTGCGAGAAACAAGTTTCAATAGACTGCAGAGAGCTTAACGAATCGGTACACAACAGAAAGTGGCTTCTTTCGTCACCCTTTGCAAACTGCAGAGCCTTTAAGATGGCGTAAAGCTCTGCAGTATACACGCTACATACTTTAGGGAGCGAGATCTTCGTGCTGATATCATCAATGACGAAAGAGCAACCAACATTATCTCCAATTTTTGAACCATCCGTGAAGATAAGTCTCGCAGCCGGATATTGGTGAACAAAGTCCTGGAAATACCTCCGATAAACGGAGGAATCCGTGTTCACCTTGGGTCCACGCAGCAGATCTAGACGTATATCCGGTCGCGAAACCAACCACGGAGGTACCTCGCTAAGAGTTCTTTCAAGACAACCACCGATATCAATATTCAAATCATGACACAAGCTATCAATCCGAAACCCAACCGGCCGTGTGGCATTCGGCCGGTCTTGGTACCGTTGGTGGTATTGAGTACGATAGATGCATTGATAGCTTGGATGTAGCGGCATTTCACGAATTTTGGCAGCGTACGTGAGGAGTAACTAATGCCTCCTTATCCGTAAAGGTGGAACTCCCGCTTCAACAAGTAGGCTGGGAATGGGGCTAGTATGGAAAGCACCCGTTGCCAGCCTTACTCCACTATGGTGAATACTGTCTAAAAGGCTCAGCGTAGATTTTGATGCTGAGCCATAAGCCGCACTTCCATAGTCAATCCGGGAGAGTACCGTAGCCGTGTAAAATCGCAGCAGTACCGCACTGTCAGCCCCCCACGAAGTGCCACTGAGAAACTTAAGCATGTTAAGTCTCTTCATGCAGGCTGTACTGAACATGCTCAGGACGTGTTACCAAAATTATTTTTTCATTACATACGATGCCGATTTTATTTTCGAACAAAAGAAGTACGGAAAGAAATGCAAGCTATTACGACCGCAAAACATACCCGGAAAATGTCCAAGATGTCCAGTTAACTGACTGATGGGGTGAAGTGCTGATAAGATTAATTAATTTGAGCATGTTAATATATAATTTAACTTAAGTAGTTTTGTAGGAATTACATATGTATGACATACCGGTACGTAACATCATGTGGGTGCCTGCAGAGTTTTAATGTGTTTATATTACGCAGCATGTACACTAACAGTTGAACATGTGTTTCTTTAAGATAATTGCAACTGAGTTTGATTTTGTGGTGAATGAATGAAATAGCTCTATACACACATACCCGTTTGACATAATCGTTAAGACACTGACGAACCAATTTCAGAAGTTATGTCATTAAATCATTACTAAATGTAAAATATTTCCTACGAATTTGTCACATATTACTTTCAAAACAAGGAGCACTATAATCTTAATTTGCACGAAACACAGATCGCACATAAACACAGTCATCGGTCAGTAAAGAGAATGCACATTCTTGAAACATAACAATAATAAACACACGGTTTTAAATAACTTATTTAAACGATAAATTCCGAATTAAATCACATCAGATCTCATTTAAAATCACATGTTCAGGGACAGCTGATCCCTGTTTACCTACACCAGCGCTGCGTAGTGTAGGAACATATCAAACAGCAGAAGTCGTCACACTATGTACTTCTATTCGTCCTGGACTGACCTGTAATTTTGAGCTTTATGTCTATCACCCTTTCCTTTCGTTCACTAATAAACTAACCCGCGTAATTTCGAGCTTCATTCAGCCGCATGTGGTCGCGTTGAGGTTACGTTTCGCGCGCGATTTTCAGTTCACTCCACTCTATCTCGAGTGCACGTGATGTTACACATCCATCCCATTCTTGAGGGTATAGTGCGCATTGGTATCACCCAAATATCACTATAAAAATTGTCACAAATGGAACATAATAATTGCTTTTACACATATCAAGTGAAAAATCTTTGGCAAATTAAGAAATATTTGATTTTTGGAGAATATTATGTATACGTACTTTACCACTTTACAAGTACATTTGGTGTTGCGCTCACAGTGACACACGTATGTCTTTTGTCTTACACGTTCAACAATTTCGTGTGTGATATCTGTGTTCACTGAAATTCTTTGCTTTCGTTTCATTGCTTCACTTGTCAATGACATCATTTCATGAATTGTATCGCGATATACAATATTTAATAGGCGGCAAAATGGTATGGCCAATGTACATAAGAAAAATTCAGTGGACTGGTGATTTATTGATCCAGGGATCGAGCTACTTTCGTTCGAACAGAAATAAAAATATTTATTGGTCCAGGGATCATGCCAACGAGCTAGAATAACATAGAGGGGCTGTATGCCTGTCATCAGTGCTCCCTGCTTGAAGCAAGTTGATAAGGGGCAGCCATGTTAACGGTTGTCAAAACAAAGTGAATTGGCGCGAGAGCATATGTTGAGGTGACAGGGAGATCGTGCATGCCAATTTAATTCCCTAAGTTTTAAGAAGTGAAAACATAGATTCTCGCTTTCAAGAATGCCAGCCGTAAGCTCAGCGTATGGTTGTACTAATCGGAGTAATAAAACCAAGGATATATCGTACTTTAAGTAAGTATTGCTGAATTATAGCCGAGATTCCTTTTTGTAATTTCTGTTTGTAATTAAATCCATTTTATTGTCTACTTAGCGAAAGTACGGATAGCCACGGTAATTGTTTATCGAATTTTGCTTCAGATTTCGTTTAAAGAACGAGGAATTAACGGAACAATGCGTTGTGAGGGCGAAAAGACAAAAATGGTATTCCACTCAATTCAGTTGCTTATGCTCTGTACATTTCCAGCCCTATTTAATTTTCATTCACATTTACAAATAAAGGAAATGGAGCGCCCACCACCAAGAAAACGTAACCACAAAAAAAACCACTTATTTCGTTCAAACGTACACCAAGTATGGTAAATACAGTATTTCACTGCTATTTTTGAAATGTATACAGCCTTTATTGTAGATGTCTGTTGCCTTGGTTTTTAAAACTATGCCACACTTCATAATGGACAACTTTCAAACTTACCTTTCAGCTAGTAATCCCAGAATGATATGGTAATGGGAAAACATGATATCCCCCCTACGATTATTGTGGTAAAGTATTCATGGGCCGCCTCTGTGGTGTACTGGTTAGCGTGAGCAGCTGCCACCCCTGGAAGCCCGGGTTCGATTCCCAACTCCGCCACTTAATTTGAAAAGGGGCACGAGGGCTGGAACGGGATTCTATCAGCCTGAGGAGGTCAACTAAATAGAAGTGAGTTCGACTCCCACCTCAGCCATCCTCGAAGTGATTTTCCGTGGTTTCCCACTTCTCCTCCAGGCAAATGCCGGGATGGTACCTAACTTAAGGCCACGGCCGCTTCCTTCTCCCCCCCCACAAGGCCCCTGTTCAGCATAGCAGGTGCAGCCCTCCCTCACAGTTGTATCCCCCGACCCAATGTCTCACGCTCCAGAACACTGTCGTTGAGGTGGTAGAGGTGGGATCCGTCGCTGAGTCCGTAGGAAAAACCAAGGATAAACAGGGTAAACAGATTAAGAAAGAAACACAGTACTCATGAGGATGCAATAATTTTAAAAATATGAACAGAATGAGGTTGTAACCTATTGTAGATCCCTATGATTTTAAGGCTTCCTGTCATAAATATTTATGTCCATCGTTTTTATTCTAATTTACGCTTAATCACAACAGCCAAGCAGGGAAACGCTCTTGTTCCGATTTCGAGGCCTATTCGTATGTCACTGTGCGATGATTTCGAACTACCCTACAATCAACTGATCGTGATGTTGGCCTCGTGCCGCAATATGATGAAGTGGCGGTATTCGCTTTAATGCTTCCAGCTTTCGGCAACGGTATTTAATTCTCCCCCAGTGATTCTAAAATGCGTATTTTCTACACTTTTCGTCATTTAATGGCCATGCCCCCTTGCTTGTGTGACAACAGGAAACATGGCGGACGTTCGTTCTATTAGCTTCACCCAGGCAGCGCTTCCGCCTCTCTATGTTATTCTAGGTCGTTGGATCATGCTATTTTTCTGTTGACCTCCATTTTGCTGTTTGAACTGGCCACTCTAGTCATACGGACAAAGACAATGAGAATCTACAGATATAGCACTCCCATTCCACGGTGCTAGCCCTGGACCTGAAGAAAGTAAAAAAAAGAAGCACCATCACCAGCAGCGAATGGACAAGGATAATGAGAATCCACAGACATAGCACTTGCATTCCTCGGTGCTAGCCCTGGACCTCAAGAAAGTAACAAAAGACGTCATCAGCAGCGGAATACGACATAAACCAGTCCTGTCTACAAGCCTTAAGTATGTTTTCATATTTCTCAAATAACGACGGTATTTCTTAATTTGCCAGAGATTTTTCACTTGATATGTGTAAAAGCAATTGTTATATTCCATTTGTGACAAATTTTATAGTGATATTTGGATGATACCTATGCGCATCATACCCCATTTAAAATCACATGTTCAGGGACAGCTGATCCCTGTTTACCTACACCAGCGCTCCGTAGTGTAGGAACATCAAACAGCAGAAGTCGTCACACTATGTTCTTCTATTCGTCCTGGACTGGCTTGTAATTTTGAGCTTTATGTCTATCACCCTTTCCTTTCGTTCACTAATAAACTAACCCGTGTAATTTCGAGCTTAGTTCAGCCGCATGTGGTCGCGTTGAGGTTACGTTTCTCGCGTGAGTTTCAGTTCACTCCACTTTATCTCGAGTGCACGTGATGTTATACATCCATTCCATTCATAAAACCACTTTTGTATTTTGTGGGTTGATAAATAACACAAACTGTTTAGAGAATCCATGTATTTAGAGGATAACACGACAGTTAAGTACGGAGAAGAAGAAAACCCATGATTAGTAGTTGCAAGTCTCTCTGTGTCCACCATACTACCAACTGATGGTTGTGAAATAGCATGTGTTACACAGAGTTTGCAGCGCCTCCTAGAGAACAAGGCCTGGCAATACGATTCGTGACGTCACGCGACTGGGCTCAGCCGTGACCACCACGGTTCAGCGCGAGTGGATAGTGGATGAAGCTAATTCCTTACGAAAATTGAAAAATACGCTGGTTAAAGTACATTCTACGAATATTCTTTCTCGTAGACGCGCGTATCGGAAGCGAAATGTGTAATATACCGTAATCATTAGAAAGAACAATTAAAAATGCAAAAAGAAATCAGTTTTCAAGAGTCTTAATACTGAACAACTTTAATAATATGTCTATATGTCACTTTCTTACGTATATTTAAGAGTCAAAAATGATCAGTTCCGTTTACAAAACTCGCCATAAGACCCCTCTGTGTCGGTGCGACGTAAAGCCACTAAAAAAGAAGCTTTTACAAAACAGAACTTGCTGATGAAAGATAAAAGATCAAAAACAACATGTAAGTACAGCAAAAGCTATTAAATAAAAATAATAACGTATAAACTACCTTACTTAGAGTATATTAGTAGCAGTCCAGGAACATATAAGCTGTAATGCTCAGTGTTGTCGGTCATGAAAACAGGTAAACATTTTTTTACAATAGAAGCCTAACATAAATTAAGGGGGTGAAGAGCTCACACAATTTGGCTGTTACGCAAAGAGAATGATTACAGTAGATGCCAACAATAGTTTGTTTATCAAGTCATCAAAATTATATTCGCATTCCCTAGTGTATATAAATGTACTTATATGATTTTGGACCCTGATTCAAATAACCAGAACAGGGGGAAAATTGAAATTCTTAAATTTGAAAAGTAGCATGCCAATTCTGATAACATTTGAACTGACCTTCACCCAGACATTTTCTGAAATTGTTTTCAATTTCATTTCACCAGGTTGCTTAAAATTGAAATGGACATGAGGTGAGCATGATATAAGAAAATATAAAAGGAAATCTCTATGAACATTAATTTTTAAAATCCTAAGAAACCATATTAAGAACTTGCGTCCCTGCCATTACATTAAAAAAGTACACTGAACTACTCACTTCATGCTTTATGAACCAGCTGCATTATATAGATATGACACACTTGAGATCAGAAAGAATAATTTCTAAGCTACGAAAAAGTTAAAGATGAGACACATGAAATTCTAGGTGTAAGGCTCATTTCTAAAGATAATAGGCAACTTGATATATTTGGAGTGTACAGATCGGGAAAGGGTAGCACTGACGCGGATTCGGAATTATTTGATAGGATAGTCAGCTATGTGGGAAACGACATGGAAAGAAATGTGATTGTAGCGGGAGATCTGAATTTGCCAGATGTCAATTGGGAAGGAAATGCGAACGACAGGAAGCATGACCAACAAATGGCAAATAAGTTAATATGGGAAGAACAGCTGATTCAGAATGTGATGGAACCAGCCAGAGGGAACAATATCCTGGATGTGGTGCTAATAAAACCAGATGAGCTCTATAGGAAAACTGAAGTAATAGATGGTATTAGTGATCATGAAGCTGTTTTTGTGGTAGTTAAAAATAAATGTGATAGAAAGGAAGGTTTTAAAAGTAGGACTGTTAGGCAGTACCATATGGCTGATAAAGCAGACATGAGGCAGTTTCTAAAACGTAGCTATGATCGGTGTAAAACGGTAAATAAAAATGTAAACAGACTCTAAAAAAATAATAATAATCGTATGGCCTCAGCTACCGTTTGGAGACATTTCGATTTGACGCCACCTAGCTGGCTGCTCGTCAATTTCGACGTTCCGGTTTACTCTGTCTGCCATCTAGCGGACCTAGAGTAAACCGGATCTCTCTTGGGCGTCTATGGCTGAGATTTAATTAATTCTGTCGGGTAAATACCAAATGTATCACCAGAGATCTTTTACATGCCGACATCGTACGACATGGAGTGTCGATTGGACTTTTTTCCGCCCTTCAAAAATCCGACTACCTCTGCCGGGTTTGAACCCGCTATCTTGGGATCCTGAGGCCGACACACTACCACGGATCCACAGAGGCAGCTTAAACAGACTCTGGGATGGGTTTAAAGAAATTGTTGAGGAATGCGAAAACAGGTTTGTACCATTAAAGGTGGTAAGGAATGGTAAAGACCCACCTTATTAAAATAGAGAAATAAAGAGACTAAGAAGGAGGTGCAGACTGGAAAGAAATAGAGTTAGAAATGGCTGTGGAAGTAAGGAGAAATTGAAGGAACTTACTAGAAAATTGAATCTAGCAAAGAAGGCAGCTAAGGATAACATGATGGCAAGCATAATTGGCAGTCATACGAATTTTAGTGAAAAATGGAAGGGTATGTATAGGTATTTTAAGGCAGAAACAGGTTCAAAGAAGGACATTCCAGGAATAATTAATGAACAAGGGGAGTGTGTATGTGATGATCTTCAAAAGGCAGAAGTATTTAGTCAGCAGTATGTAAAGATTGTGGGTTACAAGGATGATGTCAAGATAGAGGAGGAGACCAAGGCCAAAGTAATAAAATATACGTATGATAACAATGACATTTACAATAAGATACAAAAGTTGAAAACTAGAAAAGCGGCTGGAATTGATCAGATTTCCGGGGATATACTAAAGACAATTGGTTGGGATATAGTACCATATCTGAAGTACTTATTTGATTATTGTTTGGTCGGAGGAGCTATACCAGATGAATGGAGAGTTGCTATAGTAGCCCCGGTATATAAAGGAAAGGGTGATAGACATACAGCTGAAAATTACAGGCTAGTAAGTTTGACATGCATTGTATGTAAGCTTTGGGAAGGCATTCTTTCTGATTATATTAGACATGTTCGTGAAATTAATAACTGGTTCGATAGAAGGCAATTCGGTTTTAGGAAGGGTTATTCCACTGAAGCTCAACTTGTAGGATTCCAGCAAGATATAGCAGACATCTTGGATTCTGGAAGTCAAATGGACTGTATCGCGATTGACCTGTCTAAAGCATTTGATAGGGTGGATCATGGGGGACTACTGGCAAAAATGAGTGCAATTGGACTAGACAAAAGAGTGACTGAATGGGTTGCTATATCTGTAGAAAATAGATCTCAGAGAATTAGAGTTGGCAAAGCTTTATCTGACCCTGTAATAATTAAGAGGGAATTCCTCAAGGCAGTATTATTGGACCTTTATGTTTTCTTATATATATAAATAATATGAGTAAAGGAGTGGAATCGGAGGTAAGGCTTTTTGCGGATGATGTTATTCTTTATAGAGTGATAAATAAGTTACAAGATTGTGAGCAACTGCAACGTGACCTCGAAAATGTTGTGAGATGGACAGCAGGCAATGGTATGTTAATAAACGTGGTTAAAAGTCAGGTTGTTAGTTTCACAAATAGGAAAAGTCCTCTCAGTTTTAATTACTGCGTTGATGGGGTGAAAGTTCCTTTTGGGGATCATTGTAAGTATCTAGGTGTTAATATAAGGAAAGATCTTCATTGGGGTAATCACATAAATAAAATTGTAAGTAAAGGGTACAGATCTATGCACATGGTAATGAGGGTGTTTAGGGGTTGTAGTAAGGATGTAAAGGAGAGGGCATATAAGTCTCTGGTAAGACCCCAACTAGAGTATGGTTCCAGTGTATGGGACCCTCACCAGGATTACCTGATTCAAGAACTGGAAAAATCCAAAGAAAAGCAGCTCGATTTGTTCTGGGTGATTTCCGACAAAAGAGTAGCGTTACAAAAATGTTGCAATGTTTGGGTTGGGAAGAATTGAGAGAAAGAAGAAGAGCTGCTCGACTAAGTGGTATGTTCCGAGCTGTCAGCGGAGAGATGGCGTGGAATGTCATTAGTAGACGAATAAGTTTGAATGGCGTTTATAAAAGTATTCCTACTATTCACAATATGAAGATAAAGTTGGAATTCAAGAGGACAAACTGGGGCAAATATTCATTTATAGGAAGGGGAGTTAGGGATCGGTATAACTTACCTAGGGAGATGTTCAATAAATTTCCAATTTCTTTGAAATTATTTAGGAAAAGGCTAGGAAAGCAGCAGATAGGGAATCTGCCACCTGGGCGGCTGCCCTAAATGCAGATCAGTATTGATTGATTGAATTAAGTAATTAATCCCCAATTTTTCACAGATGCATGTTAGATTCATTACATAACAAAAGCTGGAAGGAGTACTTTCTCCAAGAGGAAATTCATAACCACAGTGTGAATAGGCTATAATGCTGGAAGAGGAAATTCCTAATTGAATTCACAATTACTCAAACAGGAATGTTTACTACTGAAGGAACTTACAGTGATTAGCCCTGAATTCAGAGTTTAGACATTCCCTTTGAATGGAATTCATAGAGGTTCATCAACTCAGTAATTAATAATAGTAATGTACTAAAAAGAAATGAGAAATCCTTAGCTTACCACAGACAAAAGGAAAGGATGGTTAATGATTTTGTAGGATATGTGCCACCAAGGTAATGAACCGTATTTTTTAAATGACAAAATACCCGTGTAACATAAAAGGTGCCCTCTCAAATGTAACATCACTCCCTGAAAACATAACACCTGGCAATAAATATGATAAAATAAAAGTGGTCTTGTGTTATTACTGTGTTCTCTTCTAAAGAAACTACTATGGAAAATAGAGCTACCAAATTTGGCAATGTGTCAAGAAGTACATACTGTAGATACAGAGACCTTGTTGCCGAAAAATTAAAGAATAGCTCAATAAACTTCTAAATATTGTCACATTATCAACATAATAAATAATATGGCATGTACAATATTAAAATACAAACCCTTCAGCTTGTTTTACAGATATTGAACTTAATTTTTCTTAAATTCCTGGAAGTTCTTGAAAGAAACAGTACTGACATGAGTTTCATAGGTCTCTAAACTTTGAGCAAGAGCCTTGGCCAAATTTTCATTGTCTACTTGACAACGCCTATCATCTGGAGCTTCTCGGTGGGCAGATGTGGTATCAGACAATTACTCTGGGCAGTTTGGAAACTGAGAAGGAACAGCTCCTAAAACGTTTAGACCAAGTTAGAATGCATTCGCCTAGATATAAATGCGCTCGTCTATTAATTCATGGCACCACTTACTTCACAGGACCATGTCATGTCTTAGATATATCTGGTTGATTTTAATATATATAGAATAGCGCACAAGGAGACAGGGAAATTCAGTGAGTGAATGTAACTTATAATAATTATACAGAACCTAACTTAATTGCAATAAACACAATAACATTGCTGTCTAGACTGAACTAAAAATATTAACCCACACTGAGAGGTATATTCCCTCATGCAATATAATAAACAGAACTGCCTCACTTGCAGTTAAGGGTCCAGCACAGAAGGAATACTTGAAAGCGAATATCTTACATGCCTTCATAATTTAGGCCCTATAAGTTTTCCCAGAATATCACTATACCCACAACAGTAGTCCTATAAAGTAATGTGAATACTCAGCACATCCCAAACTAAATGTAATAACTGGACAGTTCAATACAGTAGATGCTTAAATCAGTAAGATATAAATCACCCTGAAAAAATCTACTATTTCATTTATAAATAGCAAAGATATAAGAGACCTATTCACAAACCTTTCACAAGCCTTGGATGAGATAAAGGTGCAGTCAATTTCCCATTTCTCTCATCATACATGCTGGTCGTCCTTTCAACCTTATGAGTTTTGAAATGGAGCTCGCACACTTACAACACAGGGCTCGATTTCAAGGACCATTTCACACTTAAGTGATTGAATGATTGAAATCATATATAATACACTAATAACTAAGCCTTACCTTTGCATTTTTGGAACGAACGAAATCATCTCGGCGAATAGCTCGTAACCACTTAAAATAGCTCTTCCGAGTCGTCAGTTGGAAACGAGAAAACACTCACTTTAGGGCCAGTGCGATAATTGCCCTTACATTTTGGAACATTGCATTTCTGAGGCATCGTTATTCATAATTTGAAAAACAGTGATCGCAATTCACAACACACCATTAAAAATAAACTCAGTTCTAACCTTACGTGGTGGCCATGCCGGCACTATAAACACAATTTATCAATATTAACAATTTATACGTACTACCACCTGTAACTGAACTTACACTAATAGGAATATTAAGCGAGTGTTAACACACAAGACTCGATTAACATTAATGTAATCGATGAAAAACACACATAACAGAGAAACTTGTCCTCATACACCACGCGACAACAAGCTAATTGAGTTACTGGCATGGGCCTCCTTCAACATACATCATCAGCTACTCTCATCCGTATTACCAGGCCTTGCTCTCTAGGAGGCGCTGGAGTTTGAATACACAACAAGATCTTTGAATCAATTACGTCTAGTGAAAAAGAACGTATGAAGTCTAATAACGTTCCAGCCATTAATGGGAAGCCTGCACTGGGGTTTAGGGAGAAGAATTGTAATGTAGTTGTGTACGGGGATAGTCATATTACTCTTAAAATGTGGGAAGGAAGACAGTGATCCAGAAGAAAATGCAGAAATCTTAAGTAACTGTTTTCTAAAGCAGTTTGGTGTTTAACAGAAAATTTTCAAACATCAATGATAAGAACAAACTTCAGTACACTTCATATGAATGTATCATACTTGCTTCTTACTCTTGCGACTGAGCAAGATATAGAGCAAATAAAAAAGCAAGTGGTAATACGGAATCTTCTGGTTTAGATGGTTATTCAAAATACCTTATTAAATGCTGTTACCAATACATAATCAAGCCTCTCTGTTATTTGATGAATTTGTCACTAAACACTAGCAAATTTGCAGACAAATTCAAGGTAAATGAAGTTGTTCCGATACATAAAATGTGTATTGAGGGAGATGCCGGTAACTATAGACCTGTCTGCCTCCCATCTGTATTCTCTAAACTACTGGATAGAATTATGTACGAAAGACTACTATCATTCTTAGAGAAGTATAATATTTTAGCTGGTTGCCCAAATGGCTTTCGTAAAAATAGATCTACTACCACAGCATTTATTAATTTTATTGAACGTAAGTTATATATGACACACTAGATGTGGTGCGTGCATATTTAGGTATTTTCTTAGACTTATCAAAAGGTTATAATATAATTGTCCACAGCTTGCTTTTGGAAAAGTTATACTTGTATGGAGTTCGGAGAATGGCCTATAACTGGTTAAGATCTTTTTAGGGGACAGAAAACGGATTGTTGAAATATCATATACCGGTAATGATTTGAACATGGATGACATTAACAATATGTATACTTGTGCCAGAAATATAGATCATAGTCGTCCACAGGGGCAAGTTTTAGGACCGTTATTATTTTTAGTATTTATCAATGATATAGTCCAAATTGTCGATAATATGTGAGGAGTGCAGTTAACAATGTTTGCATATGATATTTTCTATTTTTGTAGCTGATTAAAATTCTGAGGTGTTACAATTAAAGACAGGCATTGTAGTGAGTAATAATCTGATCTGGCTTGAAGATAATAAAGTAATCTTAAGTAGACAGAAAAATTATGCGGATAGATTTCACCATAAGATTAATCTAAATATAGAAATTTGTCCAATATCATTTGGAGAGATCATAATTGAATACTCATCATCAACAAAGTTTCTTGGCTTGTGGATGGATGGATCATTTACCTGGAAAATACACACAGAATTTATAGGGAAATGCTCAGTAGAATTTATTTCATGATAATATTGTACCGGTAACGGCGGTACCAAACTAAGTCCCCGTCATAGAAATTTTAAAATCTTACGTGTTACGCTCCGGGCCGCCTACGAAAGACTGACTGGACGGCGAGCAACAGCTGTGTGCGTGTGACGTAGAGAGTGGGTGACGTCACAGCATGCCTCGCCGAGATACAGAGCCTAGACTGATGTGGAATGTTCTTCGAGTTTCTATGGGTAATAACTTTCCCCACAATAATAATTAAACAAATTTAACAACATCACCATGTAACTCGATCCCTTATCTATGTTCCTGCCGAGTTTCGCTTATATCTGACATGAGGCGATAAAGTTATGGAACGAGATGTGAAGGCCCGGATCAGATATAAATACGTACTGCTTCGCTCAGCAGACCAGTGTGTTGCCAGTGTGTTACCAGAGTGTGTTGCCAGTGTGTTGCCAGTGTGTGTGGCCTGAGTATGTATGTACACGCTAGGCAGTGGAGTTCACACAGTCGGTTCGCGAGCACCGTGATCGAGCGTGAAGCAGCTATTAATCTTCGAGTCCGTGGACTTTAACCTAATCGCGTCGAATATGGACTTGTACGGATTTCTTTATACTGTGAGTGACAACTTTTTACTCCGACGGGACGTGATATGAATTGTGCTTCGTCTGAACATTATCAAGTGACTGTTTTCCTACACGAGTGTCTAAGACTTGCGAATGTTTTCGAGTGCTCGTAATTTGAAGTTTCATGTTATGGACAGGACTTAGAACAGTTTGCTCCTTACAGAGTACTAAATACGGTACTTCGAGTTTATGAGACTGTGTTTGAATTCAGATTTACTTGATTCCAAGCATGACTACGTCACTAATTTACCATTTCATGAACTATGTAAATATTTTAGGTCATGAACTGTGAACTGTGCATTTCAGTTCTACTAAACAGCACATTTCAATTCTACGAACATTCAGTTTACGAACAGTCGAACCGAGGACTGTCAATGTTCGATTAATTTCGTCTTTTGATTTCATGCTGTTATCAATACGTGAATGAGTTCTAATTCACGAGTGGAACATCTTTATTTTCAATTAAATTATGTTGAACAGTGCTTCAAAGAATTAAGTCGTGCGGCATTACTTTACATTGTACCAAGTGTCACAAACTTTAAGTGACTCTGTTAAAATTCGACGATAAGTTTCGAGTGGACTTTTATTTTGATGAGTATTAAACTTACATGCTCATTCGAGCCTAGTGGCCTTCTTTCACTTAACACGGGACAAAATTTAGTGACATTTCACCGTGTGATAAACTCTCAAGGATACATTTTTGTGTTTGAACCTTGTTAAAACATTAATAAATTTTCCTCTCATCTGTGCAGAAGCAGCCTTTGCAATAACTCGCCCCAAGGCTTAACGATGTTCATTCACGTTCATCATTCACGAGGACTACCTCAACGCCCTTCATCAGCATCGTATGGATCTTCAAGACGTCGAATGGTTTTTCTAGAACTTCCATCGGGGGATGAATGGTGGTTCACTGGTATGGGAAAAGGAGCTGCCGGAATCCAAGGACATCGCCAGCCCTAGGACGAGGAACGTTTCCTACTGTATCTGCTGTACAGAGGTGACATGACTTTGAATTTATTAATAAACTCAGAGGAAAAAATTTTAAGATTTATTTCTAAACAAACCCTCTCCCTCTGTACGCACTTCAACGAATGGTACACGCCCTGCGTCTCATGTCTACCGATGTACCACATTTACTGTTTGAAAAGTAGTTTCAATTTAGAGGCTTGTCGATTAATGTATTTTTCATATGTCCATCCTACACTAACCTATGGTATAATTTACTGGGGGAATTAACTGAATGGAGAAATGATCTTTAAGTTGCAAAGAAAATAATTATAGGAATGGCCGTTGTCGGCAGGAGGACAAGCTGCAAAAAAATATTTTAAACTTTATTCTATTTTACCATTGCCTAGCCTTTATATTTTTCAAACACTTCTATATATTAAAAAACGCAACTCGATTTGTTCTGGGTGATTTCCGACAAAAGAGTAGCGTTATAAAAATGTTGCAATATTTGTGCTGGGTAGACCTGGGAGAAAGAAGATGAGCTGCTCTACTAAGTGGCATGTTCCCTATTGTCAGTGGAGAGTTGGCATGGATGACATTAGTAGACTAATAAGTTTGAATGGTGGCTTTAAAAGTAGGGAAAATCACAATATGAAGATAACGTTGATATTCAAGAGGACAAATTGGGGTAAATATTCGTTTATAGGAAGGGAAGTTAGGGATTGGAATAACTTACCGAGGGAGACGTTCAATAAATTACCAATTTCTTTGAAATCATTTAAATAAATTTAGGAGAACAACAGATAGGGAATCTGGCACCCGGGTTACTGCCCTAAGCGAATATGTGTAGTGATTGATTGAAAGCCATCTGAGCGTAGATCCCTATCTCATACCCACTCATTGGAATATACATATACATACATATCTCACTCCCAATTTCGCACATACTGTACCTATTCTATAGGCTCATTTAATCCCCAGTCAGTGGCGGTGGGCTCTCAGGAGCACATGAGCACGTGAACACCCAGTTTTAATACATCTTTACGCATTCATGGATAATTTAAAACTTCCCTTTCTTTCGACCTGATTTCGACAATTGTTCGAAAGCATTCAACTTATATCGAAGCTCTGTTACACCGACAGTTGTTTGTTTGGCTGACAGTGCAGCGAGCACTCAGCATAATGCGCTATTGTGCTGAAGACTATACGCATGCGCAAAGCAGATGGCGTCATGGTTTATGCACTGATATTCTCATTAGCGAGGAGCACGGTAAGGTACGTGCCTTACAGTCTAGAGTCACCCTCAAACCAGTGGCAGTATTACAGTTGACCACAAGGGTCCGCCACCTCCCCTATTGCGGTTATCCACAGCCTCCCAGGAGCTACTATTGCATTACATTACCGGCAGATTTCGCTAGTAATTATGAATAGGCACTTTCTAGCTCGTTATGAACAGGTGTTCCTAATCGCGGGAAGAAGTTTACTCTATCTTGTGATTGGAAAACCTTTTCAACTGAAATTTATTTGAGTGTTGTGTTTTGCTTCTCTGCTTGAATGATTTGTAAGCGTGGTATTCTTTGTGCAAGAGAAAATTAATTCAAATCAGGTAATTTTAACCAGCAAAGTATTAAACTCACGATAAGTTAGAAATTAAAAGGCTAGGTCCGGACAGACCAGATTTGATTATCGAAAAAGTTACAAAACTGACAAACGCGAGTATAGGCGTAAGTTTAAGAGAGAATTGTACGAAACACGCAAGTGGCTCTGTGGATGTAGGTCTAGGAATGCGCTTTTTTTGTTTGCCCTTTTTATTTTTCAACAAACAAAGAAGTGTATGGAATTCAGCTGGGTGCACAGACCTTGCTCTTTTGACTGCAAAAATAAATAAACATGAAAATTCTCATGCACACAAAAACGCGAGTATTGAATTCCCTATGCTAGTGTTGTCTATAATTTCCAGGACGAGAATAATTAACATATGATGCAGTAGAACTCTGATTAACCGAGATAATGTTGTAACCGCAGACGGATTAACATTCTTTACCCGATACCTCCATTCTTTTACTCGTCGATGGGCAGCCTAGTTTGACGAAATGGAGTCGCTCAGCGGATACCTCAGGGTTTTCTTGTTGCAAGTAAGACATGTAATCTTACTGTAGAATTCGCTTTACGTGAGTTCAAGAGAATTCCAACTCACGGGTGACACCTATCGTTACTCACGATATAATAATAATCATCGCCGACAACCTTATCAGAGTATTGACTTCGAGAGAACTTACCATAGTTAAATGAACACTTAATTACACGGTACCTTTTTTAGCCATTAATTAACTTACAAACTAGACAGTAATTAAAGAATTCATGACACCAGCAATTATAGAAAAATAACAAGATATTTATTAATAAAATATTAAGTTATTAAATTTCCATATTATGCGACGCATTATTTAAAATTGACTGAAAATAAGTATGAGAATGAGTCAGCGCTGGCTCGTATAAATAAACAAAAAAATATTCAGTATTTTAAATTATTAAAATGATCAGTTTCTTTGTGAAGAAGAAGTTCAATATTTACACATTTACAATAGATCACTGGACACATCTGAGGTCCACCTCGCAATTGGAATGTAAGTATAACATCGACACAATTAACTAGTTCCGACAGTTCACTTTCTTTAGTCTGATTAAACCAGTCTCACTTGGATACCATATCCAACTGAAATGCATCTCAAATACACTAATAAGTTAAGTCTGAATAACTTGGAATACATTTAAGTAGTTATGAATAAATTAAAGGAAATCGAAAATAGTTCTAAGGAATCAAGATAATTTTTGAGTGAAATCCGAAGTCATGCTTTTGTTGCATCGACCTCGTTGTGCATGGATAACTACTTACGAACTAAGGCATTCTTTCCTAGTGCCTGGTAAATGCGGCTCCTACTCTAGCTTTACCCTAGCTGTAATTCGTTAAAGAAATGTACGTTCAAACGGAGAATATTAATCGATCTAGCTATCTATCTAAATTCAACATAATCTTTGGCTGTCTTACACATGTCCTTTTAGGTTCAATGTCCCTTTCTATAGTTATCTTCCAATAACATTCAACTACAATGCAAGCTACTTTTCTCTTATGCAGTTACTATGAAGCGCTATGCCGCGAGGTTTAGAAACATAATCTCATATACGTCGGTGTCGTAATGCATCTGTTTAACTACAGCTATTCAAAGTATCGTAGTATTCTAATGTTCATTATAAATCATCTACACTGACATACGATTACGTCACGAGCATACATCTATAATAGAAAATCCAGTTCGTACCTTGGCTTGTGTAGCTCCAGCGGTGTGGGCACTCATTACGCAAATAAATCATAAAATAAACTTGTAGTGTGGCATGACTTAACTCGCAGGTACACGATGGTCCTGCATCGCGTAAAACCATTTCATATCACTATATATGTATATAACTCGAAACTTTCATCCAATTACCATAATCATATTCTTATTACAACATCCATTTAATATTAACATCGTAGCCTCCATAATAATATATCGCGTTCCCAACTTCACGACTACGTTAAAATACCACACAGTTACTTAATAATATTTACAAGTCAGAGCTTCTCATAACCTACGGACGAGTTCAATGCCCTTTCTATGAACCAAACAATGCGTAATTCCATTTGTTTCTTTCTACACCGCGCACAACCATTCGTGACGTCAACTTTAAGCATTACTTCAATGAAATCTCTATAATCTCCCTGTATGTCATTTCAATCAGCTGTTTTACATTTCTCTTCAAACCTCACGCTTCCTACAAGTATTCTGGTCGATATAGCATAAACTATTGCTATATTACTAAATCGTAACTACGAACTTAATTATCTCACACATCGTTGGTAATCCTCACTTGCATTGCCATATTTATCGGTCTACAATTAGCCCATCGGCACATACCTAAGGTACATGTGTAGGCAAACCAAAAATTATGCAATAAAATATTATGAATGACTTAGCTCGCTCGTGGTTGTCCCTGGTCCAGCTGTTCCGTTCCCAATGGATGTAGTTGGGTCTTCGGTTCGGTCACGGGTCAGACATCTGGCACGTCATCCGCTCCTTCGTTCTGGAAGTACTATCAGGTTTCCCGTTGCCTTCCTCCGTCATGGCTCGGTTGGATGGTTACCCGTCGCATTCCTTGTCATTGTCTGGTCGTATGGTAAGAAGAATTGTTCCCAGCTCGGTCCATCACGTGAATTTAGCACATCATCTGGATCATCTTCTTGTCAGTCTCAAAGTTGAAGATTATATTACAGTATACAGCCATTTATGCTATTCTTCTCTGACGTCTTTAATCCTTAATTTTTATCTATTTTTATTTTTCTCCGTAGCTCTTCGATGTATCTGCAATTTCGTATGTAACGACTTCAGTACGTCTATTTTCGTCTGAACTGCTTATGAATCTAGACGAAAACTTATTCTTTATTCTTATAAATCGTTGAAATATTTCTTTTTTTATGCGCGATTCCTTTGCTTCTACTAAAGAATTATTCCGCTGTCGGTGATTGCGTCCGCTCTCGTTGTCGTGAAAATTCAAGAAGAAGCTTTTTTAATAATAATGTTTTTCCCATTTTTTTGAAAACAATACTGTAGACCGTCCACTGTCCGTTTTACTCGAATACTTGACCATTCCATGACGTATATGGCCCTCTGAGTCATCATAACAGGTGACTATTCCTTGCTTGATATAGATTACATGGCCCATACCTTCGGTCGGCGCCATTTTGTAATCTGTCGTGGACGTGCGAACGGGCACAATGTGGAGACTATTGGGATCAATTCGCAAAAAAGTATTTTTTAAAAATCGACCGGTAAATGCGGTACACATTATTTCTATGCTTCTCGCCATACCCAGGTGAACTTCGTGCTATTTGAAAACCAAAAATAGTACTCGCATCCTTCAATGTTCGCAGTGCAGTAAAGTTATTATTAATTTTACTTTTGTTCTACACTAACACAGCCGGCCCCGTGGTGTGGGAGTAGAGCTTGTCTCTTACCCGCATGCCCCGGGTTCGATTACCGGCCAGGTAAGGTTTTTTACCTGGATTTGAGGGATGGTTCGAGGTTCACTCAGCCTACGTGATTACAACTGAGGAGCTATCTGACGGTGAGATGGCGGCCCCCGTCTAGAAAGCCAAGAATAACGGCCGAGAGTATTCTTCATGCTGACCACACGACACCTCATAATCTGCAGGCCACCGGGCTGACCAGCTGTCGGTAAGCCATGGGGTTTAGTTTTGTTCTACGGTATCACCCAGGTGAACTTCGTGCTATGTAAAAGCAAGAATAGTACTCGCATCCTTCAATATTCGCAGTGTAGTAGCGTTAGTATGAATTTTACTTTTGTTCTACATTAACAGATTAGTCTAGTATAAAATTTATTCTCGATTACAGGGGTTCTACCATATTATTTGTGTGAAAGGAACCGTACAAGGAACTTTTAGTGAAGTGATTTATGTGCCTATGTTACTTTTTTGCTGATTTGAGACATGAACAAATATGTTGTTGTGAACCCCCTAAAATTTTTATCACGAGCCGCCACTGTCTCCAGTTACCCTCTAGTCGGTATCCCTTCCCCGTTGTGATGAAGTTGTATGTAAGTTGGCGTGTGCCTATTCGAGAGTGGGTAGCTTGTTAGGATTAGTTGTTGGGAAGACTGAAAATTATCGAAAGGCATGCAGCGTGATTTGTTCTAGACCTTTTTCGACAAGAGGGTAGTGTTAGAACAATTTTCGCAAATTTTGGATTTGGAAGAATTTTGGTTGTATCATATATTAATAAGAAGCACTGAAATGAGTATTAAGTTTGTTGTGTTCATTTACATTTTGCTGTATTCTGTTAGATTGTTGGCTATTTTTGCACTTTAGCAGGTGGTAGCGGTCGCACTCTTCCTTACACAGTGTACAAATTCAGTCATCTGTTGTGTTGTGGAATTTTGTCTTTGCGCATATATTGTGGTGGAAGCCAATTATCGCATAGTTTGTTATAACATGACTTTTTTCTTGAAGTTGTTTCGTCCAGTGACGATCGATCATGGCGTCATTGCCATAGAATTCGGGGTCTATTTCCACGCATTTCTTAAGAAGTTTTTCTGAAATTCTTCAACGAAGTAGGTTTCCCGTTCCAGTACATAAACAAGACTGGAGGGTGCCACTTTACCTACTCCTAGAGGCTTCTTGAAGTTTCTTGCTTTGACTCTATTCTCTCGAAGTCATCGAATGTCAGGTTGTGCCATATTATTTCGGTTGCGTATGTGACAATTGGTGTTATTGCGGTCTTGAATAAAGTCATCGCTGTGTTAAGGGATAGCATAGATAAATTCGTGATATTGTGAATGGCTCTGATCGCTGCTGTCGTTCTGTCTATAACGTGGTTATTGAAGGATGTTATGCTCGTTTGGAACGGAATGCCCACGTTTTTGAGTTTCTTGACTCTTTATAGTGTTTTATTTTTTAATGATATAGCGTCGTCCTTAGCCGTCTTGCCGTCTTTTCTGTTCACCATCTGTACTGCCTTTTCCTGGTTACTTTAAATTTGTTATCTGAAGCCCAAGCTTCTAACTTCATCATTGTCGTCTGTAGTTCTGCCATTGAGCTCGATCCCATTGCCATATCATTAGCGTTCATTATTAGAGTAGTTTCAGGAGAGTCCGTCATTTTTCGTGTTTTATCTGCCGTCGCTGCGTTAAATAGTTGCGAAATTAGGGGTTTCCTTGAGGTACCCCATTTGTTTGCATTGCTTTCGCGGATAGGATGCACCAACTTCAATTTTGATTAGGTTGTAGTCTAGTATGGTTATGTGTTTTTGGCTAAGTTGGTCGGCGGGGATTCACGTGGGCTCTGTCCGTGGAGAGATGGTGTGGGAAGATAGTATTAGCAGTCGGATGAACATGAATTGATATACTAGGAAAGACCATAATATGAAGTATAATTTGGAATTAATGAATCTGATTGGGACAAATTTTAATTTGTTGGTAGAGGAATTGGTGTTTGGAAAATATTCAAACATTATCAAAGCTTTTGACATCATGTAAGGAAAATTCACAGGAAACAAATGTTAGGGAATCTGCCAAATGGAGGTGTGGGTTAATGATGTTTAATTGATCTCTGGTGTCTTGTGCGAATTTTCCTCTATTATTGTTTTAAAGCAGAAATCTTTTGTCGCAGTATATCGTTTAGCCAACGATATATCGCGGAACTATAATCCTTTTCTGAACATGGTTCAGGTGTTTGTGTTGAACATCTTCGTATTCTTTGAACTTATTTCCGGTATATTTCGTCAGCAGGAAGCTTGCCTGCTACTAGCGAGTATTTATTTTAGGGCAATGCAATGGTTCGGTAAAAATGATCCTATTGCTGCAGTATATTGTATTTTAACTGTCTTTGTGGTATGGCTGCAACAATTAATTTTAATTCGATGAATGGAACAGTGTCTTCGGTAAGTTGCTTTCTTAAAAGAAAAATAGTATTATCTGTTAGTGAAGTCTTTTGAGACGGTACGTAAGGTAATGGGTGGCGGAAGCGATGAAGTTTTGTGTGGTTATGTCCCTTTTTATTATCGAAGTCGCTTGTTTTCTTGATGTATTTTGCATTTGTTATTGCGTTATTTTATTATTTGTGGAGTGGGGAGTGGAATGATTATTATTGCAGTTTTGCACACATTAATTGGCGCCAATGACCGCCATTTTGTGCCTCTCCGCCTGGGAGGATTGCTTAGTATTGATTTTTATCTACCCCTGTTAATGTACATCACCCACGAATATCTGGACATTAATACTAGTGGCATAACTCTTCAAAATTAAAACATCCTTCATTGTTCATATTCTACAGTCCTAATTTGGTTTTATTCAATTCGTGTGCACAGAGTCTTGGAAGGACGCACTCAGTTATGTTTTCGCTTTTAACCCTTTATAGGTCAGTGGCTGAATATTTAGCCACCTGAATTTTCCCTGAATGATCAAATTTTATTTTTTATTAAAAAAACATTATTTGTAGCAGGGGTATCTCTTGGTTGGATGTCATTTGATTTGATATTGTTTTTTCATAAAACCCCTTCAAACGAAATTCAGAACGTGATGGCTTAATATTTAGCCACTGTTCATTACTGCTGACAATAGGCTGGTGGGTAAATATGTGTACTGTTAGCTATTAGCTTCCCATGGATTATTGTAATGGTTAAAAATCATTAAACTTACATGAAATTTTGCATATCGGGATATAACATGGCAGTCGCTCCAGAAATACTGAATAAATAGCAACAAACTGAGAATATACACTTGTGATACTGCTAGGTAAGCGAAGACTTAAGTGTCTAAATATTTGGCCACTTTCATCCCAAATGGCAGCACAGTGCAGGAACTGACACACACAGCAAAAAGTGGCCAAATCTTAAGCCACTGAACATTTGCAGACACCACCAAATTCAATAAGACTCAATATCCATGGCTTCTGTGGAGCATATTCAACTTTGTTGAAGTGTAGACATTTAGCCACTGTTTATGTACGCAAGCTAAACCTAAAATGATATGGGCATAGAGGGTTTATTGAGGTTATTGTATGTGTTATTCCTGTCTGCTGGCAGAGGCCGGTTCCTGTTGTTTCTCACCTGTGGAAGACTTCTTCCACATGTAGATACCGCACCTCTGAGCTTCCTTGTTTCCTTTTTCTTTTTTTGTTGTCACCAGGCGAGTTGATCGTGCGATTAGGGGTGCACGGCCGTGAGCTTGAATCCGGGAGATAGTGGGTTTGAATCCCCTGTTGGCAGCCCTGAAGATGGTTTTCCATGGTTTCCGATTTTTGCACCAGGCAAATGCTGGGGCTGTACCTTAAGGCCACGGCCGGTTCCAACTCCTAGCCTTTTCCTATCCCCTCTTCGCCATAGACCTATCTGTGTCGGTGCGATGTAAAGCCACTAGCAAAAAAAAAAAATTCCTTTTTGTAGGTCCGTATTTAATCGTAATGTATCTAGACACAATCTTGAATGTGTATCTATGGCATTAATAACTGTACACATTTTGAAGTTCTATGTAAGGAATGATTCAAGACTTTGGGGCCGTGGTAACCTTGGAGACGGATAGCTGTCTTATGACCAAAGTGGTTGCAGTTGAATCTAATGCATGTGAGACTTGTAAAATATGTTTCATCCCTTCAGTTCCGATTCCATGTAAAATTGTTTGTCCTGTGTATGACCGCAATATGAATGAAACATGTAGCCCATGGCCATATAGGCTGGAAACATAGGAATAAAAAATTGAGAACTTTCTGCTATTCTTGTGTGGTGTAGAATCTTGTTTGGTAATAGTCTCTGTTCACAATACATTACATAGTGCCTTACACACACAGTCCCACATGCTTGCAAACACATACTGATCCAGGTTGATGATATCTTGAATTACTGGTGATCGGATGGTGAAATCTGGCTGGCGCTTCCGCAAGCGGGCCGGCATTAGTAAAGATTGAAAGGGAACGTTTTACAATACCCGGAGTACCAGAGAGGAGAGATCCTTCCTCTATGCTTGCTATAAATCCACCATCCCGCCCCAAAAAGTATTCTTTCTTATATAGGAAAATTGAAAGCAAGACGGCATGAAAGAAGAAATTGCCACTAGTATCTTTACTCCGATTGGCCGGCTCCGATCAGCGGTGAAGAAGTCTATGTAACTTTTTTCCTGCTAGAGGTCGTATGATCAGTGGCCACAGGGTTAGCACATTCGGTGAAAATAAGAAAAGCACGCATTTTAATTTAGTACCTGTAACCTTTGTAAATCCAGGCCAAGCTCTGTCATGAGAACAGTGGCACCCGGGTCACACTCCCTTCGCGAGGCTCTTAACCCTAGAACCGGCAAGCGGTTCACCTTCAAGCGGCAAGCATTTAGGCGAGTTTTGCAAGCAACTTTTAAAAAATACATAAAAATGTTATTTTTCAATTTATGTTTATGTACAACATGTCATTTTATTCAGAAAAGGACGAAGAATACTGTAGTATGAAATTAAACTTACCAATTTAGTATCGTGAAGCAGTATGGGCGAAGTATCGAACACACGCCAAGTATTCCAAAATAATCCAAAAGTTCTGGGCAACGTGTACGTAAAAAGTAATATGACGTTTTTACTGTATACAAAATTTTCAAAATTTTATGCTGATTAAAAATATGTAGAAAGGTTTCACTACATTGAAGTATTGTAAAGTAAAATAGAACTGAAATAACACAAGCACATCGCACCAAAACATGAGTCTACTTAGTCAGATTCATCCTCGCTACCTTCGGGGTGGCTCCTCTTTCTTCCTGCTTTCACATTCCGCCAAAAATGTTCTAATTTATGTCAGTACTGTTTATGGACACCACAATTACATCCTGGGCACCAGAAGTGGGTGCGTGACTTTTTCCTGCAGTCGAGCAGACAGGGCACAACCGCAGTTTCTTCCCTGGGAGGCGTACCACCTGATGTCCCATTTCTCCTGAAGGTCCAGGTGGAATGTTTTGAAGAGTTTCTTCATCTAAAAGACCTTCGTCAATACTAACCATAAATAATTTATGGAATTATTCCTCATGTTCAAGGGGTTTGTCGGTGTTCAAACTATAGAGTATGTAGGCATCAAAAATGATAATTACCAACAGGTTATAGAACATTTCTTACCAGTCGAAAAGTTTTAGTGACATGACTTTAGAAAAATATGGAAATGTTTGAGATTTTGAAGTGGACCACTATTTTTCAATATTGTTGTTATGGTTCAGACCCATATTTATAACTAGAGAAATGATATTTCATTTTTGATACTTTAACTTCAACCCACCTTTGCAGACGAGAATACGGACCCATATTTCCGGAATTCGTTTTAATTCGAATAATTTCTTGTGCTTATTTATTAGTTTTAGTTACTAAAAGATTCTAGATACCATTAGAGAAACAAATAAAAATATGTTAGAGGAGGATTGTTTCTCAGAGGGCAATTTCGTACACCTGCGTTTCGAACCTTGAACTTCTCTTCCACATTTATTTCAGTCTGGAGGATAAACTCTTTTCCACTTCGGTTTTGTTTGGTCAACTGCATTACCTTCATTATTATCATCAGTGGCATGTTCATTGTGTTCCACATCATCGTCAATATCATTGTCGGAACCACTCAGCCTAGCCTCATATAACTCGCCACTACCTGACGAATTATTGTCAAAATCATCGCCAATTCCTTTTAAAAATACCTCACTATCACCTTCGCCGTCCAGATCAAACAAACATTTACGAATTTCACTACTTCCTGACAATTCACTAATTTTGCGCCACGAGAGGAAATGCACATCGGACAACCACAGCAAGCACAACAGAATGACCATCTGCAAATCGTTCTCGTTTTTCCCCGTGTATACCGCACACACTGTCACACTAAATTACTTCAGAATTGAGCTGTATTATAGAGTAGAGTTTCCTCTTCAACATGATGCAAGATATGTCATAAAGATATTGAATGTCAAGGCGCTATCTCGAAATTAGTCAGCGCTGGCGTGATGCATCTCGATAGCGACTCTGCCGGTTGAGTAACAGGGAAATGAGTCGCGATCGCGACGACTGCCGGTTCCAGGGTTGACTATCGCTGCGGTGCATACTGCCCGCACAGCAGGAAAAAAGTTAATTCAGTGGTTGCAACCTATTGTCAAATTTTCTCAACAGTTGGTGACAGCATCACCTGCCGCCAAGCCTCCGTGTGTACAGTGAGCGGAGTGTGAGGCGTGCCATGCCCAGCCCGCTTGTGGAAGTTATACTGAAATCTGTGTATGGTTACGTGAACGATGTTGATCCACGAAATATCACTGTAATATTTGTCACAAACGAAAGGTAATCATTGATTTACTCAAATAAAGTCTCAAATCCCAGGTTGATTTAGAAATACCGTCGTTACTAGCAAGAAATATGTATACGTATTTACTGGCTGTATATAGGAGTCCATGGTGTTGCATTCCGTTGCTCGTGCCGTCGTTTGTTTGTTTTTCCTTGAGGTCCAGGGCTGGCACCAACGAGCCCTCTTTCTAGCGAATGGGAGTGCGGGTATTTTGTTGAAAAATAGCATGATCCCTGGACCAATAAATTGTTTAATGAATCAGTTAATGCACATGAAGTGACAGCCCATCAAATTACATGGAATGCGAAAAATCAATAAAACGATGCCAAAGAACTTCAGTGAGCAAAGACATCAGGCGACAGTGTTGGACAAACAAAACACTTACGGAAGCGCTGCGACGTAGCAGAAAGTTGTTGTAAGGCAGTAAAGTATGTATTCTCTAAAATAAAATATTTTGTATTTTTTAATCAACCTGGGATTTGAGACTTTATTTGCGTAAAAGCAATTACTATCTTCCATTTGTGACAAATATTACAGTGATATTTCGTGGATCAACATCATTCACGTAACCCTGTGTATCACAGATGTGATCGTCATATGAATGAGCTCATAATTTGCATGCATCCTGTTCGGGATTATCATAGCATCAGTGGTATTAGCTCTTGCAAGATAGTCCTGTATCTGGTTCTTACTGGCAGAAGCATTGTGAATCGTAGTTCTTCTACTTAATACTGGGTTACGTTGCGCATTCCTATCTACGAAATTTCACTGTAAAATTTGTCACAAATGGAATATAATAATAGCATTTACACAGTTAAAGTCTAAAATCTGCGGTAAATTAAGAAATGTTTTATTTTCTTAGAATATTATGTAAACCTACTTTACTTTTGGTGCTACGCTCACAGTAACACATGTATGTCTTTTGTTTGTCTTACACTTTGAAAAGTTTCGTGTGTGATGTCTGTGTTCACTGAAGTTCTTTGCTTTCGGTTCATTGCTTCAGTTGTCAGTGTCATAATTTCCTGTGAATTGTATCGCGATATGCAAGATTTAATAGGCAACAAAAGGCTATGGCCAATGTACATAAGAAGTATTCTGTGGACTAGTAATTGATTGGTCCAGGGATCATGCTATTTTCGTTCGAATAAAAATACCAATATTTATTGGTCCAGGGATCATGCTATTTTTCTTTCAACAAAAATGATTTTTGTGGTACTTACAATATTTCTCTGTAATGTGTAGCACCAAGTTGTTGAATGCGTCCTTAGTTGTTTTTCCGTAGAGTTCCATCCACATCACTATAACATGATCATTTCCCTCATTGAAGAACGAAATAAGATTGTGAATGCTGCTGACCTCCATTTTGCTGTTTTATCTGGCCGCTCTAGTCATATGGACAAAGATAATGAGATTCCACAGACATAGCAGTCCCATTCCTCGGTGCTAGCCCTGGACCTCAAGAAATTAACAAAAGACTGCACCAGCAGCGGAATACAACGTAAAGGAGTCCTGTCTACAGGCCTTGAGTATGTTTTCATATTTCTCTAATAACGAAGATATTTCTTAATTTACTGCAGATTTTTCAATTAATTTAAGTAAAAGCAATTATGTTACATTTGTAACAAATTTTACAGTGACATTTTGTGGATAGGAATGCGCGACGTTAACCTAATACTGTTCTCTGGCTGATACGTACACTGAATGGGATAGCGTGACTGCCACATGAACTTGAGACATGTTTCTCTAACTTCCAGGGCTCTTTTAAGGGAGTTTTTTTAATGTTCCTAATGATTTGCAGGCCATACATCACGACAGGTAGGTCCTATGTTTAATGTTGTTCATTGGTTTTATTGCTTTACCGACCCTGTGATTAATGTGCATGCTGTATATAATTAACATATAAATACTGCGGAACTGTTTATTTAAATGATACATTTTCATTATTGTAATCATAATTGAATAAATTATATCGGAGTTTAAAGGTTTAGCGTGACAATCGCGTAGTGTCGTGCACGAGTGGTGTCTGGAGTATACCATTATAGTTGGCCCGTTGTTGGACATAATTTTACTCATTCGGAACAAATATTCCAGGTTCCCTGTGGGAATCAACATCTATATCAACGGTGTCTGGATTAGCGTGGAATCATATGTGAGCACTCTATTCCACGTCACAAATCCGTATGGCAACCCGCAGCAACGAAGTGGTAAGCTCCGGTGTTATGTAGTTGTGAACGAGCAGTAGAACACAAGTTCAAAATACTCTTATGTCAATTTTGCTGTTGAATGTTTACCTGTCTGATATTACTGTTAATGCCTTGAGTGGTAAAATAGAAATTTTATCATATTCATAGTTTAAAAAATGTATGTAACTTTTTTAAGGTTACAACAATCAGTGTTGAATAGGTGAAACCCTTTAGCTTTTATTTTACACTATATTGCTCTCCAATACGGATTAATATGAAATTTATTACCTATGACATTCATAGTTTACGTAGTATTCTCCACCCGCTGCTTATTCCTGTCACCCGGCTGATGAAAAATTTTGAGGGGAATTCTGTGTTAATTTCGTTACTTAGGAAGCTATTATCATATCGTCGCCGTAGATTTACAGTTTAAAGACAGTTACGTCTGCTGTAGCTATTATGAATAATACTGGGTTTACATATGACCACAGTATCAGCTCTCGCCTAAAACTACAAGCATGCTTGCGTTCATAGCCTTTCTTGAATGTTCCGTATTTAGTATATCCCATTCAGCCGAGCGTCTAGTTAATGCGGTTTGGGTCATGTAGCTATTAGCTTGCATCCGGTAGATTATGGGTTCAAGCCTCTCTGTTGGCAGTCCTAAAGATGGTTTTCCCATTGTTTCACATTTTTACACAAGGCAAATGCAGGGGCTGTATCTCAAGGCCATTGTCGTTTCCTTCTCACTCCTAGACCTTTCCCATCGCATTGTTGCCATTAAGGTCTGTCTGTGTTAGTGTAATGTAAAACAATTTCTAAAAAAGAAAATTTTTAAATTCCGGTGACCGTACTTTTAGATGGTACAGTAGGTACTGGTTTCCTCATAAGCAAGAGTTTTCATTAGAGAAGTTTTGTGATTCTGTAGTTATAACTTCCTTTATTAAATTTATTAGTCGTATACAGGTACGAAGTACTCCATTTTGCACTGATTGTATTACATTAAAAAAAATGGTAAAGGAAAACAAACAATGGTGCAGCTCCTGTAAGGGCTGACCAGCATAGGAGCGCTGTTTAATGTTCATTTGTTATTCAGGATGTAAGTCAGTTCAATTAGTTTGTGGTACCAACTTTAATTAGTTTCTAGTGTGACGTACCAACTAAACTTTGTTCCTAATACTTCGTAACACCAGGTACCAACTTGGGGGATGAAGGGGAGGGCACTGATTGCAGGCATTGTTTAATTATTCTTTTCATTCCTATGGTAATCATCAAGTTACTGTTCAAAATGGATGTCTCTGTTAGTGCAAGTTATACCACAATCTCTTTCTGGCAGCTCGTGATCTCCTTTAATTACGATCAATGTTCCTTTTTTCTACATCCTCCTTTATGTGTGTGTGAGAAATAATTTTTCAGTATTTCTTTTCCCTGTACCAGTGTGTACCGCTACCTCTGAACCATTTAAACACGTCATTATTCAAAGCGATTGGTCTCTGAACAAGCAAACGTTAGAAGCCGCAAAGCGGCTTTAGGCCTCTTTCTTATTAATATTAAATCATAAATGCTGTAATCTAAGCTTTACAGTGTTCAGATACGTAATTACTGCATGGATAGTGCCAAAGCGATTGGTCTGGGTACGTTAGGTCCGGCTAGTGACAAAACCATCTAACCTCTATTGACAAAGCTTTGTCAACAAGCTTAGAAGCCGTAAAACGGCTTTAGGCTTCTATTTCTTATTAATATTCAATCATAAGTCACGCAGCTTTAGGCCTCGATTTCCTAATATTAAAGCATAAGTGGTGCAATCTATTCTTTCCAGTGTTCAGAATCTGTACTATTTCAACATGTTCTTATTTCTCTTTGGTGTTCATATATAATCATGGCTGGCGGTGGCACGAATGGACTCTGCCATTGCCTGAAGATTTGCCCTATGAAACGTCACTCCCATAATTTTCTTGTTTATTTCATATGCTTATTCTTTCACATTGCCTCATTCTCTTAGGTCTTTTTATTCCGCGAAGGTTGGTTATAACTTCTCGCTGTCTTGAATTTTGGGAACGGCGTTTCATTGGAGTAATCTTCAACCAATGGCAGAGTCCATTCGCCTACCGTCAGCCATGATTACTATGTTATTTATCCTGGCGAGCCTTCTCGGGAGTTACACCGATAGGCCTATAGCAGTGGAGGGCACTAATAATATAACAAATTTAAATAAGTATAATAAAATAAGTCGGTATAAATAACAGCATAAAGTATCAACAGTAAATTAATAACAATGTAACAAGAATGGCAACGATACCTGGCAGGGGATCGGTTACAGAGTTAGCAAGAATAAAGGTTATGGCTAGGAAGGTCGGAAGAAAATGGAAACCTGGAGAAGACTTTGAAGGAATCTTTTAATTTTGTTTGAAAGGGTGTGAATATGTCTGTATCGGGCAGTGGGTTACCAAGAATAGGGAGAGGGTGATGGATGGAGAGTTGTTGTAAGATTAGGCGTGGGCGGCACACATGAGTATGCTGGTTGCGTGTTGGGCAGGCTGGAACATACTTAGGGAAGTACTTTGGAAGAGTATTGCACTTGGTATAGCCGTTGATTATTTCATGTAAACAAATTTGGAGAACTGTAAACTACTTCTCAGGTCATGTATACCCAGGTAGTTCAACTTGTTGGGATTTAGTTGTGTTCTTAAAAGCTGGATTGCAAGTCTTAACAATGAAAGTGAAAAGTACTATTTAGTTGAAATATGTTTGTAACGGGAGACGAGGACCAAATAGGGATACAAAAGTCAATACTGGGGAGGACATAGAGACGAAGTATAATTTTAAAGTGTTAACATCATTAATTTCAGTGAATCTGTAAAGAATGCTTAGGCTATGCATAGCTTGGGATTTTATTGATTATATGAGCAGAGGAGGTCAGTTTGCAGTCAGTTATAACGCAGGTCTCTTACCTGAGAAGCCGATTGCAATGTATTTCCCTGGTTTGTATAGGCAGTGTTCATTCCTTGCTTTAGCAGTGAAAAAGATAGTTTTACACTTCTTAACATTGGGAGAAAGATCACATTTTTTAAACCAGTCACTACACGAATTGAGAACTCTTCAGTTCATGACAATCAGGCGTAGACACTTGCCGTAAGATTTTCAGGTACAAGAGGAGGAAACAGTGACTGTTTCGGCCTCTTACTGCTAGAAAACATGTTTTGGGATTTTGCCATACATTTTGTGTATGTTTTAATGTGGCTGATGATGACCCCGAGTAGGGTTGAAACTAGTCCCATGTAATGTAAATACTGTAAATACAACTTAGTATTGAATAGGTGGAAAACTGTACTGTGCATTATTTATATGTCAAAGAATGTAATATATATAGAGAACAAACAGTAGGGGTCCAAGGATACTATGCTGAAATACATCTGATAACACAGATAACCATGATGAGGCAGATTCAGGGAGTACCATTATTGTTTGAAAAGTTCATTTTCCGTATTGATAGATTCAACGTATAGACAAGAAATGTGTTTTTCCACCAATCACTACACGATTTATTGTAAATAGATTACACTAGTACCGGTTTCGGCCCTTAACGGCATATGTCTAATGGCTGCAAACTAATTATGTACTAGCTGTTGATGGCCGTTAAGGGCCGAAACCGGTACTAGTGTAATATATTTACAATAAATCGTGTATTGATTGGTGGATAAACACATTTCTTGTCTATACATCAGGGAGTACCAGTCTTAGTTTCTGCTGAACAGGAAACTACACTAGTGTCCAAAAGTTAAGTATAAGTTACGAGTAAGCAGGGCAACAGGATATAGACCGCAAATCGCACGACATATGCACCTACGAACCTTGCGGGTTTGCTCTGTATAGGAAAGGAGTGTTCCCTGCTTTGACTAGCGGCGTAACCGCAAGGTAAACATAGCCAGTACCTGTGCCCCATTTTCCCTCAGTGGTGTGTGCCCTGTTTTAGTGTGCGGAGTGTGGCCTCGTGGTGATCTTGAAAACATAATGGCACAAGGACGCCATTTGGACCCCGTTTTGCAGGGTAGAATACCTTAGGCGCCTGGAAGCAGGCCAGACACAGACCGAAGTCGCCGTATCCTTGAATGTGCTACAAATGTCATTACCAGGCTTTGGAGATGATTTTGAGACACAGGAGATATTAGTCGTAGACTAGTACCAGGTCAACCAAGGGTAACCGCCCCACAGCAGGACCGATATCTGGCCTTAAATGCCTGACAAAATCGGAGTGAAACTGCAAGACAATTGTCGACGAAGCTTGCAGCTGTCTCGGGTTGCCGTTTCCTGGCAAACTGTGTACCAGCGGCTCAAAACAGCAGAGCCGTTTGCCTCGCGTCCAGCGGTGTGCGCCTTGCTCACTTCGGCACTGAGACAGGCGTGTTTACTGTAGAGCCATGAACATCGAAACTGGACCATGAATGAATGGAGGCATGTGCTCTTCACAGATGAATCCCGCTTCAGTTTGCAGAACGATTCCCGTCGCACATTAATCTGGAGAGAACCGGGTAGCCGATACAACCACAGGAACATTGTGGAACGGGACGAGTGTGGTGGTGGGGTCAAGGGTGGTCCGAGGAACGCTGTTAATGCTCCGAGATACAGGGATGAGGTACTAAGACCACATGTTTGACTCTTCAGAGGTGCTGTTGGTCCAGACTTCCTCTTAATGGACGTTAATGCCGGACCGCACAGTGCTGCTCTGGTGGATGAATATCTGGCCAGGGAAGACATTCATCTGAAATATTTGTTCTGAATGAGTAAATTTATAATACTAATATAAATGGTCCTTTATTGGACATTATAAATTTTCCAGCTAACTCATTCCTGGCTGCCAGTGTTTTGCACCCGTGTCTAGGGTGGGCTCATCAGTTGGAATCTAGCACACCTACCAGGATGCACGGCTAGTGCATACCGTGGAGGCCATGAGTTAGCTGGAAAATTTATAATGTCCAATAACGGACCATTTATATTGGTATTATGGAAGACATTGCCAAGTTTTGTTAGTTGTTGTCAAAGGTGAACCTTAGCTATCAGAACCTCTCTGACGCTGTTTCTTTGGACAAGTTGTGTGACTTATGGTGTGTGAGTCAGCTTCAGTTTGTTCGGCAATCTGACATTCCTATCAGACGGAATGGCCTCGTTTAGTGATTATGCTTAAATTTTGGACACTAGTGTAGTATTCAATAACAAAACGGAGCCATGGATATTAAATCTTCATACGTGCCAACTTTCCTGATTTTTCATTGTTTCGCTTGATCACTGGAACTGATCTCCCGATTTTGAGAACAGTTTTGGGAATTTTCATGTTATTTTAAACTTTATTTATAGAGATTTGAGCATTTCCACCCAAGCAGTACAATTTTTAATCACTTAGTGATTAATTATACTGGGACATTTTTTATCTATTCAGTGGATTGCCACTTGCCCGGTCACCTGTGCTGCGAGCCTTTCTCTGCCATTAACAATTGCTAAACTGAACCTTATGCTGATAAAGCTCTCTGCAAGACTGAAAAGGAAGGGAACTTGTGGTGCTGAGACATGCGTTACGGTAAAGGGCTTGCCGGGAGAAAGGCTCGCAAAGTGGGCGAGAGACAATTAAAGCGTCTTTATTGTGGCGAAGTTAGGGCTCCCGGCCCTTTCTTACACTTAACCACTTCATGTATATACAATGTAATTTTTACATAAAATTGAAACATATGAAATTTTTACAACCTAAAGAATAACTAAAACAACTAAAGTATCACTAACTAAACTAAGGTGAGTAAAGTATAACTAAATTATATACAGGAACACATTGCAATAAACAACCATATTCACTCTCATTCATGCATCCCATTCACACTCAAGAAAGACTGGAAGTGTTTAAAAGATGACGCTGGCAAAGGATTTTAAATTTTGTCTTAGATTTAGCTTCTCTGATGTCATTGGGGAGTTCATTCCACCTGCTCGTGGCAGTGATCGTGAACGATCTGTTGTAGGTTGCGGTTCGATGCACAGGAATTTCTAGCGTACAGCCTGACCGGGTATTGAACAGGTGTAGGGAACTAAGGTAGCGAAATCTGGTGGATAGGTAAGGAGGAGTGTTTTCAGAAAGCACTTGATACACCAAAGTAGTTGCATGGAGTCTACGTCTGCCATTCAGTCGTAACCACAATAATTGTGTATAGAATGGGGATACATGGGCGTATGTCCTGAATAGATTAAAAAATGTCCCTTTTAACCCCTCAGCGTGCTAAATTTAAATGCCCAGTAGTCTCTGTGCTGTGGGAGGACTTCTGAGCGTGGTGTTAAACTTTCCCCGATTTGTGCAAAGCAACACAACTTGGTACTATTTTATGGATTTCAATAAAACTTCGATGTGTATGTTTAGAAAACTCAATTCTTTCGGATAATACAATGGTACCTTACTTTAATAGCTTGTTGGTGTGGAATGTCTTGAAGCATCCCTCAGTACAGAGACCCGCTTCGAAGTCTGTACACCGAAACGTCTCTCTTAATTTTTTTTTTTAGCACACTACATAATCTGATACATTTTGAAGAGTTTGGAGGGTCCCTGATATCTGTCAAGTGTCGCATTGTTGTTGAAGTTCATACAATCACTAATTGATTCAGATACATCCATTGAAATGACTGACCGAAAAGTTGGTGTTGACAGAATAGAGCTTTTAGAAAAATAGCTTCGCAGCTTAGGTTTTTGTATTATAGCCATTAGCATATAAAGAGCAGTCACAATGTGTATGTTGTCCTTTGTGTCTGGTTTCCAAAACCACATTCTGGAACGCAGTGGTGATAAGCTCCTAGATCGGATTTGTTTCACGAACTATTAGTTCCAATAACTAGTCCATAAAGAATGTCTTAAAAATGGTCACATCATCACATTCCCCAAATGATTCAATCTGAGGTCCTGGGTTCCCTATAAACTGTTTTATGGGAGATAGTAGGTTCGAATCCCACTGTCGGCAGCCCTGAAAATGGTTTTCCGTAGTTTCCCATTTTCACACCAGGCAAATGCTGGGGCTGTACCTTAATTAAGGCCACGGCCGCTTCCTTCCTACTCCTGGCCCTTTCCTGTCCCATCGTCGCCATAAGACCTATCTGTGTCGGTGCGACGTAAAGCAACTAGCAAAAAAAAAAAAAATACTGTTTTATTTGACCCACATAATTAGACATGTTTTCTCACCGAAATGTATTAGCCATGACATGCAGATTGCCATTTTGCGCACTATCAATCGTATCTTATTCCGAACCAAGGATTTCGCGTACAGCGTTGTCAACAGCATCACTCAAATCATCTGAATCTAACAAACTTTCATCAGAACCACTCATCTGTTCTAAAACATATTCTGTTTCCAAGCTTGATAACCCGCACTTGTTTATAAAGGCCATCTCCATTCAAGACCGACGGAATGCAAGACAGCGTGTGATAAGGGAAAAGGACAGGGAAAAAAACTTCTCAAGAGAGCCCTGAATAGATAAAATTTGATTCTGTGACAGCCAGGTTCTTCCTGAGAGGAAATTAAGGTATAATGCAAGAAGTGTACATGGTAGTTGCCAGATAGCAGGCAAAAACAGTGCTCCCCCCTGGAAGCAGAGGTGAACATTCCTTGAAATATCACTCGAATTTCATTAAGAAAAACACTCAAAATAGGGATCAAGGTAGATTCGAAAGTTCAACCCTTCCGTTTTAAGCAGGAACGAGTTAAAACACAAACAGCTTTGATCGTAACCGCTAGGTTGCAGTAGAGTACACGCGTGTACTGTGCGAGCAGTGCTCGTCACTCCACCGCGCGTAATGCTCACCGCATGACAAGCAGTGCTTGGCACTCCACACTGGCAGGTTAAAAAAATATGCAGTACGTTTCATTTCCTAGGAGACATCTTCATTAGCTTCATACGGTTAAATTAAACATGAGACATTGGCAACGATCTAGTATAGTTAAAACTTTTTAAGTCCTAGAATCGCACTGAGTACATTTTAAAAGATGCTTAGAAAAAATCAGTCATAAAATAGTCTTAAAAATAATAGAAAAGACATCCACTTGTGGGGATTACTACACTTACTGATTTGCCAGCTACAGTAAAAACAACATTAAATAGAACTATATTTTTATTCTTCCTGGGACTTTACATTATTTTTCCTACAATCTGTCCATAGATAACATTACATAGATAGACACTTGTATTAGTTTACCATCTTCATCCTGTCAGCCATCTTGTTATGCTGCCATGAAATCGCAAGGGAGACTGGTACTGTACATTCTTGCACCGGCGTCGCCTAGTATGCTGCCCTCTAGGTTCCTGTGGCAGAGGGATGACGTGGTTTCGCCACACCAGCCCCCATGGAGTCGAGGTAGTCACGGCTGAAAGTAGTCCGGGAACCTAACTCTTTGGCCAGAGCGAGTTGTGGGTACCAAGTCGCGGGATGGTGGAGCACTTTTAAGTAGTGTCCAGACTTGCAACAGAACCTCGTAACGTGACTGCGTCACGCTCCTGTCTGGACGGTACTGCGTAACTTAGTCGCGTAACCATAGCCCATAACATGAAGGATACGGAACAAGGTTCGCTGCGTTCCACTGCTTGTCGGTTTTTCCATGTGACAACAAAGAACTGCGCGCACGGAAGTTACAGCAAGCTTGGAGATACACAGAACCTCAACGCGCAACACGCATTTGCCTCAGTCTGCTTGATCAGTAAACATGGAGTGGACCGAGCAGAACACACAGAATTTTATTGAAATGTACAGAGGTAAGGAATTTCTATGGGCAGCTGGTCATCCCAGGCATGTCAACAAAATTTTAAGGAATGCTTGAGAGGAGCTGGCGACTGTACTTATCACAACGGCCGAGGAAAGCTGGAAGAAAATGACTCCTTTGCTTTCTTCACTCTGGAGCGACAAAGGAAAGATGAAGAGCAGGGTCAGGTGTGTATAGATAAAACTATATAATATTTACACATAAAATATCTTATCAGACTGTAGGTGACATTCTGGTTAAATTTTTATAATGCCCATTAGCTGTTTGAAACAGTCACTGGGCTGAGTGACTCAGATGGTTCAGGTGCTGGCCTTCTTGGCAGGCTCGATCCTGGCTCAGTCCAGTGGTACTTGAAGATGCTCAGATAAGTCAGCCTCGTGTGGTAGATTACTGGCACGTAAACAAACTCCTGCGGGACTAAATTCCAGCATCTCGGCGTCTCCGAAAACCATAAAAGTAGTTAGTGGGACGTAAAGCAAATATTATTATTATAAAATTCATGTCGGCCAGCAAATGTGTACCACCATGTGTAGTTCTACTTGTATATAGCTGAATTAAGCACTCTGTGTTTCTTTCTCGGTTTGTTTCACAACGTAAATATAGTAAATATATGCTGCTGCTGCTGCTGCTGCAGCTATCTCAGTGTTTGAAAGTTGCACTAGCTCAACTGCTGGAATGCTAGTAGGTTACACTACATGTTTGCCATCCAGGGCTCCTAAACAATGAGGCAAGTTCCACATGCGTTCATAGTTTTGTGCCACAGCCTGCCATCCTTGTTCTGTTTTAGGAATCTGTGAATAATAATAATAATAATAGTGGAAGTAGTAATGCATATGTTAAATACGTATGTGTATCCTATACACGATATTTCTTATATAGATGCCGCACCAGACAATGAACAAGATCAAGAAGATACACAACATGCGGAAGGCACCATAGGAACTACATCGCCTCACCCGCAGCCTGTTTCCCATAAACGGAAAAGACGAGTTAAGGACGAGAGACTAGAGAAGGCATTTGAAATACTGGCGGCATCTGCAAGCAAACGTCAAGAAGAGGACGAATGCCAGATCTTCGGGAACTTGGTTGCCAAAAGGATGCAGAAATATTCACCAATAACTTGAGCCAAAGTTGAACGTTCTATGATGGACACTTTTACTTCGAGCAGCCCGGGGACAGTATGACCACTTTCCCCATCCACTACCTTCCCCGGTTCACTCTACATATTCCCAATATCCCCATCGTCCTGTGCAGCCTAATGTTCATCAGGTGCCGAACCCGTCACATTTTCAAGGTAATAATAATAATAATAATAATAATCGTATGGCCTCAGCTACCGTTTGCAGACATTTCGATTTGACGCCATCTGGCTGTCTGCTCGTCAATTTCGACGTTCCGGTTTACTCTGTCTGCCATCTAGCGGACCTAGAGTGAACCGGATCTCTCTTGGGCGTCTATGGCTGAGATTTAATTAATTTTGTCGGGTAAATACCAAATGTATCACCAGAGATCTTTTACATGCCGACATCGTACGACATGGAGTGTCGAATGGACTTTTTACCGCCCTTCAAAAATCCGACTACCTCTGCCGGGTTTGAACCCGCTATCTTGGGATCCGGAGGCCGACACTCTACCACGGATCCACAGAGGCAGCTATTTTCAAGGTTACACTGTGTCAACACCCACTCCTTCAGCTTCTCTATCCTAACCGAATACTACTACACCTAATTCTCCTCGCTCCAATCTGTCCACTGAGTCAAATACAATAAGCAATTCCCACGATGTGGATATGGATTTTCAGGACTTGATTTGGATTTAGACTTACAAAGTAGTGTTTCTGTGTTGAATAAGCAATTAAAATAGATAATATTTGATGTATGTAACATAGAATATCCCAGCAATAAATTCCTTACGTTTATGTTTTCTTTTAGTGCTTCAATCAGAGCTTGACGTACTTCTGGTACGATAACACTAATCGGCTGTTTGGATATTTTGAAGATACTGCAGACTAGTGTATGAATCACCGGTTGCTAGAAATCGTACTGTCACTGCCAGTCTCTCTTGCACCGAGATAGCCTCTCTGTGGTATCCTTCTTAGCAACTTAAGGCCGTATCAAATTGATGAGGTATTCAAAGTCTGTAGGTGACATTCTAATAACATTTTTATAATGCCCACTAACTGTCTGAAACTTCATGTCAGCCAGCAAATTTGAATCACCATGTGTAGTTCTACGTGAATATAGCTTAGTTTGCCACCATCGCCTATGTTTCCGTTTCCGTTTGGTTGCATAATGCAAATAAATATAGACTGCTGCAGCTATGTCCATTTTTCAAAGCTGTACCGTCTCAACTGGCAGAATGCTGGTATGTTACACGTTATGACCTGCGGCTCGGGGTAGAAAAGTTTACCTCGCAACCGCGGTGCGTAACATTGCCCCGTTTAACCTTGGCGCGTGACGTGGATACGTAATAGAGTTAGGCGCTCATGTCTGTACCCGCCTTTAGGTGCCGGTGATGCTGCGACTGTGTCATCGATGAGAGTGTTCTCTGGGCTGATGCTATGATCCTAAGTGGCATTTTGTCCAGGTAAGCCAGGAGGAAAGCAGGTTTTATCTGATCAATGCTGACGCGGACAGGCTTGCCTCTTAGGTGCACAGTCAGTGTCCTATCACTTCCATCTAACACTCGATGTGGGCCTGTGAATGGTGGCTGTAGGGCGTTGCGGACCGTGTCGTCACGTAGGTGACGTGAGTACAAGTGTTCCCCTGAAGATGAAGGTGGAGTGTTGATCATGTTGTGATGCTGTCAAAGGACGCAGTAGACTCATTTGTTGTTGGAGTCTGACTACGAAGTTTGAAGTGTCCTTCAGGTGGTTGTTCGTTGTGGCGCAGAGCATTTTTCCAAGAAGTCGAATTGGTTCTCCATAGACTAGTTCTGCCGATGAAGCACCAAGATCTTATTTATGCGCACTTCGGATACCAAGCAAGACAATTGGCAAGGCTTGCAGCCAAGACCTTTCAGGATGACACATGATGGCTGCCTTGAGTTGACGGTGGAAACATTCTACCATGTCATTGGCGCAAGGATGCCAGCTGGTTGTTCGGGAGCATGAGGTCCCGGTGAGAACGTCGGCTGTGATGCGTTCCGGTGGCCAGACTTCTGAGTGAAATTAGAGGAAAGACTTTTTTCAAAGATGACTGGTTGGACAGAACAATAAGATTGGAATTGGCTTCAGAGTGGAAAGTAATAGCTATGAAGGCTATTGCTCTTTGTGTAGGACTAGTTTTGATATTAGCAGCAAGGGGGTGTCTTCAGTTCGATCTCATGCCAAAGGCAAAAAGCACATCGAAAGAGTAAATGCTTCAAGTTCCAGCAAAAATCCTTCACACGATACCTGCCGAGGAAGAAACTACAGATTCTGTTCCAGTGAAAGCTGAACTTGGTGAAGTGCTAACTACGCAGTTGTTAAGTGATAAGCATACTTGTGTTGTGACTAGAAGCATTCTTAACAATTTTATCAAGGATGAAGTTATTACTGCAGAAATATTGTGGGCTACTACTCAAGTTGTGACCCATTCTTCTACTAGAAGTTTTGGCATTTTTGTGATCTTTTTAAAATCATGATTCCTGACTGCAAAATTGGGAAGAAGTTCAAGTTGCACAAGGATGAACTTGGATACCTATTTACATATGGACTGGGTCCATACTTCCAAAGAGAATTGACAAACTTGGTTAAAGAGTGTCCTTGCTTTTGTATATCTTCTGATGAAAATCCACAGCCTGTTTCCAGTCATCCCACCAGTCAGGAATGGAATGAATGAAGCCCCCATCTAGCGACGAGGATAGGAATCGTGCTGGCTGCCGAAGCCTGTTGCACTCCTGGGGCAATTATTAATGAATTGCAAATGAAATGATATTGGGGAGTGTTGCTGGAATGAAAGATAACAGGGAAAACCAGAATACGTGGAGAAAAACCTGTTCCACCTCCAGTTTTTCCAGTGACCAGTGGAGTGACCAGGATTTGAACCATGGGACCCAGCAGTGAGAGGCCGGTGCGCTGCCACCTGAGCCACAGAGGCTACCTGTATTTCTTTTGATGAAAGTTTAAATTCTGTTGCTCAGAAGGGTCAAATGGATATGGCTGTTCGATTTTGGGATGGAAACTTAGTTCAAACGAGATATCTTACATCTGCATTTTTTGGTCATGCTTCTGCTGAGGACCTTCTGATGACATTTTTGCAAAACTGGTTTGGATGCAAAAAAGATGGAAGTTTTTGAAAGTTTCGAAAGATCTAAAGAAGTACTTAAAGGTGATTCACCTTCAGATCCGGAGCTGTTGGATTTTGGTACCTGCTCCTTGCATACTATTCACGGTGCATATAAAATTGCACTCAACCACTCTGAATGGAACATTCACAGATTTTTGCACTCTCTATATTACTTCTTCAAGGACTTTCAAAGTAGACTTGCAGATTACAAACGCATAACAGGTTCACACCTCTTTCCTCTGAAGTTCTGCTCTATCGGACGGGTTGAAAACTCAAAGGTTATTGAAAGAGCTGTGGAAATGCTGCCACATATTGAGAAGTATGTTGATGCTTTTGAGGAAAAACCTGCATCAAAACTTTGGAATTATAAAAAAGTTTTGTGAAAAAATGATCTCCCAGCACAGTTGGGATTCATGCGTTCTGTTTCCCTTGAACTGGAACAGTATCTCTCTTAAGTATCAGAGTAATGATCGTTTGCCTTGTATGTTCTCTGATCTGAGTACTATGCTTGAACACCTGTTGGAAGAAGTGTAAAGAACCAGGTTTTAGTCAGCAAATACCAGTAAGAAACTTCTCGATTGATTTGAAGTAAACAGAAAACCTCAAGCCCTTCCATGCTGTTGACATTGAAATTGCAGCCTCAGCAGCTTTAAAAGGAGAGGGAATATGATGCTTGTTGTTTAAAGGGGCCTAACATCGAAGGTCATCGGCCCGGAAAGGGAATAAAACATGTGAAAGTTCTTCAGTTCTTCTATGGAGACTGCAGAAAATTTCTTGTTATTTATATGAAGATTTTTGTCAAAGGCTCTCTTCCTTTCAGGTTTGTTAGAGGTACCAGCTGCTTCACTCCTGCAATTATGACCAATTTGTCTATTGGGACCCGCAGGGTAACCGCTGCATTAGAAGTTTTTGTTGAGACAAAACAATTATCTACTATTGCAAACTAAAATACCGTACTAAGATTTCTCATCAAAGGAAGTAGTGAAGTATCTCAAGAAGTTTGATCTCAAAACCGATCGATTGGATGGTTTTCTTAGCATTGCCTGTTTTCAACACAATGTTTCAAAAGAACTGATCCACTTCATGCAAAAAGTGCTTGCTTTGTTTCATGGCAATGCTACTGTAGAGAGGTGTTTTTCAATAAACTAAGAATGCCTAGTAGAGAATCTTAATGAAAATAGTTTGATTGCACAGCATCTGGTGTATGATGCAGTATCTGCAGCTGGTATAATATTAGCTGTCAGTGTTCCAAAAAAAAAAAAAGATGATCCCTGCAGCCAAAAATTCATCGACATTGATAAATGAAGCTTTAGAAAAATTTTAAAAAGAATACAGGTAACATCGCAGCCAAAAGAAAGTTAGTAGCAGAAGAAATAAAATATATAGAATTGAAGAAACCATGTATTATGCAGAGTGCTAAGGAAGAGACAGAACTACTGGAGAAAGAGGTAAAAATACTTCAAAAAATTAGTCATAAGTGCATTTGTGTGTATCTTTTGAGTATAAGCTATAGTCATTGTGAATTGATAATTAAATACATATGATGATAATTCACAAATTTGTTATAAAATGTATAAAGTATATAGCATAGCACACAACTTTTTGTACATTACATATATTATAAAGCATAAAAACTACTGTATATAGGGTAACATTGTGTTTTTTTCTGTGATGAACATAAAAGTGATTGATTTAATGTCTTTCGTGTGACTTATTATCTAGAACAAGTTTTTATTTAGAATAAGTTTGGTACAGACTCTATTCAAGTACGGTTTACTTCCGCAGTGTGTGTTATGTGGTACTCTTTCTTTGGGTGTGTTTATTGGATGAAAGTCTTAACGAAGTGATCCAAACAGCCAAAAGTGCATTGTCAGTTACAAGCAGTGATGTTAGATAGGACTTTTCATGCATATTTTGTGTGTGTGTAATACAGCATTGTAAATTGAAAACGGACAGTTATATAGTATGAAGTATAAGTACAATTTTTTTCATTTATATAAAACACAAAACTGGCAGTTTGTCAGCTTTTGTGTTGTAATTGTTGTAGAGAGATACTCGGATATCTGAAGGACTACCAAAGTTTTTGATCAAGTCTCCGCTGTTTTCTCACATGCCTATATAGTCCTCAGCTTCCCCTTTACTCTCACATAAGTCTAGATTGATCCTGGCCATCCGATCACGAGTAGAAGATTCTCTTGCCATACCAAGACCCCGTCCTGAACCTCTTCTGGGTAGCAAGACAATAACATCAGCGGACTCTGCGCAGTTCCTTATGACTCGTGCAAAGCTTTCGAGTTGTCTTTTCTGCGGTGGTAAACATGCACAAATTAAGTGAACGAACTGATACACAGACGTAAATAAAACTACGGCGGTTTTTTTTTTACACTGAACTCTTAAACCTGTATTGTACTAACTTACACTATGCTAAACGTAAACTATGATATACTGTACTAGAGAGGTAAAGGCTAACATGAAAAACACTAATTACTGAAGAAAAATGCAAAAGATAGCAAACCGTACTGAATACCATATGCTGAGCAAGTTGGTTAAGCACGTGGTGAATGCAAATATTAGAGTTAGCAACTAGGTTTTGAGATCACGCTCTGCTGATATAAATCAATATGATTGGCAGCCTGGGATTGGTTGGATGTCTGTTTCAGCGCATAACCAGCAGACAGCCAAAATTGGCCAGAACAGAAGAAACTCGTATCGTATTCACAAAGATGCACACACGTGATGCTGTCAGTTGTGTACACTGTTTTATTTACAAATTATATACATATTACACACACACTAGAGAGGTAACGGCCAGACTACACATTAGCATGTCAACCATATACCACCACAACAAAATCACGACACGAGTTCACACACTCGACTAATGACTTTCACTAACAACTCAACAACCCAAGACTGCCTCTTTATATACCTTGCCTGGCCAGGCTTCTAGAAATGTACGACACATGTTTTCTTGTTTCTTCCGGAGTCTCCAATAACCTTTGTACAAATCGATCGAAAATTCCCCGCGGTATAGGGAACAACGCGTCCGCCTGTCACCCAGCGCCCCAGGTTCGATTCCCAGTTGGGTCAGGGGTTTTTAATTGTAAATGATAATATCCCTGGTCTGGGGACTGTGTGTTTGTGTCGTCCTTAACGTTCCTTTCCTCACATTCAACACACTACACTTCCTCCATTCCAATTGCACGCAGGTTCATATCACATGGTGCAACAACAAATATCATTTTCTTGGACAAAGGTGTGGTGTTCTGGAACCTTACCCTGTGTTGTGCAACATTACTTCGGATTTATACATCATATTTACATGTAATAATAAATTATATACCATTAATTATGCCTTGTTACATTAAATAAATTAGTATTAATAAACATACAGCTAAAGTATCGTGACATAACCTCACGTGTTATATTACACAAGATATCATACACAAATAATAAATGATACGACAACAATTTGTACCAAATCAATTCTGTACATAACTACGTAAATAATAATACTAATAGATGTAAACAACTTCACTTACTTCAGGGATGGTTGCAGATACGAAAGCACACACGACACACTTCTGTACAAAAGAAAGTCTAGGCAAAGAAAGTATTATGTTGGAGGTACAGAAACATGATTGTTGCCAGTTGCTGCCATCTTGGACATTCAAGAACAAGAAACATGAAGTTTTTGTAGACATTCTGTCCCAAATTTATTTTCAAAACAAGTGAAATGGAGTCTGTTACAGAATAGTACTGATGGATACTCAGAAATGAATAACAATATGTCAAAAAGTAGTGAAAAAAGAAAATTTATGCAAGAGAGGGAGAGAGAGAACAATACAAGTGGCAGAACAGATTCAGATAATGAGTACCTGTGTATTGGTGGGATTAATCATCAGAATTTGCTAAAATGAGGGTGTCATTGATAGTGCTGAGGAAAGCATGGAATGGTATGAAATCACATCAGTTTCAGTACCATGAACAATTCTAGTTTACAACATAAATATTTCAATTTCTCATTTTAACATTCTGTACTTGTCTATTAGCAAATTTGTCATTTTCAGTAAATATACTGTAACATTAGTGATTGAGTTGTCTGTCTGTTAGGTCATCAGCCCAGAGGCTGGTTGGATCCTCAAATAGCACCACCAAAGGTTATGCGGTTATGAGGAAACCCCAAAAACCAATGGCAGCACTAAAATGAGGCGTACTAGGCAAGATGAGGAGTGAGGTAGTTTGCGATTGCTTTCCTCACTGGGTCAGAAAGTACTATTGCAGCACAACTGACCCTATGAGCAGCACCTTTCATAACACTCAGATGCACTAGTCATGCTCTGAATGTCATTACTAGACCTGGGATTTTAAGGCAAATGCCTATTTCGTTCCTTACAAAATAACATGATTTTTTAAAAATGTGTTGACGTTTCATGATAAATCCCTTACATTAATAGAGTTTTATAGTGCCCTAAAATGCCTATTTGGACCTTTAGAGCCTATTTTACTATTTTAGTGCCTAAAAATGCCTATTTACTACATTTAAAATAAAATTTAACTTCTGTGATTTTTACAATCACACAATGGACATCCCTGGAACGAGCAGAACAGCAGAGGGTGGGTTTTTCACAGAAATGTGCTCTTCCCAGACAACTGTCACCAAAGGAATGCTGAGTGAAGGGTGGAGGTGGAGGATGAGCTCAGAAGAACAACGAGCAGGTAGTAAAGGACGTACTGTGTCGAGTGACGGGGTGAGGGGGAGCATTATCTGGGAAGAACAAGGAGCAGATAGTAAGAAGGGACATACTGTGTCAGGTCGCCAGTGAAAGAACATCTGTTTAAGTGAATATAGTTCACCATGTCTAAAACGAAATCATCTAAGAGTGCGCTTATACAACAATGGCTTGTACAATTTCCAGGGATGACTTCTGATGGCAAGATTATTTTCTGCCAGTACTGAAATAAACAGGTATGTGCATATATTGTAAATTTCATATTAATCTAAAACTAAGGTTTTGATATTGGCTCTTCTAACTAATTATAGAGACCTAGTCCAGGCGACCTGGGTTTGATTTCTAGTACCAGCAGTAATTTAGAAATCTATGAGGTCTGGAACGGTGTTGACCCAACATCATGAGGACAATTGAGAAGCTACAGTGGCAGGGGTCACGGAGGCAAGGCAATACGGCTGAGGGATGTATCGTGCTGACCACATGCCACCCAATATCTGCAGGCCATGAGCTGGGCAGCAACCGTTATTGAAAGCCAAGGCCCTTCGGGGACTGTAGTGTTCTTGTTCTTAATTAACTTTAGAGTAATAATGGCTTAATTTAAATAGTTCAAAATTACAAATTTTGTTCAAAAGCTCATCTTAGTCCTTAATTGACATCACTTTATTGTGTTTTAGATTTCACATGAGAAAAAAATGCCACCTTCAGCAGCATGCAGATACTGCCATTCACAAAGCAAAAGCAGCCATGAAAAGTAACATTAGACAGACTCTGCTCACACAAACTATATCTCCTACAACCCATAATGGTTTCTATGCTGATATGTGTTGAGCCCTAGTTGCAGCAAATATCCCCTGGAATGCTGTGCATGATCCAGTTTTCAGGGATTTTTTTGCAGAAATACACTAAGCAGCACATGCCATCAGCATCTACATTAAAGAAAAACTACTTAGATATTTGTTACAATGAGGTAATTTTGTCATTCAGGGAGGATATTGGGGAGTCTTGCATATGGTTGTGTGTGGAAGAAACCACCGACTCTTTGGGCAGGTACATTGCTAACCTTATAGCAGGAAAACTGGAACACAATCAGGCATCTACCGCTCACTTTCTTTGCTCTAAACAGCTTGAGAAAGTCAAAAGTCAAAGCATTGCATACTTCATCAACAAGGGGTTGGAATTATTGTATCCTGGGCGTGTTGATGATTCTAAAGTCCTTCTCCTTGTCTCCGATGCTGCTTCCTACATGATTGCCACTGCACCTCTCGTCAAAACTTTCTACACTTTTTCAATTCATGTTACTTGCATGGCCCATGCCTTGTATAGATTCGCAGAAACAGTTAGGGCCGAGTTTCCTGCAGTAAATACTCTCATTTCAACAATGAAGAAAGTGTTCTGTAAGGCTCCATCAAGAATAGCCATCTTTCGAGAGAAACTCCCCTCTGTTCCACCACAGCCAATCATCACCCGTTGGGGTTCCTGGGTGGAAGCTGCCCTGTATTATGCAGAACATCTTGAGGAAATCATGACTGTGATAGACAATTTGCCTTTAACGGACAACTCTGCATGTGTGTCGTCTGTCAAAGAGCTGTTAAATGATTGTTCCAGTGTTCAGAGAGACATTGCGTATATTCAGGCAAATTTTTCATTTCTTCCAGTCACCATTACAAAAATACAATACAAAGGAAACAGTCTCAAACAGCAATTTTCTGTAATTGAGGAAGCTGAAAATAACAAAGTGCTAGGGGCAAGGTAGGGGGATAAAATAAGAGACATACACCGAGCTCGATAGCTGCAGTCGCTTAATTGCGGCCAGTGTCCAGTATTCGGGAGATAGTAGGTTCGAATACCACTGTCGGCAGCCCTGAAGATGGTTTTCCGTTTTTTCCCATTTTCACACCAGGCAAATGCTAGGGCTGTACCTTAATTAAGGCCACGGCCGCTTCCTTCCCACTCCTAGCCGCTTCCCGTCCCATTGTTGCAAAAAGACCTGTGTCGGTGCGACATAAAGCCAATAGCAAAAAAAAAAAAAAAAAAAAAAAAAAAAACAAAAGAGGTCTAGTGTACTGCAGAAGAACCAAGGTTATTCAGTGCTGAAAAGGGTACATCAGGTAATGATGGGGAAAAGGTAGACTTACCAAGTGAAATTGAATTGAAAAATGTAGGTAAATTTTCCTATGCCCCTCTAACATCCGTAAGTGTGGAGCGCTCTTTTTTTTGCTTTCAAAATGATTTTATCAGACAAAAGACACAGCCTGACTGTGGACAATTTGGAGAAGATTATTGTTATGTACTGTGAAGCAAACTACGAATGGAATTTCTGTAGGAATGTTCCTCACAAATAATAAACACATACTCCATTGGCATTTACACTGTTATTGGATGCCTACAGTGCTGTAATTGTGTACAGTGATTTTAGTATTAAGGTTTTAGATCAGTACCGATAATGATATATTATATAATCCCTAACTTTTTTGACACATGACTTTTTAATATTGTTTTTGATAAATGTCTTTTTTATTCTGTCTTAATTTTGCAGTTATTTCGATTAAGAATAGGGATATTACGTTTCGTCAAAGTAAAAAAGTATCACGTTACAGTTTAAGTGTATGTTGTAATATTTTAAAGTCTATTTCTTGCCTATCCACACATTTTAAAAACATATTTTAAGTGCCTATTTTCTCTTTTAAAAGCCTATTTACTTGTTTTAAAAGCCTATTTTAGGCACCTAAAACTAATTTTTTTAGAGCCTAAAATCCCAGGTCTAGTCATTACTCAGCACTACCCATACCCCAGCAACTTCCATATTGTCACAGCCATGGATGTTGACTGGGACTTCGGTGGAAGCTACACTTTACTCTGGCCTGTGCCAAGAGTGATTGAGTTATGAAGTATATAAAAAAGTGAAATATAACAGTTTTCTGTAGCCATCTGAAGCAGAATGACTCGGCAAGTTGGCCGTGCGGTTAGGGGCGCCCAGCTGTGAGCTTGCATCCGGGAGATGGTGGGTTAGAATCCCACTGTCGGCAGCCCTGAAGATGGTTTTTTGTGATTTCCCATTTTCACATCAGGCAAATGCTGGGGCTGTACCTTAATGAAGGCCACAGTTGCTTCCTTCCTACTCCTAGGCCTTTTCCATCCCATTGTTGTGCAAGGACATGACAAAGCTCATTTCAAGCCTCATTACGCAAAGAACAATATTCTGTATGTTTGTATGGGACATTGAAAACCATGTTTTAAGGCACTGAAACCAACCTTTTTCAATATATTGTCACCACACCACCCCCGCCATAGGAATCTAAAGAAATGGCTTGTCGTAACTTTGGCAACATCAGCACAAAGATTCTAGAAATCAGGCCTGGTGTTCGAAGTAGACCTGTGCTTTAGTGTAGGCTGCCCCAAGGAGAGATCCTGTCTAAACAGTTTAAACTCTTAGCTAGCATTAATCTGCCGGGATGCTTCTTGTTTCTGAATGCAAGTTGGCACAATGATTGTGAATAGCACCTAAGTGCAGGCCAATTTCTAACTAACGTTAATATACTGAGATACTTAACGTTACTGGATCTACATATTCATAACCTTATCCGTTATATGCTCATAAATGAAATACTTTTGTCTGTACAAGATTTAGAATAAAGTAATTTTAGTTTATCTCTACATTTCATGCATTAGGGGATCTGAAACGGATGTTAACCCTTTATAGGGCAGGATTTTTTCTTTGGTTATGGGTATATTTTTATGTTTCTCTTAATCCTGAGTTGCAAACGAATAGGTTAGAACAGTTTTTAAGGCAATTTGCTCCTAAATTTGTTATATACGAATGAAAATAGGGTGGCTAAATATTTAGCCACCATCCATTCTGACTCACAACTTTCTGTATGTGGATGGTGGCTACTTATTTAGTCACCTTCATTATATGAAGCCACAATTTTCTTTCATTTGTAGGAACTTTTAAACAATACCATAGGACAAATGCGAATAGTCTTTACAAATTTGGATGAACCTTGATGGGAGACAAGGAAAATTTTCAGGATAATCTTGTATGAAAATGTCATCAGTACCCATGGGATCAGCTGATTCAATCTCTGACACATTATCGTACAATACAGAATCATTGCTGCTTTTAGAATGAGTAGATGTAGCCATTATCCCAGTTCTGTACGCAACAGAATCTTCATCACTATATCCACGTTCCTTGTGCTCGTTTGCTTGATCTGCTGAATCAGCATCTAGTAAGTCGAATAGCTCGTGTACTGACGTGTTTATTTACGTCCACGTATTTCTCCATGACGTATCTTGAAACACAGATAAGAAATTCCGGATAGACAGATGTTTTATAGCAGTTGAACGCTGTTTTAGTTATCATTTATAGCATAAACATAGGCCTAGGCCTTCGTTTAAAAGTGAGGTTATGTTGTCACTTGCCAGCTCGGATAAAGGTGATAATATGAGTGGATAATTTCCCATACTAAGGTCGCATATTGGTTACATACATGTTTATTTCTACATGCATTTTTACCTCACATTATTCTATAACTATACGTGTTTCCTTTATAATGCAAGATAATTAGTTTACAAGCGTAGTATTGTTTGGCGCAACGTCAACAAAACAACATAAAAGAATGTACTTGTGAAGAGATCTGCTAACTTTTGACAGAATAAACTGTCTGAATATAAACTGAAGACATTGATATAGCCACAACCAGCAATTCAAATTTTGTTTGTTAGAAAAACAACATTGAATCACATCAATATAGCATAACCATGTTTTTCCATGGAGCCTCAATGGATGGTGGCAATATCCTTAGCCACCTCGATCGTATTCCAATTCCAGTTGCTTGCATAGCCTTCAAAATCTTCCGTGTGGCTTACTATTTAGCCACTACCCGTTCAGGCATGTGGTTTATGGCGATAAAGGCCAAATTCATTACAATTTTTTAACAATATGGACCTGTATATGGGGTGGCTAAATATTTAGCCACCAACCTATAAGGGGTTAACTAAATGTCTGTCTGTCCTTCTTTTGGGGCTGGTTTTGTTGACTTTTCACAAGAAAATGGCTGAACAGATTTCAATTTAAAAAATTCCATTATATAAAGCCATATGGAGGTTTTTAGCAGTAGCAAACTGCCATCTATCTTAAAAAATAGCGGAGGGGTCAAGGCTTGCTTTTATTCCTTTTGACTGATATTTTTTTGCTTTTCACAGAAAAGCCGCTAAACCAGCATAGTTATTATGTAGAGTCGCAGAAAAGGTTTTTATTAGAATGAAACTATCTGCCATCCTGGGACAGAATGATGGACGTTTCAAAACCTGATTTTATTTGTTTGGACAGACAAATTAACAAGTTTCCGTGATATTTCTGAACACTTGGCAGTGAGTGTCTTTTGTTTCTTTACATAAAGCACCCAGAGCGGTACATTGGAATTGTATTTTGTCACACATGGTTGACATAGGTTATTAGCAGAGACTGCTAAGACTAAACCTGTGCAGTAAGAAGCAACAGAAGCATTATAATGAATACGAGAAATGTTTTCATAGATTTAATTTGAAAGTATGGCAAGTGTGCATGAAAAATAAAAGAATGGACTGTTATACCACAACATTCAAATTATATTCTGATCTAAGGCTGCTATAAAACTGGGATAATTGATATACATCTGAATGATTTTCGGGCATTCTTTTGATGCGGGGAAAGTAATGTAATGTAATGCCTTGCCAATGCAGTGGAAACTCTTTGCACAATTTTAAACACTCTTGTGATATTCTGTATTGCATTCATTACAAAGAGACTCAACTAACACCATGTAAGTAAAATTGCAGATGGGACCTCTTGAGTTGCCTACAATTACATGAGTCTATTCCTGTGCTGGAGATACTAAGTTGCAATCCGTGGAGAAACTCTAATAACCAATTTTCAATTTCTTGTAGTATCTTGTTCATTAGGGCTTTGGTAATTAGATACCTATCATGGAAAACTTTCCTCTGAAAACACTAAATACATTTTTTTTTAGTATGGGGCAACCTTTGCCTTCTTCAGTTTATAGTTTTCATACAGCAGTATAGCTTCAAACTTTTACCAAGTATTGACAATTTGTTAGTGTTATCAATATTCTTAATGAGACGATCAGTTTGTTAAATTGTGTGACCGGCCAGTTTCATCAAACTCCGTTAAGGATTTAATGTCACGTTAAACTGCTTTAACGGGGTTAACAGAATGACTTTTTCATTGACCTTTGTTAATGCCAATGCACCGTTAATATCTCTGTTAATTTAATGTAGCACTCTTGTCCTGTTTAGCAGAACATCGTGTTAAAATAAAATTGGCTGAAAGAGATTATGCGTTGGGTGCTCAGGTACTTTATTTAGATAACCTTCAAAATGCTGAGACAGGAAGTTTCATGGGGAAGAAATGACTCTTGAAATAACAGAAAGGCAGTTTTTGGAGCGGTATAGGTAATCTACATGAGAAGTACTCGAAGAGACAGAAGAGAGGTAGAATACCCTATAGGACGAAATTTACCTGTTTCCGATGTAGCAATTGCTGATTGTATTGAAATATTATGCAAAACTCTCATTCAGATTGTTACGGGAGATACCAGTATTGTAAATAGTAGAGGAGAGGTACTTTAATATTTCATTAACTTATTCATATGTAAGAAACAGAGTTGAAATGTAAATTCAAAGGAAGGAAGATCTTAGTAAAATATAGCCTACACCATATATGGCCTGGGCAGGCCTGATTTCTAATATGATTGTTTTACTGTACTTATTAATGATAAAATTAAGCTGAAAACCTGTGAACGGTAATACGAAAGAGATCTCTCGCACAATAACAAGATTGCTTTAACACCCAAGTATTATTTCATATAACGACATTAATGTATCATGGTTAATAAATTATGGTGGTATGACGTGATACTATGTATTGCATTCATTACGAAGAGGCTCAACTAACACCAAGTAAGCAAAATTGCAGATGGGACCTCTTATTGAATGCAAAACAAGAGTAGTGTCATGTTAAAAAGGCTGGAAGAGCTTTTGTGTTTTGCGCCCAGTTGTTTTAAATATTAGTCAATTTTCACAATGCTGAGAGAAAAGAAATTTTACGCAGAAGTAATGGTGCACTTTACCTTACAGGAAAGCAGTTTTCGTAGTGATGGGCCTATAGGTTGTTGAAGTCTCTCGTGAGAAATGTACTTGAGATAAAAGAGAGGTTAAGGTACCCTCCAGGAACAAATTCATCTCTATCTCCGATGCAGCAATTGCTGATTGCACTGTGATGTTATGCAAGGGGATCATTCAGATCATTACGGGGATATTATTTATTTATTTATTTATTTATTTATTGTTGTCTTGGTCTCCCTCTACATCTCTTACCCTCCATAACAGAGTCCATTATTCTCCTAGTTTACCTGTCCTCCTTCATTCGCCTCACATGATCACACCGCCGAACCTGCTTTATGCGTACAGCTTCACCCATAGTGTCCATTCCTAAATTAGCCTTTATCTCTTCATTCTGAGTACCATCCTGCAATTGTTCCCACCTGTTTATACCAGCAATCATTCTCGCTACGTTCGTGTCTAACTTATAAGATATCCTGAGTCCACCCAGCTTTTGCTCCTATAAAGCAAAGTTTTCCTGAAAACAGACTGATGTAAAGATAGTTTTGTCCGGGAGCTGACTTTCTTCTTACAGAGACTGTTGATTGCAACTGCGAGCTCACTGCATTAGCTTTACTACACTGATTGAATCTCACTATATTACCAGTCTGGGAGAACACACAACCTAAATACTTGAAATTATCTGCCTGTTCTAGCAATTTATCACGAATCTGACATTCAGTTCTGTTAAAATTTTTACCCACTGACATCAATTTAGTCTTCAAAAGATTAATTTTCATACCGTATTCATTGCAACTATTTTAAAGTTTCAAGATATTAGACTGCAGGCTTTCGGCACTATCTGCCATTAAGACCAAGTCGTCGGCATAGGCCAGACTGCTTACTACATTTCCACTTAATTGAATCCCTCCATGCCACTTTATACCTTTCAGCAGATGATCCATGTAAACTATGAACAGCAAAGGTAAAATATTACAGCCTTGTCTAACCTCTGTAAGTACCCTGAACCAGGAACTCATTCTTCCATCAATTTTCATTGAAGCCCAATTGTCAACATAAATGCCTTTGACTGATTTTTAGTAATCTACCTTTAATCCCCTAGTCCCCCAGTATGGCGAACAACTTTTCTCTCGGTACCCTGCCATGCTTTCTCTAGATCTACAAAACATAAACACAGCTGTCTATTCCTCTCCTAGCATTTTTCAGTTAACTTGCGCACATTGAAAATCTGATCCTGATAGCCCCTCTGTGGTCTGAAACTACACTGGTTTTCATCCAACTTCTTCTTGACCACGGCTTGCACCCTCCCTTCCAAGATGCCAGCAAATACTTTGCCTGGTATACTAATTGTTGAGATACCTCGACAGTTGTTGCAAGTCTTCCTGTTCGCTTGCTTATAGATAGGTGCGATTACTGTTTTTGTCCAATCTGAAGGTACCTTACCGACACTCCATGCTAATCTTACTACTCTATGAAACCATTTCATCCATGCCTTCCCACTGTACTTTACCATTTCAGGTCTAATTTCATCTGTTCCTGCTGCTTTATGACAATCGAGTTTTATTACCATCCTTTCCACTTCCTCAAACATAATTTCACCAATGTCATTGTCCTCCTCCCCATGAGCTCGATTGTTTATAATGTCTCCAGGAAGATTTCCTCTTATGTTGAGAAGATTTTCAAAAAATTCCTTCAACCCGCCCAGTGATTCTCTGGGATCTATTATGAATTCACCTAATTTACCCAAAACACTTCATTTCCTTTTTCCCTCCATTTGTAAGATTCTTTATTACTGTTCAGAAAGGTTTCCCTCCTGTTTAACCTAGCCTTTGCAGGTTATTACCAAAATCTTCCATCGACTTCTTTCTGGATTCAACATTTGTTTTGATCTGTTCCTTTCAACGTACAATTCCCTGTCTGCAGCAGCCTTTGTTTGGAACCATTTCTGATAAGCCTTCTTTTTACGTTTACAAGCTGCTCTCACTTCATCATTCCAGCAAGATGTTCGCTTTTCGCCATCTTTACCACAGTTGTTCCGAGGCTTTCCCTTGCTGTTTCTACTACAGTATTTCTGTATCCACCCATTCTCTTTCTATACCCCGAACCTGCTTACTGTCTACTGGTCGAAACATCTCACTAATCATATCCATGTACTTCTAATTTCCTTGTCCTGGAGATTTTCTACCTTATTCGTTTGCAGACAGATTTCACTTTATCTATCCTAGGCCCAGAGATACTTACTTTCCTTCAGATCTGATAGTGGTCTGTATCATCAAAAAATCCCCAGAAAACTCATACATTCCTAACAGACTTCCTGAATTTGAAGTCAGTTAAGATGTGGTCTATTATGTATCTGGTACCCCTAGCCTCCCATGTGTAGTGCTGAATAGCCTTATGCTTGAAGAATGTATTTGTAACTGCTAGACCCATACTAGTACACAAGTCCAACAAATGCTTTCCATTCTCATTAGCTTCCATATCTTCCCCACATTTACCAATCACCCTTTCGTATCCTTCAGTTCTGTTTCCAACTCTCGCATTGAAATTGTCCATTAGCACTATCCTATCCTTGCTGTTGACCCTGACTATGATGGCACATGATGCTTCATAAAACTAGTCCACTTCATCCTCATTGCACCCTCACATGGTGAATACACTGACGGCCTCGGTTCACGCAAAACTCTACATTTGTATTGTATATACGTTAATCTGAGATCACTTCGCACTGAACTAAGATCAACTTTGGCTGGACGCTTTGATCTTAGTTCAGAGAGTTGTTTTCTGCTTGAGTTACAAGAACGGCTGATTGTTAATAAAATATTACCTGTGTTGTTACGATAAATGATAAAAAAAATACACTGAAGTCCAACCTCGTACATTCCTAACTATAGTTGTCCGTATATAGGCAATATTACGCTTCTTCTACTGCATTGTCATGTAATAATTCTATAACATAACCTCGATAAATTGCTTACGTTATTATCTTATCTCGTTCGTATTTTACAGATGTCTGATTACTCTGATTTGTCGGATATATCTTCTGATGATGAAAATAATTAATTTAGTCGGGCTCCCTGTGTGTTCTGTGAAAGAGGAAATCCAAAGAGAGAATTGAGTAATAAGTTTAAGCTGAGGGATCGCTTGGGAAAAGATTCCGTGGAACAGCTAGAACTCAGGTTGTGCGATATTCTAGATTCTAGTTAAACCTACCAAGAGAAACAAACCTTTGTCTCCAATGCACATGTTATTACTGACTTTGAGATTCTTTGCCATGGGAAGTTTTCACTTCCCTGGTGTTATAGGTGCTATAGATTGTACCCATGCCTTTGCTGGCAGGACGTAGTGTTTACAGTGCACTATGTCTTCTGGTATGGGCTAGAGCAATATTGTTACTTTCATTGATCTGTCGCCGCTTTATCCTTGGCTTTGACAAGATGAAAGTGACTGAGGTATGAGTGATCCTAGTAATGCCATTCCTTCTGCAGCCAGTCCCTGCTATGAATGGTGTGAAAATGTTGTTCATAGGGTCAGTTGGTGCATGCATTTCAGTGGGCTTGGCAGACTGATATTTAATAGCAACTTCTGGCTCGGTGAGGAAAGCAACGGGAAACGACTTCACTCCTAATTTCCCTAGTACGCCTCTTCAGTGATGCCTAGGCCATTTATGACAGCTGATGGTTGAGCTGTTGAGGATCCAACCAGCCTTCGGGCTGAGGACTAAACATACATACATACAGATTGTACCCACGTACCTATACCTCCTGGGGGTGGTAACGCAGAAGTTTATAGGAATCGTCATGGTTGGTTTTTATTAAATGTTCAACTTATTTGTGATGCTCGGCTCAGGTCCCTAAATATCGTAGCAAGATGGCTAGGATCTGCTCACGATAGCAATATCTTAATTAATTTACGAGTGCATGCTCAGTTCGAAACAGGAGATATTCCAGAAGGCATAGGCCTACTCTTGGGAGACAGTCACTATCAGTGTTGTCGTTACCTGCTGACTCCAGTACTACTTGCGGAAACAGCTGCAGAGCGAGCTTATAATCGAGCCCATAAAGTAACCAGGTCAGCAATAGAAAGAACATTTGGGGTTGTGAAAAGTCGGTTCCCTTGTCTCACTATGGGGCTAAGAGTTAAGTTACCTTGTGTTTTTAAAAAATTAGCTTTACGTCGCACCGACACAGATACATCATATGCTGACGATAGGGTAGGAAAGGTCTAGGAGTAGGGAGGAAGCAGCCGTGACCTTAATGAAGTTACAGCATCAGCATTTGCCTGGTGTGAAAATGAAAGACCATGGAAAACCATCTGGGCTGCAGACAATGTGGCTCGAACCCACGATCTCCCAGATTCAAGCTCTCAGCTGCGCGCCTCTAACCGCATGGCCAACTTGCCCATTACGATTTCAATTAGGGCATCTTTGTTCTCCTTGAAAAAATTAGAATGGTCCTTTTTCTGCTTCATTTGGTCATTCTTTCCTTCATTTCTTTCGTTGCTCGGCACATAGAATACGTAGGAAAAGAGATTCTCACTGCTCAACGTGACTCACGATACTCAGCTGTTTCTGTGCTGTTGCCAAGCGCTTACATATGAACTGGGATCAAAATTGAGCTTCGATTAGTTGATCTTAGAACAGTGTTATACAACACGACATCAGTCTGATCTTAGATCATTTTCTTAACTTCGATTAAAACTGATCTCCAGTCAGTAATGTGTTCACAATCGGCCCTGAGACAGTTCTCGTCCTAATTCCTCCAACTGCCAAATCTACCCACACAATTTACTCATTTAAGTGCCTAACAGAAACTGTTCATGCAGTGGTATTCCTGACCAACAGCCCTACCCCATACACTGCCCTTCCCTTTTTAATTCTTATCAAGTACCTTTATAATCCAGATGCATCCTCTTTGCTGACTCAGCCATTTCTACTTTCTTCCATAAGCCCCATTAATATTGATAGCTCTCCCTCGAATTCCATTTCTTTCGCCAAGTTGTTTCCAAGGAGTCCCTCGCCTGTCAAATGGGAGTGGGACTCCGTTACCCTATAGGTCCGAGGCTTGCTTGAAATGTTCTGAGCTCGGTAAATTCATAAAGCAGGATGCTACAGTACTTGAACCTAGTCCAGGTGAGGGTCTCTCCTCTAATGGGTTAGGTACCACTGGCGTTTGTATAGTCCTAGCGGTCTGAACACATACAGGGCCATGATTCAGAATATGTCCGAGATGCCCACTCCGATTCCACAACAACAGGGGTCCTGACTCAGGACCACTTAATAGGCCACTGAGCCGTTGCCCATGGTTCACGAACTAGGATGTGACTACAGTAACCCACCATGAATAAATACTTACCATATAACGCATACAGAATTATTGTAGGCCTACTTGCCAACTTCTCTCCGTTTGGTGTCGTCCAGTTCGGCAAAATTTGGAATGCTTTGTTGCGAAACTTCATTCCACATTTGACTTTTAAAAATTTCATTTGAATAGTCTGTTTTGTGTAAATCCCACAGACATAGCCTTAAGTTCCGGCATTTGCCTGGTGTGAAAATAAGAAACCACAAGGAAACATCTTCAGGGCTGTCAACAGCGGGGCTTGAACCCACTATCTCACGGATGCATGCTCATAGCTACCTGAGCCAATCCACATAGCCAACTGGCTTGGAAAAACTGCAATTCTTCAGGGGCCTAAAAGTAGTTAGTGGGTCGTAAAGCAAATATTATTATGATTGTTATTAAGGCCACAGTCTCTCCCCATTCCTAGACCTGTCTTATCCTGTTGTTGCTTTAACACCTGTCTTGTGTTGGTGTGACTTGAAGAAACAAATAGCCAAAAGATAACGCAGAGTTATTAACTGTTGTCAGTTACCATGCACCTGGATTATAACGTGCCACAATGTGTAGGAGTGCTGTGAATAAATGTACGTTTATGTCCTTGAGGTTACAGACTCTTCATTTAATCATCATTGGTCTGTTACCCATTTCAGTCTTTTCTCTTCGATGATACTGAGCATGACTGTGTTTTCTCAAGATTATTGGATCAAATTTTGACTAATTTAGTTGATGTTGAGGGAAGGTTAAATGCGAGAGACGTTTGTTAATAGTTACTAACACATTTCATAACCTCTTTTCAGGGCCCTGTTTCATAAAACGTCTTTCACTAATATTATTACTAAGAAACCAATAATATTAACTAATAATATTAGTATTATGTTTCATAGAGTTATTAGCTAATCGTATTAGTAATTAGTTTGAGTGAAAGTTATTAGTAGATATTCCTAATAATATTAAAAAATGGTTTTATAGACAACATGACTAATAAGTTACTCATATTATTGGGATTATTTCCATGAGTGTATTTTGACTCGCAATTCATAATTATTATTAGTTTAACCAAAGTGTGTGGTATTTTAAAATTCGGCATAAAATTGTGAAGATCGCTGAAAATGGTCGACTCTGATTGAAATTGTTACGAGACTGATGAGGAACGAGTGTAGGTATTCACCGTTCAATAAATGTTACATCAAAGACAGCCTGTACTGGCAAGTAACACACATGAATACAATGGGAGATTTAAATTATATATTTTATATATATTAATTATATATTTAAATTATAAAACTGTTGAGTGTTTGCTTGATAGGATTGGTAATAGAACGTTCCATTGTAAGGAATGAAGCATAACCTCAAAACAGCAGCTTCACACGAGTTGGTAGTGATACACAGTATCATTGTGTTTCTCTAGTGCACTTCTGCTCGGACACTCCACCCATCCTTTAAAATCTTTGCTTATATCACCAGTAAACCAAGATGATGATGATGATGATTATTATTATTATTAAGAGGAAATAGTCTACAACTAGGCAACCATCATCTACAGTACAATGACACTAATCAGATAGAAAAATGGAAAGGATTCAACTTTTCACAAAATGAAGGTATCGGCCAAAGAAAGAGAAGGGCTTGAAAATGAAAGTCTCTCTCGGCCTCGCAATCTAATACTGTCATGGTTGGAAAAGCACAAGAGTTGAACAAGGTGTAGGTCGGAAGGGTAGATGAAAATGAGGAACCTAGCACAAGTGGAAGCAATGCCAAGACTTAGCTCAGGGCCCCTATGGTCGCCAACCCACGTTCCCAAGTTGAGAGCAGTGAAACCTACGGTTTATCCATGAATCTTAACAAGAACAAGCTGATTGTATTCTCAAAAACACCAAAACAGGCCTCTCTTTACATCAGCAACAACATCGTCCAACAAGTATCTTCTATCAAATATCTTGAAACTTTAGTTAACCAGCGTTGTGATTCAAAATGCGAAATCTTATCCAGTATTGGACAAGCAAAGAATATGTTCTATACCATGAGGACCTTATTCACCAGCCGAGAACTCAACCTCCAGCTCAGAGTTCGAATGCTACGGTGTTATGTCTTTCCTGTCCTGTATGGTTTCGAAGGGTGGACGCTTAGCCCTGTATTGGAGAAGCATATTGAATCTTTTGAAATGTACTTATACAGAAGAATACTCTGAATATCTTGGGTAGAAAAGAAGACAAATGAAGTCCTCAACATCTTGAACAAGAAGGAGCTTCTCATAACCATCAAGGAGCGTAAGCTCAGCTACCTCGGGCACATCATGAGAGGTGAACGATACGAACTTCTCCGACTGATCATTCAAGGGAAGATTGATGGGAAAAGATCTGTGGGAAGGCGGAGAAGAAAAGATCTGTGGGAAGACGGAGAAATTCCTGGCTGAAAGACTTGCGGTGGTGGTTTGGACATACGTCGATAGAAATCTTCCGTGCTGCCGTTTCGCGTGTAATCATAATCAATTGGATCGCCTACCTTCGAATGGAGACGGCGTCATAAGAAGGGGCCCCTTTTAGTTACCTCTTATGACAGGCAAGGGATACCATGGGTTTTATTCTACTGCCCCACCCACAGGGGTAGTAAACCAAGATTTTGCTAGTCCATCTCAACAGATATTTTTAAGAGCACATAAAATAAAAAGTAAAAAGAACAAGGAGGATTATAGTGTGCAAGAGGCAGCGAATAGTTGATGCATTAACTCAGTCACTTCTTTCCACTAAGAAACTTTCTTACGATTTTCACTTCTTTCATTGCTTCTCATATGTGTCAGTCACAACAACGAAAATATCAGGTGAGCCTCTCGAACATGTGGATTAATAGTCGGTTGTCAAGTACTAGCCTACTGCTAGGAATAAACCCAAACCAAGAACATATGCAACAGACATATTCTAATCTTCACTTGTATCAGCTGACTAAAGAACTAATATTATGAGTGAAGATATTTCATTAGTTATTGTAAATCTTTATGAAACAGAATTTGGTTAACTAATAATTATTTTTATGAGTTCTAACATTATTAGGTAATATTAGTTACTTTGGGCAATATTCTGACACTGTGGTTTCCTAAAATCTTACAGGGATTGAAGGCTGTTTGAACACTAATTTGTTATTGTTTCAGATGTGAAGTGCTTCTTTGGGGAAGGACTTGGCTATAATATGCTTACAGCTGTCAACTCAACTACTGTCCTGCAGATCATAGTGTTCTGACTTAACCGTGCTTCTTTGTAGTTTAAAATGTTTATTTTTATATGTATATTCTGCTTGTGTTCTAGTAATGTGGCAAATTTTGATTTTTTTAGATAATGCTTATGATAAAATAAGCATTAATGAACTGTCACATAAAATGGTGGTTTGAAAAGTCCGTGCAAAGTCCGAGAGATGGCACCACCGGCACGTATAGACGTCATGTTTAGTTAGTAGCATCTCTTGAATGAACACTCCAAGTTTCAGCCATATTGGTGTATTTCTTTGTGTTTGGCATGCGTGTGAATCGAGGAAGTCGAGTGATTTTCAAGAAATGGACGAAAAAGAATTTCATGTGGTGTTTAAACATTACTTTATGAAAGGCAAAATGCCTCAGGAGACTAAAGAGAAGCTTGATAAACATTATGGTGACTCTGCACTTTCGATTAGAACAGTTTATAAGTGGTTTCAAAATTTTTGGACTGGCCATATGGGCACAAGTGACGCTGAACGTTCTGGACGGCCTGTGGAGGTTACGAATCCAGAAATCATTGATCAAACCCATGATATGGATGGCAGAAGAGTTAAGGTGCGTAAGATTGCTAGTACTGTGGGCATCTCGACTGAACTGGTACATAATATTTGGCATAAACATTTGGACATGGGAAAGCTATCCGCAAGATTGCTCACACTTGCAAGTGTTGCAAGGATGGTTTGCAGCTGTTCCAGAAGAATCCGGAGGTCTTTAAGTGTCGTTTTGTCAATGTGGATGAAACATGGATACATTACTATACTCCTGAGATCAAACAATCTAAACAATGGGTTACCAAGGGGGAATCTGCACCAAATATTGCGAAGACCAGTCCTTTGGCCGGAGAGGTAATGGAGAATGTCCTTTGGGATTTGCAAGGGTTAATCCTCATCGACTATTTGGAAAAGGGTAAAACTATATCAGGTTCATATTATTCATCATTACTGGACCGTTTGAAAACCAAGCTGCAAGAAAAAAGCCCGCGGTTGGCCCACAAGAATGTCCTTTTCCATCACGACAACGCACCGGCACACAACTCGTCAATCAGTCAATACTGATCTGCATTTAGGGCAGTCGCCTAGGTGGCAGATTCCCTATCTGTTGTTTTCCTAGCCTTTCCCTAAATGATTTCAAAGAAATTGGAAATTTATTGAACATCTCCCTTGGTAAGTTATTCCAATCCCTAACTCCCCTTCCTATAAATGAATATTGCCCCAGTTTGTCTACTAATGTCATTCCATGCCATCTCTCCGCTGACAGCTTGGGACATACCACTTAGATTCACAATTAAGTATTTATTTATTTTCCACCTAGTCGATACAATGATTGCTTAAGGCAATTTTTAATGGTCAAAAGTGGTACATGTTTCGTATATTATCAACATCTTCAGCCACATAACACTGTTTTGGTGAAAAATATATAAAATTGACAAAGTAATGCTTTAGAGGAAGTGTCCTTAAAATTAACATAAGATTGACAAGATTAAAACAAACAAATAACTCGAGAGAAAATATATAAATTATTTCTACAATAGAAAGCAGTCGTCAAGGAAACACTTGTACAATATTCCATAGAGTAATTGTCCTAATAAATATTCTTTTCTTAATAATTCATGAAAAAAGATCAATTTATAAATTAAAAATTATACAATTTATAAGTAATTATCAAAATGAAGAAATCCTGATATCACAGTGCAGCTCTTATTATTAATACAGATGAAAATATAACTAATTCCTAGTTGTCAAATCTTATTAAGCCTGCTTTCCTTTGGAACAGTAACTCCTGTCATTCTTTCACAGTTTTGCGCCGGGTGTAATATTGATGATGCGTTCTTCCTTGCTCTTGCACCTGAGGAGGTGGAGGAGCGGGGGATATAGGTGTGTCAAGAACTTCTTTGCTGTCACCTATAGCTTCAACTGGGGAGGAATAAGTTGTAGGGCTATCTGTAGGTGGAGAAATTCCAATTATTTTTTCTTGATCCTTCTCAAGCATTTTCAAATATACTAGAATTTGATAATATAATGGATTCTTATATTCTACAGCCTCATTAAGGTTATCATTTTTCTTTACAAGTTGGTCTAGATGAATGTACAGGTCTTCATATGTGTTCATTAAGCTGCCCTTTTTTAACTTTTTTATGATGGTCAGGTCTTGTTCTATCAAATTCTGAAGATGTTGATAATGTACGAAACGTGTACCACTTTTGACCATTAAAAATTGCCTTAAGCAATCATTGTATCGACTAGGTGGAAAATAAATAAATACTTAATTGTGAATCTATTGAAGTGCGATACGGACCATGAAGCTGATTTTATGTAAACATACCACTTAGTCGAGCAGGTCTCCTTTCTCACAATTCTACTCAACTGAAACTTTGCAACATTTTTGTAATGCTACTCTTTTGTCGGAAATCACCCAGAACAAATCGAGCTGCTTTTCTTGCGATTTTTTCCAGTTCTTGAATCAGGTAATCCTGGTGAGGGTCCCATACACTGGAACCATGATCTAGTTTGGGTCTTATCAGAGACTTATATGCCCTCTCCTTTACATCTTTACTACAACCCTTAAACACCCATTTATGTGATTACCCCAATGAAGATATTTCCTTATAATAACACCTAGATACTTACAATGATCTCCAAAAGGAACTTTCACCCCATCAATGCAGTAATTAAAACTGAGAGGACTTTTCCTATTTGTGAAACATGCAACCTGACTTTTAAACCCGTTTATCCATCTCGCAGCATTTTCGAGGTCACGTTGCAGTTGCTCACAATCTTGTAACTTATTTATTACTCTATAGAGAATAATATCATCCGCAAAAAGCCTTACCTCTGATTCCACTCCTTTACTCATATCATTTATATATATAAGAAAACATAAAGGTCCGATAATACTGCCTTGAGGAATTCCCCTCGTAATTATTACAGGGTCAGATAAAGCTTCACCTACTCTAATTCTGTGAGATCTATTTTCTAGAAACATAGCAACCCATTCATTCACTCTTTTGTCTAGTCCAATTGCACTCATTTTTGCCAGTAGTCTCCCATGATCCACCCTATCAAATGCTTTAGACTGGTCAATCGTGATACAGTCCGTTTGACTTCCTGAATCCAAGATATCAGGATATCTTGCTGGAATACTACAAGTTGAGCTTCAGTGGAATAACCTTTCCTAAAACCGAACTGCCTTATATCGAACTAGTTATTAATTTCACAAACATGTCTAATATCAGAAAGAATGCCTTCCCAAAGTTTACATACAATGCATGTCAAACTTACTGGCCTGTAATTTTCAGTTTTATGTCTATCACCCTTTCCTTTATACACAGGGCTACTATAGCAACTCTCCATTCATCTGGTATAGCTCCTCCGACCTAATAATAATCAGATAAGTACTTCAGATATGGTACTTTATCCCAACCCATTGTCTTTAATATATCCCAGAAATCTTATCAATTCCAGCCGCTTTTCTAGTTTTCAACTTTTGTATCTTATTGTAAATGTCATTGTTATCATATATAAATTTGAATACTTCTTTAGCCTTAGTCTCCTCCTCTATCTGGACATTATCCTTGTAACCAACAATCTTTACATTCTACTGACTGAATACTTCTGCCTTTTGAAGATCCTCACATACACACTCCCCTTGTTCATTAATTATTCCTGGAATGTCCTTCTTGGAACCTGTTTCTGCCTTAAAATACCTATACATACCCTTTCATTTTTCACTAAAATTTGTATGACTGCCAATTATGCTTGCCATCATGTTATCCTTAGCTGCCTTCTTTGCTAGATTCAATTTTCTAGTAAGTTCCTTCAATTTCTCCTTACTTCCACAGCAATTTCTAACGTTATTTCTTTCCAGTCTGCACCTCCTTCTTAGTGTCTTTATTATAATAAGGTGGGTCTTTACCATTCCTTACCTCCCTTAAAGGTACAAACCTGTTTTCGCATTCCTCAACAATTTCTTTAATCCCATCCCAGAGTCTGTTTACATTTCTATTTACCGTTTTCTACCGATCATGGTTACTTTTTAGAAACTGCCTCATGCCTGCTTTATCAGCCATATGGTACTGCCTAATAGTCCTACTTTTAAGACCTTCCTTTCTATCACATTTATTTTAACTATGACAAAAACAGCTTCATGATCACTAATACTATCTATTACTTCAGTTTCTCTATAGAGCTCACCTGGTTTTATCAGCACTACATCCAGGATATTTTTCCCTCTTGTTGGTTCCATCACTTTCTGAATCAGCTGTCCTTCCCATATTAACTTATTTGCCATTTGTTGGTCATGCTTCCTGTCATTTGTATTTCCTTCCCAGTTGACATCTGGTAAATTCAGATCTCCCGCTACAATCACATTTCTTTCCTTGTGGTTTCCTACATAGCTGATTATCTTATAAAATAATTCTGAATCCGTGTCAGTGCTACCCTTTCCCGGTCTGTACACTCCAAATATATCAAGTTGCCTATTATCTTTAGAAATGAGCCTTACACCTAGAATTTTGTGTGTCTCATTTTTAACTTTTTCGTAGCTTACAATTTCGTCTTTCACCAGAATGAATACTCCCGCTCCCACCATTCCTATCCTATCTACGATACACACTCCAGTTCCGTGAGAATTTCTGCATCCATTATATCATTTCTCAGCCATGATTCAACTCCTATTACAATATCTGGTAAATATATATCTATTAAATTACTTGATTCTATTCCTTTCTTTGCAATACTTCTACAGTTCAACACTAACAATTTTATGTCATCCCTACTTGATTTCCATTTCCCTGTTCCCTTATCACCGCTCCCTAGGCCACCCCGTTTCCTTGAATGTATCTCCCTATTACCCTTCCAAACAAATTTCCTAACTTATACGTACCACTGCGGTTTAAGTGAAGGCCATCTGAGTGCAGATCCCTATCTCCTACCCACCCATTAGGATCTAGAAATTTCACTCCCAGTTTCCCACATACCCACTCCATAGTCTCATTTAGATCCCCAATCACCTTCCAGTCAGTATCCCTCCTACACAGTATTCCACCAATAACAACCTCTGCTTTCTTAAACTTCACCCGTGCTGCATTTACCAGATCCCACACACCTCCAAGTATGTTAGTACTTACATCAGCTTGCCTTACTTTGTTGGTACCAACGAGAATCACTACCACCTTCCTTCCCCTCCTCCCTCTCTTCTACTTTCCTCAACATCTGCCTCAACCTAATTCCTGGATAACATTCTACCCTGATTCACTTTCCTCCACATACTTTCCCCACGTGTTTAACGATGGAATCCTCAATGACAAGAGCCTCAACCCTACCCACCTCATTTGATCCCCTCCCCTCCTGGTCAGCCCTATTTTTCCTGATAGCTTCAGAACCTACTTCCTCCCTTTTCTCCTTCCCATGACCCTGTTCCACCTGTCTTTTCCTGTCCTCTACTCTACATTTCCCTTTCCTACCTTTTCCCTTCCTCCTACTTTCACACTCTCAGCAACAGTTCCCTGTCCTTCATCTTCCCTCTGTTGTTCTACCTGGAGTGACTCGTACTGATTTCGCACAGACACCTGTCCTGAATTCTGATCCTGAATAGAGCCCTTAGCCTGCAATCTCCTTCCCCTTAGAGCATTAGACCACCTGTCTTCTACAACTCCCCCCTTTCCTTCCCCTCCCTCTTGTATACCTACTGTAACCTGTACATTGTTTGAGGGAGGTCTATCTTCCTTCCTGTCTTCTGTGAGAATCCTAATTATCTCCCTCAAACTCTCATACTCCTCAATGCCTCGCCACGATCCTTAGCCATTCTTTATGGAAAAAAAATGAAAATAAAAATAAAATATCTTATTTGCAAAAAGTAAATGAACGGAGGGTTGTGGTCACAAAATTAATGGAAATAGGTTTCCAACTCATTTCACATCCCCCCTATTCTACAGACTTGGCTCCCTCGGACTACTATTTGTTCCCCAATTTGAAGAAATGGCTGGCGGCGGGGTAAGAATTTTATTTTGGCGAGGAGGCGATTGGATAGTTTGCAGACTTTGACAAATCCTATTATTCGGAAGGGATCAACAAACTAAAACATTGTTGGACGAAGTGTACAGTAGAAGTCCGATAGTCCGGCACGTTCAGGACCGGCCCGGTGCCGGATTATTGAAAATGCTGGACTATCGGGCGGTACCTCTTACTACGATGTAGGTTAAGGCGTACAGCGAAAACAGCTGTAACACGGAGTTTTGCAGTAAAATATTGATCAGCAGAATCATTAGTTTAATAACTTTAGCTCAAAATTAGGGTAGCACCAAAATTCATTCAACACATTCAGTTTAGATACATGTACTGTACAATATTTTGGTGTGATGTAAAAAATCTCGAATGTCTGTCTGTTTTCGAGATCGTTGTCGCTTGGCATAAAAGTTATTTCTGATGATATGTAAATCAATAAGTTCAGTGGCATTGTAATTATTAGTATTACACTCAGCGAAAGTGATGAATTTATTTAGGGACTCTGCGGTTTCTGCCCAGCTGATTTTCTCCTTTACTTTGGTTTCCTCAATGAACTGAACCTGTGTGTGGTGACAGCCAACAATGCCGATTGTGTCTAACAATAGCAGACACATAGCTTCCGGGTGGTTTCGAACCACGCCGTGCGCTTTAACTGTCACAAATGTAAAAAATAAAGTAAAAACATAAATCCTGGAATGGTGCCGGACCATCGGGCGTTCCGAATAGTTGGATGCTGGATTAATGGAATTCTACTTATAAGCCTAAAAGGAGACTGTCGGATAATAAAAAAGGTTAACCCCAAACACGTAAGTAGTTTTTATTTTTGCACGGACTTTTCAATCGCCCCTCGTACTTGGTTCAAACTAGCTCTCTTTTTGAGGTCATTCTCATTACTTCATTTGGTAATCTCTCTGGATTTCTCATATTATAATGATGGTGGCTGTTGTTTACAGCTCTTAAGAATGACCAATCAGAAGTATCCAGAGAACAAAACTTCATTACAGCTACAGTTACCTTATTAAAGGAGTGTTAATTATTAAAATGTACCATTAAGGGGTAGGGTAGAGGATCTGTCACTTTGATTGTGGACTAGATTTTGTTGCACCGGGCGAGTTGGCCGTGCACGTAGAGGCGCGCGGCTGTGAGCTTGCATCTGGGAGATCGTGGGTTTGAGCCCAATGGTCGGCAGCCCTGAAGATGGTTTTCCGTGGTTTCCCATTTTCACACCAGGCAAATGCTGGGGCTGTACCCTAATTAAGGCCACGGCCGCTTCCTTCCAACTCCTAGGCCTTTTCTGTCCCATCGTCGCCATAAGACCTATCTGTGTCGGTGCGACGTAAAGCAACTAGCAAAAAAAAAAAAAAATGAGATTTTGTTGCCAGATTAATAGGCCTACTATCAGTTGCTGTGTTCTGTGGCTATGCTTGAGGAGTCATACCGACTCCTACAGGGGGAAAGGTGTACGGTTTGTTATGATCACACGTGCTAGAATTTCCATTCGGTCTGTACTGTCGCCATAGCATTCGGCATGCTTGTGACCAGTAATTCAGTACCTAATGGTAGCTGGTGCTACCAGCTGTCCAACTAGCACCATAGTGGAAAAGTGTAATTTGAAGTGATGAATAATGCTGCACAGTCTGGTGGTTTGCTGTGGGTTTGAGTGTGGCACTGCCTGGAGAATGATACCTTTGATTGTGCATGGCGCTCAAAATGAAATTTGAAGGATGTAGCGTTATATTGTGACCATATATATATTCGGTATAGTAAAAAGCTAATTTGGTGCTAAGAATCTGGAAATAGTCTGGCCATCCCTTACAGCTCTTGGGATGAATTAGAATGGCAAGTTTGCTCTAAACTTTGACAACAGGTTCGATCCTGGCTCAGTCTGGTGGTATTTGAGGGTGCTCAAATACGACAGCCTCGTGTCTGTAGATTTACTGGCACATAAAAGAACTGCGGGACTAAATTCCGACACCTTGGCGTCTCCGAAGACCGTAAAAGTAGTTAGTGGGACGTAAAGCAAATAACATTATTATTATAAACTCTGACAATACAGATCACAAGTCACTTCATTGTGCCTCTCAAAGTTGAATAGGTTGGTGATCCTTCCAAAATATTCAGATGCATTATAGCAGGTCTCCCAGACGAGCCATCTCGAGGACAGAATGGTGATGTACTTTATTAAAGTTCAATGTGCGACATGAACATGCTTCTAATTTTGAGGTAGGTGTCTAAACACTTCAGTTCAGACAGTGTATTTGAATAAATTTTGGAAGTTAACACAATTCAGATTCTGTATTTTCAAATTAGATGCAATGTTTGAAATAAGTTATTTGCCACAACTAGTTTCATTGCAAACCAACATAAGTATGTACTTGGGTAGAAACAAAAGGATAACTTTTTGAACATATTCTTTCACTAACCTGTGAGAAACATATCTAGCTACAATTTGGTTACGTTTAACTTGATCACTTCTCCTATAGGGATGCTTGGATAGTTTTGTGTATTTTTAAGAATAATTATTTAACTTTTATGCAAGGCTTATGGGTAAACTACTCTGCACTATTTTCTGGTACCTTAATCCCATCAAATGTTGACTGTTATCAGGGCGATCTGATTCTTGTTCTCAGCAACTCGGAACAGGGTGGAGGTATTGAGTCCATACCATTCTCTTAAGAGTCTGTAGCGAAGATCTCCTTCCCCCGCTTATTTCTCCTTCAGTTTTAACCTGTAACATAAGCTGACGGTGGTATACTAAATAGATAAATCATGGTTTTATTGTTTTTTATGGTAAGTATACTAAATATACTTGAAGCGTTGGATGGTTGAGTGACCATGTTTTGGGTTCTAGTACGCAAGTTTTTAGGTGGAGGCATTTTTGTTCATTTTGTAACGCCATCCTTCCTATTATGGTCCAAAATTGTTGACAGAGACTTAGATCGTCATCACTAATATTTACTACTTCATTAGCACTTTTGTCTCATATCACTGTTATAGAATTTACTACTTCTAATTCATCCTCACTCTCACTAAAACGTCTTCCTCTTCCACAGACTGTAAAAGAGATAACGCCCTTGCCTCCCCTCTTCATTACTCATTTTAGCGATAAGGTATTGACTGAAATAATTCTTGACATGATCACACAAGTAACTCGCTGGGTACATCAACACTGCTGCTGGTGTACTTCCAATGAACAGTACTGGTGGCGCGAGGTCAACGAGACACTTCATTGCACATTCTTTCTAAGAATGAACACCTCTCACTTTACTGCCCAACCTCTTAGAGAAGGTAAGGAATGTGGGGAGAGTTATATGGCAGCCAAGGTCTCTTAAGTTTAAAAATAAGCCCTATCAAACTGAATACATCTGTGCCAGGTTGCAAAAGACCCCATGCCACCACTCCTGCGTTAAGAAGCTGGAGAAAATTGTTCAGTGTCCACTGGCAATGCAGATGTAATCAGCTAGTGGTGGTCTGAAATATGACAGAATATCTAATGTAATACGGTGAAACGTTGTTCGTGCGTTCCTCATTAACACGTTTTCCCGCTTAGCATGTCGCAACTTCAAAATCCAGATTCTCAACTTATTCAATCTATATAAAAATACCTCACTTATCGAGTCACAAATTTTCGTTATTACTACGATCACATTTTTCCTTGCCCTGAACATTTTGTCATCTATTGTGAAACAACGTGATTTTCAACTCGGGTAAAATCCCTTGCCACAGTTACGTGATTACGGAAAAAGGCCATAAATTCCTGAACTTCATGGGATAAGTTGCACCTTCGGGTAGCAAGCTGTTTGCCTCAGGAATGTTCAATGTGCTTGCCGGTTAGCAGCAAGATTGCTGAATAAAAGTATTTGTGCTTGTGTTTCGCATTTCATTCAGAAGTAGAAATTTATATCTTGTTGAGTTGCACAGTGAAGTTTTTTCACGTGATACTGTAGCCTATATCTGGCTTAGGGTGATAATCGTGTGAAATTGACTATAGTCCATCTTCTTAGTAAGTGTCTTTTTGGGCGACCGGAGGTGTGGCCTGGCCTGGAGTGCAAGGAACTATGGGAGCGTTCGCGCTGGTAGTGGGGGAAGAACTTGATATTTTCCTCGAGCAGATATGGTCGAGTTCAGGCAGCGGGCGTAGCCCAGGGAGCTGATTAAAGTAGTGTGGAAAGCTTGTCGTGTGTTACTCTCCCCGCTTCAGGTGCAAAATGTTTTTTGGTCAGGATGGTCATAATGCAATGGCACATCGGTGTACATACACCATACTAACTCGTGTAAGAATTACTTAATGTGATGAACTAGTGAAAATAAGGTAATACTGTACATTTTACAAATCGAGTCTTACATTTTGATTGTGTGCGTTAAACCTTGTCAGTTGACTACACAGGCCTTTGAGCACGGAAATACTTTGTATATTCCGTAGTAAATGTTGGTGACACCAAGAAATCAGAGGGTAATGCTTAAAAGAATTCATATCGGATGATGCTTTCGATACATTGTCAAATATATCTCAGTGTATAACACTCTGTAGCCTTTAATTTATTCTTGTGCCATTTATTATTTCACATTGTAACAAATGTGTCACCAGTTATATAAAAATGAAAGGTTTGAGCTATTTAGTAGAAGCAGCTTGCAACTGGTAAAACTGCGAATGAAGTAAGTTCGTTTGACACTGTACTATATGCCCAGGAAAGGCACATCGGTACTTGCTATCATCTCATCAGTCGCTTAACGAAATGGTGGAAGTTGTTTCCACTGACAGCCCGAAGATATTATCTACAGCACTTAAGCTGATTTACAGTGAAATACGTATAAAAGAGATGAATGCGAATTTGTCAGGAAAATGCAGAGAAAAAGCCTTAGTAGAAAAACTTCAGCTACTTGCATAATATTAGCAATGTCTACCTTTCTTGTCCACCAGAAGAAATATAATACATAATACTCTTGAATAACCTGCTATTGTTATGATTGAGAGACAGGTTTCTTACAACAACAAAGAAAACGGCAACAAAATGCTCCGGAACAATAGACAATACAAATGTGTCGCATAAAATCAAAGCAAAAGTATTATCCGACTGCTTAGGTGTTCTATGATCAAGTTTGTTTGTTTGTTTGTTTGTTTGTTTGTTTAATATTCGGAGTTCAGAGATCTTACAAATTATTCAGAACAATCTTCACTCTGATCTGAATCAGTGTCATCTGAACTTTCACTGAGGTTGATGATGAACTGGTCTAATTCTAATTCCTCATCCATGATGTGGTCACGCTCCCATCATTCCTACTCAATGCCTTTTACACGGTCACAACATTTTGTCCATTTGTCTTGCGAATACTGTGCGAACAATATCCGGCAAAGAGCTTCCTTTTTGTCGAGCGTGTCTATCAAGTCACGAGTGATCTGTAAGACAGAGCAACTTTTTTCGTACATAATAATCACTTTTATTTATATTGGGAATAGGAGCGCCTCATTTATGAACAATGAAGGCATTAGAGATGCTATGGCACACTTTTTTGAGCTTGAAAGTGAATGATGCAGTCTTACTATTAGTTGAAATATATTCTTATTATGTACCTCTCCTTTGATGTCTGCCCAAACCAACTCAATGGGATTGAGATCTGGATGATATGGAGAACTTCATGTCCATAGCTTTTCAAAAGATTATCTATTTTGTATACCTTCTCCATGGTAGCTCTTCTCACTAGTCCCAACAATTCAGCCTTTGTCATACCTGGATCAAACTCAATTCCTTTCTTCTGCAGCCATTCCTGTACATCCTTCTTCAGATAGGTAGAATTAGGCTTTCTATCTTCCTGAACACAATGATAGGCTGCATTGTCCATTACTACTACGCTCCATGGGGTTAAATTTGGAGCAAGTCTCTCATTTATCCACTTAGGAAAATTATAATAATTCATACCGTCATGATAGTCCCCGGTCTTTAAGTGGGACTTATAAATTGAAAGGGCATTGGGAACAAAACCATTCTCTCCTGTCCTGTGCACTATAATTAATCTGTTACCCTTTCCTACGGAACAAAGTACCCCCAGTTCTTCAGATCCTTGCCAGCACCGAGAAACAACATGTGAAGTATGAAGTTAGGCTTCATCTATAAATATAATATTTCTGCCTTCATTTCGGAAAATCCGTAACTGTCACTCGCCATTCCACAATTTCTGGTCGCTCAACTAAAATCTTACCCTTTGATTGGCATTTCCTCCAATTAAATTCCAAGTCACGCATTATTTTTTTGCGGATGTGAGGGACTGCACTGCACTATGTCATCCTCTTCCAAAGCTTCAGAAAGGTGTTTCAAAGTGGGCACTTGTTTTCTCACAGCGTAAAATTTATGAATCTTTCTCCTAATAGCTGCTTTTACAAAATCATCAATTGTAACTCTCTTCTTTCTTTCACCTTATTTTCCTGTCGGAGTGCTAAACTTAAGCTCACTCCTAGCCTGACTCGACACTCATTCTTTCATTACCTTCTTCACCATTGTTGTTCCCACTCCTGTCGCCTCTGTAACTGTCTGCACAACATTCAATTTCGAGTAGTGTTCTCGCTTCATAACTTTCATATGTTAAACATTTTCTCTTGCCTGACCTCGCAGTGGTCTCCCGGATTTAGAAGAGGACTTAGAAGCCATGCTCGTCACTTCAGTAATTTCAACTTAGCCCGCACGTAACATGCATTGCTTGAGAGATGTTTTCATTTCAGCCTGGCGACTGGACTTGCTGCAGGAGTGGCGGGACGATAGCTCCCACCACTGCATGCGCAACCATTTCTCGTGCAGGATGCTTTCAACCAAAATGGACTATAGTGTGGTGCATATTTGTCTTGTGATAGCTTAGGTAAGTGAAATTCCTTTCTAATGAAGACCACAAACCTGCTACGCGGGCGTAGCAGGGGGAGAGGTGATACTCCCAGGTGGCGGACAGGGGGGTGGACTTCAGGGAAATAAAATACCTCTCGCGGACCACACACACACACTCCCTGTGGGTGGGGGAGGTAGACGAAGAATTCACCCATGGTATCCCCTGCCTGTCGTAAGAGGCAACTAGAAGGGGCGACCAAGAGATGATACAATTAGAACCATGAAACTACTTGTAATTAGTACCATCATGCAGGGAACACCATGGGTTGCATTTACTTGCGCATAGTACCACTATGTTAGGTACGCAATAAGTTTGTGATTAGCAGAGACAGTGTGTGAACCAGGATGTGCGTCCTACAGTACCTGTGATTCGTACGCCTATATGAGCGACACCATCGTTCTGCCTTACCTATGCTCAGTTCCCACTGTATGAGAAATTCCACAGGATAGTATGGGTCCCTGTGGTTAGTCCACTTATGTGAGGAACGCCATAGGTATAGGTTTGCGTTGCCTGCAAATAGCGCCGCAATGTGCGAAACACCATAGGTCTGTGTTACATGTGCGCGCGACGCTACCTGTGAATAGTACCATAATGTGTGGAATACCGCGAATTTCCTCTACTTTTGATTAGTACCGCAACATTACACATAGCATGGTTCTACTTTCCTAGCAATAAATACCATTATGAGGGGCTGATGGCCTGGATTTTGGACCCATTTCGACTATAGACATAATCTATTCAGCATCGTACTATAGAAGCAGTCCCTTGGTCGGTAACACGATTGTTCTGTGCCAGCTTCTGTGCATGTGGGGCACTGTGGGTCTGATCCATTGATCGTTTTAAATTCATCTCCGTCCATCCATTCATTCTTCGTCCTCATGCTTTGAATTCTGGTCAGTGGAGGATTTTGGAATTTTAAGTTGTCATTTCATTTTGTCTCATTTCGTACCATTAGGGGCCGAAGAGGTTGCGAATGTTGAACTCTCATCTTCGAGTTTTAACTCAATCCGTCTTTGTCAAAGTTTTTCAAGATAGCAGCCAGAGCCATTCTGTTCTGTTGCAGATGCTCATGGCCGAATATATCCTCCAATTCATTGTTTAAGAGTGTGACCAGAAAATGTTTTATAACCCACTGCTCTGAAATAAGTTTTCTACTAACATTTGTTTTGGAAAGAGTGTGATCTGCAATAATACTTGGATATTTTTATTGGCCCCTGTGCATATGTTTTCATGTTTGTTTGGTGTTTTTCCACGCTGTTCATTGCACTAGTTTTTATAAGCCCGAGCAGAAAGGGTTGTCATATTTGTTCTCTCGTGTTTTTCACACCTTTTAATACTTTCCTCATATGTTGAGAAATGGTAGATACTGTTTTCACTGTACTCACATATACACGACGTAAAATGCCTTCCTTAAGACAAGGACCGTTACGAGTGTTTATTAATTTCCACCTATTCAATACAAAGTGAGTTCTTGTGATGAAATATATAGTCATATTAATTGCAGGGACATGTTTCGCCTATTATATGGGCATCCTGTTCCTTAATCTCATACCTGTAGGAAATGATCAGGATCCTGATTGTTCTTAATTGAAGTTCTGAAGAGAAACATACATATCATAAACTTGAGGATACTTGTTGTAGTTACTTGTTTAACATTTATGTACTAAAATACATTGAAAAGATGAGAGTAGGATGACTGTTATTACAACATTCTTAAAATAAAATCTTTTTTTTAAACTTTATAATCAGTCCTTAACTTCTAAGAATGTCCATGGCTAAAACTGTGATATCAAGTTGCATGTTATAAGTTCTATATGAACACTTTTTGGTGTGTTAAATGGAACCTGGTTAAAGGCGGCCCACACTGGTTGAGGACGTAAAATGTTAATTGGAACATGAACAGCTTAATCCCTTAGATAATGATGTAGAAATGTGTTTTAGATCACTCCTAGTGGAGGTTGAGTTAGAATGTAAAGCTGTTAGACTGTTGAAGTTGTTAAGGTTGTTCATCGTGTGATAAGATTATAAGATTAATCAACAATCTTCTTAATGTTCGTTGTAGAAGAGAGGAAGGGTTGTCGACTGTGTGTAACTGTGTTTATCTTAGCTTGAAGATGTGACTGTGGCGTCTTATATTGATAGTCGAAAGGGAACGCTCAGGTTTGGTGTAGATTAGCGCTTGGATGTTGACTTTTACTACTGAGGAATGTGTGGTGTATTGTCTGTAACGAGAGGAGAGGGCGCTTGGCGAGCCGAAGATGTGCTTGGATAATCCCGGCACTAAAAGCCATACGACATTTCATTTCAGAGGAGAGTAAAATACTTACGAATAAACTTAAAGAAAGGATGAGTTTAAAGAAAAATGTTGTGTGTACAATCACTTATCTCTTTGACTATTATAATGTTGATCAGTTGTGTGTATATTCACTTACCCTTCGACTGTTATGATGTTGATCAATTCCTATGGCAGCGTTGGAATGATGGACACTTGTGCTTCTAGTGTTGTATCGATGTGAGATAAGGGGAAGGGGTGTGGTGGATGGGAGGGGATAGGCAGGGTGTTATGTTTATGTGCTGTTGGTTGCAGGAGGTTTGTGCGGGCAGACAGGGAGTGAGTTGTGTTTAATAAAGTAGTAGGTGGTTCTTGATGATAATTTAAGATTGTTAAGAATGTTGCTTTGTTTTTAAATCTGGTGTTTCCAATAATTTGAGTAAAATCTCGTATAAGGGATGTTTGACTTTAGTTATTTCGTTCAGGCTTAGATTTTTGTTCTAGTACTCGTCTAACTACAGGTAAACCCCGTTATCCGCGATTTCGCATATATGCGATTTTGGTTTTAAGTCTAGTGCTGCTATCTGTTAACAGTACATGGAAGCTGTAATGCCTGGCGGGTACAGACATGTGTGCCGAACTCTGTAACATACACTACGTCGCGCGCCTAGGTTGAACGAAGCAAGCGCATCTCTACGCGTATGTTCTGCCGTATTTGTAGAGACGTGAATCGTCAGTTTCGGTCAGTAGAGCTGTGAAGTTGCACTTGACAGGTTTCCTATTTTAAAACGCTGCATAAAATGAAAGGAAGTGTACCTGTCAAAGAAAAGAAACGTATACCAAAGTTGTATTAGTTAGAAACAAAGTTAAAAGTTTTGGATCGCTATGAGAAAGGAGAGGGTATTGTTGATATTCACCGTGCTTTGGGACTTACTGAACCCACTCTGAGAACTATTCGTGACAATGCAAAATCAGTTCGAAAAACTGCTCACTCTTCTACTAATTTAAGTGTGACTGGAGTGACCAAATCTCGCTTGGAAGCGATGGAAATAATGGATTGAATTGAGCGTCACAACCAACTCCAACCAACACATGCATCATGAGCTGCTATTGAAGCTAAAGCCAAGAGCTTGTATGCAGAATTTAGTTTATTATTGTGTTTCAGTGTTAAAAAATTAAGTTTATTTTAATTTTTGCATTAAAATGCATTTCAGAAACATAATGGCCTTTTTTTTAAAAAAATTGTAAGAATCTCTGCTATTTTAAACTTAACATGCGAGTAAACGGAAACCTAACCCTATATTTTACGTATAAAATGACTCGATTTACGTGAATTCGGTATGCGCGACAATTCCGCAGAATGTAACTATCACGTATAACGACGTCTACCTGTGTATAGAAATATTTTCTAGTTCATTAATCAATTTCTCTTTACCTACTCTTTTAATTATTGTAAAGTCCTATTCTATAGTTGTGAATTGATGCCCTGTCTCCTTCACATGGGAATTCATAGCTGAAAATTTGTTGTGCTTGTTGGCATTATAGTGCTCCGAGTATGTTGTGTGAAAACTCTGGCGTGTTTGCCCGATATACGAGAAGTCACATTGTGTGCATGTGAGCTGTATATGACTGAGTCTGAGTAAATGTTTTGACTCGACTGTGTTGTGATTGAAAAATAATTTCTGGTTAGTGTTTGTTGTCTTAAAGGCTATACTGGTGTGTTTTTTATATTTTTTTATGGGGTTCGAGATCTGGTAAATGCCCAGATTGTTGTTGGTGAAGGAAATGAACGTAGTTTTTGGGTCTGTCAGTGATGAGGTTTGTTGCTATTTTGAGTTTGACCTTGTTGATTAAATGGTTAATCATTTCTGGTTTATACCTGTTAATTTTTGCCAAATTCTTAATATAATTGAGTTCTGCTTTTAGGTTCTTAGGTGTTAGAGGGATTTTTAGGGCTCTGTAAAAACTGTAAAAGGTAGCCAGTTTATGGGAGTTATGTAATGATGAATTTTTGATTGTCATTGGGGTGTGAGTAGGTTTCCTATATATTTGGAAATAAAAACTATTATGATTATTATGTGTTACTGTGACATCTAGGAAATTTAAGGATCCATTGGCCTCATCTTCTTTGGTGAACTGAATATTATGGTCAAGGTTGTTTAAAAAATGTAATATTTCATTGCCATTATTGAGTTCTTTATTGATTATTACGAACGTGTCATCCACATACCGAAGCCACAAGCTGAGGCTTTTTATTTTTGTCATTTTATGATATTCTAATAAATCCATATAGATGTGGGCCAAGATGCTTTTAACTCAAAATTTAGGATCTTTATGAAGTCTTCTAATTCAAGCATGCTAAGGTTATGTTTGGGGAGGTTGTCTTTGATAATATATATGGTTTCTTTGGTGACATGCTATAATACATGTTTGTAATGTCAAAGAAGCACATAATGTGGTTGGGTAGTAAAGTGAATTTCTTTAAAATATCACAAAAGTCTGAGTTCTTTAATGGGGATTTATTGTTAAATCTGTGATGTCTTTTGAGAAAATTGTGCATATACTTCGAGTTTTTATATGTCGAACTATTTCTACAATTGAGAGTTGGATGCAATAACATCACAAGTAGATTTACGTATTTTGAGAAACAGAAGCTTGAAGTTTATAAATGTTCTGAGTTAAAAGTAATATTAGGAATCAACCTGAATTTCATTTAAAGACATTTAAAAGAGCCAGGAAATGTATTTCCCAAATAATTTTACTGATCTATTAGCTAATAAGAAAGACAGTTATTTAAAATTTCCTTTTATACGCTGTTATTGCATGAAGAGCAGGAATATTATATTTTGCCATACACCAGTATTGATAAGGGAGATAGGAAAGCATGATCACTCACTATAGAGGAACAAAAGTGAGAGTTTATCCCACCTCAGTTCTCCAAAATGTCTAAACTTACTAAAATTAAGAACAAATTCATAAAAAAACTGTCAACTAGGAAAGGTTAAAAAAAAACGTTTATTCATTATTTAATATTCACCTTTTTCGTTCTTTATTGAGTAAAGGGCCGAGAGAGGTTTGTTACAGTGCTCTCCCCAACTATGGTATTAGGCTATGGTAATTGCCCCCTGCCAACAAATATTTGAAGTGTTATAAAATTAGAAACAAGCTTTCTGAACAACTTTTATTCCTATTTTCATTTACAAAGTGATTCTCTAAACGTAAAAGAAATGGAAAGAAACAAATAACAGATCACAAAGTATATAATTGGGATTTAGACATTGTATGTCTTACTTGTTTAAAATACTTAAATACCGCATCATTGACCAAAATCAGGATGATTAATCTTCACATGCTGCATTAACAGACTCTAGGGAATCATTACACACAGACATGACTTTCACATACCACTCAACATTTTCAGGTTTTAAGTATTATCCGCACACTTTATCTTGGTGCATTTGTGTACGGAGATGAGGAGTAAGCAGGGAGCTGTCCCTATATCGATAGTGCTGCCTGGTCCTGTCAACTGAATGAAATTGAAATCTGAATTGAATCGAAAATATGATCGATCGATATGAAATTTCTAAACCGTTACCATCTTAAGCCAACAACTATGTCACATACACATTACATAACATTATAAAACATTTCTCGATGCGGATTTTGTTCCTAGCATGAATTCTATACTTTGGCTTTGTTGTGTAAACAACAGTACTAGTACGTAAAGTGTACGCCAGATGTCGTACGACGATGCTTAAGTCTGATTCCTGGTTTGTGTTTCAAAGGATGCCAGTACGAATCTCGAAGATCGCCGAGGTCTACCGATTCAGCACTAGGGTGTAAATGCACCAAGATAAAGTGTGCGGATAATACTTCATTAGTGAAAGAACATCAACCCTTTTGTCTGCACCAGCCACAAAACTTTCTCTTCCGTTCGCTGACATCTTCTCCAGCCAAAGAGCTCGTGGCAACTGAACGTACTGCTTGTGAAGCATGCCTCATGCAATAACAGCGTAGCGCATGGTACCGGTTTTAGTGAGCTCCTGACCTCTAGCGGCACCCTAGCAAACTAAGACCCGGACTGGGTTGTAGTGAAGGGACCGGGAAATTCGAAAACAGTATTCGTGCAATAACAGCGTAAGTAGACTTACGCTGTTATTGCATCTAGCTCCTCAATTGATGATTGGGCGCATGGCTGTATCTTATGTACTTTAGGTAATGTTCTGGCTGTGGGGGTATTAGGGTTCGTAAGAATTAGCTCTTGCTGTTCTTGTTCATTAATTAAAAGAAAGTGGAATTCTTGGTGTTTTTAAATTTCGTTGGATTCTTACTGTTGGGTCTTTATTGACTATTGTGTATGTCTCATCTGTGAAAAAATGCATTTTTTAATGTAACCTTTCTTATCTAATAAGACAGTAGTCCAACAATCAAGGACTGACAGACTTTTGAAAAGAGGATTGGAAGAACCTGCATCAACAAAAATTAACCGGAAAGATGGACAATGGCGGATAATACCTAACAAAGTGGTGTACAAAGAGGTGGAACCCATTACAGATGCTATGCAGAAGAGGAGACTGGGATTCTTTGGATGTATCATGAGGATGCAGGATTCGAGACTTCTGAAACAACTAGTACAACACAATCTCGCATCAAAAACAACAGGATGTAAATGGATCAGAGAAGTAAGAGAGGATCAGAAGGAAATAGGCCTTACAATAGAAGACACTACAAATAAAATTAAATACAAAACTCAAGAATACAAACCTCTGCTTTACCCTTACATGAAACAAATGAACAACACACGTATTTTCAACCAAGGAAAGGGCACGAAGATCGGAGCATCTGAAGAAGTACTGGGAAGACGTCAAAGCCCGAATTGTATTGTTAACTTTTATTTTGCTTTTCATTTTTTTAAATTAACCTTGTGTGGTTGACATCAGCATTTTTATTTAATCCGTCAGTTAATGTGGTAGTTTCTTTTTCATGTTTGCAACTCCAGAGGGAGTTATGAGACATTCGACTCAAATTCTGCTATGGTGGTGATAACATTGATTTCTTTTCATATACTAGGCCAATTATGGTTTATCCCTTTACTTACAGCATCCATTTCTTTTTCTGACAAGCTTGTATTCATCATGTTAACTATGGCAGGTGAGTTGTTGAAACAAGGAATCCCTTTTCTTGTTCTACATTCCTCTTAGGCGACTGAGTTTCTCTTAAGTGAGCAAGTTTATCTCCTACATGTAATTGAAATGAACTCCACTCTATAGGGGCTACATATTGAGATACTAAGCCGTGTAGTCTGTAAAATTGTAAGTTTAAGTGTGACTTCTTGTAGAACGTTTTTATTTCGTCCTTAAGCCAGATTTCATTAGTTTTGTTTTGGGTTTTTATTAAATTACTAGCTGATAAGCTTTTCCTTTGGACATGTATTAAGAATCCTGTTGTTTATCCTACAGGTATGAGATTAAGCCTGATGATGCCCATGTAGTGGGCGAAACGTGTACCTGTAATTAATATGACAAGATATATTTCTTAATCACAAGAACTCGCTTTGTATTGGATGGGTGAAAATTAATAAAGACTTGTAACATTCTTTGTCTTAAGGTACATTTCAGTATGGGCCAAAATGTGAATTGTAACTTGTAAATGCCTTAATGTTGGAAGAAATCATATCTAGTGTTTCCATATCCCTGTTGGATAGTTTTTATTCGTATATTCAAATGTACGTTTTCTCGTGTAACGTTCATTTTTGTTGCCCCCTGCAGAAACTTTTGACGAGGTTTTACTGTACTTTTTATGTTATCATTTCCACATAGCATTGCCGAATGTCTGTGTGTTTTTAGCTTATTGACAAGGACAAAAGCTCAGACCAAAGCTTCTAAAAATGGGATTCTGGAAAAATATTAAACCTTAAAACCCGTTCAACAAGGCCAGTGCTTTGGGCATAAATCAAGTTCAGAAATATATACGAACAGGCCTAAGGCAGTTACAATGAAGAGTTGTATGTTCTAAAGCTCAGATACATGCATTATTTCAGTATTTATAAATAAATTAAAAAGAAAAAATACATTATTGAGTAATATGTGTTAAATATTCTAAGTTGCATCATCAGTGATGTGTTGTAACATGTCAGGATGTGCTGCAAAGAAAAATCCTAATACTTTTTACTTTTGCATGTTGGCATGTCTGCACACACAATTCTATTTAACCATGAATGGCCTCACTCATTAATTGCTGTTTGTTTACAAAAGTCTGTCCTCCTCACAGTGGGCAGTCTGGCTTGCTGCAGATACTGTGTTAGCTGGCAGACTAATCCTGGTAGACAGGTATTTCACTTTCGCTTCTGTAAGCTTCGTCCCTTCCTACATACATACATACACAGAGCTGCATGGAGACCACTAATGTTTGAAAACAAGGCTGTTGTCCCCCACAACACCCGATGACTATTCCTTGGTTCACTATCAGCCACTGTCCAGTAATTAACACATTCCAACATAGTGAACTACTAACGAGTAACAGCTCTGCAGTTCTAAACAACAGGATAGTACTCACAACAGTGACCATTAACACTGTGTCAAATACACTCACAACAGCTACGCCATACTCTGACTCCAGGGCAGTTCAGGGTGGTATACACACAGTAATCCCAAGACAGTACTCCACTCCTTACCCGACGATACTCTTGACTCAGGCGGACTAAACCATTGAGGCTTAAAGACTAACTCAGTTATATAACAAAGGTCTTTGACCAAAATGAATTTATGAAAAGGTGTGGTACATTCGTTCCCAAACAGAATCTCAGTGCAAATTTGACAATGCCAGTCACGAGGCGCTCAGCAGGAGGTTTTCTGCTTTTAAACATAAACATGAGAAAAGATCAACCATGGGTAAAGAAAAGCTCAAAAGTGTGTGGAGGGGCACAGAGTGCTCCTTGGTAGTATCAGTGGGAATTTTTTTCGTGGAGTTCTTGCAATTTATTCTTTAATGACCAGTACGGTTTTGAAGCCTAGCTGGCCAGCTGTGTTTACATTCCTTATCCGTGAAGTGATAGGATTTCTGCAGCTCGACAGAGTTTTCAACTCTGCCGAACACTGTAGGTTAAGGGCAGTTGGAATAAAACTTGATGGTTCTGAATTAATAATAATTAGGGCCCGGATGTTTAACATGCCATATTTTTTTTTCTTTAAATTATTTCCATGAAAAATTAAAGTTAAGCGCATTTTTATCTATAGTGGCTAAAATTGTGCAATTTTCACGGGGCATATAAAGTCATATTCTGGCTTTAGCGTTTCTTGTCATTTTTCTGTAATTTTTTATATCATGGTCATATTTCCCCGTGAATTTTTGTATTTTTGTCATGTTTATCTTTTTTTGTTCCATTTTCGTATACCTGCTTGCAGGTTCTCAAAGACGGATTTTTCACATCTCCTAATTGTTTTCTGTTAATTTCCTACAACTGTCTTTCTTAGAAATATATATTTATATGAATTAGGAAGGTAAGCTGTATAGAAAGAGACAGATGAGTAGAAAGCGACAGATGTAAAGGAAGCATAAGGACAATTGAGGATGGCCATTGTCAGTTTTTGTGCCAAGGTGAACTGTTTCTGTAAATAACTTGAGCAGGTAGAATTGTTTTTCACGGGGGTGCCAAAGGAGAAGGGGGCGATAGAAAGGTACAATGGGCTCAGTTACTGGACAGATTTCGCAATATGCGTGTTTGATGCGAATACTCTCAATTCATTATGCCAAAAGCTAACCGGTTCGATAAGTGAAAAATTACGAGTATTAGTACAGATGGCGCCATTCTGTTCTGTAAGCTGTGCAAAACTAAAATAGCAGCTAAAAAGCAGTTTAATGTTGAAAAACACTGCAGTATGGCAAAACATTAAAACAATTTGGCTCGAATGTTACATCACAGAACCATCAACAGCTTCTGTTCCAGAGAATTTCGTCGCAGTCTATGACAAGCAAAACTTAATAATTAAACAAGGATTTATGTACAATGATGTCTGCTGATATACTACTGGAGAAAGTTAATAATCAGCACTCCAGCAATTTTTTGAAGAAATACGCTAATCAGCATATTCCGAATGCAACAACATTTCACAAGAACTACGGGACTACCTGTTACGAAGATGTTTTAAATAGAATACGATCCTACGTCGCTGATAACAAGATCTGGGTTTCTATTGATGAAACCACTGACGCTGGAGGGAGATACGTGGCAAACGTTGTCATTGGTGTTCTGTGGGGAGACTGAGCAGGAGATATATTTCTCATTTCCTGTGAAGCAGTGGCCAGAACCAACCACTCAACAATTGCTGTAACCTTCAATAATGCAATTTAAACAAAGTCAAATCTGCAGTGTACATTCAAGGAGAAAGTAAAAAATGTTCTGGCCTTAAGGAGTGAAGAGAGAAAATGTTCTATTTCTAGTCACTGATGCAGCTTTCTATATAGTGAAAGTTGGCAAAGGTCTGCAGATTCTCTACCCTAAAATGATACATGTAACATTCATTCCACATGCAGTAAATAGAGTTGCGGAAGAAATTTGTGGAAAGTTTACTGATGCGGATAAGTTAATTTCAGTAGTAAAAAAGATCTTCATCAAAGCTCCCACACAAACAACTGTTTACCGGATCGATGCATCGCGTTCTATCATGCCAATAATGCACCCTCTTTCAAGGTAACTCATTTGACGGTACGGTTCTCGTATACGTCAGCGAGACATCGTGCAGGTCTGCTCAGGTCACACTGATCCATTACCTTTGATTTATAGCGGCAACGAGAGCCGCAGGCACATTTTACCAGTCGGTGGTGGTGCGCCGAGATATCGATGTGGACCTTGAACCTGAGGGCCGACACGGTTCAAATGCTAATCAATTCTTTAGAACATACTAATGTCCACTATGAGTGCAGAAATTCAAGGAAATTTTTTCTTCTGTGCCATTGCCTCCCCAACCCACCCTCACACGTTGGGGAATCTTGCTTAACGCCGCAGACTAATACTGTACCAATTACAATGCCATCGAAAATGTTGTAAATGTATTGAACGAAGGTAAAGCTTCCTCCATCAAAACTACTAAGACACTGTTTTCAAGTGCCACACTGACGGGAGATCTCACTTATATCAAGTCAAATTTCACCATAACAACAATCATACAGTTAGATGAAACAGGTGAAAAATGTTGAAAGTGAGTTAAAGGCTGTGCTTGGTGAAGTTGGTGAATGTGTAAATGTAAAACTACAGTGTGTGCTGGGTCAGAATGAAGGGTACTCTACTCTCTAAGATTAGCGACATTCTGAGTGGCAAGTCGGCAACATTCCATGAAGGTGAGTCTCGTTTGAACTCTAATGATTTGACCACTGATCTCTATACATGGATCGGTGATGGCAGCTCTCCGCTGCAGGAGAAAGTACGCCAAGTTGAGCGCGCGGTTCGCCATGTTGGCGTACCCATCCTAGAGCTCTCCTTATGGGGAAGCAATGATAATATAGTCAATTTTAAATCGCAATTAATGGCGCGTTGGAATAATTAAAAATATAGGGACATGTTCACTCAAAGCATAAGGACATTGGGATCACTGACACGTCGTTCCTAGGTCAGTAAATCTCCGGGATAGCAATAAAAATGAGTGTATAATAACGGCCGACTAATATTAACTTAGGTGCTGAATACATGCAATTAGCGATCGGTAACACAATACGAGTGAAAATCACTTTCTGGAAACATTGCTGTAAATTGTATACATGTATGTCACGAAATTATGCATTCTTAAAATGATCTACCTACAAACGTAGCTCACTATACAGGCCTAGATTAGACATACCATAATCGGTGCTTGATAATGAATTCCTGTTTCCTGTTTGTATGAAATAACGCGCAGTTTATCAAATTAAAATATAACTGAAGCAAATGTGCACATTCATAAAACCAGCAAATATTCAAAACTTGTCAATATATCACGTTACCTGCAGCTTAATTTACTATTACAGACCTCTTTAATTAAATTCAGCTACCAAAGCAATATTGATGGTCATCATCAGAAATATGTAACACCCGTTAAATGAGCCCCAAATACCACAACTAGTATAATGGGATAGCCTAAAACACCCACCACACTTTGCCTTCTCCCACCACTCCAGTATCTGAAACCCATAATTATTACTGATGTAAATAAGGTCTAGAATTCCTCCAGACTTCATTTTCTAAGATTGTTATAAGGTCACGCCAATTATTTCATCAAAACCGTCAGTTTAATTATGACAAATAAAAAAAAAATAAGTAAATCTTTACTTGCAGTTAATGTTCAGTAAAATTGAAAACAGTTGGCTATACATCATTTCTAAGGCGTGCAGTTTGTCCTTTTTTATCTAAACAGTCTTCCTCAAAGTGATGGGAGCAGAGAACAGCTGTTTTAGAAGGCTCCCAAATCTCCCGCCTGATACTCCTAATTCATGATCTTAGATGTTCGGGTTTCGAGAAAGGAAACCTAGAAAAATTGCCATTTTGCTCCCAGAATATGCGAAATAAGATACAATAAACCTAAAACTCAAAACACTACCCTAGAGAGTACAGTACTGTACAGTATGTACAGTATAAAACTCACCGATGAAATGATTTCTCCTTCTGCTGATCGTTTCTGTTTGTACATCCATAAGCTGAACACTGCGGTATGTTAATACCTGGTAGGATGTTTCTTCATTCGGATTTCACATAAATACATGCACATTTAAATTTAATTTTGTAATTTACAAGCAGTGTCCGCCTCTGTGCTGTAGTGCTTAGTGTGATTAGCTGCCACCCCCAGAGGCCCAGGTTCGATTCCCGGCTCTGCCACGAAATTTGAAAAGTGGTATGAGGGCTGGAACGGGGTCCACTCAGCCTCGGGAGGTCAACTGAGTAGAGGGGGGGTTCGATTCCCTCCTCAGCCATCGTGGAAGTGGTTTTCCGTGGTTTCCCACTTCTCCTCCAGGCAAATGACGGGATGGTACCTAACTTAAGGCCAAGGCCGCTTCCTTCCCTCTTCCTTGTCTCTATCCCTTCCAAACTTCCCATCCCCCAACAAAGCCCCTGTTCAGCATAGCAGGTGAAGCCGCCTGTGCGAGGTACTGGCCATACTCCCCAGTTGTATCCCCGACTGGAAGTCTGAATCTCCAGGACACTGCCCTTGAGGAGGTAGAGGTGGGATCCCTCGCTGAGTCCGAGGGAAAAACCAACCCTGGAGGATAAACGGATTACGAACGAACGAATTTACAAGCATACTGCAAGGCAACAAACCTAAATTCATAAAATACACTACTATTTCTTTTGAAATAACACAGCACAGAACACCTGTCGAACTACAATCAAAGGGGTTGGCGTCACTGAACTAAGCAAAACAAAGCAAGCGCGCTCCTCGTGGTCTACTGCACCGTGCGCTCGATGCCATCTTACTACGCCAGTCATCTTCTATTCGGCTTGCTGCTACCCAAGCCACTAGCCATCCATGTATAGAGATCAGTGGATTTGACTCATTTCAAATATGCCCCAATAACATCCTGCTATGTTGAGCGGTCTTTTTCACGTTACAGGTCGGTGTTGCGTGAAATGTTGAATGTATGTCATTTGCTGTTGTAATTCTTTCTGATCACCCATCAAAATTTGACATTTATTTCATTCTGTGCAGCGTGGAGAGTTACCCCTGGATTGATAAATTAAATAAAATTCAAAATATAATAACAAAAATTAATATTGTTACTTATTATTAAATGTGCTAGATTTTAAGGGTATATTTTCAATATAATTTTAATTTAAACAGCAGCAAGATTTTGAAGAAGTTGAAAATTTAACCAAAATATTTTGAAGTCATATTTATTGTCATATTTTAATACATTTTTAGGTCATAAATGCTTGCATGTTTTGAGAATTTTTAGGTCATAAAAACCTGGGCCCTAATATAAATATAAATAATAATAAAAGAAAAAGAAAATGGTAATTTAAGTCATAACCTTCTAGGCTATCTGTGCATGTAAGTCGAATACATAATGCAACATCGAGGAACGCTGCCTAGTGCGATCTTTCAGGGTATCACTTTGACGGACAGTTTTCGTTTTAAGGGACACTGGGACTGAAATTTCCAAATTCTATATAAAGTGAGGTACAGCTTTGAAATTTTGTATGCTTATGAATAGTCATAACATAAACCACTGTGGTAAATTTGAGCATTGCAAGTTGATTAGTTCTTGAGATATTAATTATTTTATACATTTTCATGTGCAAATTATTCAATATTTATAAAGGTCTGCCGCATTACACCAATCAAGATAGTGTAACTTTTAGGTAATATTCTATTGCATTAATACAATTGGAAGAAACCTACGGATTCGTTTTTGAATTGCATTAATGAGTATGAAGAAATAAATTTTTTTCATATCCAAGTTTTTAATCTACAAAAAATCTTCTATTTTTTAAGTTTGAAATTTTTTGCAGCCAGACCAAAAGTGCAATCCAAAAATCGATCCGCAGGTTTATAGTCAATGCAATGAAGATAATACATGCAAATTTTGAAAGCAATATCATAAGATTTATGATGCGTGTAATGTTTTGAATGCCTGAAAAAGTGAAACAGAGAAAAAAGCAATTTTTTAAAATAATGGACAATGCTTAGAACCTGTATTGCCAGCTGAGAATCTCAAAGAAATTTCTTGTTTTCTCCTACTTTCGGATTTTGGCTTACGCCACTGAGAACTTATTGTATGCATTTCACCACAGAACAACACCAAACAATAGTAGAAAATATTCGCATACCTCAACACAATCAAACTGGAAAACAACTTGTTTGTAAACAAACAGGATTTGCACATGGTATGTACGGAAATAGTCATAAATAATGTTGAAACTAATAAATATTTCTTTTATAAGTAATCACTGTCTTTGAATATAGGCATAAAAATTTACTCAATATATTATGCAAGGCCACACCACCACCTGTCAGATTTTTCAAACTTTTGTAGTTCTTATATAGTTTATGTAGTAAAAGTACCTACTTCCTCCACTAGAAAGCAGCAAAATGCAGACCGACAGATGTAGGAGGCCTTTTTGAATTATTCTTATGAAATGAAATCGTGAAATCTGCTTGAATACACCACTGTGCGCTGATCGTGAGTCGAACGAAAGTGGGCGTTTAAAGGACTGCACGCCAGGCATTTAAAAGCTACGCTAGAGCTTTAAAAATGGAGGAATTTGGATGAAAACACTGCTATCTGATCCGCGGGGGTTAGGGGTGTATTAATATGGAAAAAGCCGAAAATCAATATTTTACATATATTTCGCCAAAATTTCAGTCCCAGTGTCCCTTAATTGGGAAACTTGTTAATCCTTCTCACTGATTGTTCACATGAAAGATTTTTCATATTCTGTAACATATTCCCCCAGTACTCCTACATAATGAACTTAATGTGTGGCCAGAATAGCTGAAATATGTTGAAATTGTTTAAGATATACCTTTACCTCTTCTGTTTCAACTCGTGGTACCTGCTGAACAGTAAATTTCTTGGTCTTATTGCTCAAAATGTTAACAAAATCTTCAGCACTGTACCTTCATTGTGCAACTATCCTCAGTGAAGCAACCGTATTCTAAATTCAGCTTCACAAAAAGGTTGACTCATATAGTTTTGCAATTATTGCTTAAATTGTTTATACAGATGAACCTCAGGAATACATTTTTGAATGGAGATGGCTATCTATATATATAAAATAAGAGTTTTGTCTGTACATTGCTCAGAATTTGAAAATAACGGTATTTCTGTATCGGTCATGTCCATAGTAACAAGAAAATGCACTTTTTACTTTTCCGTAATGTCTGTCTGTATGTATGTATGTACACGCATCACGAGAAAACGGTTGAAGAGAATTTAATGAAATTCGGTATGCGAAGTCGGGGGATGAGCCTCTACAATCTAGGCTATAAATCATTTTACTCACGCTGAGTGAAATGGTAGTTTAGGGGAAGACCTAAAGTAGAATTCTCAACTATTTATGTTATTAGTGGTCGTATTTTAAAGAAAATAGGTATGCAAAGTTGGGGAATAATTTGCTACCACCTAGGCTGTCAATAATTGTATTCACGCTGAGAAAAATGGTAGTTTAGGGGAAGGCCTAAAATTTAATTCTCAAATATTGTTATTAGTAGTCCTATCTTGATGAAAATTGGTATGCAAAGTCAGGAAATAAGTCGCTGTAGTCTAGGCTGTAAATTATTTTATTCACGCTGAGTAAAATGGTAGTTTAGGGGAAGGCCTAAAATGTAATTCTTACATATTTCTTTTTAGAGGTGTAATCGATGAATGATACATAACTAAGGTTATACAGTATTAATTTTCCTATTATTCATGTCTTAGACATTGTTACCGTACTGGCTATGATCACAAAGATATTCATGAATTTGGATTTTTGTTACTACTGTAAGTCCATATCAGCGCCGAGTAACGAGAAAATGGGTAAACAGTATTTAATGAAAATCGGTATGTAAAGTCGGAGAATAAGAAACTACAGTTTACGGTATAAAATATTTTACAAATCACAGAGTCGAAAAAAAACTAAATGTGTAGGCCTACAATATAGAAAGCTCATAACATTGATCAACAATAACATTACATTGACCGTTGTCTGTCGTAATGTGCTTTGTGTCTCCTGTTGCCCCTCATCTCCGGTAGATAGGATTACCGCTGCGTACAGAGTATTTTTTATTTGATTTACGTCGCACCGACATAGATAGGTTTTATGGCGACGATGGGATAGGAAAGGGCTAGGAGTGCCTTAGGCCTTAATTAAGGTACAGACCCAGCATTTGACCGGTGTGAAAGTGGGAAACCACGGAATACCATCTTCAGCGCTGCCGACAATGGGGTTCGAATCCACTATCGCTCGGATGCAAGCTCACAGCTGCGCACCGCTAACCACATGGTCAACTCGCCCAATCGTACAGAGTGTAACAGCCTGCCTGAATATTGATGGGAAGTAGCTGGGGAGTTAGATAACTTTCTTCTTTAGCATGCCATTCCCCTGGTTTATAAATTTTCTGATACTACTGGTACGTAACACACTGGATCATCATAGCATTCGGGCTATTCAATGCCGAATGAACAATGTGCATATTTAGGGGAATAATGGCAGATGAGTGTTCATGGCAATCTGCGACCTGGTCATCCCAGCTCTGGAACTTTGGGCTATTAGATTGGCACCTCAATCTAACCGCAGCACTGTTCGTTAAAAGTGATAAAAAGTGCGGCTTTCCATTTGATCGAGTATTTTATATGATAGCATTGCTTTTAATTGCTACATTCATACTTACGTTTTTGTAATGACCTATGTTGATTTCAGTTAGGAAAACCACAAAGTCAGTCTTTCTGAGAATCCCGTAGCGAAGCACGGGTACATCAGCTAGTAACAACATAAATGAGAAAACTTAAAAGTGAATTTTCTTACGGAACTGAAACTGGTTTATTACGTTATTACTCAAACTGCTGTATAAGCAAATAAATGAAACGCATACACTGTAGTATTTAGAGTACAGTACTGTACTTACTGTGTACATGTTGATTTTTCTTTGATTTTTCTCCTCAATATAACTAGGTTATATGCACTAACGAGAAATGTCATCCCTTAGGCTTTGTGATGATAGAAATTCTTTGAATCTAACATTGTTCTGATTGATTCAGGCTTCATGCTGCCCCAGCGGATTACCATCTGTTTAGTCCACTTAAAAATGCTCTATGAGGCCTTCGATTCCGCTCCGATCAACAGGTGAAGGAAGCGGCACAATAGTGTTTTTTTTTTTTCTTTACGTTGCACCGACAGAGGTCTTACGGCTACAGTACAGTGGCTTGCTGTGCAACCAAATACCTTTTTTACAGAGGGTGTCAGAAATTTGTGAAACAGTGAATCATCTGCATTGAAAAGCACAGTTATGTTGAAAAATATCAATAAAAAGTGTGCATTTTTTGTAATTATAAAAACTGATTGCAGATACTTATTGACTTGCCCTCATATCCGTAAAGGGTTAATATCTAGAAGAATGTAGTCTTGTTTTTTCTTAAAATTTTGATTTTAGTGCACAAATATTGGCGTAAAATCTTTGATAGCATACGTGGCGGTGTTTCTTGAATCTGTTGTTCATATATATTGACCTCGTTTCTTTCATCATAATGATTCCTCCTGATCTGTACTTCACAAAGTCTGTATTACCACCACTGAAGTGCACATAGCTTTAGCCTTGTGGTGGACTTGTGACTAACTACTTTAATTTTTTTAAATTTATACAGCTTGAATGATGTGTAACCTTTCAGTTGCTATTTCAGCTTTATTCAGGTATTTCTTTCAATGTCTTGAAATCTCTTGTGACTCAATTACTTGTGGCTCGTAATTACTGTACACACTGAGATGTGACATCGCACAGTATGGGAGTATTGCAGCTTACAGTTTGAATGAAAGTGAAGTAAATGAATTATCCCACACCAAACCGAGTTACTAAGTTACGGAGGTGTGCACGTGAGATCAAATTACTGGCAGTGGAACCCCTCAAAATGCATGAACTAATCATCCCACCAACTTGGGATTTGTGCTAAATGATTCTTTGAACTATTGTTGCCAATTTTACTACACACTATTTCTGAGACAATAATTACACTATTTTAATTGCATCTTGAAGCAACCCTTGCAAAGAAAAGGTTACTTCCATTCTGCCTGGAATATGAGTGATCCCTTCTCGATTAGTGTAAGATATAACATAAAATCAATGATTGTGAAGTATGTTCTTTAAGATCAACGGGATATTTGTATTTCCCTCATTGCAACAGCCAACCTACCATATAAAATGCAGGCAATCGTGGTGAATTGTTTGAGAGAGTAATCAAGGTTGTTCAGAAGAGCCGTAATTTTTTCCATAATAGCAAATCAAAGAATGGTTATACACAGTAGCTTTGCCAGCCAGAACAAAAATTCTTATTCCTCACTTGGTTTCTTACGGTTGTAGGTATTGGAGCTTATTTTCCCTTTGAAACTCAGCTGACACTTATTTCCCACATACAAAAATGCTATGCTTGATTCTGGATATTTCAGAAGGTATCTAACTTAGTGTGTCCTGGCAACACTATTGTCTCTCCCAATAACGTCTGGATTAGGACCCATGTGCAGCATCCAGAAGAGATGGATGAATCTGTCTCGTGTAAGAACATTATGAAAAATGGAATATGTGGTAACCATTGCTGAGAATAGTAGTCTTGTATAATACTAAAATTTCAGTGAATGTCAACTTTGTCCAGTTCCTGCACGTAGACGGTTTCATTCTAGGCATCAGTTTACAGTTTTTCCTTGGCTTGTTTGATAGTTATACCTGCAGTAACTATTTTGTTAGTTATGCTTTATTGATACAAATCATTAATAAAAAAATTGGCCAGGCTGAGTGGCAGAAACTCTTTCTGACACCATCTTAGTGGATTTGATCCTGGTTCAGCCTTGTGGTATTTGGAGGTGCTCAGATACGTCAGCTTTGTGTCGGCAGATCTACTGGCACGTGAAAGAACCCCTGCTGGACTAAATTGTAGCACTTTGGCATCTCTGAAAACCAGGAAGAAGGAATTTAAAACAAATAACATTGTATGTGTATGTTGGGTACTCAGCCCGAAGGCTGGTTTGATCCTCCACATTCCCGCCAACAGCTGTCATAGATAGCCTAGGCGTCACTGAAGAGGCATACTAGCGAAATGAGGAGTGAGGTAGTTTCTCATTGTTTTCCTCACTGAGCCAGAAGTTGCTATTACATATCAGTCTGCCAAGCCCACTGAAATTGTGCACCAACCGACCACCATAACGGGGGCTAGCTGTAAACGGAATGGTATTACTAGCATCACTCATACCTCGGTCACCTTCATATTGTCAAAGCCAAGGATGACATTGAGATAGGTCAATGAAAGTTACAAATTTATTCTAGCCCATACCAGAAGACATAGTGCACTGAAAACACTACATCTTGCCAGCAAAGGCATTACATTATTAATAAAAAATGTACAATAAGGAAACAGTTTACCCTCAAAAGTCCACAGTGTCTTTCTAAGATAATTCCTTATATTGTACCTTAAAGAAGAAAAAGTACTTGAGTAGTGGAACCAGGCTAAGTGGTTCAGATGCTTAAGGCGCTGGCTTTGAGCGCAAATTGGCAAGTTTGATCTTGGCTCAGTCATGTGGTATTGGAAGATGCTAAAATACGTCAATCCTGTGTTGGTAGATTTAGGGTCATGCAAAAGAACACACGCGGGACAGAATTCCGCACCTCTGTCTCCGGAAACGGTTGGTGGTGGTGGGACGTAAAGATAACATCATTTTATGGTAGAGCTAACAAAAAGGAAAAAAATATTGAACTTAGACAGAGGATGGTCAAGTGCTATATGTGGTCAGCCTTGCTATTTGATGTGGAAACATGGACTCTCAAGAACATATCAGTGAAACGCTTGAAGCCTTTGAAATGTGGATCCACCGTAGGGTGCTCAGGATTTCGTGGGTTGCACGACTAACAAACCAAGAAGTACTCAGAAGAGCAAGTCGGGAACTTGTTCAAACGTTAAAACGCCGGAAGATCTCTTACCTTGGCCATTCTTAGAAATGACTGTTACCTCATCTTAGAGCGGATTGTACATGGCAAAATACAGGGTCGAAGAGGTGTCGGGAGGAGGCAAACATCATGGCTTGGAAACATCAAAAATGGGCTGGAATTCACAGTGTTGAAAGACTTTTCCACGTAACAAGAGATCGTACTGCATTCGCCAGTGATCGCCAATGCCAAGGGGACCTAATATGGTATGAAGAAGAAGAAGAAGAAGAAGAAGAGTTAAGATATGGATGAAATTACTGCAGGTTATGAAACTGTAAATTATGTCGTGAATGTCCTGGAAGTTATGGCTTTTTCAATGCTTTCTGTTTTGTCGTGTTGGCTGTATTTAGATTTCACTCTCGTTTTCTCATTGCCTGGTTCTGAGGCTAATTGATCATCAAAGAGTCCTGGTTTCAATTTCAGGCTGGGTCGGGGATTTTAAGTTCCATTGGTCGATTCCTCTGGTTCGGGGGTTGGGTGTTTATTCTGTCTTCAACATTAGATTTCATCCTTGGCAAGGCTCCATCCTCAGACGTTCAGGTAGCTCATGGGCGTCAAATTGAAATATATGCAGCATGCCTTCTTCGGAGGCCGAATGCCATTATTATTTGTTCATTTATTGTATGCAACTAATTAAAAATAATACCTATTGCATTCTGGCCTACAGGATAAGAGAACAATTGGCAATTCGTATTTTAATGTTATTTATCTTTTAGTTTGTTAGCTACTGACTCCTTCTTGTTATGAATAAAAGTTAACTCATGATTCAATCTTCCATAATTAATTTGTGATTGTGTGAATGAAAATTATTCCCATGGTGGGTTACATGACATGGCATTTCATGTTGCTTGTGTATATGATCTGTATCAAACATTTGTCAATGATCCCGCTAGAAGTATTCAGTACATTCATGTAAGAATGTGTTCTGAGAATGTATTTCTTCATCTTATTAATACTCTTGCTGTTGTGGATATTTCTATTAAAACCTATTTTGCGTTGTTTTGTATCTCCAGTTTTCATATGCAGCTTTGCATGAGACTTACAGTATTGTCTTATTTCAGCCTGCTCCTCCAAATTCTCAACCGTCTGTACCTGGTCTAGAAGTAGAACCTCCAACCAAGAAAGCGAAAGCTGAGGGTAAGTACGAAAACAATTTGTTACCTGTTATTAAAATTGAACCTTAGTAATAGTATGGGATATGATCACATATATATGTTTAAAGTTCTTTTTATTATCAGGACAGGTTATAACTGTAAATAGTATTGTTTATTACTCACACGGGTTTAAAAAAAATGTATAGCGGGCATACAAAAAAAGATAGGCCGTTGAGTATTACACGTGTACTAATCTCCATCGTCTCTCTCTGTTTCTGAGTTGTTACAGGATTTCTCTGAAGCCAAAACCAAGTGATCCACTAAGTTAACTACCAGTGGAGAAATGTGACTTCACCTTTCTTTGTGTTCACAATAGGGCATGGGGAGTTATTTCTGTTACGTGTTATTCATCTTTTTGTCCCAACAAATTGCTTATTAATCCTTTTGGTAGTAGGTTATGTTCTATCATGTCTCCATTAACATAATTTCAAAGTTACAATTTTGTATCTTTCATTATTTACCACAAGATTTTCTTGAAGAAATAAAACTCATATCTATTTAACATGATTTCTTTTAAGATTGTCTCTGATCTGAATTTTGTTCTAGAACAAAATTGAAGTTAATGTATTGTGGTAGATTTTGAATTGAATAACGGTCATGCATTTAATTTATTTCATAGAAGAGTGTCCCTCATTTTACTAATCAACATTTTTTTTTTTACATAGCTAATTTTATTTTACATATTGTTATTTGTACAGTATATTGCTACATCCATTATGCACAGTGTCATTTCTCTTCATATCTCAATCCCTTTAAACTACTTAAGTTTACAATTGAGACTGTTATCAAAACTTTCTAAATCAGGGTTGTCGGGTGGGTATAGCAGCGTTGTCAGTTCCACTATTTGGGTAGAGTCCTCGGTTTTCAAATGGTGTGTGTTCGAACATTGTTGTGCAACAGCAGAACAATCATCGGATGAACATAATTCAGTCAAGCGTGAAGTTCCTTTGGTGATAACACATATCCATCGAAATTGTGGTTCCTTGAGCCATGATGGCTGCAAGCAGAACTCCTTTCTGATCCTATAGATTGGTAGCCATCTCTTTTCCTGTCGAAGATGACAGTTGAAATTTGTTTTATGGGCGAATTTACACAATGGCACGCTCCATTCATACCCTCTTCATCTCTGGTTCAGAATTGTGCAGTTGCGTTTAATCTTCCCATCAGTTTTTTTAAAGGAAGTCTCTCCACTATTTTCATACTGTGCTGAGAGTTTTCTGAACAAAATTTTTTTTTTGCTAGGGGCTTTACGTCGCACCGACAGAGATAGGTCTTATGGCGACGATGGGCGATAGGAAAGGCCTAGGAGTTGGAAGGAAGCGGCCGTGGCCTTAATTAAGGTACAGCCCCAGCATTTGCCTGGTGTGAAAATGGGAAACCACGGAGAACCATCTTCAGGGCTGCCGATAGTGGGATTCGAACCTACTATCTCCCGGATGCAAGCTCACAGCCGCGCGCCTCTACGTGCACGGCCAACTCGCCCAGTCTTTGTTTCTTTATAGGCAAATGTCAACATTCTTGGAACCCAACCATAGTAAACCTCTGTCAGAATTGTTAGTATTCTACACACGCTTCCCCAGTTGGTGAAACTTTTTGCTCACAGTTTGGCATTTGTTGTCTGTAGTGCTGTGCATTGGGAAAGTGTTTGTACAGTCTGACAGTCTGAGAATATTTTTGAATTTGACTTGACTGTGGCCTGATTTTCTCTGTGTTCAGCAACTACTGTAAAATCCTGAATACCATCCACCACTGAATAAGACCTGCACACCTGAATTTCTAACGTCAACATTTTGTAAAAAATAAATCGCATGTTTACTTAACCAATTTTAATAATTTCTGTGAATGTCACTAAATTGCTAATTTAAAACACTTTACAAGTAATAAAAATACTAAAAACACCTTACTGAAACATGAAACCAGTTCAGTGTACAAATCAGTTGTGATTCAATGTCATCTGAACTACCAACATCGAACATTGATCACTGCTGCCTTCCCATATATTTCCGTCCTCCCTGTCATCCATAGAATTTGAAATTCCACGTTTCTTGAAACTTTTCGTCACCAAGTTGTGGAGATGCGATCCCAAGCAGTCTTTACCCATTTGCATAGAAGTTCCACTTCGGGTCCTTTTAAGTCGTTCAGTTGGTGTCAGTACGTGATCGCCTGCAGACGCCACCAACTCGGTGTTGAGCAGTTTCAATGTAGCTTTGTAAGGCTAGTTCAAACATCCAATGGCTGTAGCATAGAGGAATTATTGCCAAATCCTTTACAGTGTTTGTAGTATGCCTGCGAAAACTGTCGAGCAGGCTCTTCTGCAATAAAGCTCCCGGGGGATGTTGCCAAATACACTTACCCCAGTCCTCAATTAGCTCACTGCCCATCCAGCTGGATTCTTGGGTTCAAACGAAAATACCAGACGGATAATTTCTTTTCGGAAGGGTTTTTCTCATCAGAACCACATACGGAGGAAGTTTGTTTCTGTCAACGCATATAAATCACTGTGCAGCATTACTTCATGCCACCACTTGTCCTGACGGGTGAACTGTATCGTGTAGTGCATACCTGCCAAGTATTCTGGTTTTTCCGTAAAATGTACGGAATTTGAGTGTGTTTTACGGTTGTACCGATGAACATTATTGTACGGATTTTGAATATCCACGCTTGGTTTCACTTTCTGCGGTCAAATCGGATTTGTTTGACTTTCGATAGTAGCTGGTAATATGAGATGCAGTGTTTGAAATTTGACCGGTAAATGTATCGATAATCACATTATCGATTATCACTGTGCTTTTGTCACCTGTTCGACCTCAACTGCTACTTCATTCAATGAGATGTTCCCAAACAAGTAGCAGGCTGCGATTTTGAAGAAAAGAAATCCATGAAAAGCACGCCGTGAATGTATATATAAAACAACTTTAGTAACTGCTTCGTGCTTCGTAGCAATTGAAAGGCTTTGTTTGTGTACGTGTGTAACATTGGCGGTAGTTCTGAAACTCGTGAAATTGTGTGATGAATTTTTAAACGATTTTTAGTTGTGTTCATAATGAGTTACTAAGAAACTGTTATCAGTCTTTTTGTGAGGCATATTCTGCTTGATTTCCTTGTTTTATACGATCACGGAAAATGTTCCCAGTGTTAAGTGAAAACAGATGAGCACTCACCAAGATGTAACTTCATGTATTTAATTTCAGGGTTGACCATAACATATACAGTAAAACCTCAATGCATCGTTTTCAGGGGGCAGGGGGAAAATGACGACGGATGCGGGAAAAATATAAATGCGGGCAAGATAAAAAATAGGGGGAAAGCAAAATAATAAAATACGGTACTGAGTTGGGACGTTTTTCGTTATGTAAATATATTATGATAATCCACAAGGTACGACGCGATTCATCATCCTGCGAGTAATTAAAACGTATCTGGCCAGCCTATACCAACACAGAAAATGGTGGCAAATTTGAGTTTTACGCTGTCTACATTTTTAATTCTTGTAAATAAGAATACTTCTAGGGGTCGGTTAATGGGCCGAGGAGATGCGTTGGCGCCAGGAGCCTCGTAGTGAGATTGCGCGTGAATAACCTGCGCACAGCACTCCAGCCTACAAGATCCTTGTTCAAGACTAGCTACTTAGAATCGCTTGTACATTCTCGCGTCACAGGTTGCCGCTATTATATGCTAAGAGTTTTGAGCAGTCCCTCTAAATTCAAGAAAATGTTGCGTATATTTTTCTTACGCATGATTGATCAGTGTGGGAAAATTGTGACCGAGAACAAATAATTTTTCGACGATTGATGCGACAAAAACGATAGTTCGAGAAACGATAGATGAGGGGAAATTTAACATTGGTTTATATGGAACATTTTTTTGGACCGAATAAATTCAACGATGGATACGGGAAAACGGCAGTTTCGGGAATGATGCATCGAGGTTCTACTGTATTTGACTTCTATTAGTATTGTTCAAAGTCTTGAGACAATGAAAAAGGACGGTAAGGGCCTAAAAATTTCCGCTTAAGAATCTTCTGGATTTCACTTTTCGAAAGTTGGCAGGTATGGTGTAGTGGTATTTCAGAATCAATGGGCGTCTGATCAGCATTTCAGATTTGAGAAAGCAAGTACGAATATTGTTTCCGCAAACTTATAACATGGCGATGAAAGGCCATAACATTTTCTTCGTAGAAGTTGCTTTGCGATCTCTCAAACGATTTTAGTTGACATATTTCAGTCAATACACCATCATCTAGTTCATGACTTTATTACGTATTTATAAAGCCGTCCTTCAGTTTCAGGAAACTGCACTCTGCCTTTGGGAAGTTCCTTGATCACTTTTTATAACATTTCCTTCTTCCTCCAATTGCGAATACATGATTCATAAAAAAATATCCAAACACCCTGAAATAAAGAATGTAGAATATGGAAATTTTGGCAATACATTTGTCGAGGTTACATTTAATTGATTAAAGGTACAAGACCACGGGTTAATATCCGCACGAGAAAAGCCCTTGCAAAATTGCCATGCTGGTCCATTAATAACCGGTGTAATCGCCTGACTGTTGAATGCAGGCATGCAAACTTACATCCATTGTGTCGTACAGGTACCAGATGTGCACATCTACTGTCCGGGTGTGTGCGATAACCACGAGTGTGCTCCTGCTGTCATAGGAAATAGCTCCCCAGTGCAGAACTCTCAGTGTAAGTCCAGTGTGTCGACGCTGCTGACAGGGGGAATGCTGACGCTTACCTGGCCTGCTTCTAATCAACACTCGACCATAACTGGCACCAGGGCACAACCAGCATTCATCAGAAAACGCAACAGACCACCACTCCACTCTCCAGTGAGCTTTCACTTGACACCACTGAAGTCGCAGACGCCGCAGGGCGTCTGCCTCGGAGCTGTCCTTCGAGTAACCAATTTCGAACTGTTCGTTGCGTCACTGTGGTGCCAACTGCTGCTCGATTTGCTCCTGTAGACTCAGTCCGCTGCGCCACGGCCATGCGCCGAATACAGCGGTCCTCCCTCGTGGTGTTGTCACGGAAGTCCAGATCCTGGTCTTCTTGCGAGTATACCTCCTGTTGAATAATGCTGCCATCACGCATGCACAGCGGAGACATTCCTGCAAAGTCGTTTTGCAATAGCGCGGAAGGCAAATCCACCTTCGTGCAGGCCTTATATACAGCCTTGTTCTACCGCAATGAGCTGTTGATACTGGCCTTTTCATAGTCAATGGCATTCTTGACCTGTTACATGTGATAAAATTCATTTTTGGGTCGTATTGAAAATATTTGTATTAAATAACACTTGCATGTTTTATTATTCATCCACCTATTCAATACAATACAATTTTAAAAATTAGGACATTGTCCTTATCAAAGTTAACATGAAATTAATATATTATATGGTACATGTTTTGCCTATCAATAGTAGGCATCATCAGCCACATTTTTCACCTTAGGATAGATCAGGTACCTGATTGGAAATAATTTATGAATGCTGTTAAAAACTATGTCATTTAAAATGTATTGGAGATTGTTAAACACTATTACAATATAAAATGTAGTATGCTGTTCTTCTTCTTTTCCTGCCGCGTTTCCCACACCTGTGGGGTCGTGGGTGCGAACTGTGTCGCTTGCGTCATTTGGCCCTGTTTTACGGCCGGATGCCCTTCCTGACGCCAACCCTCTATGGAGGGATGTAAGCACTATTGCGTGTTTCTGTGGTGGTTGGTAGTGTAGTATGTTGTGTGAATATGATGAGGAGAGTGTTGGGACGGACATATACACCCAGTCCCCGAGCCAGAAGAATTAATCAGAAGCGATTAAAATCCCCGACCCGGCCGGGAATCGAACCCGGGACCCTCTGAACCGAAGGCCAGTACGCTGACCATTCAGCCAACGAGTCTGACAATATTTGTGATAATATTGGAGTCTAAAAACATGATAATTATTTGACAATTATGAAATATTAAAAGATGTTACAATAGAGATAAAAATAAGAAAACGCATTCCATTTAGTTGTCAGATGGCGTATTGTTAAAAACTTATGGAAAGTTGAGCAGTGGTAATGGTCGTTGGTTCTTTGTCTGGTTCCTTTTGAGATAATAGTAGTTGGAAATGTTGGTGCCGTAGGCTATATTAGTCTTTGTAGGCGTCATTAGACCATTTTCTTTGATGTGGTAAGAGTTTGTAATGTGTATGGCTCTTTGCTGTTGGGCATGTTGAGGTGAGCGTATTAGTTGGAAGGGAACGTTGTTGTCATTCGGTGGTTAGCCAAAGATGTGATGAGTTCTGTACTTAGAGTTAATTTAAAAATTTAATGAACAACCATAATTGGAATTAAGGAGCTGAATAGTGGAAGTTAAATGAAGAGTATTGACACTTACCCCTTCGACTGCTGAGATATTATCTTACGTTGAGAGTTTTAGAGTAACTGGCAGTCGTCGAGCTCTTACTACGTCTGTTGTATTTGTAAAGTCTTGGTGGAGGGGGTTGAGCTTGGGAATTCGTGGCTGAGGGCCCATTCGCTGCGCATGAAAATAAATGAAAATCAATATTTTAATAACTTCAAGAACCAACGACCATTACCATTGCTCAACTTTCCATAAGTTTTTAACAATACGCCATCTGACAACTAAATGGAATGTGTTTTCTGATTTTTATCTCTATTGTAACATCTTTTAATATGTCATAATTGTCAGATAATTATCATGTTTTTAGACTCCAATATTATCACAAATATTGTCAAATAACAGCATACTACATTTTATATTGTAATAGTGTTTAGCAATCTCCAATACATTTTAAACGACATAGTTTTTAACAGCATTCATAAATTATTTCCAATCAGGTACCTGACTTATCCTAAGGTGAAAAATGTGGCTGATGATGCCTACTATTGATAGGCGAAACATGTACCATATAATATATTAATTTCATGTTAACAACTTTGATAAGGACAATGTCCTATTTTTTAAAATTGTATTGTATTGAATAGGTGGATGAATAATAAAACATACAAGTGTTATTTAATTCTTGACCTACTCAAGTCATTCTGTTTAATCTCACAGGTAACTAACGCTCTCGCACAGTACAGCCCGTATTTAAAGCAAACCTGATGTGCATTGTCATGGGGTCCCTACCAGCGCCACGCTATTGCAGTATGCAGGAAATTTGAATCAGCATTATCTTTCAGATGTATAAACACGCCTACCAACGTTTGTTAATCTAGCACTACCCCTTCTTGATGTTTGGATATTTTTTCCATCAGCGTATTTTGTGCCGGTGGCATGATTTCTGATTGTTTTCATTACAAGTTTTAATTTTCGGACTCGCAGTATTTGACTGTAAACAGCTTTTTGAATTCCTCATGTTACCATTGATTCTTCTTCACTCTGAACACAAAGCATTAATTAACTGCCACACCGTATGATTCGTTATCGCGGAAGCGAGCGACGGAGGGAGATTTCAGCCGTTGCCAATTCGCAACATGAAACCGCTGTTAATACGTCTTTGTAACAATGTATTATGAGACCATGATAGGAAAGGCCTAAATATGACCCACACCCGAATTTAAGGAGTAATATTACTGTAAAAAAAAGTGTGAGTGGTATTTAGGATTATACGGTATTGTCAGGAACATATGTGCTTACGCTTATTTCGATCTCTTGTGAGTGTTAGCCACTGTCTCATTCTCGCAACCTAGGAACTCGTATACTGTGCGTTGCTGTTGACAAAAAGCACAGCAGTGTACTTTGTGCATTCTTTGATGGATTGTCTGCTATGATAGGTTTCAGTACATCATTTATATTAGAACATATTTATATATATTTTAGTAATGCCTTTCATGATTATAAATACAGAGAGTTTGAGGATGGAATCAATAGCTCTATGGGTAGAGATGGTGTAAAGTATTCATTCATAACCTCTCCTATTGTATAACCGCTGAACTATATTATGAAGTCATGGCTACTCCTAGTTCTTGTATTCGATACAATCTTCAGGGAAACTAAAAATTACCGACATGAATTTATGTAGATGAGCTGTTAGGCAGCGGGAATTGGGTGGTAATTATTTTGAAATTAATGTATATTTCCTCATTCTCCGTAATGTTAAAAATTGCCTAAACAATATTTTGTTATAAATTACCATTGTTTGGAATTCATTCAGTTGAGCGTAAAGGAAAAAAAGTGACATTTTATGTTCTTGGAAATACGATTAAAACTTCAAGATTCATAGTTAATTTTGTGTTCATTTCAAGATATTTTTAAGTGCTTATAATAGTTTCACATACAATAATTAGTCTTGTTCCTTTTTTTCCCTTAAGTTTGTGTATTGAATGTTTTTCTTACTGAAACATTATCATTTTGTTATTGCCTTACAGCCATGACTTGTTCACCTTTGCCTGCTATCTGAGTTTTCATGTTTTAACAAGAAAGTAGAATTGTGATTGATACATATGATGCATTGCTAGATGATTTGAAATGGCAAAACAATAAATTTAAAATGTCTAAACAGTCTTTGTTTCTATTTTGTACCTGTTCCTTTCAACATGTTTACAAATCTGTAAAGGATTTAAAAATTTACCTTCCAGTTGCCCCCCTTGGGGATAATTGGGTGGTGGTATATACATTTTATCATAGAATCACTTATTTGCAAGTGATTGTATTTAGAAGTTTGGATCCTGTGCTCTCTGAATATAAAGATCACAGCTAACTAGAAACTAGGGAAAAGGTTTCAGAAAACATACCACCCAATTTCCCCCTTTCATGAAATTTTTGGGGTCTATAAATGATACTCCATGCTGATACCTTGCAGCTATAGCAATTTTTATAATTCTGTAGAAAATAGGTCAAACTGTTTTCTTGTTTCCTATTGTGATTGTTGGCACGCAATATTTCTCCATCATAGAGTTGCCCTGTATTGAAGTGAGTAGGAAGATAACTTGCAATAATAGTGATTTCAAAACTTATCTGGAAATTAAATTTATTTTTTTTTCCTTACGAGTTACTGCATGTTAATTTTCAACGTACCATGCTGAGATATATTGTTTGCAGTAATTTATTCTGTTCATTCTTCATCAGTTTTTATACTTCCTGCTGTACTGTATTAGATCCCCTTTTTGTTCACTTAACTACAAAAGTTGATGTCCAATTTGCAGTAGCCTCCAATATTAAGTGAACACATGACTTCTGGCTATAAAGAACTACACATTGTGCATGTTTGCATTTTGCACTATTTGTTAACAAATTTATGATCATATTCTGAGTCTTTGATTACATTTGTAGGTTGGTAATATTTCCAAATTAAATTTTAAAAAATATAACAATGACCATTAAACTCAAGACTTTTAGGCCTACGTGTTGTGTAAATGTAATCAGTCGGGTTTATTTATTCTTCTGTAATGTTATTCATTTCATTTCGTTTACTCGTCTGATAAGGCATCTGGTAATAAAAACTTGGTACCAAGATTCATCTCACTTCATACCCAACCGCGTGGAGAAACTGTGTAAGGGTTGAACATAGTTTTATTTATTATATCATGCAATATTAGTACAAAAGAACTTCTGTAATACCAGTCATTTATCTCTGTCAGTTGAGCAGTAGGCCTATCACTCAGTAAACCTTATCACTGCTTTCATTTGAATTGTCGTTTCTGCCGCCAACTTCCCTGCTACCGGTGTCAGCATCTCAAATGACAGCTTCACTGCCATCGAGAACATCCAAAACTTTCTGCAGCAGTTGTGCTCCCGATTAGTGGCCAAACAGTACATATCTATTCACTGATGATATTTAGATATGTCTCTGTATTCTCCCAGTCGGTGTATGTGTAGCAGAAGCAAATAGACTTGCTGTAAAAAGTCTGCATACCCACCAGCTAATCGCTAATTTTATGAGTTGCACATCCAAATGTAATACATAAGGACTTTTAACATTCTTTGGATAATTGCGGCTGTCGAAAGGAAGACTTTCATTTTAAGTATACTTCATGCCTGTTATCTACATTTATCACATCAGGATTTACTTGAACAGCTGTAATCGGGACAGCGAGACGCTTTGTTTAGGTCGCTTGCTATGCCTAACAGCAACATCCATGAATACTTCTTAACTAAACTTATCATCCTGTAGTGTAGCAGGTCTTTTCAAGAATTCCCTCAGTGGAAGTGAGCTACATGCATCATTTTACTGCCTACCAACCTTCTTGCCATTCTTAAATCTCTGGGAGTACCGAGTATCGAACTTTGCTGCTGAGAACGGCAGCTAATTTTGCTAACCGTTACGCAGCGGAGGCGAACATTCTTAACCCCTTAACTGTGGTTGACTCCATCTACTAGCATATTTAAAAAAAACTTCCTTTCTGCTACACGTAGTTATTACAGACCCGTTCATTTTTATTCTATCTCATGCCGGCCGTGTAGTTCGTGCCTAGGCAGCAGCTAGACAGCTGTCTCTTGTTGCTTTGTGCGGTCTGCACAAAATTTTGTTGTAAAGTATTATTTGTATATACAGTACATTGAAATGAGTTAAATTGACGAGTTACTGCAATGGTACATTTGTTCTGCGTACTCCATTGTGTATGTTCTGATAACTTTTTGTAAATCGGTTTGTGTATGTTGATTAACTGTTGCATGTGGAGTGTACATGGGTTGGGTATGAAAGACATTGAATCGTATCGGCGAAGATGAAATAGTGGGATATTTATTACAAGATGCTGACAGTGACATATTAACTGATGGACAAAGTGACACTGAAAAGGGCGACCCAGAAATGCTAGAAAGTGATGCTATATGGGCTGACATTCAGAGTAAGCCTAGGTCTAGAATTCCTTGCATTGCTTTTCATGTAATTCTGGTATATGATCCGTTAAGCATTTTTGAATTATTTCTTACTGCTGAACTATGTGGAGATGCCAACTATTACGATTAAATCATATTAATTACACATTACCTGTTTTAATTACCCCTTTACGAATGACACGCCACAAATTACGATTTTTTGTTGATTTTTAAATGTAGGTATGTGAAGTGCTCATGTACGCAGGGAATGCCATTTCAGCTTGAATTGTCAGAATATTTCTTTTAGGATTTCTTGGTAATAATTTATACCCCTTTCCTGTCCCTCATTTAAGAATATTTTGAGTTTTCATGCGCTTCCAGTATCGGAAAAACAGCCACCTTTGAAGTGGCATATCTTGCCAAGTTGTTGTCTTTGTTCGTCACAAAATCAGACTTCCTTGAAAGTATCTTGAGTTCTTTTGTCTTTGTTTTGGCGGCAAAGTGGTGGCAAGCTCAGTTTCATTGTGAATACTGTGTGCGTGACTGAAGTATTTATTGCGAATTTGGTTCCCTTCTAGAATCACATGTTACGAAATGCAGACAGTGAAATAAACAACAAAGTGATTTCTTGTGCAGGAAATTACGTGTGGGGACATTACCGTGACTAGTGACGCTAGTAAGAAACCAAAGATAGTTCAATAATTTAGGGAGGGATACTCTGAAGAATGGCCCTGTTTACTTAATTCCTCAATCTCCTTCACGTTTGTTTTGTATTGTATGTACCCGCGATTTCTCAGTTGCGCATGGTGGGCGAGATGACTCATAAACACGTGGCTAGCAAAATTCATACGGATACAGTTAAGCTGGGGGACACAAACAAGAATTTAACAATTTTTGCTAAATCCTTGGAAGATGAAAGCTCGGTAACAAATGCTGAGTTGTTGTTTACAACTTTTCTTGTTTAACACAACTTGCCTTTAGCCTGCAGTGACCATGCAGAATATTTTTTCAAGATAATGTTTCCCGATTTGAAAATAGCTTCGAAGTAGGTTGTGCAAGAACAAAAACGGGAGCGCTTGTTAAAACTTTGACTTCTACAATTGTGGGAAAGGTAAGAGTCAGTGAAATCCCAGCCCTTTGCCCTGGAAACACACAGCAGTAATGATGTGAATGACAAAAAGCTCTACCCATTAGATGCGATTCTTTTTGATTGGGTATGTACGCAAATTTCAACAATAATTCCTACAATTATTGAATCCAACGAAAATACAGGCCACGGAATATTCAGTATTTTGAATGATGAACTGGAGATCAAGGGGACTCCGTGGGATAAACTGCGTAGGTTTCGCATGTGATAATCCAAGTACTATGACTGGTGTTTCCAAAGGTGTGAGCTCCTTTATTTGTAAAGAAAATCCTAATATTTGTGCGCAAGGCTGTGCTTGTCATCTTGTACTCTTAGCTGCTCAAAAGGGGTGCAGTGCTCTTGTAAACGTTAATATTGAACAGTTTTTTAATTGATGTTTATTACTATTTGCTGACGAGTTCAAAGGGGCAAAATGCTTTAAAGATATGCCAGGAAGTCTTTGGTGAAGAGCCTCACAAAATTTTGAAGTAGGTTTTTGCCATTTTATCTCTTCTACAGTGTGTATGAAGGGTCTAAGAACAATAGATCCTTTAAAAATGCTCTTCTGTCAATCAGATTCTGACAAGACCAACTCAGAATTTCTGAAAGTTAAGGAACAGTTTGAATATTCATCTACTAAGCTTTACCTTTTGTTTCTCAGCTCTGTTCTTCCACTTTCCTCCAACAAGAGACGCATGTTATTCATAAACTTCAAAGTTATATGAATTTTTCAGTGACCTTATTGCTCGGTTTGTGAGAGCATCCTCTGTCCCAGAGTCCGATACTGATTTGCTCGATGTGAAATTTAGTTATGCTAAGTTACAGAAAAGTGACGGAGCGTCATTGGGGCAGTCATGAGGGCTTACATAAGGGCAGATTCTCTAGATGAAACTACATTTGCACCATCCCGCGTCCAGGTTGATTACACGAGTTTCCAGACTAGCTCTAGATAATACTTTCATCTGCCGAATATTCTTGGGTTGTGAGTTCCGCGTGAGAAAGAACACCGACGGCCTACGGTAAATACCAACCTACGTAGATGAACGTCTTCAACACGCTATTAGTCGGTTACCGTATATTTTTGACACCAAATTTTATCGCAAAAATCAGATTATCGTGGCTTGTCAAGTACACTGTACATGATATCATCATGATCGCAATGAAAATTTATCATTCCAAGCTTATATCTAGTATCTATTCTAAGTAGACATTGAAAGAATTCAATATTACTCTACTCAGCTTTTATTCATAAATTGATTTATGGATGAATTGGAATAAACGTTGATTACCTTGAAAATCATTTATACAGTATAGCAGGTTTCCTATTCAATCAGTTTCTCAATCATATATTGATGTTGTCTTGAAGAAATAGGTTTGGGAAAACCTCTGATAAATAAATAAAATAATGAACTTAGGCCTTATTCATCTGACTCATAATCTTAGCCTATCGAAAAATTGTATTATAACTAAGTAGTTTCCAAGGGATTCAAATGAAAAGAAAAATAATTAAATTATATAATAAGTAAAATTACTCAACATAATTGAAAAAGTTGGATAATTGCAATAATTATAATTATTATAATGTTTGTAATGAATGAATTATTTGGATGCATCCGAAAGTTCTAAGTAAAATAAACTATATTCCTACTATATACAATTCAAATTAAAGTTCAATTGGAAAATGAGGAAAACGCAAAGAAAATGGCCAATAATTAATCACTCAATTAATTAATTAATTAATTAAGATCTGGAATCTCTGAATATCAAGCTAAGTTGCTTCTCGAAATCATCAAAATTCAATTGCCTGAATTAAATTCGCATACAATTACAGAAATGTATATCACTCGGTTGAAAACAGTTCATCTCAATGTCCACGCACAGTAGAAAAATCGTGTGAAAGGATTACTGTCTGATCCTTAGGTATTTACTCTATTCGAAGTTTCAATTTGTTCAATGTTTCATATTTTGTACCAATTAGCCTCCATATAAGCAAAACTAAGTCCACTTTAAGTCGTAAGCATTTTCAAATTATTTCCATCGTAAGGATTACATTGCTAAATTATTCAATTATTCCTTTAATTCATGGTTAAATTTCAGCTAAAGTGCGTATATGACTTACCATAACATTTCCAAGTATATTACGATTAATATTCCAACGAAATACCATGTGTGGAAAAACTGACACATAGGAAGACTCTATCCTCATCTAAAATCCACATATGAAAGTCTAAGTTACCAGTAATGTCTAATATTGCTCCAAAAGAAAATAAATAAATAAATCGTAAGCTGACTTGCCGTAAGTGAGAATATATGAAAACATTCGTAGTTATGTCAGTGAAGGTCTAAATGTTTACGTAAGTGATCTCTCGGCTCTTCGAAGATCCTACTTATTCAATTAATTCTTTAGTGATGGCATTAAGATCGTATCCTAAACTGTATCATATATATATATTAGGGAATAAAATAGCAATCAGAAACAGTACGTTTCACCTCCGACACCTTAGCATGTGCAACCCACACATACTACCATTTCTCGAAGAAATACTATGACCGACACCTTAAATAACAGTAACTATCACCATCAAAATACCCTAGCAATTCATATGCTAACTATATTCATTATTTAACACTTCCATTATCGCGTAGCATTTATAATTGAAGCACTCATTCCATCAAAACACAACATATGTACTATCACCTGCACATATATATATTCATTACCATTACTGTCATAGTATCAAATAAATAGTACACTGTAACCTTAAAATTGTGCCATCAAACTTCCTTGTAATACTCCCTAAATACGATCTTTACGCTTGCTCTTAGTCAAAACCATCATGCATATAAATATTAGGTTCCTCATAATACTCTAATATTTCACTGACAACAAATTATGAAAAATATCAATCACTTCTCCACTCTCATATTGACAGATTTACGAACGGCATTTCACTGGTGCTTTAACGTCTATGTTTGGAATTTACGGTAACTTTGGATGAATACCTATTTCCTTGTGAACACACACACGTATATTAATTACGCACACAAAATGTTACTACATATATTATACATTAACCCAAAGAATAAGGTTTTCTACTTACGATACGACTTAAATGGGGACTTATCTTTGCTTATTGGATCTGACTTCCATTTCGCTGTTGATCGTCATGGGATGGTAGGTCTTGCTCCCTGGTTCGGCTTAAGTAATAAGGAATCATCTCGTCATCACAGCTGACTATTATCCTCCTGGATCATCCATCTCGTCAAGCGTTACCATAGCCAGAGTAGTCCTCGCCTCAGCTTCTTAGAACATCATGACGGCCTTCATTGCATCAAGGACAGAATAATACAAGGCATTAGTGGATTTATACATGGTAATCTGCTTAGTAATGCTAATGTGGTCAGTATATTTGTTTTCTGTTCCGCTTAATTTGCCTATAAGACTCTAAATATCGTCTTGTTTCAAACTGCCTTGCTCGCCGAAACGTTATGAATTTTATGTGCTTTAAGGATTGCACTCTGTTCCGTCTACTTCAGTTCTCTTGATGTTATGCAGTATCGGGCAAATAAAATGTTCCGAGCCCAACCGTGACGTAGTGAAGCTCCAACTTGACGTTTCTTATCAGCTGGTCTCTTATCTCACGTATATGTCAATTACAGCTGGTGTTCGGCGGGTTATCGTGGACTTGATCTTATCTCTAACAGTAGACTAAACTCTCCAATTATTACTGGGTTTCTTTACGCGATTCCGTCTTTCTTGGTGTAGTGCTCAATTAAGAATCCTTTCTCTAATGGAAGATTTTTTTTCAATAATGGATTTAAATAATCTGCTCTCGTCATTCTTTCGCACTGCCTTCTAAAAAAAAAATTCCTTCTGTGATTGCCGGTTGAATTTATCATCTCTTCAGTTCATACAGCTGTTAATTGTTTTTATTCTGACCCGCTAATAGCCGAAGCGCCATTTTTGTTCCAAATATAGTAACTATAGAACGGTGAAATGGCACACATTGAAGAACTTTTATTCTGATATCAGACTGTTTTATATGAAAACATGTGAGTACATTGTCAACAAATGTTCAATTGGGGATAAGTTTCCTCAGCATGCTGAAGTTGCTGATGTTTTCCAGAGGATATCCAAGAGATTATTATCAGAATTTATGATTGACTGGTTTCCTAAAATTCTGTCATCAGAAGAAATTGATTCTTTGGAAACAGAGTTTAGTAGTTTCCAATTTGATGGATTCCCTTTTGACAAGGATGAAAGGGCCGACAGACTTTGGTTCGAAATATCCGAAGATCACTGATGCTTCAGGTATAAGGAAGTACCCTTCACAGAGTAAGCTAATGATGGCTGTTCTTCTAAATCCCCATAGTAATGCTCCAGTGGAAATAGTTTATAGTTTGGAGAGGAAGTACAAGATTGAATTTCATGCTAATGTGAACATCGAACTGTTACATGCTCTGTTAGTGCAGAGTATGCACATGATATCAAAAGAAAAACATGTCACCAGTGTACGTTTACGAAACAGGAACTAAAAGCAAGTAAGGCAGTAACTACAGTAATTCAACAAAAGAAATGATTCTTCAACCTCCACTCGGATATGTACTGCAGGATCGCCGGTTACTCTAGCAAGTCAAGTATCGTACACTGTTTATATGCGTCTTTGAATATGTTACATCTGGTTGAATTGTATGTTGTTCATTGATTTTTGAATGATGTGCGAGTTAGTGAGATCTCGAAAAATAATTCTACAGTCATACCATCCCCTTTACCCGTTCCTGAATGGCTGCATTATTAATTGCCTTTCTTGAAAGTGGCATCTCTGACTATGTACTCTAATTGCTGATCAAACCAATTTGTATCACACAATCAATTGAAAGAAAAACTCAAACTGTGAAAATGAATAGAAGCAGCGAGAAAAAGTGGGAACCTACTAATAGCTTAGAAATAACACTTGTTGGACCTATTTTTATTACAATGCATTGTTCAAAAGCCAGCAGTGGAGATGTTTTTCATTAAAAAACAGAACTATTCATACTACATTCTTTACGGATATCATGACTGTATCACAGTTTCATTTGTTAGTGAAATTTCTGATAGAATAGAGAAGAGCTGACTAAGAGGGTTTGGGAACATAAATTTCATCCAACTTCTTCTTGACCACAGATCGCACCCTCCCTTCCAGGATGCCAGTGAATACTTTGCCTGGTATACTAATCGTTGAGACACCTTGTTAGTTGTTGCAATCCTTCCTGTTCCCTTGCTTATAGATAAGTGCAATTACTGTTTTTGTCCAATCTGAAGGTACCGTACCGACACTCCATGCTAATCTTACTACTCTATGAAGCCATTTCATCCCTGCCTTCCAACTATACTCCACCATTTCAAGTCTGATTTCATCTATTCCTGCTGCTTTATGAGAACTGAGTTTATTTACCATCCTTTCCACTTCCTCAAGCGTAATTTCACTATCATTTTCTTCCTCCCGATGAGCTTGGCTGTTCGCAACACCACCAGGAAGATCTCCTTTTACGTTGAGATGTTCAAAATATTCCCTCCACCTCTCCAGATATTCCCTGGGATCTATTATGAGTTTGCCTGAATTACTCAAAACACTTTCTTTTTTCCCTCCCTCCCTTCCTAAGATTCTTTATTACTGTCCAGAAATGTTTTCCTGCTGATTGACCCAGCCTTTCCAGGTTCAAAATCTTCCCATGACTGTTTTGCTCTGTTTCATCTACGTGCAAATCCCTGTCTGCCTCGGCTCTTGTTTGGAGCCATTTCTGATAAGCCTTCTTTTTACATTTACAAGCTGCTCTCACTTCATCATTCCACCGAGATGTTCACCTTTTCCCATCTTTACACACAGTTGTTCCTAGGCAATCCCTTGCTGTTCTACTACAGCATCCCTGTATGCCACCCATTCTCTTTCTATATCCTGAACCTGCTTACTGTCCTCTGTTCAAAACTTCTCACTGATCATATCCATGTACTTCTAATTTTCTTGTCCTGGAGATTTTCTACTTTTATTCCTTTGCAGACAGATTTCACTTTCTCTACCCTAGGCCTAGAGATACTTAGTTCACTACAGATCAGATAGTGGTCTGTATCATCGAAAAATCCACAGGAAACTCGTACATTCCTAACAGATTTCCTGAATTTGAAGTTGGTTAAGATATAGTCTTACGGATTTGGTACCCCTAGCCTCCTATGTGTAGCGGTGAATAGCCTTATGCTTGAAGAATGTATTCGTAACTGCTAAATCCATACTAGCACAGAAGTCCAGTAAACGCTTCCTATTAGCTTTCGAAGCCTTGAAGCTGCCTGAGATACATTCTCAACAATGACGCAGACATTCCGAGGAGTCTGCATACCAAGTCGACCAATCAGTGGATTGAACTGGCTAGTAGACATTATTAAAATATTCTCCAGTTAATAGGTTAACTACAAAACATTGAAATATCGCATGACCGGTGTGTGCTTAGAATATGCAGGTCGGACATATAAAAATGTTCATCTATTGCTGTGATGTCATTGGAGCTGCAGTGTGCTACGGAAGCAAACAGTTCCTAATTATGGAACACCGTCGTACCACGACTTCAATGCATGCTCCATGGTACAGTTTGGATGGACGAAACTATTCACCTATTTGTGTAATGTTATTGAAGCAGCAGTATGGCCTGTGCCTGCTATGAAGCAGAATCATTGTTCTCTGACAAATTATGTTGGGAGGATCTTACATGCAAGCTTTAATTTTTAAACTTTTTTTTGTCTTGAAAAATCAGGGGTGTCTAATACGAGGAAATATGGTAAGTACATAGGCAACCAATAAGAGGAAAAAGAAATCTATCCAATTTTTAACTGTTAATCACAAATCTACTTATCAGAAATGAGTAAATTTATCGGGTGTTCGGAGTGAGATATATACTTAGTTACCGTTGCTGATTTGTTACGTCCAATCCAACTTCGGTTACCTGAAATAGCTTACATTTGACTACCTTAATTTCAAAGCTGGAAAGCTGCTTCCTTCATGATCTTTCAGAAATTGTTGTTTCTTGCATTAATCATGGAAATCTTGACATTTTTTCTGCTAAGTATTGAGTCCTGAGAATGTTCATATTTTTTTTCACGTCCTCAACTGCAATTTCTGGAATATGTGTTATATATTATAAATATATTTGGACGTGCTCGAGTGGCAAGGAAATGAAGTTACTGCCAGCCACTCTTCTATACTAACAGCATTTGTCAAGTGGGTACTTTCCATCGCCACTAATGAATCAGTTTGAACCATCCTGTGAGCAGCCCTGAAGATGGTTTTCTGTTTCACATTTTCAAACTAGGCGCTTCCTTTCCACTCCTAGCCCTTTCGTATCGTATCGTTGCAGTAAAATCTGTCTGTATCTGTGCGACGTAAAGCAAATTTGAAAAAGGAAAAGATCTAATTGGAGCAACTTTCTGGACTAAATACTGAAATATGTCTATATCCATTCCTAAATATCTCCCGTATGATTTTGGCTCCTCAGTTTTCAATTAATTGGCCTTGTTAAACATTTCTGGCTCTCCTTCTGTCTTTCTTTTCTCACTATAATTATTACTGCACTTGTAACTAGAGCTGGAGCCTGCTCAGAATCTGGTGTTTATACAGGAGACTGAGGAGTTTGTCCAAGATATTTGATGTAATAGAGTGAAACATTGGTCAAATTATTTGATAAAAGTTGTTACCCAAGTTCTTTTATAGTGTAACACTGGCCTTAAAGATGATGGTCTTATTGCTGCAGGGAATTTTGAAAGCAAAGGATCAGAAAATTTGGCTTCAGTTAGAAGAAATTCTGGTCTGAGGAAGCTGCTTATCAAGTGTGCAGATTTAATCACTTGGAGGACAAGGTACCTGCTAGAAATCGGACAGTTCGGGTGTGAAGTTTACAACATTGTTTACGTTAAGATGTACATTCAGCAGTCGCCCAGTGTGAAGTGTTGGCTGTTGGAAGAATAAATAAGGGCTTCTTTTTTGCTATGGGCTTTATGTCGCACCAACACAGATAGGTCTTACGGTGACGATGGGATAGGAAAGGCCTAGGGCCAGTGGAGTTCGAACCCACGATCTCCCGGAATGCAAGCTGACAGCCGCGCGCCTCTACGCCCACGGCTAAATAAGGGCTAAGACTAATATTGGGCCCGGGCAATGACTAACAGTTGTTCATGGATGTGTAGAGGAATGTTTTGTGGTTGAGGCCTTGTGTTGATTTTTCAATCAGGACAAAAAATCAGGCCATTATCACAAGTCATTGAACTTCTAGAATCTTCTAAAATGGCTCGAAACGCAGCCACTCCCAGTCTCGCGGTGTCCAAGAGTTATTGTCGAGGATATCACAACACACCACTGCAACAAGAGAAACGAAGTGCCTGCTCAAGCTTCTCTAAAAAATGACGTAGTTTAGTGGGTTAGAGAAACATTGGGTTTCATTCGATGCAATGAAGGATAAGGCTGTACTTAAAAAATTTGTCCAAGTCACTCCTCATGGAGAAGTGTATGATATTAACAGCTACAGCCTTATTCTTTTGCACCTACCACCTTACTGTCTGGATCTCAATCCAATTGAGATGGTTTGGGGTGATGTTAAATGTTGAAGATAGGAATTTTGTAATGATCGGTGTTGAATTGAATTCACAAATTGAAATTAGATATATGTTTCGACTTTTTCAATACAAGTAGAATTAGAAATGTAATGTTACATTCCTAGTTGATTACAAGCGGTACTGGTTTTGATCACTGTTACGGGTCATCAGCCGATCACTTAAAATATAAAAAACAATGCACAGGGAGACAATAGTTAATATATAAATCTTTCATCAGTTGCAGTTCACAAAGCACTATAACACTTCAGGGATCAGCACTGCGTGTTGAAAATTCCTAAAATCCTGAAGAAGTCGATCACACAAATGAAGCCAGATGCAAGTTCTTGGAGAGCTGCAAAACACGTGCTAACCGGCTCTGTGCTTCCGAATGTTTATTGAACTCGATGAAAAATTAAAAAGTTCAAGGATCAAGCCTGCAAACCTGCTAGGCGGAAATTGTACAATACAGTTTAATATACTTGACGATAGAAATATATATTAATGTTTATAGAATCTCGTATATCAGATTCTTGAAGGTTGGAGATGCAGAACAGTTGACATAAAAAACAATTGTGAAAAGAAAAAAGTAAAAAAAATCGTGATTTCTTGAAGATGCAGAGCTCAGGTAGTTCTTGAGGTGGCGTAAGGGTTAAATTTAAATGTTGTAATAATCTGAACTGTAAGTGGTATTATAATACACTGTTCAGTGCGGAAAAGAGAGGGAAAACAAAGTTTTTAATTTATTTTTATGTATATATATATATATAGACAGGGGTTGAATTAGATAGGACATGATTAATAAAGCGGTAGGTAGATTGAAGAAAGAAGTAAGGAAAGGATAAGATAGGGTAATAAAACAGGGGTATTAGTTTAATCCTCTTGGAGCAAGGAGCCGATCTGGCCGGCTGCTCACCATCAGCTGGAAGAGGCCAGAGCTCCGCCTCCACTCTACTACTGTGAAGTGCCGGGCCGTTTTTAGTGAAAATACGTGTATTTTAAAATTCACGTATATCTACCGGTATAAGTCAAGAAATTTTCTACATATCGACTACATAGAATAAACAACTCATTTAGAGTGATATAAAGAATCAGAAACGTTTTATTGTTGATATTATAGTTATTACAAGATATTAGAATCATTCCATATTGACTGTTTTCACTTTACAAAGGTGAACAATGAGAGTATCCTCCTAATTCAATACAGTAAATATTCCGTCATTAGACGGAGTAAACAAATTCAAACATGTTTTGGCTCGTTTGAGCCATCTTCAGTGAAAAATGAGAGGAGTTTGAAATAATTTACATAATATAAGTTGAAAAAATGCTAAAAAACATAATGAAGGAGCAAATGATAAAACAAAAGAATCTAGACAGAAACAAAATTAGCAGATGCATAGTAAACTGTAAGTGATCTAGTGGAAACGGTCAATGAAGTTCTAATCTGTAATGGAAAAATGAGGTGTGAGAAACTTGGGGTGATAAGTAAAAAGTGTAGAATGGGTGTGAAGAAAGCTTAAACTTACGGTGTTTAGCAGGTGGTTGTCCTCTCAAATGGCCTGGCCTTCTCAAAGTAACGGTCTCGTTCGCGTGATCGAGTCTGTTGGTTCGACTGTGTTTGCTAGGATGGAAGGAGCGGAGGGGGAAGGGGTGGTCCAGGGCTGGTGTGAGGAGGGGGCAGTGGTGGTGAGTTGGAGAGATGGAGGTGGGGTTTGTTTGTGTTATAGAAATTCTGACAAATATATGGAATGAATGTTTCAAGTAGAATGTTCTTTTTCTCGCTGACTTCATTTAAATTGTGAGAGGGGTTCATAAACTGATCTAAATCGATGTGGATGCTCTCGAGAACGTTGAGCAAGGTGCCTTTTTGCTCATAATGCAAGATCTTGAGGTCTTTATCTATTGAAGTGTATTCGTGGCTGGTTGCTTTATGATGTTCACTCATAGCTGAGAAACGATTATATTTGAGAGCGTTGAGATGTTTGGCGTATCTTATAGTTGTCGATAACGTTTATTTTTAGGAAGAGAAAAACATTTTCACACTTTCTCTCTCAATATCTACTTTGCAAAAATCATATACGATACTGAAGAATATTCGTAATGATGTATAATGTATTTCTAAATATAATTCCATAGAATAATTAAAATATGGACATAAAAAATAAAAATTCAAAAATGTCACTATTAAAAACAAGACAATTTTACTCACCGATGAAATTCGCGTGTATGCATCGATGTATGGCAAATATTGACAGGACATTTTATATGTACGGACAACATAGTATAACAATTATTCTGAATTATTAAAAAAATGATATAGTTTTTGTTTTCCGCAAAAACTTTTTCTCGCTTTTGGTTCTGGTATCTATTTGAAAAACATTTTTACAATACAACAGAATGCCAGAATGAAGAGGTTTGGGGAAAGGAAGATGATGCAAGCTAAATCTTCAGTTAATTCTTTGTTAACGTAAATGTATTTGGGTTTGATTTAAGTGCTCCAATGTGGGCGTAAACTATGTAAATAAATAAATGAATAATACAACAGAATACACGTAATTGAAAAATCGATGGCGCTAAAATCCTGCTTTGCTTTGGCCTACCAAGCGACCGTTGCTCAGTTTGAAGACCTGCATTATTCTTGGTTTTCTAGACCGGGGACTCCCTCTCACGCTCAGATATCTCCTCAATTGTAATCACTTAGGCTCACTTAGGTTGAGTGGAACTCAAACCAACCCTCAGGCCCAGGTAAAAATTCTTGACCTGGCAGGGAATCGAACCGATGACCTCCGGGTGAGAGGCAGCGTTGGCCCGCGTGGACAGGAATTTACGTAATGATAGAGGACTATATGTGACCATAAGGTTTAGGAGATGGAAAGTGAGAAGTAAGTTGAAGTATGATATGGGCGGAGAATCAGGCGGAGGGGCATGTTCTGGTCCTACAGGTTTAATGAAGGAGACAGGAAGTTGAGGAATGTTGTCGGGTTCGTTGGGAGAAATTTTCACAAAATCTTCTCCAGAGACATTATCATGATCATCTTCGTTATCACTAGTTTCATCTACGACCATAATCACAGTAGCTTTAGTGACATTAGAAACAAATGTCGTCTTTAGCGCACAATAACTCGTAGCCTCTTTACTATAGGTTGCCACAAAAGTTTGCACGTCACTAGAGGTTGCCTCAAAATGATGTACATCACAGAATTTTAAGCTGGCCAATGTAATCGGCTTCGGTAACTTCCGACTGGATTTTTTAAGGCCGACCTGATCGGCTTTGGCAATTTAAAGGGTGGATGCTTGCACTACCGCCTAGTTCCAAGAGTGTTAAGGTGGGGCAGGTGGATGGGTTAATGGAGGTGGAAAATGTTGGTAGGAACTGTGTAAGGCATGGAAAATCGAATTCGGGTTTAGAAATTTAGCATTTTTAAAAATGAGAATGAAGTTGAATAGAATATTGGGTATTTCAGAAATGTTGTTTAAATTGAAATTAGGGTTGAAGTATTGGTCAAGGTTAATAAAACAATTTTCAGTTGTGTTTAGAAGGGACCCTTTGTTAATAATTTTAATTATTTCCATGACCTGTTAAATTTTGGCAAAATTATGTTTAGAGTCTTGTATGTGTTGTCCTATTGCAGAGAATGTTATATTTTATGGCGTAGACATGTTCGGAGTATCTAATAGTAAAGTTACGTCCAGTCTGACGAATGTACGAGGAGCTACGGTTGTTACATTTGAATCTGTATACTCCAGATTTAGATCCTATTAGATACTCCCTAATGCACTCTGTTGCAATGTATCCATGATCTGTTGGCTGGATTGTGGAAAGTAAGCTCTAGAATTGCATTTGTGTTGCTTACAAGCTACATGGACATTCTGGGAAACAAGGTAGCTGATCAGGCTGTCAAGAAGGCAGTAACTCTGCCCCATTGCCTGGGATATACGTTCTCAGCCAAGACATGTTAATACTGCACTGGGAGGAGTGGCAGGCCATTCCTCTCTTTCCGGTAAGCCGAGACTGATTAAAGATACAACGATGGTGTGGAAAACTTGCCTCTTCTGTCTTGCGATCATCCTTGATATAGTGATGGATCCCTATGTACTGAACGGAGAAGACACATCAGTGTGTAGACCTGTCTGATGTACACCATAGTCCAACACATCCGAGGACCATGGCCCTTGTTCTACGAGGTGTCGAGCAGTTGGGACATTATGTATTGTGAGGGGCACTGGTATTATTAAAATTGTAGTATTACCGACCAAGTTGGCCGTACTGTTAGGGGCGCACGGCTGTGAGCTTTCATCCAGGAGATAGTGGGTTTGAATCCCACTGTCGGCTGCCCTGAAGATGGTTTTCCGTGGTTTCCCATTTTCACACCAGGCAAGTACTGGGGCTGTACCTTAAGGCCACAGCAGCTTCCATCCAACTCCTAGGCTTTTCCTATCCCATCATCGCCATAAGACTTATCTGTCGGTGCGGTGTAAAGCACGTTGAAATATTATGTAACTAGCAGATAATATCTAGGTTATGATAGCAGGGCGGTCAGTGAAAACTGCTGGGCGGTGCGTCCTTTAGAAATCTTCTAAGGGAGAACACTGATGCTATTACGAGTGACTGGTGGGAGGGAGTCCTAGTGCTCATTGCCTCGGCGATCCCTTATTAGGCATCGTCCAACATCGGACCCCGGGCAGTACCGGCTATGACCAGGCGGGTATTGCCTTGGCTGCTTTGTTCGGCTTGAGAGAGCCCTGATCGGAGTGGGTGGCATTCGGGGAGGGTGATTTTGGGCATGGCTTCAAAACGTCATTGTCCTGCCCAAGGTGGTCCCCACCGAAGGCTTGAAGTTTTGATTCCTTGAGGGGTTCAACTCCCTGGGAACATGCACTGCGTGAAGGAATTGGATCCGGCTTCCCTAGGTTTCTGGTTGCTACCAGAACCGCACGATTTTAAGCTGATAAAAGCGTTCCTTTTTAGTAGGCGCATTGAAAGACGTCTACAGCGAACTTGAGGATCTCATGAAAATTCGCAACGGTAGTTTTCTTTTGAAGACTCGTACAGCACTGCAAGGCAATCAAATGCTTAAGTGTGACCACTTTGGCAAAATCCCTGTCAAAGTGTAGGAACACAAATCCTTGAATCTGGTTCGTGGAGTCGTCTTCCTCCACGACCAAAATTTGAACACTGACAAAGAGTTGTTGGAAGATATGAAGAACCGTAGCATGACACACATCTGGCGCATTATGTGCAAAGTAAGCGGTGTAGACATTGCCGCAACTTATCGTTTGCTATGTGATGCTGTACATTCTGCCTCCTATGTGTTGCTATCAATGCCAGAGATTTGGATATATTGGTATGTCATTTGAGCCAGTCTCTGTTTGGTACATGTGGAAGAGTAGCTCACGGCGCAGAGGAGTGCAAAACTCCGTACAGGTGCACTAACTGCTCTGGTCTTTATTCTCCTCGAGATCAGAACTGTCCGTCATATCTGAGTGAGAAGATGGTCCAGGAGATCAAGGCCCTGGATGGTCTTTCCTACCAGGAAGCACGTAGCAAGTTTAACTGTACGAACAAACTTGCCAGTACACTAGACTACAGCATGATAGCTCAGTCTCCCAGGTTTGTTATTCACGACGTTACCCGTGAAGTTTGCTGCGCCCAAGGCGATTGTTGCTCCTGAGGGGGTGTGGTGGGGGCCACCCAACATTCGACCAACAAGAAATCTGTGCCGGCTGGCAGTCCTAAGCGTGCATACCACGGGGGGGCGAGGCAAAGTCTCCCCCCACTAGGAGGTCGGCGAAGGCGGCATTGTCGGCCAGGGCTGGGATATTATCTCCCAGCCCGTCTAAACACGAAAAAAAGGCGGAGAAGAGGAGCGCGCACTTCTCCTGAGAAGAGGAATCATGCCTTCGGTACGGAGAGTACGGGTCTGTGCCAGCCGGTACGCCTGCACCAAAACTTGCGCGCTCCCCTCGAAGGGGTACTCCACTCGCTGAAAAGTTCGAATTTCTGGGCGTCAGTCCCGCCATCTGTCGATGACGGAATGGATGTCGAGCTGTCGTCTACAACTACAAATGTAGATGTTGATATTGATAGTGTTCAGGCTTTAAGAGCATCGTGTCGCTCATAACCTAGCACTTTTTCTTATAGTGTACACTATGGCACTGTTACAGTTGAATTGTGACTGTTATGACAGTCATCTTGCTGAGCTATGTCAGTTCATTAAGTGAGTTTGCAGCGAGTATAGTCTGTATTCAGGAGACAAACTTCAGACCAGGTGATCATGCGGTCTTGAGAAATTTCAGACTGTACTCGACAGAACGATATTATGCTCACTGGGCGTCCGGTGGCATGGGTATTTTTTTTTTTTTCGTTCTGATACCTACAGCAAAGAGGTTCAAGAACCCCACTGGAAGCAGTTGCGGTGCGGCTACCGCTGCCTGTCATGGCAGCAGTGCGTAAAGTTTATTTTCCACCAGGCCAGCCTCTTAACATGTATGATGTCAGATCAGCTATCACCTCCCATCCTCTTATTGGGCGTTAAACGCCCATCATCCCATATGGGGCTTTGAGACGCCTTGCTCAGTTGAAGAGAGCTAGAAACATTAGTAACAGAGGTGGGTTGATGTATTTTGAAGACAGGGGAACCAGTTCACTTTAGTGTACGTTACGGCACATACTCTCGCATAGACGCAAGTCTATGCAGTCGACCGTTTGTTCCGCTTTTTCGGTGGAATACAGACAATCTTTGTGACTGACCATTTTCCCATTATCCGTACTTTGTTGAAACAAAAATGCGTAGAGGCTTCTCCTCGATGGATTCTTAAACATGCTGATTGGCCGATGTTCATATCATTAGCTGCCTTTAACGACGAGACCAGGCGAACTGTAGATGACAAAATAACTTTCATAAGACAAGTTATTCTTGCTGCTACTGAGGAGTCCATTCCCTCCTTTTCAGGGACTCCTCGCCGAAAACTCGTTCCCTTGGTGGAATGAAGAAATTGCAGCAGCTATCAAAGAACACCGTCGCATTCATAAATGTTATCGTAGGTAGCCTACTGTGGTGAACTTGGTAACATTTGAAAAACTCTGCGCTAAGGCAAGAGTTCTTATTTGCGGAAGTAAGAAAACTTCATGGGAGAGATATGTGTCATCTATAACGTCACAAATTCCATCATCTGAAGTGTGGACTATACTTCGATATATTTCGGGTATCCAAGTATCATCTTCTATACCAGGAACAACCACCCTCGATTGCTAACCATCTACCTAGTCATTACGCGGATGTATCTGGCTCCGGGAATTACCATCGTGATTTTCTTGCTCTGAAGCGGGAGTCAGAACGTCATCACCTTAGTTTTGTCACTAGAGCTTTAGAGGACTATAACGTGCCCTTTACTGAGTGGGAACTCTGCAGCGCCTTAGCTCTTTGCAAGGACACGTTTCCTGGGCCAGACAATATCCGTAACCAGATGTTGAAACACCTTAGTGAGGATAGTCTATTATATCTCCTTCGTGTGTTCAACTGAATCCAGATAGAGGGTGAGGTTCCATCTCAGTGGTGAGAGGGCGTAGTCATTCCTGTCCCTACGCCTGACAAAAATCCTAAGTATGTGGAAGTTACAGACATGTTTGTCTTACAAACTGCCTGTGTAAGCTGTTTGAGAGGATGGTAATTCGCAGAGTTGTGTGGTGTCTGGAGAAACTACTACTTTTGTCAGAGTAGCAGTGTGGGTTTTCGAGCCGCTCGCTTGACCACTGACTCCTTCGTATGTCTGGTGAGTTCTATCCAGGATGCGTTTCTCCGCAAACAGCATTTGGCGACCGTTTTCTTTGACTTCAGCAAGGGCTATGACACGACACGGCGATATGGTATCCTTTCAGTCCTGCATCGATGGAGACTCCGAAATCACTTGCTATCATTGTAAATTTTTTGTCCCTTCATCTATTCCGTATCCGATTAGGGAGGGCTTATTCACAATTCTACATTCAAGAAAATGGATTCCCACAGGGATCGGTTCTTAGTGTCACTCTGTTCGTGATTGCCATGACCGGTATTGTCGCTGCTGGTTCAGCCGCAATACTGTTGCTATGTGTGAACTTTTTTGCTGTGCACTATAGCTCATGTAATATGGCAGTCGCAGAGCGACAATTACTGCAAGCTATTAAGAGGGTGAAACGGTGGACCTTAAAACATGACTTTCGGTTTTCAACCGAAAAGACCTCTGTTGTCCACTTTTGCTGGCAACGCACTCTTCACTCACATCCTGAACTTTATTTAGGAAATGTTGCTCTTTCCACAGTTGACACTTACCGATTTCTTGGGCTCCTTTTCAATAGCATATTATTGTGGGAACCACACGTGCGGCAGTTAAAAGTGCAATGCACCAAGAAGCTGAATATCTTGAAGTTTCTTCGCAGCATTAATTTGGGGACTGACCGCACGGTGCTTGTACGATTTTATAGGGCAGTGCAGTGCAGTGCACTGCAGTGCAGCATATGGCTGAGCAAGGCCAGATGGCAGAAGGTGCAAACCCGTGGCGTCTGTACTTCTGAGGAGTGGCTGCGAAAGGCGTCTGACTCCATGTTAAGGGCGGCCTAAGTTTAATTTGGGAGAAGGTAAAGCCTCGGAAAGTGCTAGGGCTTTGCCCTGAAGTGATGTGCAGTTCCCAATCCTCTGGGGGAACTGTGGGAATCGGACTACCGGACATCACGTCAATGTCACAACTTTGAATGGCAAGGTATAGAAGAATTGGAGTATGTGGAGAAGAAATATATAGCAATGATGGGAATAAGTGAGACAAAATGGAAGGAGAAGGGTCAAAACGAATTGAAGATAGGGTATAGATTAATTTGGAGTGGAGGATAGATGGCAACAAATGGTGCTGGTGTTATATTGTGAGAAGACCTAGCGCAATATGTGGTCAAAATTGACCAGATCAATGACAGGATAATTAAAATTGGACTTGAGAGTGGAATCAAGGATTTTATACAGGTTTATGCGTCCCAATCGGGGAATGCAGATGAATGTTTAGAACAGTTTCTAGAACAACTTAAAAAAGACAGAGGTTATAATAATGAGAGACATGAATGCATATCTGGGAACAGACAGGGAAAAGAAGAGAAAATTGGCCCCTATAGTTATGGAAACCAAGATGGAGAGTTGGTAATGGATTTTTGTAGAATGAATGGATTAATTGTTGGCAATATGTGGTTTAGGAAAGAAAGAACTCTCAAAAAATAACTAAATACAGCTGGGGAGATTGAAAGACAAAAGCAGTGATTGATCTTATTCTGGTGGAGAAGGAGAAACTTAAACATCTGGAAGATGTGACAGCAGTGCCAAGAACAGATTTTGAAGGAGACCAGAAAGTGGTGGTAGCGAAATTAAGACTTGTTAAAATAACAAAATAGAAAAAAGGGAAGAAATAGTGAAGGGACGGAAGTTAAAAGAGAAAGAAATAAGGGAAAGTTTCAAGATATGAAGAAAGAAATTCCCAAGGATGACTTGAACAGTGAGGAAGAGGAATGGACATTCAGAAATGGATTCGTAAAGTGTGCAGTAATCGCTTGTGGAAGACTATCAGGGACGAAAAAGGAAAAGGCGACTCCTTGGTGGAACAGCAGGGTAAAGGAAGCAGATAAAATGGCTTGGAGGAAGTGGATAGGCAGCAATAGTACAGAGAATTGACAGAAATATAAAGAAGCCAGAAGGGTATGTAAGAAAATGGTACAAGAAGAGAAACGGATGAGCTGGGAAAGTTTCACAGAGGATATAAAGGGAAGTAAAAAGGTTTTGTATGGTTTGATAAATAATAGTTTACGAAATAGGGAAAATACAAATTTTGTAAAAACATACAGGGCAGATATTGATGCAAAGAGATGACATACCAAAAAGATTGGAAGATTACTTATCAGAATTCGTAAATATTAAATACAGTAAACTGGTAAACGAGAGGGAGCAGGAAGGAAGAAAGGCGAAAGAAGAAAAGGAGATATCGATGTCAGAAATAGAAGAACCTGTACAAAAGATGAAGAGCGGTAGAGTAGCAAGTGTAGATGAGGTAACTATGGAAATGATAAAAGCAGCAGGACCAATAGGGCTACAATGGCTGTATAGATATATGTTATTTAGAATAATCTGGAGGAAGAGAGAGATCACAGAAGTGGGGAAAGGGTTTAATTATCCTGATATTTAAAAAAGGTGATAAAAAGGAAAGCATAAAGTTGAAACTGGTCTCCGTCAGGGAAGTGTACTATCCCCCATACTACTCATCATAGTCATGAATGAAATTCATAAGAACATTAAACAGGTATTGGGAAGACAGGCAACAAAAGCCATGTTGTTTGCAGATGGTGTAGTGATATGGGGTGAGGTTGAAACGGAGGTGCAAAAAGAAGTAGATGTATGGAATCAAGAGATAGAAAAATTCAGGATGAAAGTAAGCACAGAGAAAAGTAATATGGTAGTGATGACAAGGGGAAAGAAGGAAGAGGAAAGATAAAACTGAATGGTAAAATTCTGGAAGTGTTAAAAAGTTTCAAGTACTTGGGAAGTGTGATCACAGAAGATGGAGAGGTAACTGAGGAAACTGGGAAAAGAATACAAGAGGTAAACAGCTTCTACCACAGTGTAAGGGGTATTTTGTGGAAAGATATCCCGAAGAAAAATGTAAGAAAATATTATATTCAACCTATTATGAACCCACACTAACCTATGCAGCTTTGTCGTGGACTACAACAAAAGGAGAGGAGAGTAGAATACAGGCAGCGGAGATGAAATTCCTAAGAGGTATAGAGGGCTCAACGTGCCAGAAGACAGTGTGGAATTCCAGTCTGCTTTTATCTCCATTTTAAAGGAACAGTCAGTGGATAAGAAGCACGAGAAAATAAATGCAGTTCAGTGTGAACTACTTGCTAAATTTAACTTCACTATTTCCGTCCAGCAACTGTTGGTAAAAAATTACAAAACATGAAAACAAGACTGAAATATAAAGTAGAAATAAAGCGTTCTGGAAACCCCATACCATTAAAATAATAGGGAGAGAATAATCCTACCATCGACAGTCTGAAAGGTAGGAAATCATAGTCTGAATATTACGACCTTAATAAATTGAGATGGTTCATGGTGTGGTTTACTGTAGTTACAACCTTGTTCGTGAACCATGGGCAACATCTAAGTGGCCTAGTAAGTGATCATGAGAGTCAGGATACCATTTGCTACAGAATGGGTCTGGGCACCTTGGACATATTCTGATTCATGGCCCTTCTTTTGCTCAGGCGGCTAAGACTATATGGTCCACCGGTGGTCGCTAACCCATTAGAGGAGAGATCCTCACTTGGACTATATGTATCATTTCTGCTAAATAATTTGGTTTTTCTGTAAAATATACGGATTTTGCGTGTGTTGTACGGTTGAACAACGTTATTGTACGGATTTAGAATATCCGCGCTTGTTTTCGCTTTCTGCGGTCAAATTGGATTTGTTTGACTTTCCATAGTTGTTGGTAATACGAGGTGCAGTGTTTGAAATTCGACCGGTAAATGTATCGATAATCACATTGATTATCACTGTGCTTTTGTCACCTATTCGACCTCAACTTCTGCTTCATTCACCGAGATGTTCCCAAACGAAAGCAGGCTGTCATTTTGAAGGTAAAAATCAGTGAAAAGTAGCAGGCTGTGAATTTATATAAAACAACTTAAGTAACTGCGTTGTGCTTAGTAGCAGCTGAAAGGCTTTGTTTGTGTGTGGGTGTGAGTATTTGAGGAAGCAACTTGTAACAAGGTTTCTGCAGGTGAACCTGTGGGAGGATCATTACCGAAATTGTTTTATAAAAAATCATTTCGAGGAGGAGTCGGACAGAGTAACATTGGCGGAAGTTCTGAAACTCGTGGAATTGTGTGATGAATTTGTAAGCGATTTAGTATTTTTAGTGGTGTTCATAATGAGTTCAACTAAGTAATGATACGAGGGCTATGCCAAAGTTTTTAGCAGTGTGTGAGAAAAAAAAATTATTTGCGAAACAAGTACAACTTTTCAAAATACTCTGCATTAGCAAGTATATATTTTTCCATTCTCTGAAACCACTTAGAAAACGTTTCAGTCCAACGGAACAGAAAGAAGTCGCATGGGGCCAGGTCAGGTGTGTAGGGGGGTGAGGTAATACTCGCGTTTTTTCCCTTTCCAAAAAGCCCATTGTTCTGGCAGCCTTGTGTGCAGATGCATTGTCTCAATGCAACAGAAGGTGCCCTTTCTTGGACTTTGGGTACTGTGACCTCCAAGTGGCAAGGACTTCGGGAAGACAGTCATTCACATACCATTCAGCACTGACTGTACAACGTGTGTCCAAAGTTACAGAAGTGTGATCCCCCATTTTCGTAAAAAAAAAAAAAAAAAGCTGCCATCTTCTTTCCGGAGCTCCGACTTCATCGAAATTTTGTGGGTGGTTCCTCCCGTGGAAAGCACCACACAGAAGACTGTCTTTTCGTATCAGGGTCATAATGGTAGACCCATGTTTCATCACCTGTGACGATATTGTAGGTGTCTTCGGACTGCCCTCCATTAAATTTTTCTAGCATGAAATGACACCAGTCCACTCTCTCCTTTTGGCTTTCTGTCAGGGAATGTGGCACCCAACGGGCACATCTCTTGGTAACGCCTAAATAATCATGAACGATGGTTTGCGCTGCTCTTGACCTAATATTTAAGGTCCCTTCAATGTCACAAAAAGTAAGATGTGGATCTGCTGTGATCATTTCCCTCACAGCATCAATGTTTGAGTCACAGCTGTTGCTCGGCGACCAGGACGAGGTTCATCTTCAATTGATTGCCGACCTGTTGAAAACTGGCGAAACAAATTCTAACAGTGGCTCTAGAAGGGGCAGCCTCACCAAAAATGTGCAGCAAAGAAGAATGGCGTTCTTTGGCACTTATATTTATTTTTATAATCATAAATCATTGCTCGAAAATTGCGGCGCGACAGATCCATCTTGCGCCATGTCTGACTCAGCACTGCCTGTGCTTTCTTCCCTCGCTGTGGAAGAACTTCCGCTAGGAGGGGTTGCGCGCACATGTTCCAAGGTCGAAAGACATCGCTCTTTCAAATGAAAATAATCCCATTGTCCTCAGAATTACGGTTTACACGCTGCTAAAATCTTTCAGCATAACCTGCACAACCCCCTTCCCTACCGATGACATGAGACGTAATATGATACGCACATAGGGCAAAAATGAGGTGTGGACCACGACTAGGAAAGGCCAGGAGAACACAGCCTTGAGCTGAAAACGTCCCTCATTAGTGATGAATAAAGACATCCAAATAAAACTTAAATGGGGGTTTATTGATAAAGTAAAACTGAAACAGATAAGCAAAATAGTGATGTCAATAACTTAAAAAGGGAAAAGTATTGTAACATAAGCATACCTCGTTCAATGGATGTCAAAACATTATAGCGTGAGCGCAGCATTATTACAGATACAGATAACTATTATCACAAGCTCGCCGCCTCAAATATAACCTCGTTACATCATGTGCAGGTATTAATACAGCTCACACGGCCCAGTTAGGTCGTTCTTTTTATGAGATTGACTTCATTCAAGCATATATATTCTTTGTGCTCATTATCCACACAATAGCCATATCGCTACGAAAAAACCTCTCTGCATCATGGAGAAGAAAAGGCAGGTAAAACAAATATGAAAGACAGTATCACGCCAGAGAGAGGAATGTCTCTGGACCAAAGAAGTGTATTTAAAATCAAAGGAGAAAACTCAGGCATGAGCATTGCCCACAAGAATGAAAGTAAACAAACAAGGCTGCCTCACGGGCAAGCAAGCACCCGAGACAGAGACCAAGACAAAATAAGTAATACTGTACCGAGAACAAAATTAGGTACAGAAACTAACTTAAAAACGTAAAGAGAACTGACCGGTACATCATCTTTCCACTCCCCTTACTCACGCACGCACTCCCGAACGGCAGGCAATACGAGCGGTCGCTCCAATTAATAAAGTCCAACACCAATCCATATAGGGTGACTCACCTGGTCACGAACTGCAGGATCGGAAGAATCCCATACTCAAAACCACCATGTCACATGCCCCGTACGACGAGAATGGAGCTTCCAGTCGACACGGAGAGCATAGATATATTTGATGGCGAAGTACCATACTATGCAGTGCACATAAATAGAATCACATTGAGACTTGCTTATCGTGGCATAGTCACAAACATAGTAACACACACTCGTCTCATTCATGCTGTTTGGGGCAAAAGACGCATATCGATCAGCCATAATGAATAAGGCCAATAGTAATACTAAAGAACTGCAGAACCAAAGTCAAACAAGAATTAACGTACCTGCGATATGAATAATCAAAATAATAAGATGCATGTTACAATGAGCTAGGTTTGAATATATTAATCACCCATTTATAAGATAGGAATGAAGCTCTGCTCTTTGTGGGCTCTTTTGTTAATTCATCTCCCATAAAAAGGTAAAGATACCCATCAAAGAGATTAAACTTCATCTCGCAAAAGGAACCATCTTCCGTGTTTATATCACAGAGTGCTGCCCTCTCTAGTACATTGTCGGAAACACACAAGTTATTCGAATTGAGGCCATAGGCAGCCATTTACATATTGAAAAACGTCACATTTATGAACATGCCATTAGGCATGGCTCAAACCTTTGTATTATCAGTCTTTTAGCGAGGCATATTCTGCTGAATTTCCTTGTTTCATACGATTACGGAAAGGCGAATCATTCGCATTCTGTTCCATGTGCTGGTGTGATATAAATGTTTCTCACTGAGGAAGAACAGAATTAGTAAATCACATTAAATCATTTAAACACATCCCCAATACAAAATTTAAGGATGGCAGTCAGAAAATTAATTCGTTTTTTACCTCTTGTGGAGCCGACCTTGATACAGTAAGAGCAGAATGCTTGTTTACTTCATTTTTAATTGAACATAATATCCCATTAGCTGCTGCCGATCATGCTGGTGCTCTGTTTAGGAAAATGTTTCCTGGTTCAGAAATTGCAGAAAAATATGGCTGTGGTTGTATGAAAACCACACACATTTTGAGAGAAATGGCTTTTGATTCAAGAAGTGAACTTGTTGGTTACATGCAACATGAACCATTTTCTTTAAGTACGGATGGGAGCAATAATATTTATACTAAGCTTTATCCAATTGTCGTCACCTGTTTTATGGCAAAACAGGAAAAGACAGTAAGCTCAGTGTTGTCTGTCCCAGCCTTGGTGAGTGATTCAACCTGACTAATATTGGTAATTTGGTAATTTCACAGTTAAAAGTGTTACAAAATACCAATTCAAAATTATGTAGCATTCTGTTCCAACAATGCTCCAGTCATGATTGGACAGAAGAAAGGAGTTGCTGCTGTTTTAAGAGGACCACTGTCATCTGTCTTCGTACTGGGTTGCTCAAGCCATTTGATTAACTTGGCTGCTGAGAAATTTGCAAGCAATTTGCCTGTTAAAGTTGAACTTTTAGTCAACATCTTCTATTATTTAGAAAAGAGTTGTAACAATCAGGAACGCCTTAAAGAAATTCCAAGAGCTTCACAGCAAGGAAGCAAAGAAGATACTGAAACATGTTTGCACAAGATGGCTATCAATAGGAAGGTGTCTGCAGAGGCTGTTAGAGCAGTGGGATCTCCTACTTGGTTTCTTTAAAGATGAGGTGCTTGTTAATGCTCAGTGTGCCTCAACCACTAGCTTAACATAATTTACGATCCCAAAAGCCGAACCTGGTAGTTCCAAAGACCATGAAAAGAGGAAAGCTACTGAGTCGTCAGAATTGGTTGCTCTCAAAAGATTTGCATGTGTCTCAAAATCTGACACGCCTGTGCTAAAGGATAAGAACATTTTTCAAAATCGTGAAGATTAAAAAAAAAAAAAAAAGGGTTCTGTCATCCGGCTAAAATAAGGCATACTGTGCCTTCCCATGTGCTGTCATTCCATTATTTGAGAATCTCTATTCTACACTTCAGAGTGCTTCCCCTCACATTCATAAACTACTAGACCTAATGATTAAAAGGCAACTAATTTCCAGAATTGTTAAACCAAAAGTTATTAAAAGTTCCCTTTTATTAAAAGTTCCATACCATTCTATTGTGAATTAGAGAGACAATGATGAGCTAGTCATTGGCGTTGAGGCAATGAACTTGGTGAAGAAAATGATAGAAATAACATTTTCATCTGCCAGGGGTTACTTCTGCACAGCATATGATTGTTATTAGAAAGTTCCCTCTTAATGATGAAGTTCTGAAATATGCAAAGGTTGCAGATGTTGGAGAAATTGAAGATGCCCAGTTTTCTTCTGTACAATTCTTTGTAGAAAGATTTCCATCATTGCTGCCAAGTAAGGACTGTGAGTCAGTTGAGGAGGCAATAGAATATAGAATAGAACATATTTATCACCTACAGGATGTCCCAATTACAGATGATGTAATAGAAAATAAAATAAAAAATTAAATAAAAAAAATGAAATTAAATATTTAAATAAAATAAAAAATAAATTAATATACATACAAATATACATATATACAAATAGATATTAATCACATGTTTTCTACAGATTATTTACATAATTTACAAAGTTATCACGTTCCATCCTTGAGAAGAACTTTACAAATTGCAGTGGAAGGGTGGTAGAAAATTTCGAGTGACCCTTCCAGCTGATTTATTGTCCTAAGGGCTTGCATGAGCCAAGAATTTTAATGCGCAACTGTCCTATATTTGGGCAGGTGGAATGTACATTTCTGCCTTGTTCGTCTGCTTGGAACAAAAGTGGGATCGACCCCAGTATAGCCGGGGAGTCCATTTCACTCTTCAAGCATTTAATCACTAACATTGCGTTTGCACATTTTCGGTGCGTTGCCAGTGTATTCATTCCAAGAATGTTTACAAATTCTTCATACCTGCTTGAAGAGAGTGGCATGCCTAGGAATACGAAACTAATCCACTCCATGAACCTTATCTGTAATCGCGAGATGGTGTATTTGGCCTTTCTGATACGGGAGCCACACCTCACAACCATACTCGAGACAGGGTCTCACCAGGGAACAGAAGAGAGTTTTGACACATGCAGTATTAGTGAAATCTTTACAATTCCTTTTGATAAACCTAGGAGTCTGAAAGATTTCTTTATAATACCACTAATGTGCTTCTCAAAGGATAAGCCATTCCTGTTGTTAAGAATCGCACCTAGATCATTAAACTCCTCTGCACGATTTAAACTTTCTCCACTGATTTTATATTTGTAAAATACAGGTGTTAATTTTCCGAGTAAATGACATGACTCCACACTTGAATTTATTCACTTGAAGGGACCACTTATCACACCACTCGCATATTTGCTTCAGATCCTCTTGTCGTCTATGACTTTGTATAGTTTCAAGTCATCAGCGTACAAGAGACATTCACTGCTCTGAATGACTGTAGTAATATCATTTAGGAATAAAACAAATAGAAGAGGTCCTAACAGTGATCCCTGTGGGACGCCAGATGAAGGTTGATAGGGGTTGGAGATCAAACTCTTGGACTTGACATAACATATTCGTTTTGTCAAGTAGCTCTTTAGCCACTCGAAAATACTCCTGGACACGCCATACGCTGACAACTTTCTCAACAAGGCTTCATGTTGTAAAGAGTCGAAGGCTTTGGAGAAATCAGTATATATCATATCAACCTGTTTACCTTTGTCCAATGCATTGGAAATTGAAGATAAACTGCCAGGTTGGTAACAGTTGACCTGCCTTTAACAAATTCATGCTGTGATGGGTCTATGTACTGACTAAAAGAGTCATACAGGCGATTATATATACTTTCTCTGCCACCTTCGATAAAAGTGAGAGCAGCACTACTGGTTTTTAATTATCGAACAACACCTTATCACCTTTCTTAAAGATATGGGTTATGTAACACTTTTTCCACTCAGCTGGAAACACCCACTCTTAAATGATTTATTTATAATTTCACGTAGTGAAATTGCTAGTTGGGAAGCACATTCACGGAGGACGATGCCAGGTATCTCGTCAGGCCCACATGATTTGTTGATATCCACCGATGACAGGATACGTGTCACCTCTGCCACAGAAGTTTGAATAGACACTGGATCTGTCGAAAATGGGGGAGAAAAATTGGAGTTGTAGGGCTCGGCAGGAGAATGGTACTTTGCAAAACTTTGCGCAAACGTGTTTAGAATTTTATCTTTTTCGTGGATTTCAGTTTATTAGCATAGTGGGAGGCAGACAGGAAGATTTTCTTTTATTAATGAAATTCCAAAAGCGCTTAGGGCTTCTGATGATGTCATCTTCTACTGACCTAACGTAGTCCCTGTACTTAGCACGCTGCATATTTTTACATTCACTTCGTAATGTGGAAAACTGCACAGTCGCACTCTTGGCCTGATCATTTGTATTTCCTTCTTGCCCTTTCTTTTTCCTTCAGTTTCTGGATTAGTTCTGAGTCGTACCAAGAAGGATATTTTGTGATGTTAATTTTTCGAAATGGTGCGCTGTCTTTTATGACCGTATATAGTGAGTCATAAAAGGTGCTCACAGAGTGGGACTCTTTAATCATATCCCAGAGGCAGAGGGATAAAAGGTCCCTCATTAAAGAAAAATCAGCTTTCTTCCATGCAAATATGACTTTGTTTTGCGCTTTGAAGCGAAATGTCCTTGGCATAGGCAGGAAGATTTTGATGACTTGGTGATCAGAGTGAATTACGTTTTCAGTTTTAACGCACTCTCCACTCTGAAGTAATTCGTTTGAGACTAAAATTAAGTCCAGAAAATTATCATTCCTAGTAGGGAAATCACAATCTGACTAAGATTGAAGTCAATAATAATTTCTAGAAATAAGAATACGTCCTCGCTTCTCTGTTTGATAATGTGTTGTACTTTCAACGACTCATCAGTTTTCCAAGCTAATTGGCTCAAGTTCAAATCACTGCACACAATAACAGTGTCCCGTGAGTTGAGAACAGATGTAATGTTTCCCAGTGTTTGACGTAGGTCACTAAGCCAGTCATTCACTTCATCTAGAGGCAGGTAGCAGCACACAATGAAGACACTACGACCGGGTTGAGGGTTGACTTTCACTACTTGACACTCCCAATTCCCAGCAAGCTCACGCTTTGACACTGGTCCAACGTCAGACTTCACAGCTAGTAAAACACCTCTGCCATCCAGTTTTGGAGTGTTCACGGAATTTCTGTCCTTACGAAATACAATGTAACTAGCCGTTAATATTTGTTTCGTTAACCCTCTCATGCATGGTGTCCTCATATGAGGACATCCGAATTTTTAGGCGTTACTTATTCTCTAGAGTTTCTAAAGACGGAGTTTAAGTTATTGAAAGTATATTTTAGGTTGGTAAGAGTGAAAAACATCAGTTTTTAAAAGAACCAGCAGGTGAAAGCATTTAATTGGCATTATTGAAAACATGATATTCATGGTTCGCCAAGTTGTGAGAAGTCATCATAGTTTCCAATTGTTTTGAGCTGTTTCTATCTTGAAAATGCCCGAGGTAAGTGTGTGGTTCTTCATTTTGTACATTCTACTGTCATTACCACTATAATTCAGCTTATTCTGGTTTGTAGTCTTAGCACAATATTGGTATAATACGGGCATCCACATATGAGGACATCATGCATCAAACTACCATGTGTTATTTTTGAGGTTAGCTTGTATTCTCAACTGCTTCATCCAATATTTATTTTCCAGGATTCTCCAAGTGGTGTATAATATTATCAGATGAGCGAGTGATGTTTGTAGGACAAGAATATAGTAGTTTACAATATTCCCACCAGATATCAGTATTCAACTTACCCCTTGGGCTGAAACTGATATCTGGTTTTTAGGGACCCGCAGAGAAAATAGGCTGAAGGATGCTACTAAAAAATTGAAAGATGTCAAGGACCTAAAGAACGAGGGTCGAGGAAGCTCATCAGTTACAACATCAACAGATGGCATCACAGTAATCCGGTAGGTTGATAATTCGGCAGTTCATATCATTTCTTCCTATGCAGGCTTAGAACCAGTTGGTAAGGCCAGAAGATGATGTAGAAAAGAGAAGAAATTCATTGAAATTGACAGACCGAAGGGTATAGAAATACATAATGGCCATATGGGTGGTGTTGATCTCAGGAATTCCTTGGTGGCTCTTTACAGGAATGATATATGGAACTGCAGATGGTGCATGAGGATTTTTTTACCATATGCAAAATGCCACAATTGTAAATGCTAGGTTACTATGGAAAATGGACTGTAAGACCCCTATGGACCTGCTCGAGTTCAGGAGTCGTGTGGTAACAGGACTCATCTTCAGTGGTAAGGCAGAAGTAGCACCACGGAAGAGGGGCCGGCCAAACAAGAATGGCCCATCACCACCACTCAAGAAACAGGCTACACATACTGTGCCTGCTGAAAAGAGGATGGATGGAGTAGAGTAGGTCACTATCCGCAGAAAACACAGGCTGGAAATGCTAACAGATGCCGTGACAAAAACTGCGCAAGTAAAACACGGTATATTTGTGGAAAATGTAATGTACCACTATGTCCAGAGTGTTTTCAGAGTTTTCATACCATTGCCTGAAATATGAACATGTGAAGTACATCAGTTGCATATAAATGCCCCCGTAGGACCAGTGTGATTTTGCTGTACTCATACAATTGCCTCAGATGTAAAAAGTTCTTGTAAATACTAGTATAATAAACCAAAGTAGTAAATGTATCACGTGTTGCCATTATTCCACTAAATGCATGATGTCCTCAATTCCCGCCAAGTATGGTAACTTCATTTTGTGTTTTAAGTTTGTATCACCTGATAGGGTCATTTTAACCAGGAAAATCACATTAAAGTATTTTTAATTTATTTATTTTTAAATTCATGCATGAGAGGGTTAAGCCAACTTTCGCTGATACAAATACAGTCATAGTTCCCTTCACTTAGTCCAGCATTAAAGTCAGCAAGTGAGTTACGCATACTCCTCACATTTTTATAGAAAAATGTCATACCTTGATTGCTTTGGTTGGGACCTGGGTTCAGTTGTACATCTCCGGAGAGTGCTAGCATTAGGACGGCTAGTACATAGCTGGATGCCAATTTGTAGCTCTTCAGATTGATGACTGTCCAATTTTTGAGAGTGAGAATCTGACAGTTGACACCAAATGGGCTCGCTTGATGAACATTCGTGGAGCTGATGGGTGTTCCTAAGTATGATAGGATATCCAGGCTAATGCTTTCTGTTCTGACTACCGCACAGCAATGCTGAGTGTGAAAGTGTGTTCAGATTGGTGAAAAAGAACCAAAATCAGTTTAAGGTCTTCAATGTCAAATGAAATTCTGGGTTCTTTTTGAAAACCAGAAGTACTGATCTATGTTACTAGAGTAGTTTCCCTCCAGAATTTCTGAAGAAGGTAAAGAAAGCAACTCATCTCCATCTGTACTCTCCAACCTGTGATGGATATTGTGAACTTGAAAGAAATTTGTAAATAAGTGTACATGTTTAGTTTAATTTTGACGGTGACGTTCATATTGTGACCCGCAAGTTTAAAGTGCAGAAAAACACTGTTTGTATATTGTGTTCCCAGTGTTAAGTGAAAACAGGTGAGCACTCATCAAGATGTAACTATGTATTTAAATTCATGGGTGATTTTAACATGTATTTGACTTGTGTTGATATTGTTTGTAATCCCCCCCCCTCCCCCTTGCCGTCCTTTTTCATTATGTCTTAAGACATTACGATACATGCGCGTGTTGTTAAATTTTCTGCTATAGGATCTTCTGGATTTCTCCTTACAAAAGTTGGCAGGTATGATGTAGGTAGGGTAGCATCCTGCTTCACAAATGTACAGAGCTCAGAACATTTTAAGCAAGCCTCGGACCTATGGGAGTAATGGAGTCCCACTCCCATTTGACGGGCGAGGGACTCCTTGGAAACAACTTGGCGAACGAAATGGAATTTGATAGGGAACGATCAATATTTATGGGACTTACGGGAGAGGGAAAGTAGAACTGGGTGAGTCAGCAAAGAGGATGCATCTCGATGTGCTAGGAGTAAGTGATATTCGTGTAGGGGGAGATATCGAGACACAAGATTATAAAGTGTACTTGACGGGTTTTAAAAAGGGAAGGGCAGAGTATGTTTTAGAACTGTTCATCAGGAATACTACTCCATGTTTAATAGTGTCTATTAGGCACGTAAATGAGCGAGTGATATGGGTTGATTTGGCAGCTGGAGGAATTAGGACGAGAATTGTCCCAGTGTATTTACCATATGAGGGTGCAGATGAGATCGAGTTGTCAAGTTTTATGAAGCATTGAGTGACATTGTAGTCTGGGTGAACAGCAAGGATAAGATAGTACTAATGGGTGATTTCAATGTGAGAGAAATAGCACTGAGGGATACGAAAGGGTGATTGGTAAATATGGGGCAGGAATGGAAGCTAATAGGAATGGGAAGCGTTTGCTGGACTTCTGTGCTAGTATGGGTTTAGCAGTTATGAATACATTCTTCAAGCATAAGGCTATTCACCGCTACACATGGGAGGGTAGGGGTTCCAGATCCATAATATAGTATATCTTAACCAACTTCAAGTTCAGGAAATGGTACATAAAATCAACTTCATGATCCGTACCGCACTTTAGCAGATTCGCAACTAAGTATTTTTTAAATTTTCTACCTTGTCGATACATTTGTTGCTTATGGCAACTTATTGGTTAAAAGTGGTGCTTGTTTTGTGTATTATTAACATCTTCAGCTACATAACACTGTTTAGATGAAAAATTCATATATAGACAAAGTATCAGTGCTTTGAGAGAAAATGTCCTTAAAAATAGCATAAGAATATTAAATTACAACATTAAAAACAAAATGTCATTGTTTTAATGTTGTAATTTAATTTTTAGTATCGTATTGAATAGGTGGGTGAACAATAGAAATAAACTAGTTTTATTTAATGCAAATACTTCCAATACATATCCAGAAATGATTTTTATCACGTGTAAAATAATGCCCGAAATTTATTTCATTAAAGGGACTACTTGCTTTACTTCTTTAACTATGTGCCTTAAGAATCAAGAATGATACAACATGCGTAGCCGAATATGTCCTCGTACACTCCTGGCATTAAAAGCCTACTTATTAAATGGCACTGAAGATTTAAGAATGTGGACAGAGGAAAGAAGGCTGGCTCACAGCCAGAAAAAGGAGTACTGAAAGAGGAGAAAACAGAAGGCCCAAGTGACAGGATATGAGCCCCGTGGTCATCAGAAGGCCCAAATGACGAAGAAGAAGAAGAATACAACTATTACATGTAGGGAATATTAGTGGTGTCTCCTGATGACTGCAGGAGGAAGTAATTTTTCACCAACAGTGTGGGGCATCATAGATTTTGCAATTATGATGCTTTTAGTGCTTTCTTAGGAACTGTAGCATGCTTTGCTAGGAATTTGACATTTACTTTCAGTTGTTAACCGTGATGCTTAAAAATGTTTATAGGTTTACTCACATGCACGGAAGTGTCTTGTAAGTTTTATAGGTTTCCAACTATTGTTGGCTAAAATATCCAAGCAAAAAACACACTGTGGTCACTGCTGCGATAATCCGGCATGCTAATGCTGGATTATCAAATATCCTGGATCATCAAGGTTGTTCTTAATAACCTGGTTTAAACGAGGGGATGTAATTAAAAACTTATGTTTCAGCTTAGTAAAGGAAATAATTACACTACCCAGCATGATTTTTGCGGCAAAGCATCTGATACGTGATTTTAACTAAATAAGGTCTCCTGATTTCAGAAATGCCATTGGTTCTATTGTATCACATCTAGTTTTTGTGTTATTTGCCATTTACTGTCTGGAAATGTGTCATTGAGGCACACTGCTGCTTTGTGATAACAGCGAATCGGCTGTTGTTAGAGTGGCCGTGGTTTGCTTAAAGGCTACTTCATAACTGAAACATTCTAGCTTCGATTCCTGTGGCACATTCCGTTTCACAAAAAGAAAATTATATCACAATGAAAACTGTTTTAGATAAAATCAAATATCGTGAGCACCGGTAGAATGTGTATAGTGACTTGAAGGTGTGTGGTATTCTATTAGGACAACAAGCAGGCTACTCTAAATTCCCTTGTTATTTATGTGAATGGGACAGCAGAGCTAGGGACAAACACTGGTCTACACCTTCCTGGCCCAAGAGACAAGTTTTGACATCTGGTGTGAAAAATGTTACAAATTCTGCCTTAGTTGACACACAAAAAATTATTCTGCCACCGCTACACATCAAACTGGGAATCATGAAGCAGTTCGTTGAGGTCTTGGACAAAAGTAGCCCCTGTTTCAGGTACATTGCAAGCAAATTTCGACATATGATGCAAAAGTCAAAGAAGGCACTTTTAATGGACCGCAAATTAGAAAGCTTCTGAAAGAAAGAAACTTTGAACAGACGATGAATGCTGTGGAACTTGCTGCATGGAATTCAATATGAGATGTCATAACGAAGTTCCTAGGAAATGTAAAGGATGAACAATACGAAACAATAGTGAAAACGATGTTGGATGATATGAAAGAGTTGGGGTGTAGAATGAGCCTGAAACTGCACTTCCTTCATTCTCACCTCGATCACTTTGCGGAAAATCTTAGGGCTGTTAGTGAAGAGATGGGAGAGAGGTTCCTCCAGGACATCAGGAAGGCAGAAGGAAGATACCAGGGTAGGTGGGATGAACCAATGATGGCCGACTACTGTTTGTGTTTGAAAAGAGAAGGCAAACTTGATGCAGTCAGATGCTGGGCAGCCAAGCGTTCATTCCAAGGGGACATCTAGGACTGTTCAAGTTTATTTTGTTCACATTTATGAATTCATAAAGATACTGAATAAAAGTTGCATTGTTTGCTTGTATATCACAATTATTGTCAAAATAAATTGCTTTCATTGCCTCAGAGATGTTTATGTGTTTTTTTGTGTAAATTAGTATTGTATTACAATAAATGCTAAATATTTCATTGTAATTTTATACTCAATAATTATTCATTGTATATAATAATTCAAGACAATATTCAACTATTTCAAAATATATATAATACAAAAATGATAAATATTTCCAAAATTATCAACATTTTAAAGTACTTTTTATATGCAATTTTCAGGTCTATCTCTTATTTTGGTATACCCATTGCGAGAAAACGTGACGTGATACGTAGAAACGGACAACGGATTCATGTTCAGCGACCCAAAATTAGTCAAGATCACCTATTACACCTCTTGCCGCAAAAAAAAATGTTTGAAAATGCTGGGTTGTGTTATTCATTAAACACATCTGAAGATATTACATTATAGAAAATGAAAGCGTGTAGTATTGTACGATACAAACAAAATTGAATTAAAAATAGAGTACTGTACTGCCCAGTTAAATCAGTTTAAGGCTCTTAAGTTTTAGCAAAGTTAAATAAAATCATTTTTGAATGCCAGGTTTATTAAATAAAAAATACTATGGCTGTGAAAAGCCGAAAACCAGTTAACTGTCATCTAATAAAAAGGGTTAAATACCAAGAAATTCATACACTTCAGTCGGAATCACTGTCTACAGGCCTAGCAAAGGTGTCGGATAATGTCGCAGGTGTGGAACATGTCAGACTGGTCTCTACCACTGATGGGATATCTTGAATTATATTCTGAGCCCTCTGGAACACTGGGGATTGAGCTATTAAGAAAAGAAACAAATTGAATACTGTTGAGATTGATAACTTGAGTAACGTAAATACTTTTGGCTTCCCTCTGTGAATTTCGCAAAGCTTGCGAAGCCTTAGACCATGAAGCGTTTGGTTTAGAAAATATATTCACTGTACGTATGAACTCTTCAATATGCTGTAGTCTATTTGACAGTCGTTCATATAGCTCAACTTTGGTACAGTCCAGTGAAGTTATTTAATAACTATAAAATAAAACTGCACCGCACTGATGCAGACATAAGATTTTTTCCTATTTCTTTGACGACGTACTAACACATCGAACGTTTTCGGTGACGGAAGGATGGGAAAGGTCTAGAATCGCAAAGGTAGAGGCCATGTCCTTAATTAAGGTATAGCCCCAGCATTTGCCTGGTATGGAAGTGGGAAACCACGCAAATCCATCTTCAGAGCTGCCGATGCAGGGATTCAAGTATGCTATCTCGCGAACGCAAGCTCACATTTGCGTGACCCTGAACCGCAAGGCCAACTCGTTTGGTGCAAATGTAAGTGCTGTAATTGTAGGTCTACGTGCATGAAGAATTGTAGTGATGCTAGCTCGAAGCCAAGAGAGCGACTGGCTGATACCGGCGACAGTACACTCTTAACAATGAGGCACACAGTAGTGACTGACGAAATGCTGAACGGTCCGGTATCTCCCAAATGCATCAGAATGTACTGTTAACCGTACCGGGCGCCAAATCGCACGAAACAAGGGGGAAATATCTGTTTCTGATGCGTGCCGGACTATCGCTCCTGCTGTATATTTGCGCACATTTGTTCTTGTTGAACAAATTACCTTCTGGCGAGAGCTGAAGCAGATGTGGAAGGTGAACATACAACTATATTTGCGTCTTGCTTGTTTGTTATTTTCATGGGAGAACAGGCACTTGACTTACATGGGATCGCTTTTTACCACTGAGAATCAGCCGCTTGTCATTGATTATGATGATAGATTTACCCATTTACCACTAAAGAACGTGCAGAAATCCATCTGTACTGCAGAATGTACCGTTCACTCAGTCTTTTCACTGACTGGCGAGTTTCAGGCTGAGAAAGAAAAATCTATTCTTGTAACGTAGCGAGGTAACTGATCTCCGAACTTGTGCTGGCAAGGTCAGTTGCCAGCCTTTCTGGTCAACAGCTGTGAAATTGTAAGTTAGATGTTTTCCACGTAGTATATTTGTTTTGAATAGCAGTGGAAGAGCTTCTCACCTGCTTTACTGCACTGAGAAACACAGGATAGAAATAATTTTTCAAAATGAGATGAATGTATCGTCATTTGAATATCTGATTTTAGGTGAGCTCCCACAGTATTAATCTTATTGCCGTCTTCTTTGCAAACCATTGTTCTAGTGGCTTCTGGGATGAAAAAGAGTGGGCGTGACTTGCACCACTGGCTCGTCCTTCGCTGGCGGACGGTGCATGCGGCAGGCCAATAGTTTCACTTGCAGGTGGGGCTAAATAAACTTGCCTCTCCTGCTTCAAAACAAAGTGGCGGACATTCCATGAATATAGGTTTCACCAACCTCAACCTCTCCCAAGAAGGAGTACTTAAGATTTATCATGAGTATGTTGCTAGAATAAATGTTTGCAATACACAAATAGTTCGCAAATCAGTCACTGAATTTTTAATACATCGCTGGTTTTCTAGGCATAAACATTGTGAAGGCACATCACTTGTGAAAAGGTGCACAATTTTTGATAAATCTTCGGTGATCTTTCTTTTTTTCCCCTCGATCATTTGGATTGTCAAACCGCAAAGCTGTCAGCAAAATCAGAAATCCATTCTTTCAAGAGGATGCATCGAAAAACATGTTTTCCCATATAGTTAGTGGCAAACACATTGTGGACAGATCGTTTGCCAGACTTGAATATGGCTGTATAGACCAATAATATAGTCGTTGCTTTCACTTGAACCATATCTGTATCTTGAAGATTGGGCAAATTCTTATTAGGGTAATTTGTGTTAAGTTCAGCTGATTTTGCATTTGTCCAGAGGACTATTTCATCAAGAATATCCTAAATATACTGATGGAAAATTATTCCAACACCAAGAAGACCTTAGGGGAATGCAATTTAGGCTAAGCATTTGTTTAGATAACATTTATTTGAATAACGGTTCAAGTCACAGTTTCAATTATGCTCAAAGAGACGTTACATGACATTTGCAAGCATTCAAATGTTCATGTGTTGTCATGCAGGTGCTGTGTCATTTTGTGGATGGAGTTCCACACCTGTTAAAAGTAGTCAAATCAGCAACGGTTAATGCTGGTATTGGGATGACACTGGATTGGTCATCCGATAATATCCCATATGTGCTCAATTGGCGAAAGGTCTGGTGATCTCGCAGGCTAGGCAACTGGTCGACACTCCGTACAGTATGTTGGGTGACAGTAGCAGTAAGAAGATGAGCGTTATCCTGTTGGGAAAACACTCTCTTGAATACTGTGAATGAGTGGCAGCGCATCCTTTTCAATCACCAGTCTGACGTACAAATCTGCTGTCAAGATTCTTGGGATAATGGCGAGAGTGCTCCTGGTGTCTCCCCAGGCTACGACTCCTGATACTGGTCCTGTGTGACAACAGACGCTTGGTTCCAAGCACTCACCTGGCCGCCTCGTCAACAGTCGATAGCTTGGTTTCAAAGACTCACCTGGCCTCCTTACTAACCTGCGACCATCAGTGGCACAAAGACAGAAACTGCTGCCATCTGAGAACACAGACATATTTCCACTCCGCCTTCCAATGAGCTCTAGCTGGACACCACTGAAGTCGCAGATGGCAGTGATTTGGAGTTAGTGGCATAACGCTACAGGACATATGGCTTGGTGCTGTCCCTCAAGTAATTTATTTGTTACAGTTTGTTTTGTTACTCTGGTGCCAACTGAAGGTCTAATGGCAGGTGCACTACGATGCACCACAGCCGTGCAACGAATACGGCGGTCTTCCATATCCGTAGTAGCCCTTGTGCAGCTGGTCACTGGTCTTTTTGAGACAGCGCCTGCAGTGACCATTGTTGCCAACACTGATGCACTGTGGATACATCCCTATCAAGTCCTTCTGCAGTATTGTGAAAGAACATCCACCTTTCTATAGCCCTATTACACAGCTTCTTTCAAACTCGGTAAGCTGCTGATACAGCCTTCTCTATCTCCTTAACCTGTCAACCGGTACATTTCTTTCGAGGAGCTAATACAGTGGCACATTTTCCACAAGGTACTGGGAAGTAACATAATGTGATACTCTTGTGTAATATAGTATTTTTATCGGGTTCAAAAGTACAGAATATGTATCAAGCAGTCAATATTGATCATAGTATGAAGGGCAAGGCATCTGGCTCACTGAGGAAAGCAACGGGAACTTACAGTGAGGTACTTTTAATTGGTCAGGTACTTTCATCACATGAAACACACGGCTCCTTGTCGGCTCACTGGACACTGGCAGAGAGCCGACCTTCCGCTGCAGCGAGACCTACAGCGAGCCATGGTACACGGAAAGAATCGTATGCTATAATGGACTCTCGAGCTCAGCTCATTTGAAAATAATACCCATTTGCATTCACTGTCCTCTTCTTACAGGGAGGTTTAATTAATAGATGGATTTATTTGCAGTGTTAAAAAAGGTAGTCAAAACATAATACTGAAGTAGCTAGTAAGTAGGTAGGCTATTAGGTTATACTATTTATTAGTTTAATGAATCTTAGTATTATAACTTAGTTGACATTTGACAATTAAACTTGACTCTAGCCTGCCCTATACCATGAGTTGTGCTCATGACCACTCAAAAGTACCTGTTTTATATTGAGAATAATGGCTCGGTATTCTCCGAGTTCATATGTCACATTGTTGCACAAGACATCAATCATATGAGGACAGACACAATAACTTAACCAACAGTATGTTGAATCAGAAAACCAGTGGGCTGCTGTACATCTCGGGTAGCCTGTACAAAATATGATGATTTAAAAAAATCCTCAGCTGATAGAAAAATACATATTTTCATAAATGACTGAGCGAGTTGTCGTGCCGTTAGTATCTCGTAGCTATGCGCTTGCATTTGGGGGATGGTGGGTTTGAAACTCACTGTCTGCAGCCGTTAAGATGGTTTTCCATAGTTTCCCCATTTTCACACCAGGAAATGCTGGGACTGTACCTTAATTCAGGCCATGGCTGCTACTTTCCTAATCCTAACCTTTCCCACCCTGCGTGGCTGAAAACCTTCGATGTATTAGAGTGACTAGCATTTTTTTTCTAAGAAAGGAGTCCATAGTATGAAGACCAGATGGCAGCTGCGAGCACTGAATGCTGTTGCTGCTGTCTTACCAGCACATATTACACGGATGCAGTAGGAGTGGTGACTAACATGCCGTGAATCGGATCACTGTATCGATTCAGTAACGTGAACAGAATCAAATGAATCGATTCAGTAAAGTGAATCGAATGTCCCATCACTACACCGGACTGGGCGGGCTCAGTCGAATAACCTTGAGTACGTCTTCACAATAACATGTGCGCCGTGCACAACGAAATGTTCACGTCGCACTACTATTCGTGAAGTTAACTGAAAATGAATCTAAATAACATGAAGCATATTCATAGGACTTCATTCGCAAATACCTCAAAATAAAATACAAACAGAAATTACGTGCAATATGCCAACAACAAAAACAAACCTGAACATGGCTTTTACTTAGTGTGCGTAGTTTATTGGTCATTGTTAATGTGGTGGAACGGAATTATTGTGAATGAAAAGAAGAGCATCAGCAATGTCTGGTTGTAGAAGAGACCATCGTGCATTGAGAATAAAGTCCGGTGAAATTTCTCTCTGAAGTTGAACTTGATGCTTGCATACATATTACTTTCTGAGCGATCTGGTGAAATTTTGGATAGTTTTGTCCATTTATTCTCTAATAGGACGCTATATCTATCTTCTTCCATTCCACAATTTTGCTTTAAATATCTTTCCAGCTCATCTTTGCCTGCTGCCATTTCTTGATGGATACAGAACTTTTGTATCCATCCTTTGGCACAGGCCAGAGTAAAGTGTAGCTTTCACCGAAGTCCCAGTCTCATCCATGGCTGTGACAGTATGGAAGCTACTGGGGTATGGGTGGTGCTGAGTATTGACATTCAGAGCACAACTAGTGCATCTGAGTGTTATGAAAGGTGTTGCTCATAGGGTCAGTCGTGCTGCAATAGCACTTTCTGAACCAGTGAGGAAAGCAATGGCAAACTACCTCACTCCTAGTCTTGCCTAGTACGCCTCATTTTGGTGCTGCCATTGGTTTTTGCGGTTTCCTTATAACCTTTGGTGGTGCTATTTGAGGATCCAACCAGCCTCTGGGCTGATGACCTAACAGACCAGCTCATCTGTTGGAATAGGAACATCATGATCATCAGTCCACGAAGAAAACTTCATTACTTTGGCAGGTTGTGGCATAGTCGTGGAGTCTGATGACACGGAAACATTAGGATGCTCGTCATTCAAGCACACCTCGTTCATCGCAAGTTTTTTATCTAATAATAAAAAGACAAAATCAGTCTGACTCCTTTAATCTATACTAATATAATACAGATAGAGCGCAAATTTTGTTAGTTTGTGTATATCTGGAGGGTAATCTCAGAAACTACTGGACCGATTCTAAAAATCCTTTTACTGATGTAAATATACATTATCCGTGAGGGACATGGGTTGTATTTTATTTTCAAAATGATTCGAGGTGGGGGTCGACGGGGGAGATATAAAAGTAATAGGCTAATATAGACGAAGTATCGAATTTGTCGTACGAGGACGAGACTAAGCTCATTTTAAGCCCCTTGACCCAAAGAACAAATCTTGGTAAGCCCTACGGGCCTGAAAACCATATTTTAAGGCCCTAAAACCGACCGTTATGGAGATATTGGCACCACACTACCCCTGCACTCGGAATCGGATAAGGAAATGAACTGCCGTAACCATGGCATAGCCAGCTCCAGGATTCTACAGCAGGGAGATTATGCGTGTACGTTTGGGCATAGCTGCTAACCCAAAATTTGTACACATAATCCCAGAGTATATCTACAATATATCTCAGAAACTTATCATCATCTTTTAAAAATAAAGACACATTTATATTTTGTTTTCGGAAAAGACGCTTATGGGGGAGGGGGGTAGAAAGGACTGAAGTGTGGGTTGGCGTGAGTTTTTAAGATAGCATATCTACAGTATATCTCAAATACTTAACATGTTACTTAACGTGTGGGGTGGGGTGTAAAAGAGACTGAAAAGGGGGTTGAATTAATTTTGTTAGGGTACTGAAATCTCGAAAACTGAAGTTGTTACAGACGTACAAATTGGAGAGTCTGCTTTAAAAAGAAAGAAATGCGTATTCTTTTGATTTTAGAAAAGCCACTTAAGGGGGATGAAAGGACTGAGATATTAGTTGAATTATTTGTATGACGATACTTATATATCGAAAAAAAAAAAAGAACCCTAAATATGTTGCAGATGTGAAAATGGGTATTTGAAATCACCTTTAAAAATTAAAAACACTCGTTTTTGGGGGGTTAAATTAACTTGGGAGGGGGGTGGGGGTGAAATAGGTGTTGAATTTTTTTCATGAGGATACAAATATCTCAAGAACTGAAGATGTTACAGTCATGATAATTGGTATTTGGCAGTTCCTTTATCAATAAACACATAGTTTGTTTCTGGAAAACCACTTAAGGGTATGAAAAGAATTGAAAAAGCAGGTGAATTTTTACAAAGAGTACCGGTTTATTTACAGTGTATGTAAAGGATCTTCACATGTTTCAGACATGGAACTTGGTACTTGGAATTTCCTTTAAAAATATACCTTTTTTTTCTTCAGAAAATCCACGTAGGTGGTGGTGGTGGAGGAAGGGCTGATAAAGGGGTTGAATTCTTTTTATGCGGATACTTACATCTCAAATCCTGAAGATGTTACAGATGTGGAAATATGTATTTGTAATCTCCTTTAAAAATAAAGAAACTTTTTTTTACTTGAGAGAAGACGTTCTCATATGTACAGTTCTATGTCGCATGGTCATCTCGGCCCCTAAAGGCAGCACCACAAACTTGGTTTACAAAGAGTTTCTGGGGTAATTAAACTCAAATTCTCAGTGAGGTTTTATGCTTCAGGGATTTTCAGATAATGTCTTAGTACAGTACCGAGGAACGATTACTTGTATCAAATTACGAAATCCACGCGAGAAGCCACGGGTAACTGCTAGTGTGTACATGAAAGTCTACCGCAGATCGTGCAGCACACAAAATTAACGTCTTTTCCATCACCATGAACTTGAGGCTGGAATACCAACCAAAGACGACTTTTGAGTTTAGGATCCATTTCAGAAGTCTTGTATTGTGCGGTTTTTAGCTCGTTTGTTGCTTCTTTTACTTCACGATTTTTTGCCACGGGGTCTTTTCTTTTGGAACTACAGTTCACATTCATTTCCGATAACAGGATAGACGGAGAAGTCAAACTGAAAACTACAGCAAATTTGATCGGCTCCACTCGACCATAATGCAACGCACTTCGCTGACACGCAGTGCACTTTAAACATTGAAGCAATCAGCCCATAGATCTACTACAGCCCTGTCCGTGGCTCACCGCATATGAATGACAGTGTACTGCCCAGACCGGCCCGTGCGATGTCACGGCCTTCCTATGTTCGAGCCTTTCAAAGCCCATTGCTGTCTTTTGCCAAGCAGCTCATGGGCTGGGCCTCTCTGCAGGACTTTGTTTGGGGTACATGCCCTTCAGTTGTTGGAAAGCCAAAAGTATATACAGTGCACGCCATTTATTGTAATCACGGTTAATGTTATCAACCGTATTATATGATCACTTTTATGAAGACTCGTATGGACAAATACTGAAACATTGAAAATCTTACGTTTGTTGCGATCATGAATTCGATTTATGTTATCACTTTTGTTTTCAAGGATTTCATTCTTCAGTATGCGAGTAGAGTGCATACAAAGAAAACGCTCCCACCATTTAAGAACCTGTTTTTACACTGCGTCTGTCTTCAAGGCCACTTTCACGTCTCATCTTCTACAGTATAGCAGGTGTACTACAGAAAACCGGTCAGTGCAGGTTGTAACCTTCCCGTATACACTTTTTCTTTTGTTTCTTCTCTTATGGTAGTTTAGTCAAGGACCACTCAATGTATTACAGTCTTATTCGAATACGCCTTGTCAACACACTTATTCATGAAGGAAAACTGTTTATTTAACCATACATGTTTTGGGCAGTCAGCCATTCCCTTCATCAGTGGTCAGTTCAAAGAATACAACAATATAACATAATCTTTTGTTTTTACAATTCAAAGAAGTATTGTGTCCTAATACAGCATATCAATGAACAAAGAAAACTTACAAAATATTATAAAAATGATCAATACATAAAATTTTGTTGAACTGAATGAGAACACTTATATAAATTTAAGAACTTCAAGCTTTTCTTCTTTTTTTCTTTTTGTTCCTTAAATGATCATATGCTAGTCTCTACAGTGGGTTATCTTCTGCACTTCTCTCATTTAAACTTGATTCAAAATTATTATTTTGTGTAAGATAAATTTCTAAACTTCCCAACACAGTCATTAATTTTCCTTTTTGGCTGAATGTAATAATTTCATGTCATTAGAAATGCCTGTAAATTTATGATTCTTTTCAACCATATGTTCTCCCGTTGCCGAATATCTTTTATGATTGACTGCATTAACATGTTCTTTGTACCTTATACGCAAACTTCTTCCAGACTGTCCTATGTATCGTAGTGCAGTGACGGCTAGTGCGAAAAGCAAACTTAAAGACTTAACCATTAAAGAGAAACTTTCAATAGTATAGAACGTTATGACAAATTGTCTACAATGAGTCAATGCAATGCTGCTGTGGAGTTACAAATCTTGCTACCTCTCCTGTGCAAGCTAACGAAAAATTGAGACAATATTCTTAAGCAGCAAAAGAAAACAAAAACTTTAACTGTAAGCGAAATCGTGGTGGAAAAGACTTGTCAAGTTAAATCAGCAGTAAAACTGTGGTTCTGAAATGTTCGTGAGAAAGATACTCGTGTTGGCGGTCCTCTGATGCGGCAAAAGGCCGAATTATTAGGGAAAAAGAATTTTGTGGTAACGGAAGGATGGATTCATCGTTGGTAGAAACTAGAAAATAGTGTGTACAAACGAACCTATGGTGAGCAGGAGGACGCTGATTCTGTCGCTGCCGAGAGGTGGAAGACGAGGAGTGGCCTAAAATTGCTTCTGAATTCCCGTGTGTGTGTGTGTGTGTGTGTGTGTGTGTGTGTGTGTGTGTGGTGAGACTGCACTGTATTAACGTGCTTTGCTGAACACACTGACTTGTTCTAAAATGAAAGTGCCAAAGGCTGTAAAACCTCCAAGGAATGTGTATCGGTGATATGTTGTGCGAGCATGTCTGGTGAAAAGAAAAGACTGTTAGTGATTGTTAAACATAAGAACCCACGTTTCTTTAAAGGCATCAATAAGTTTTTCAGTGGATTATCATTCCAACTCTAATGCATGGATGACTGCTGTGAATCAATGCTTACTGAAGTGGTATAATAGGCTGGACCGTAAACATTTTTGCTGGCTGACAACTGTGCAGCACATTGTGAATTTTGAGTTCAAGAACATCAGTGTATTTTTCTTACCAGCAAATAAGACTTCATTAATTCAACCATGCAATCAAGGAATCATTCGCTCCATGAAAGCATGTTATTGCCACGAAATGCGCACAAGAATCTTAGAAAACCTAGAGGACTCGCTTAAAACTAGTGCCAGTGCCCTTGCCAAAACCACCAGCCTTCGCGATGCTCTGCATCTTCTAGCCATGTCATGGGATAATATCTCGGCACATACAGTAAAGAACTGTTTCCAGCATGGGGGAATTTTAAGAGAGTTACCAGAAGTAAAGGGGAATGTTGGAATTTGTCCGACAGGCCTTTAACGGAAGATGAATTTCTGGAATGGATGAACATTGATGAGAGCATCATTACTGATACGGAAAAAAAAAAAAAAAAAAAAAAAAAAACAGAAGACTACATGAGAGGCAGTTACTTCCGCAGAATTAGATACGAGAGCTGAAGAACACAGAACAGATAGCGATGCTGATGGAAACTTTCCGAACACCAGTGAATGCTGAAATGCGACAGGCGCGGGATATCTTCAGCGAGGGTCAGTGGACTTCCGAAATATTATGAATATAAAAGATTCATTAATGGACTTTTGAGAGACAGCCAGAAGCAAAACAACCATTAGAGAATATTTTGCATAGCTGAATTAACATTATTGCAGTTTCATTGTAGTGCATGTAGGTTATGAATCAGTGTTTCATTGTAGTGCATGTAGTTTATGAATAAATACAGTGCGCTGCCTATCAATTTTTATTTTTTGGCTACTGTTATCAATCAGTTAATATTATCAAATTATCTGCATCACAGTGTGATCATAATGGACAGCGTCCACTGTAGTGTGATTGAATAGTCACGATTTCGTCAACAAGTTGTCAACCATAACCCTTCAACCTAAAGCACTTTCGGTGGGTTTCGATGTGGAGTCCTTGTTCACTAAAGTGCGGATTGACTCGGTCATGGCTCTCATTGAACACCTGTTCCCTGAGGACGTTGCAAAGCTATTTTACCACTGCATGACTTCCAGCTAGCTATTTCTTGTGGGGTGGGAATTTTTACGAACAGACGGACGGAGTGGCTATGGAAAGTCCACTTTCGCCCGTATCGGCCAATTTCTTTATGGAGCATTTTGAAGAGGAGGCTATTGCTTTGGTGCCCATTAAACTTATATGGTGGAGGTATGTTGATGCATTTGTGGTCTGGACAGAAGGTCCTGAGAAACTTCATCTATGTCCAAACCACCTAAATCAGCAACATTCTTCAGTTAAATTCGCTATGGAGATGGAGTCGGATGGATGCCTTCCTTTATTGGGTGTTCTAGCAAGAAAGAAACCGGATGGCTCCTTTGGTCATATCGTCTATCGTAAGCCTACCCATACAAATTGCTATCTTCATCCAGATTCTCACCATCATCCAGCACAAAAACAAGGCATTCTCACGATACTCACCAAGAGGGCGAGGCAAATTTGTGAGCCATCAAATATCCAGGTGGAGATGGACACGCTCAAATTCACGTTCAAGGGTAATGGTGACTGCGATTTGCAGATTCATAGAGCTCTGCATCCCGGAGAAACGACCAAGCAAAACTCACAGAAGGAAGAAGTGAAGGGAACTGCCTACTTGCCTTACATTCACAACACCACAGATCGAATTGCCAAGGTCCTCTGTAAACACAATATAAAAACCGTGTTTGGCACTGTCACTAGAATTGTTGAACGTCTGAGTAAAACCAAGGACAAATTGTCCCCACTTTTACATCCTGGAGTATACGAAATTCCCTGTACTTGCGGTAAGGTATAGATTGGACAAACATGCTGGTCCATTGGTACCCGTATCAAGGTACATGAACGTAATATTCGTCTCAACCAGCCAGACAAATCGGCAATAGCTGAGCATGCTCTATCATCGGGTCATGATTTCATGTTCCAAGATGCTCGACCTCTTTCCCACACTAGACACTACAGGTCCAGGATTATACGGGAAGCTGTGGAAATATGTAGAAATCCTAACAATTGTAACAAAGATACTGGCTGCCAACCATTAAAGATTTAAGTAGATAGTTCCCTTCCCCGTCCCTTCATTATTGTTATTTTGTCTTGGTGTTTTCCAAATTCATACGTTCTTCACTGCCAGATGTTTCTTCCAGGCTTGTGCAAATGTCATACACCATGTTAGGCGGAGTCTGATGGATCGGTCAGCTTCTGCTTCGAGCTCTGGTGCTGTGCCACATCCGGGGAGTCATCTAGTGACGAATGTACCATTTCGACTTCTATTATAAGTCTAAATTTCAAAAAGTCATTGTTTAAGAAACCTTTCTCGTGGACAGTCAAGATTTTCTTCTGATGACGCAGAGCACAGTTCTCTGCGAAATGTGAAGAATTTCACCTTATTTTTTTGACGGGGCATAAGCCCAAAAAGCATATACAGTGTCATGTCTATAAGTACAGGCCATGAGAGCATCAGTGGCAACTTTTTAAACATTTGTTCAAGAAGTGTGAAAAAAAATATTCTTTCCAATGTTTTAAAAATACAATTAAAGTGGGGGAGAAAGGTGCTGAAGCATGAAACAGAAGGAAAAAGGTGGCAAAATGTAGTAATCTCAAAAAAGAAAATAGAAAAAAGTCCAAAAGGTGCAACAAATTGTGTATATTTCAGTTAATTTCATGCTCCTTGTGTTCAGTGTTGTTATATTAAAACCTATTTAAGTAATGGTTCCTGCTGTGCATGGTTGCTGATTTTGCTCAGGTCTTTTTTCTGTCTTTTTTGTCTTGGGAGTTAATGATTTTGTGTTATGGCTCTTAAGACAGTAATCAGCATCATGAGATTATTACATTTCGGGTATTTTTATTTCTTGTAAACCTTGTTCAGAAGAATGACTACAGTTAGGATTGGTGGCTTTGGTTGCCTGTGATGTTTGAGGTAGGTAGTACATATTGTAGAGATTATCTGATTTTAGTCTAGAGAGAAAGGAACAAGTGATGCATTATCAGAAATGTAAGATTTTTGTTTTGTATTTGCTTTACTTTCAGGAACCAAGACCTATTGCTGACATTCTATATACAGATTTTTTAGTGCCTGTTACGAATCCTGTGTATTTGTGGTGATTGTATTGGTGTGGGTAAATGTAGTTAATTGAGCCGTGGGTTTGTATAGAAGATGCAAAATGTGTTATGTACGCTTAGGGTGGGTTCTGAATGTGTCCATGGTTTCTGTTTAAATGATTATTTTGTTGATTCAAAGTCCTTGTATAGTCTTCCATTTTGTATGGAAGATAATGGGTGTGCCTCTAGAGAGGTACATCAACGAACGGTACTGATACTTCACATTGCAATATTATTTCATCATTTGGTTTTCATTAGTTTTAATGAAGAGTATGGCTTTATGTATACTTGCAGGTTTCTGTTATTGTTTTGTATCCTTGTAGTTTGTCGATTAGTCATGCACTTACAAAGTCATCACACATTTCTACTCTTTTAATAAAAATGGCAGTATTTGAAGCCTTTATTTTTAAGTTAATTTTTCTTTCACATAGACATATTGGTTGGTAACTTATATCTCAATGCTGAGAGCTCTGAAATGTGTGGTAACTACGAAGCTATGTATTTTAGATTTTTAATACTGTAAATTTACCAGTTCATTGAAGAGCCCGTTTCCTTTTCTTGTTATCTTTACAGATTGACACAGGTAAAGGGGTTAGGGTGTGTACAAGAGCGAGGCAATGACAAGCGTCACATACTGTCAATTCATTGAATCCACCGATCATCGTCTATCTTGTACAAATAGGGAAATCCTTGGTTGTGTACTGAGAGTATCAAATTAGGTGAAATTTCTTTCAGTTGCGGGAAGCTATTCTAGTTTTAAAAATTCATTGGAGGTTTTCATATATGTACTCTTTTGTGACCTTTTTCTGGTGTGCCTGGGGATGGCATTTATGTTGAGCATAGTTTTGTGGCTAGATGCTCTTCCTGACGTCAGCCCTGTCTGGAGGAATGCATTTACTATTATGCATTTCTGTTGTGGTTAATAGTGTTAAATTTTGTGTGTAAATGAAGGTGTGTATTAAAATAATCCCAAATGCCCAGCTCAGTCAGAAATCAAACCCAAGGCCCTATAAACCAAAGGCCACAATGCTGACCATTTAGGCAAGGAGCCAGACCTGTTATAAAGGCCTGTATGAAAACCTCAATGAAATATATGAAGATACTGTTTGTTCAGCAGCATTGGTTTTCTGAGGTACATAAAAAATGCATTTTAATTTTTGATTTTTAGAAAGTTGTGTTCACTTCTCTGACTTTTATGTGATGTATGTAAATCTAAGCGGAACAGGATTAGTTATTTGAGATGGTATTTGGCATATTTTCATTAGGCTACTTTTAAATATTTGAGGAGATTTTGAAGGTCACCATATTTTTATGAAGTGGAACAGATGCACAGTGAAAATGGTATTTTGGTGAAAGAAATTCTGCTTCCTATTGGAAGAGAAAATTTGATCTGCGTTCTGAGAAGACATATTATCGTGCATTCGAGAACTCGAGTTCTTCCTTATTGCGAATAATTATATTCAATTTATTGCACGGGTAATGCTATCAGCCTTGAAAGATGATTTCCAAGGCAAGATCAGAGCTGAATGTTACATGCAGTGGAGCTCATTCAGAACTTGGATGAGGCTATCAAAATAGAGATGATGAGAGATTAACTTGCAATAGGTTGCTAGTATACTTAGTTAGTAAATGGTAATTTCTTTTACTGTTCTGTAGTTTGAGCTTGATAGTGGAACATGACTGTACATTTTAAAGATAGATTGAATGATGAGCACAATTATGTAACTTTTAATTAAATATAAATCACGGTGTGAATCTCTTCCATTATCATTATTGTCAACGTTGCTGCACTGTTAACAGTTAAGGTTCAGATCATCATTTTATTTTCTGTGTTGCATTTTTTGTACCTTTTCTTCATGAAAGTTAAAAAATACATATTAATGGTTAAAAATAGGAATAACCATTCTTATTAACATTTTTTTTACGAGTTAATGCATTTATTGAATTATACCTATTTACACCAAGTTTTAACTATATACAGTCCAGTATGAGTACTAAAAACCATGTCTCTAATAAAAATGTAAATACACACCTATCTCCAGGGTTTTTTTACCATGTGGAATAGGCAAATACTGAGCTTGATAGCTGCAGTCGCTTAAGTGCGGCTAGTATGCAGTATTTGGGAGACAGTGGGTTCGAACCCCACTGTCTGCAGCCCTGAAGATGGTTTCTGTGGTTTCCCATTTTCACACCAGGCAAATGGTGGGGCTGTACATTAGTGAAGTCCATGGCCGCTTCCTTCCCATTCCTAGCCCTTTCCTACCCTATCGTCGCCATAAGACCTATCTGTGTCGGTGCAAATAGAAAAAAACAAACAAAAAAACATAAGCCAAGACTGACAGTCTAGATTGTCATGTTATTGTGCTCTGAGTCTGGTCTTCTTGACATGTACAGGTAGTCGTGGATAAGATTGGCATTGCTCTCAGAAGGCACAATATCAAGACCATCTGTAATCCTAATATCATAGGCAGTTGGTTGATATCTTATAGATGTAGTTTGTTTAGACTGTGCTGCAATATAAATGATTCCTTGTTCCTGCAGATCAGTTTATGTTGGTCAGACATGTAGGAAGACAGCAAAGAGTGTTAAGAAACATAGCAGGCATGTACATCTTTGCTAGGCAGAGAAGGCTGCTATGGCAAAGCATGTCATACATAATAACCATCAAATCATTTTTGATGCAACATCTGTAATTTGTCAAGAGAAATGATTTACCCCTAGAACTATTTGTTATGCGATTGAAATGTCTGAACCTCCAAATAATTTAACAAAAGGGGCAACTATGTACCGAGTGGATCATGGCTACCCTCTGTAGTAAATTTTTCAAAGTCTTTCTCCTTGACTTCGGGGTCCTGGAATGAACTACATTTCTACCAGGGTCTACCTGTTTTTAGCCTAGTTTCTATGGAGTGACAGTTGCAATGTACAGATCTCATTCATCTTCCTTATTGCTCTGAAGACTATCCTGGTTGCAGGTTTGAAACGCGTCAACGTATTATTATTATTATTATTATTATTATTATTATTATTATTATTATTATTATTATTATTATTATATGACCTAACATCCCCAAAATAACATTGTCATTTGGTGTTTGTGAAGGTCTATGTTTTAATATTACCTAAATATGGTTTATAGGATGCTCCTAATACATTTTGTTGATTGTCCTTGAATGGAGGAGAGGAGAAAGGCTTATGGAATAGGAAGAATTGTATGATGCTGCTGGAGGGTGATCAAGAAAGTAACTTGTAATGTTTCATTATTTTAAGCTTGCCCCCATTCAGGTTGATATGATTTTCATAGATATTCAAAGAAATAAAATCACCATCATACTCCAACATTTATATTAATACGCGAGAGGTCATGCCTGTTATAGAACCCGAGAAGTCACGCAAAGGCAAATTGCTCGCTTAATATTTTAATGAGCTGCTATTTTCCTTTTGCAGTGAATGCTCTGATATAAATATTAATATGTACCTTGTTTAACTGCCTTTCAACTAGTGCTAACATAATTACACAGCAACTATATTTTCTCAATGTAAAAAAAATTAATTTATTTTTTGAAAAATCTGGTAAAATTACGCGAGTTTTAAAGAGGGCGAGAGGTCGCGCGTGGGCAAGTTCCCTCAACGTTTGCATTTGTACATTTCAATGAATGATTTGGTCACAATTCAAGATAAAACTACAGCAGCACACTTCAGTGAAAGCTACTATAAACTTCATGAACTTTACTTAAGAAACTTTCTTGAAAATGCAGTCATGTAAGAATGCGCTGCGCTAGGGGTTGCACAAATGTAATTTGCCGTGGCAGATGCGAGAGTGAAAGAAAACTTTAAACTACTCCGGAACACAGCAGGCAATACACTGACGATAATCAGCGTCAGGCGAAAGAGAGGGAGGGGAGGGATGAAACGAGCGCCTTATGCTCTACAGCTGCTAGCAAGTAAATTATGAACAATTTTTTAAAAAGTGCGGCAAACTGCCGCGGGTGCGACCTCTCGCGTGTTAAGGGATCTGTGACATTTTCAGGCTCCTTTTGCTTCCATTAATGTGTTTTTGTTTTGTTTTATAGTTGTTGAGTTTCCAGATGCTGGACATCGGTGTTGTATTATTTCTAGAATGCAGAATTGTAAAATTCCAGTGATGTGATGTATCTGTTAAGTTACTTTGATTTCTTTCCTCTTTTTTCTGTGTTGTTCCATGGGTAGAGTTGCGCCTAGACTAGCCCCGGTGTTTTCAGCGAGTGGGCGAACCGATCAGGGGGCAACATGACACTGCCTGCCTGCTACCCTCCGTGGTAAACGTCAACCCTTGAGTCACCATACTGTAAATCAAACTCTTTTAGCCTCAGTTATTTTACATATGTATTGAGCAGCAATTGAATGAGCTTTTCCTTTTAGTATAAGATCTGTTGTCTCTTTCAGTGTAAGGCTCATGGACACATGCTATAATTGTAAAAATTCTGGTTAATATTTTAAGAGAATTGTAACTAATAATTTTATTACAGAAAATCTGAAATTGCATGATTTGTACTTCAGTCACATCCATGCTTTATTCTGAGGCTAGGTTAGTTTGATGTAATAATAGAATTTTGTTTCTTTATGTTCTCTGTATCCTCCTTTGTCTCCATCTTTTGGTGTTTTGTGTATTGTTAATGCTATTTCTAAAGGGCTAAACATGTCAGCTTTGTCGACTAGCAAGCAATACATTGTTTCTGTATTTTTCCTTTTTTCAGCAATAAGTAGTTTTAGAATTGCAATAAACTCCGTAATGGGAAGGTTGTCAGTTTTCCTTATGTTCAAATGATGCTTGTTATAGGAGTTCTCATTGTATTTCAGTCAAGTTACTGGTCTTCAAAATAATGTGCAAGTGATAAATGCAAATGGGAAGGAGGATTGTTCTCTAACATGAAGTGACAACACTCATGCAATTTCCCTTTCAGCCAGTTTCGATAGTTTCGATAGACTGAAGAACCTAAGAGTTATTTAAAAAAATGCCTGAAACTAGAAATTATAAAAAAAGTTATTTGTACAATCCCTGTTGATTTTTCAGGTAATTTCCTTCATTTACTTTTTTTAATTATTAAGAAAAATACTTAGCGGAAATATGCAGAAAGTGTCGTTTATTGTGGCTTACCGATTCATACAGCACAGCAGTGTGTGGTATTCGCTGTGATGAAAGGTAGCAGGGATATATTTTTTGCCCAGGTCACGTACACAGGTATGATTCACCTGCTTCAGTATTCTGGAGATAGGTTCGAACCCCACTGTTGGCAGCCCTGAAAATGGTTATCCGTGGTTTCCCATTTTCACACCAGGCAAATGCTGGGGCTGTACCTTAATTAAGGCCACGGGTGCTTCCTTCCCACTCCTGGCCCTCTCCTGTCCCATCGTCGCCATAAGACCCATCTGTGTCGGTGCGACGTATAGCAACTAGCATTAAAAAAAAAAGATTCACCTGCTTGCTTCGCGCATTCGTCATTTTGACAGTGTCGCTCATTCAGTGTGTTTGTGCAGTTCTATAGTGTGTCTGTTACTTTGTTAGTGTATAGTCAAATACTTAACGATTGTAACTGTATAATCATGGCGTACTTCTATTTAATTGTAATACATGTGTAATTGTCCCTTTGATGAAATTTTATTGTATAGTACTATTATAACCGTTCTAAATTTGGTAGACTCAAGCCTTTACATCGCTGTCAAAATTAGTTCAGTCAGCATTAAAAAGCTTACCATTTTGCAGCCTTTTTTTCTTTTCAAATTTTATGTACTCGCTCTCCCCCCTCCCACTCTCTGCTAATGACCTTAAGCCTGGGTACTTTTTGTTGTCTATTACTGTTTGTGCCCTCCCACTTCTAGCTTCCAATCGCTGCTACTGTATTTAGAAAATGCATTGTTCCAAAAATACTTTAATTTATCATTCAGTTCAAGTTCAGTATTGCTTTTATAGTAAATGGTATTTTGTTTTTTTAAACATTCTTCTGAAATTGGATTGGATTTGATTTGATCCAATATTTCACAAGTAGAAATGCAAATTATTGATTTCAGTCTAAGTTTATACATCTTTTCTAACTGCAAAATCATTAATCCATTGCAGTAGAATAAACTTTTATGTTTCACACGTTGATATAATCTCATAAACCAGCAAGTTTCTACTACTAAGCATGTAGTTATGATTTCCCCTAATGATGAATTTGGGGTGAAGGGCTCATAGCAGACTATCCAGTCTGCAACTAAAACAATGTCTCTACAGGATATAAAAGACACAGTCAAGCAAAATACATATTTAAGTAATCGTTTAAGAATCAAGAAGCAAATAGGAATGCAAAACTATCGATTGAACCAAGTAATCCACACCTGAAAGCAGTTGGTCCATACTCATTCTTGCAAGTGAGATTAATTTTCCAGAGTATAAATTGCTAAATTGTATCATAGATATCCTTTGCTATTCTAAGTTCAACATTCTATCATAGAGCAAAACCTGCCACCTGGAAGCGATCATTTGATACTTGTTTATGGAATTGACTTTAATTTTCCAGAGAATAAATCACTGTATTGTATCGTAGATATTTTGTGCTATTTTAATTTCCATGCTATTCTTTTCTCCAGTCTATCCGCTAATAGTTTTGGTATAAAAACCAGCAGCACACACACAAAACCTTCTACCTGTACATCACATTATGACCAGTTGTTCAAAATCTTTCATGGTATAACTACCTCTACGCATCATACTCCTTGGCTGAATGGTCAGTGTACTGCTCTTTGGTGTGGAGGGTCCTGGGTTTGATTCCTGGCCGGTCTGGGGATTTTAATTGCTTTTGATTAGTTCTTCTGGATCAGGGACTGGATATTTGTGTCTGTCCCAGCACTTCCCTCTTCATATCCAAACAACACAACACACCCCACCCCACCACACCTCCAACCACCACAGAAACATCCAATAGCGATTACATCCCTCCATACGGGGTCGGCATCAGGAAGGGCATCTGGCGGTATAATGGAGTCAAATCCACATGTGCTATGCAGTTCGCACCTGCAACCCCATAGATGTAGGAGAAGCGGTGGAAGAAAAAGAAGATAACTACCTCTATGACATGTCCGATTCATTTATTGGATGAGGTTAATTTCGTAGGGAGTAAATCGCTAGATTGTATCATAGAGCAGAATGCAGGGATGTACCAATGAAGGGTTTGGTCCTTTTCCTTATGAGGTATGACCATATTCCTTGTTATTCCAAGTTCCATTTTTTGTGTGTGTCAAGTCTGTTCCTTAACAGCTTTGGTATAAAAAATGGCAACAGCACACAAAATAATCTACCTGTGTGTATTACATATTAGACCAATTTCACTTTTTAAAATCTTTAACAGAGTGCCTCGAGTCTCGTCGAAAATTTTGGTACTGATCAGTGTAGGCTTGTAGATTTGTATAGCAAGCAAACAAACATACTTACTTTTGATTTTATTGGAAGTAACCATTATCACACAGAGATCTTTACTAAATTATGAAGTGTTACCTAACAAGACCATATAATAATGATAATGATAATAATAATAATAATAATAATAATAATGTTATTGTCTTTACGTCTCAATAACTACTTTTTTGGTTTTTGGAGACGCAGAGGTGCTAGAATTTTGTCCACACAAGGTTTTTTAAATGCCAGTAAATATACCGACACAAGGCTGACGTATTTGAGAGACTATATTTTAACAAGCTCCCCCAGAAAGCAGGTGCTGTTTATTCTCTGCTGTGGAAAATCTTCTTAAACTCCTATGTTTATTACAGTGTTGTTACAGATTAAAATATGTTTGAGCCGATAGTTTAACTTCCCAGAGTTTACAGTATAAAATAACAAAATCATTACTAAAAAGCTGTTCCCCAAATTCTTGAACGAATTGCCTCAGTTTTGCACTGTCTTAAACACTTACCTTTAGGCATGTTAAAATGACCTTGTAATACTGATGGTGCTATCTCATATCAAGGAGTGAAGGGGAGGTTAGTTCAGTTGTCCTTGCTTTTCCAGAAAATAAAAATCCTAGTACTGTGACCATTCAGGTAAGAGGGAGATTTACTCGGCCCAAGCCAAGCTACATTTTTTAAAAATACTGTTGTTTCACTCTCTCGGTTGAGCTCATTAGGAATTTCCAGTAAGCCTCCATTGTGCAGTCCTTTACTGGTACGTGCTAAGAAGAGACTAAAGCTGAGAAATAGTCCTTCCATTGAAAGTCACCACCTACCTGTTGCAGTAGTAATATATTAAAGTGTGCCACAGAAACTCCTGTACTAGTAATACGAAATTCTATGGAAAGTGGAGAAAAAAAGAAAAAAAAAAGCCTTTATATAGAATTAAGCAGAATTAAGATCAGTGTTTCAATTTTAATGCAGAATAAATATTTCACAATTTCCTTCAGATGACTTGCACGTGTTTTTATGTACGTAGTGTTGAAATGAAGCTCTTTGAACAAATTTGACTTCATAGAAATCGACACCTTGATAATGACCTGACAAAATTTTTCATATTTATCACTGTAGTTGGTATCATCCCAGGTAATTCTGATTTGTTGTACCTCTGGGATTATGTAAAACAATTTCCCTATGAAAACCGAAGTATTGCATTTGAACATAAAACTTGTTACTTTCATTACCATTGCATGTGTGATATCTCAAAGGCTTACATAACTTGCATATAATCAATTCTAGAATTTCCTTAGCTAAAGACGTTTTAATTACAAGAGCAGTTTTTGTGACTAATGGTGGGAAAATGCTCATAGTTTGCATGTTAATCCTGTCTTATTGATATGAAATTGTTAAATAATGTAGACAAACAAGTTTTGTAATTCTTTTTCACCTGTTTACATAAAACATTCGTCATACTTGTGAGACTTTCACTTTATTGATTATTGATTAAATTAAAATTGTACACTTGCATAGATAGAATTCATATAAACGGTGTAGGAAAAAAGTTTCATGTAAGCCCTACTTGTGCAAACTTCTTGTTTAGGCAGAATAATTTACCCTTTTGTAAAGTCCTTAGCTATGTAAAAGTACAGGTGGTTTATCCCAATCATTAAGCTTTTATTAGTAGTCCTACTCCATTAAATCATTTAATCTGCACTTTCCTTCTTCCCTATTAATAGAGCCTTCAAGATTGTTTCACCTACATCAAACCAGTGTTCTGCATTATGTATTCCTAATACCACAGTATTGCTTTCACATTTTTGGTAGTTGTTTCATAACCATCATAAATACCGTATAATCTCGAATACCACCTGCACATTTTTTCGAAAATATCTCTTCCGAAATTGGGTGCGAGTCTTATTTAAAATTTTTGGAAATGTATCTTTCTGAATGCGCGTAAATCGGGCTACACCGCCAGCGCGGCTTGGCAACAATGCTCTCTCCGCTCTCAGTATACGCTACTACCGCGCTTGGCGTCAGTCTCACGCACGTTCTCGGAGTATCAACATTAATTCCGAAAAGAGTTTGCGATCTTTTACTGCGAGTGGAAAACGGAAAGTAGTTTGGGAAGCCGAAATTATTGGAAATCGTGACGCCGGTAGGAAATACGATATTGATGAGTCGTGTGTTCGCGATTGGATTTGTCAGCTGTAGGCATTAGAGATCGCAAAGGAACTTGTCGGATATCGTTCTGGAAATGCTTGTTTGATGTGTGTTAGTAAAGATTGTAAATAATTTTGTCTTCACTTTTTTAAAAAATTTTGTTTTTTCAAAATAAGGATGCCGGTCTTATTCGATGGCGGGTGGTATTCGAGATTATACGGTAATTTTTGAGTCTTTGATTTTCTAATACTGTTGCGTTCATTTGAGAACATTTGCGTAGTGGAACCTTATATTTTGTGCTTCCATTGTGTAGTTTACTAATTGTGCCAATTAGTATGGCTTTCCAGTTCATGGAAAGCATTTTTAGGTTTAAACTTTTATTATTTTCTGTATAGTTTTTGTATAGTTGGTTGCTAGGGGGCTAGCTAACATGTCGAGTCAGTTATGTACTGTATACTTGTACTGATTCCAGTTTCTCTCTGTTGTAGGGGATGGAGTGGCATCGGCCTCAGAATTTTTACCAGGTCCGATATACAACTTGGCTCAAACAGGACCACTGGTTGCAGGTAAGCTGCATCTCATTCCTGAGATCCTAAATTAAGGTATATATGGTTTTTAACAAATTAACTGTACATTTTTAAAGTAACAGCTTTTTAGTTTGACTAGTGCTCAGTCTTCCCATGGTTTGCGTGTTAATAGCAATAGTATCGTACGATATAAACTTCATAATGATCTGTATTGACAAACATTCCCATTAATAAGAAATTAAAATGAAGGTCCACCTATTCAATACCATTTAATATGTCATATCACTGTAGATCATTTAAACCATTCTAGATTAATACCAAGGGGGAATGTCTCACACATGACAAAATTCGACTAGTGGACTTTGAAATTCACTAATAATAATGTTTTGGAATGGAAGATTTTTTGTCTCTTTTGAAAAGTAATTTTTAATATGTACATAATATTTTTCAAATGTTAATTTGATTGTATTTGCACTATATATTGTCAATTTTAGTCCATGGTTTAAGATGATCCTTAATGGGGTTGAAACCGTTCCCATTATAAAGTGATTTGACATCATATTAAATGTATTGAATAGTTGGACCTCCCCTTTAATTTTCTCATTAATGTTAATAGCAATAGGGTTAACACATTGGAGACGGCCATATAAGAACTTTAACGGTTAGGTAAAGTGATGGTTGTAAAAACTGTTGGAATAGTTAGAAAGGCCTGACTTTCATCTTAACAAAAATGTTTTAATTGTAATAGTACATCGGTTTATTTTTTATATATTTATGAACATGGTATGTTTTACAAGTAAAAACATTTTTTTCCTGATGTTGCTATGGATACCAGTCAGGTTAATATTTTAAAATTTTGCAAATATTGAGAACAAATCAACTAAATTATACTACCGATATATACATAGTCTAGTCTACGAGGGCATTTGGCATGGGTATCATTGTTTACAAGGAGTAATTAGCTTTAGTATGGTAAGCCTTGAAACAATATGGCATACACAAACCAATATCACAAATGCTGCAGAACCATCGTGGTTCCCTCCTAATTCTCTTTCCATTATTCTTTTGCCCTTTGAACATACTTTACAGTACATAGATGCATACTGCTTTCCTGTGGTGGGTGGAATTCTTTCAGCAAAATGCCTCCCAGTCAGTCGCGCAGCAGAATTTGTGATATTACTCACGCTGGGTACTGGATTGTCAGTGCCTCCCATTTCCACGAACTTATTTGCTAATTCAATCATAAAGCCCTCTAAATGTGCTTTCTTTGGATTTGACCGTGTATTTGAAGTTTACTTTTTTCCACCATTTCAGTTGCTTACATTGGAATGGATAATAACTAAGGAACTGATCCCCATGATCAACTCCAGTTTTATTTTTATTGTAATCTAATACAGCTAATACTACATCAGGCTTTTCTTTGTTTATGTTTCCTCCCTTACATTTTACCTGAACACTTGTCATTTTTGCCCCGGTGTCTTGATGAAAGACAATAAATATTCCTTGTGTCTTGCCACTTGAGTGCAAGTAAATGTTGTTTACATCTGAATAACACTTCACCCTTTCTCAATTTAATTGCTTTAAATATTGTCGATAGGTTTTTCCAATTTTTTTTCTTCCGAACAGTGTCAACTGCCATTGTTTTTCTGCTCCACAAATGATGAAACAGTGGGACACTGGTAAAGAATCTATCCATATAAATAGTGTGACCCTTGTTGAAATAAGGACCACATAACCGATTTATTAGTTCCTGAACCGTGTTATTTGTTCCCCCAGCCTACCCTGTATAAATTTCGCAGTTGCAAACGTAACCAGGTTCTGCATCACTGACAATGTAAAACTTGATTCCATATTTGTTTGGCTTCATTCTTTATGTAAACACGGAACCCTTCTTGGCCTCGGAAAGGACATACGACTGTCAAATTTTCAGTTGTATAGAAATTTTCTTTACATTTTCTAATAAAATGGTCATATGTCGGTCTAATCTTATGCAGGGGATCATGGTTGGGTTGACCCTTTTGAACATAGGTTCAATTGTCATTCAAGCGTAAAAATGGCAAAATCGCTCCAAATCTATCCCTAGATAGGAGTCATCTTGGGAAAGGAGCTTGAAGAATCGGCGATTTTGCCCAATAATCTGTCAACTTTGGCTTCTCAAACAAACACATGTGAATGATTATTGCAGAGAAGTGATAAATCTCCCTCAATGTAACTGTAGTCCAGGAGCCAAAGAGAGATCTTTGCTTTATCTGTTCACTGCTATTTCTTTTCTTTTTTATTGCATCGCTTGCATAATGATTTGCTTCTGATTTTATGCCCTTAAAAATATCTACGTTCAGATAATTTCTAAAACATTCCCATGCATCACTGCTATTATCCACTGGAATTCTGACTCCACTTTTTTTCTTGAAATACTGGTAATTGAGGAAGATTATCAATAGATGACCATCCGTCATAAATAGCTGGTCTCTGAACTGCACGCTTCCTCCCTTTATTTTGATGCTTTTCCTGCAGTTCGTAACATGACGACGGGCTAGTATCGGGTTGCTGCAGGTTGTCATCTGTACACTGGAAACAACCCAAATCATTGGAGACCCAGAATAAAACTACCGTATTTAATCGTGTACTAGACCCCTTTTTTTTTCCCATTTTTACAGCCAAAAATAGTAAAGGAGAGCCCAATAAGTGATAACCTCAAAATTTTGTGCAGCAAACACGACATCTAGGTTATAAAGAGCTATAAATTGTACGTGTAAACATTCTATACGTACTATTATTTAACAAACTTGGAATGTATTTAAGTTATACTGGCTATTTCCTTTGATAGGCAGTATTTCTAAACGTTAAAAGACCATAAATGGTGAACATGACTTTTAGGCCTATGGTACATAAAAGTCCGTTTTAGATACTCCTATTACGTCATTGTCATTTGTCACATCTCATTAATTCCTCTGGTGTGGCTGACGTCAGGAAGGGCATACAGCCGTAAAAAGTCGCTACAGAGATTCGTCTCGCTTCATACTTGATCCCATAGAAGAAAGGGATAAAGGTATCGTGTTATATAATTAAATATTGATACAAAAGAACTTAATGACCAGTCATTTGTCTCTGTCAGTTCAGCAGTAGGCCTAGCACAGTAAACCTGATCACTGCTTTCATTTGAATTATCGCCTTGTGCCGCCACCTTCCCTGCCTTGCTACCGGCTTGTCAGCATTCTAAGTGACGTCATCTTCACTGCTATATCTCGCCAGTCGCGTCAGCCATGCTTCATTCTCTTTGAGCCATGCACTGCAATCAAGAGCATACGAGGTCCCGTCTTTTTTAACCTTTTAAAAATAATTTCGTTCCCAGCTATAGAGTCTTATTTTTAAGTACGTTTCATGCTTCTTCTCTTCATTTATCACATCAGGATTTGTGTAAACAGCTATCCATGAGATAACAGACCACATTGTTTAGGTTAGGTATTTTATCGCCCTGATAGTGCCAAAAAATTCGACGGAAAAATAGAAATAAACAACATGAAAATATACCGCATTTATGGATATCTACAGGTGTAGCGGTAATGCGTTTTATGATCATAATGTTTAATTTCATACGTTCGTTGTCTCTTTTTTTATTAAAGCATACCCTAGTATGTTTTGTTTGGCGTCTCCGAAAATCGTTTAAAGTACGTTTGGACATAAAATTATTATTGTTGTTGTTGTTGTTATTATTATTATTATTATTATTATTATTATTATTATTATTATTATTATTATTATTATTATTATTATTTGTTAGGTACCTTGGCGAGTAAAACAATAGTTTTAATTGGATAGCTTTTATCACGTTTTAAATTTACTTCTCTCCAAATATATACCTATATTGGCCCGAGTTACGAGATATTAAACGGCCACTTTGTTAATGATGTCGCCTGCTGTATACATAGCAACAACCGCGAATATTTCTCAACTAAAGTAAACTCGTGTCCTCATCTTGAGGTGGTACAGCTCTTTTTAGACACACCCCCAGTGGAGGGGAGTTACATGTACCGCTTTTACCGCATATCAACTTTCCTGCCATTCGTAAATCTCCGGCAGTACGGTACTGGGAATCGAAGTCAGACTCCAGAAAACAGCAACTAATTGAGCTAACCATTATGCTAGTGGACATTATTAACTACAAAACACAGACATGTAGCATGACGGATTCATTCTTGCAATGCGCGGGTTGGACACGAAGCTAGGCCTATTCATCTATTTGTGCGACGTCATCAGAGCTGCAGTAGACCTACACTACAGAGGCGGACATTTCTTAGTTACGAAACACAGAGGTACCGCATGGATTCGATGCGTTTTCATTGCGTAGGTCGTATGGACAAAACTATTCACATATTTGTGCAATGTCATCAGAGCTGCAATAAGACTTGTACCCGCATCGAAGCAAAATTGTCGTCGTTCTTTGACGAATTATGTGGTGGGGGGGTCTTACAGGCAAGATTTATTTTTTTCATTTTCTTCGTTTTGAAATGCCAGGTGTGGTCTAATACGCGAGGGGGTCTAATACACGAGTAAATACGGTATATTACAGAACGCACTTTATACCATTTTGAAATGAGCTAAATAATAAGTGTACTTGCCTGAAGCGTCAGAATCATCATGGTCACTTTGTATGAAATCGTCACCTTTGTCCTCCATTTCAGAACCCGAGTCTTCCATAAGAACATCCAATATGGATTCATCGTCTAAATTTTGTGCGCTTGAATTAGACATAATAGCCACAAGAATGACACAAATAAGTCATGCTCCCAAAACACACTCTCTTCCTGTCGGTATGCACGTACTTTTCAGCTCATTTCACAGCTGAGAGTGAGCATTGATGCAGCCACAGGCTATGTCGGAACGCAGCTGTGTTATCAATGCTTTGATAGAAGAGCTCTTGACTTCAGCTCATAACTAGTAAAACTGTATGCTCACTAGAAGCATCAGACAGTATCCTGGTGAAGTAAGAGCTTGCTGCAACAGCGGCTTCTCTTCCTAGCCACAGTGAAAACATACGCTCGTAGATTCTCCGAGCGCTGTCAGTAGCAATGAAATCACGCGCCCGTAGAAACTACGGGCGGCATCCCCAATGTGTTAAATCAAGACCATTCGAAACTTGTTTGTTTCCTGTTATACATGTGTATTGCACAATTTCTTCGAGACAGCTAGTGAACTGTATTGTCTTCTGCATTAAGGTGTGTACGTTTGAAATGTTATTGCATATATTATTTTACCAATGCTTATTTCATTGTTCTATTCATTATTGGCTGGAGGTGTCTTGTTTTTTTTTTTTTTTTCCAAGTGTCCACGCCTCTTTAATCTTTACCTTTCTATTCTGTCCTGTGTAAGTTCCTTCTTCAGCTTCGTCACCATAGAGACTGAAGGACTGTATGCACAGGAGAGATTTTTATTTTGAACAGTTATCTTCTTCCTCCTGTACTCTTAACATGCAGAATCACAGTCTCATGTTCTTGTATCCATTTTTGTTGCCCTGCAACATCATCTTTTAAAAAATAAAATGCAACCGCTTACGATGAACAATTTTGTCATACATTTGCTATTAACGTTGAACCACAGAAATTGCACTATTTCTTCACTCAGAAATTTAAAGGAAAATGAAATTTTTATATGTAGTGTAATAATTTGAATGCTTTTTTTTGACTTTACATCGATTTTGCACAGACAGAGGCAGAAAGGTTATAAAAGGTGTATATTTCCAGCGTGCACTAATGAGTCACATTCTACCCGAAACAAATTTTAATTAATTATAAATAATTATTTATCCATGTGCCAAAGGCCCCTAAGACTGGGAAGAAATTAGTTTTGGTGTACCGAAGTTGTTATTGAAAGGTTGTAGTAGCCACTTTTTTGTTTATTTTACTAAAGTTTTTCATTTGCTCTGTGCGAATGTCGAGGCCAGCTGCTTTATCACTGTTTGTACATTCTTATGGACTTCCCGAGATCTGTTAAATTGCAGACACAGGGAGGGTCTCTTGTTTCATTCTCGTAGTCTCTTTGGATTTTGGACTTCTAGATGTGCTCCTTGACTTTGCTGTTCAACACCAGTTTTGAGCTATTTGATTGAGAGTTATGTTAGTATGGATTTTTTTATTGGGAGTTCCATTGTTTAATCTCTTCAAGGTCTCAAAGTGCCTTTTTTCTTCTTTTTTTTTCTTTTTTTCCCCCTGAGACTTGTCAAAGTTCGGTTATTGTTCGTGCCCATCTCTCTTGTTTTCCTTTTGCAAGGGCAGGGTTAATTTACAACCTAGTTGAATGGTTTCAGTCCCAAATGGTTATCTTTGTCCATATTACTAGTCTTTTTAAAGTAGAAGGCTGAATTGGCTGGTTCTTATATTGAAGATACTGTGCTGGTTGAAAACTCCACTGTTAGTATCTCCATGTTACCATCTTCAATTCACTCAGTGGACAAGACTGTGATATATGGGCTAATAAGAATGACACTTATATATTGCTCATAAGATCTTTCAGTAACTAGTATCATTCCTGGAATTGCTGGTAATGTCTGCTGTTTGCTTCTGTGTGTTTCCTGGATACAGAACACATCACACTTGGGCGATTCCTTCAGTGTTAATCGAGACTATAGTTAGCTGTGGTCCATAAAAGGACCGATTCATTGTATCACGTTCCATTATAATGCAGACTGAAAATGCTTCTGGAATGCTCGTATTCAGTTCGGTACTGGAGTTTGATTTCAAGTGCCTATGTAGGTCCACCATGGGCAGGTATCAGGTTCGCCCCCAGCCACCATATATTACACTGTTATAATTATGAAAAGAATATATTAATATCTTACAGTTTTATACTTACGGGAATAATGTAAAAATACGTAATATAATGTGTAAACAGGTTTGAATAAAAACTCTTTGTGACATGTTGCATGGAAAGGGACCCAAATTGGCAATCGAAATTTTATAGCAGAGCTCAACAGAAGTGTCTGGGATGTAAAAACTGGATTTTGTGTTTTGACTTCTTGTACTACATATAGGTCTTCTTAAGTTACACAGCAGTTTGTTGTTAAGAAAACTTTATACAATTGGTAAGAAAATAAGTGTAAAATACATTTTTTGTAATAGCATTGGTTGATAATTAATATCTTCTGAAGTTTTGTAATGCTCTGTATCTTATGTCAATTATGGAACCTTAAAAATCTCAAAAAGGAAAAATCTGATTTTAGGTCCCTTTCCGCACAACAGGTCACACATTAAAGGCATCTGTAAACACTGCTTTGCACTTTGTTTTACTCATAACATGTTTTAGAATAGCAGGTCCACGGTTTCATCTTTATCATGTCTTGATTGTTTTAAGAAACTTCTTTGAGTTGCTTTTCACTTAAATCTTGGACAGAAAAACAAAAAAACAAAAAAACAAAACCAAGAATTCTGTCCGCCATTTGTTTGTAGTCTGGATCCTTTGTGTTGCCAAAAAAGTTTTTGACTACATCCTGGAGTGCTTTCCATGTCGATCATTCTGCTGCGGCAAAATAATGTCTTCAAAATTGGCATCTGAAAGGAGTTTCCTGATGTCCTGGACTGTGGTCTACAGGTGGTCATCACACTAATGGAATTCGCAATGGTAGCGCTGTTTGTTCATCTTTCTCCCTGTGCCATAACTCCTCTTACACGGCTCCTGCAAGCTTTTATGTGCTGCCCATGGCTTTTGTTGGTCTCCCAGTTTGATGCCAAAGAATGTTTGGTGGGCCTTTCTCACAAACTATTTTGTAGGCACAAAACTTCCACATACATAGCAGATTGTATGTGGATGGTTCTTGCAGCCACAACATGACATGTTAATATATATATATATATAAAAAATAAGAGTTTTGTCTGTACATTGCTCAGAATTTAAGGAGAATGGTATTTCTGTATCGGACGAGTCTAAAGTAACAGGGAAATGCACTTTATAATTTTCCGTCATTTCAGTCTGTCTGTATGTAGGTACTTAGGTGCATGACAAGTAAGCAGCTGAAGAGAATTTAATGAAAATCGGTATGTAAAGTCAGGCAGTGAGCCTCTTCAATCTAGGCTATAACTAATTTTATTCAAGCCGGATGAAATGGTAGTTTTGAGGAAGGTCCCTAAAATTTAATTTGTAAGTACCTACCTATGTTATTGGTCCTATTGAAAAGTACTACATAACAAAAGTTGTAGAGAGTACAATTTTCGATCATCTTTGTTTTATTCAGTTCAACTGTACCAACTGTGGTAAGAGTGGTATTTACAGTTGGAAGAAAACTAAATGTGAAAGCCTATAATGTCGAAAGATTATAAATTTTATCAACAATAACATTACATGGACCATCGTCTGTTACGTTCTTTGTCTCTTATTCTGTCACTCGTCTCCGATAGATGGGATTATTGCTGCGTATCGAATGTAATAGCCTACCTGAATATTAGTGTGCAATAGCCATGGAGTTATATAACTTTCCTTCTTTAGCATGCCTTTCCTCTGGTTCATAAGTTTTCTGATACTACTGATACGTAACACACTGGTTCATTATAGTATTCCAGCAATTCGATCCCTACTCTCATGCGCTGAATTGAATGAGCAGTATGCAAACTTAATAGAATACGGCAGAGGAGTGATCTTGGCTTTCTGCGGCCTGGTTATTCCAGCTCTGGCACTTTGGACGGTTAGATCGGCAGCATGGTACTGTTCATTGAAAGTGGGGAAATGTGTGGGTTTTCATTTAATCGAGTATTTCATGTGATAGCATTGCTTTTAAGCACGACATAACTACTGACGTCATTGTAATTACCTATGTTGATTTCATTTGGGAAAACTACTAAGTCAGTCTTTCTGAGGATGTAAAAAGCCAGTTGGAGACTGATTGTCTGCCATAATAATGAAAATTCTCCAAATTGATTGTAAGTGATTGCAGGCAAGAAGGCCTCCCATTACAATGAAAATTCCCTAACCCAGTTTTCACGTGAGAAAGGACGTTTGGTGACTTCCCCGTCGTATTTCTGGGGTAGTGGTAAGAGCTATGCAACTTAATACAGTCTTTCCCAGGACTTGTATACTACCTAACCTAGAATTCTGTATACAGAGTAGAATTCTGTAGCAAGGTACGGGTACTTCAGCTAGCTAGTTCAATAAAAATATTTAAAATATTAACACAGCATGTAACTCGCATGTAGGCCATTTACGAGGACAAAAATCTTGTTTGACTAGCAAGCAAAGAATAACTCAGACTGAAGGACACAATGTGCTGCAATAGATCAGCTCCATGTAGAAATAAAAATTTTAAGATCATCGGTTAAAAAGACAAGAAGAGATAGAATTCAAAATATTAAAATCAGAGAAGAGCTAAATATAGAACCGTTACTACAAAACATACAGAAATCATGACTTAGATGGTTCGGACATGTAAAAAGAATGGGAAAGGAACGGGTAGCAAGAAGGGAATTGGAAAGAGAAGTTACAGGAAAGAGACCAGTTGGAAGACCGAGAAGAAGGTGGATGGATCAGATTTGGAAGGACATTAGAGAAGCTGGATTGGATGTGGTGGAAGTAATGGAGCAGGAAAAGTGGAAGGACAGAAAGGAGTGGAGGAGGCTTGTTAACCACACCCAGGCAACTGGAGTGGTACATTGATGATGATGTAAGAATTGTATAAGTAATGTTTGGATCATTATTTTTGTGTTAGTATTTACTCATTGTTTCTTTATATTGTATGATATTACTGAGTACACAAATCTATAGTTACATTCAACAATCAGTCCTACATTATGAAGTCTTATAATGAAAATGCTGATCAATAATTGAGAAAGGCACCAATTATGTTGCAGACCCTTGCTGACTGCTGTTGGAGTGACACGTGATTTATCATAGACTCGTTTCATTGCATCTGTTGTGTGAATTTTGCTTTGTGTGTGATACAATGAAGTGACAAAGGCCAAAAACAGTTAAACCACGATTACTTGCATGGTGAGCATGGCACTCACCTCCGTAGTATATTGCTTGTGGTTGGAGTATTAAGTCATCTCTACTGTTGAAACTCCATATACCTTTCAATCAAATGGTTAGGAAGGGGAGGTGGCAGTTATTTCTATTATCTTTGAAGGAAAAAAAAAAAAAAAAAAAAAAAAAAAGAAGAAGAAAGAGGAAGAAATTGGATGATGCACTGAAAATTAGAATATAAATGTGATTACTAAATTGTAAGTGAAGCACTATTTCTTTGGTTCACTCAAAACTGGGAAAAGGGCCTGGCAATATCTGGTTCCATTCTGCAAGAAAAGGTGGTGTATTTCCAGAAGAAGTTTAATGAAGGGGACCGTAATTTTGTTGCCTGTGCTGGGTGGCCTGATCGGTGGAAAAAATGGTACGGTATTAGTCAGCTTAATATCTGTGGAGAAAAACGGTCAGCTAAATCCGATGAGGTTGTGAAATTTAAAAAGGAATTTCAAGAAATAATTCTTGCTGAAGGATTAACTGGTGATCAGATTTTAATTTTGATGAGACTGGGCTAAATTTTAGGATGCTGCCATCAAAATCTCTCGCAGCCCAAGCTGGATGTCTGTACCTAGCTAGCGTAGTAAGGAATGAGTTAATGTTCTTGCCTGTAGTAATGTTACTGGGATCTTAAAAGCAAAATTGCTTATGATCGGTAAAGCAGAGAAGCCTAGGACACTTAAAAACATTTTTGTTAATGCTCTTTCAGTCCATTACACAAATTAGAAGGCTGCCTGGATGTCTGCTGACTTCTTTAAAGATTTTTTTTTTTACACAGTTTTTTCCAGATGTAGAAACATTTCTAGCTTCAAACAATCTCCCTAGAAAAGCTCTTCTACTGGACAATGCTCCATCACGCCCAAATGAAGAGCAACTTAGAAGTGGCGACATCAAAGTCATGTTCCTCCCTTCTAACGTGATGTAATTACGCCATCCAGTGGACCAAGGTGTGCTGGAAACATTGAAGAGGAAATATTGGCGGGAGCTCCTTTGATCCCTGATACAGGAAATGGACAGTGGCACCCTGCACAAATAATCACAGGCATGCGAAGGAACGAAACATACACTTACATGTATTCTTTAAAGCCACTGGCCTAAATGAATGGTGACCGAAGTAATCAAGACATTATAGAAAGCTGTCTTTCTCAGCTTCGAAGGTTCGGGAGATTTTATGACCATCATCTTCCGACAGCTGTGACGCAAAAGGTGAAATCATTGCTTCTTAGCCTCAATGCTTCCGAGGAGGTAAGAAATTCCAACTGTTCTCCGGAAGATTATGAAACATTACGTCCAAATATGTTACATGCTACTGAAGAACTTGAACAAAACTTAGATATTGTGTGCCAGTCTAAGACCAGCGTTGAGCCCACACCATCCTATTCTTTACCGGAGGATGAGCAAGGGTTGGTTAAAGCCCTTGAAGAGCTAGTAAAACACCTCAAGGAGAGTCGCGAAACCAAGGATTGTGTTGAGCTGCTTGAAGACTTCAATGGTTATATAGCTTTTAGGGTAAAGAAGAACCACCTTGATATAGAGAGCAATTATGGAGAGAAAACAGGTCAACTTACAAGGGGCAGAAATTAGATTTCAAAAACGTCTAGAGAGAGTTTGATGCAGCCTACAGAGTGATGGTACACCATGGTAGTGTTAATGGAAAACAAGTTCAAATTTTACCACGGGAAAGAACTGAAAGTGGGTTCTAACATCATCGCAAACCTTACGGATATCCTGAAGAAGAAATTCTCCGGAATTTATGAGCTTACGAGTTGCTTTGTGAGAAGCCGTTCTTTTATTCAAATGGATGCTTTAAACAAACGTATGGCATTCAAGAGACGGGGTTTCAGTTAATGCAATATCGATGAACAAAGAAGAAAAGTAAAGAAATTCCACTGGTGCTGTAAATGTGTTTGATATATATATATCAATCAAACACTTTTATTCTTTGTGTATAACATACCTGTTATTTTTTACGAAAGGCAATTTATTATGTTGTATATGAAACCATTGCTAAGAATGTTAATATACAGGCTCATTGATTTATATAGCCTATCTAATGTTAACGTGGAATTTATCAGTTCCTGGCACTTGGAGGAGAACATTTACTGCATACCTGCCAGCTTTCCTGATGTAGGCGGGAGACTCCCGAATTTCGACAGTTTTTCCCGCCTTCCGATTATTCTATTATTTCTCCCGATTTTAGCTTATATTTTGGTGAACTTTAAACATTTGTTTTCAAATCCCGCCATTTCAGTTTTTTTTACACCAGTGGCCGGAAGTCCTTCGCTCTGGCCGCTTTCAAACAAAATATCGACGTTTATTAATGCGAGAAATGTGCGCGAATGTGCAATGTTTTTTGAAACCTGTATATAGCGACGCATATATCGATTGTCAATCTCCCGTTCTCGCGTGCTATGTTCGTGTTCATTTGCAGTTCACATCAGTCTAGTCTATTCTAGAGACTAGTCACTAGACATGGAGTCTTTTTTAGTAATTTAGTGACAGAATTTCAATCATAATGACTAGTTAATTTTTGTGGAGATTTTAGTGGCCATTTGGAGACAATTCTGACTAATTTTAATTTATCTGAATATAAATAAAATTAGAGCTTTGTCTGTACATTGCTCAGAATTTAAAAATAATTATATTTATGTACCGGTCTTGACCACAGTAACAAGGGGAAATGCACGTTTTAAGTTTCCATAATATCTGTCTATGTATGTATGTATGCTCATCACAAGAAAATGGCTGAAGAGAAGTCGGGGAATAAGTCGCTTCAATCTAGACCATAAATAATTTTACTCATGCTGAGCGAAAGGGTAGTTTAGGGGAAGGCCCAAAATTTAATTCTCAAATATTTGTTATTATTAGCCCTATCAATAAATACTACATCAATTTCCTATCATTTATGTCTTATACATTTTTACCGTACCGGCTATAACAGAGATATTCGTGAATTTGTATTTTTAACCGAGCTCGATGGCTGCAGTCGATTAAGTGTGGCCACTATCCAATATTCGGGAGATAGTGATTTCGAACCACACTGTCGGCAGCCCTGAAGACTGTATTCCGTGGTTTCCCGTTTTCACGCCAGGCAAATGCTGGGGCTGTACCTTAATTAAGGCCATGGCCACTTTCTTCTCACTCCTAGTCTTTTCCTGTCCCATCATCACCATAGGACCTATCTATGTAGGTGCAACGTAAAGATTTTGGATTTTTGTTGCAAAGTCATATCAGCACCGAGGTATGAGAAAATGGGTGAACAGAATTTACTGAAAATCGGTATGTAAAGTCGGGAAATAAGGAACTATAGTCTACGCTGTAAATAATTTTATCCACCCTGTTCGAAATGGTAGTTTAGAGGAAGCTGCCAAAAATTTAATTTTTAACTACCTGTCTTATTGGTCATATCGAAAAGTACTACATAACAGAAGTTATAGAGAATACAATTTCCTATTATTTATATCTTATTCAGTTTTACCGTACCAACTATAATAATATTGGTGGTGATGCCGATAAAATTGTGAAGAATGAGAAAAAAGTCGTGAAGGAACAATCGCTTGAATAACAACACAAGACGGAGTCATGAAGGACTTTACGTTAGATGCTCTAATATCACAAATCGGAAGAAAACTAAATGTGAAGGCCTGCAATGCAGGGAGCTTTCAAAAAATTGATCAACAATAACATTACATTGACCATTGTTTATTGTGATGTGCTTTGTGTATTCTGCTGCCATTTGTCTCTTGATAGCCAGGCTGAGTGCCTCAGACGGTTAAGGCGCTGGGCTTCTAACCCCAACTTGGCAGGTTCGATCCTTGCTCAGTCCGGTGGTATTTGAAGGTGCTCAAATATGACAGCCTCGTGTCGGTGGATTTACTGGTACGTAAAAGAACTCCTGCGGGGCTAAATTCCGGCACCTCGGCGTGTCCGAATACCGTAAAAGTAGTTAGTGGGACGTAAAGCAAATATTATTATTATTATTATTATTATTATTATTATAATATCTGATAGATGGGATTAATGCTGTGTAGGTGCGTGTTCACCGGGCGAGTTGGCTGTGCGGTTAGGAGCGTGCAGCTGTGAGCTCGCATCTGGGAGATAGTGGGTTCGAATTGCCCTGTCGGTAGCCCTGAAGATGGTTTTCCGTGGTTTCCCATTTTCACACCAGGCAAAATGCTGGGGGCTGTACCATAATTAAGGCCACGGCCGCTTCCTTCCTATTCCTAGGCCTTTCCTGTCCCATCGTAGCCATAAGACTTATCTGTGTCCGTTCAATGTAAAGCAAATTGAAAAGAAAAAAAAGAAGAAGAAAAAATGCGTATCTCTCTTCTTTAGCATGCCATGCCTCTTGTTCATAAATTTTCTGATATTGGTACGTAACACACTGGATCATCATAGTATTCGAGCTATTCGAACCCTAATCTGAGGCAGTGAATTGAATGAACACTGTGCACACTTAAATGGAATAAGTACACAGGAGTGTTTGCAGCTGTCTGCAGCATGCTCATTCTAGCTCTGAAACTTTGAACTGTTAGATCGACACTGTAGTACTTTTCACTAAAAATGTGAAAATGTGCTGTTTTTCATTTTATCGAATATTTCATATGAAGCATTGCTTTTAATTGCGACATTCATACTGACGTCATTGTAATGACCTGTGTTGACTTCAACTGGGAAAACTATCAGGATCGTTTTTCTGAGAATTCTGTAGCGAAGCACGGGTATATCAGCTAGCTATTTTATACAAATAGCATGGTGCTTCGCATAATCGCAACGGGTGTTTGATGCAATATATTAAACTATGCATTTGCTAAGTAATGGCATGACTGATTCACACATGTGGAGCATGAATTCATACTTTTTTCAGAAGGTTTATCAGAGACCGATCATCCCACTCACATACTTCCTGTGAGGGAGTAGATATGTGTAATTTTTGGCCTTGTAGCCTCGTTTAGCAACAGTCGGGCTTTGAGACAATTTGATTTTCGTATCAAAATGTCCCGATTATTGGTTTTGTAAAGTTGGCAGGTATGTTAACTGTACTGTTTGTGTTGTGGACAGTTTCCTAACATTTGCTGTTTGTGTTGTTGACTATGTATATAGTTTCCGAAATATTGCTTGTAACAACTTACATATTTCTTGCAGTCATGAAGCTCAGCCCCGTGTTATTGTTATCATAGGTGTTGAGAACATGAACATATGGAATGACCATTTCACTGCGATCACAGTCTCGGCATTGTTACAACCTCTTATACAGATCGAAATACTTCAGAAACACTGCTTGATTCACACTGTATTTGATCTGCTATTGTTACTTTTCTGTAATAGTGAAGTGGAGTGCCTTTTCTGAGATGATGTTAAAATATCAATGAAGTTCTCTTATCTCTTTGTGGCTAAAACAGAATAGCTCACAGCTGTGCATTGGCCTACCTCATACAGAAGACAAGGCGCTGAGGGCTCACGATGACGTCATTGACGGCCAAGCGTTGTGGGGGACCTGCGCGTGATCCTTACCTCTTACTCTAACTACCTTGCGCCAAAGTCAAAAGAAAAGTCATATTATGCAATATTAAACGTCCAAATATTCGCTATTAAATTCATATTTTCAATACAAAATGTTATATTTATTTATAACATGTATTTGCACTTGGAACTAGTTTCGACGCTGTGTTTGCGTCATCATCAGCCAAAATGTGGGAAATAGGTAAGATGTAGGCATTTATATTACACAAGGCGTTACATTAAACAATACACATCTTACAAGGAGATAAAAACAGGGACGAATATAGAAACAAATGAATCGTTGAGAAAACAAAAGTTATACATATTAAAAATAACATTAACCAACACATCTTGCAGTGCGAAAGTGTTCTTCTTGAATGATTCCTGAATATAAAAACACACGCGCACACATTTCTGAAGAGCCAGCAGGCAGGACAAAGTAAAGTGAAACCTTAAGAGTTCTTCTGAGAAGAGTTCATCATTCTTTCTATGTTCCGACTAATTAATGAAGTCTCCCTTGAGTTCCTGATAAACATACACAACAGGAAATTCTCCTTCACTCTCAACAATAGCTCTAAAGACCAACAGTAAAATTTTTATTTTAAATATTGTGCAGAGACGTGAAAGCATGATTTTGAACATGATATAACTCCTTCATATAACCCAGTTTTTATACAAGGTGTTGCATTAAATAATACACATCTTACGAGGAGATAAAAACAGGGACGAATGTAGAAACACATGCATCGTTGAGAAAGCAAGTTATACATATTAAAAATAAGCTTAACCACATAACTTGCAGTGCGAAAATATTTGCCTTGAATGATTCCTGAATACAAAACGCGCGCGCGCACACACTTCTAAAGAGCCAGCAGGCAGAAAAAAGTAAGGTGAAACCTTAAGAGTTCTTCTGAGAAGAGTTCATCATTCTTTCTATGATCTGACTAACTAAAAAAGTCCCCCTTGAGTTCCTGATAAACATACACAACAGGAAATTAAACAATACACATCTTACAAGGAGATAAAAACAGGGAAAGTTATACATATTAAAAATAACCTTAACCACACATCTTGTAGTGCGAAAATATTCGTCTTGAGTGATTCATGAATACAAAACACACGCGCACACATTTCTGAAGAGCCAGCAGGCAGGAAAAAGTAATGTGAAACCTTAAGAGTTCTTCTGAGAAGAGTTCATCATTTTTTCTATGTTCCGACTAACTAATGAAGTCTCCCTTGAGTTCCTGATAAACGTACACAACAGGAAATCCTCCTTCACTCTCAACAATAGCTATAAAGACCACGGTAAATTTCATTTTAAATATTGTGCAGAGACGTGAAAGCATGATCTTGAATATAACTCCTTCATTTAACCCAATTTTTTACACAAGGTGTTGCATTAAACAATACACATCTTACGAGGAGATAAAAGCAGGGACGAATATAGAAACAAATGCATCGTTGAGAAAGCCAAAATTATACATATTAAAAATAAGTTTAACCACACAACTTGCAGTGCGAAAATATTTGCCTTGAATGATTCCTGAATACAAGACGCACGCGCACACATTTCTAAAGAGCCAGCAGGTAGGAAAAAGTAAGGTGAAACCTTAAGAGTTCTTCTGAGAAGAGTTCATCATTCTTTCTATGTTCCGACTAATTAATGAAGTCTCCCTTGAGTTCCTGATAAACATACACAACAGGAAATTCTCCTTAACTCTCAAGAATAGCTATAAAAGACCAACGGTAAATTGTATTTTAAATACTGTGCAGAGATATGGAAGCATGATCTTGAACATGATATAACTTCTTCATTTAATACACCACAAATACTGGCACAGTCAACCTCCACACTCGCAACAAAGTATTCCTTAATACCTATTTTATATTCTTGTCGAGCTGAATACCGGACCTGTGAAGATTACAAGATTATTTTGTGCATCTACAGAATGGTGTGTTAATGAAGCTATGTAATATAGAGAGAAACTTTCAAAGGTGGTTAAATGAAGAAGTTATATCATGTTCAAGATCATGCTTCCACATCTCTGCACAGTATTTAAAATACAATTTACCGTTGGTCTTTTATAGCTATTGCTGAGAGTTAAGGAGAATTTCCTGTTGTGTATGTTTATCAGGAACTCAAGGGAGACTTCATTAGTTAGTCGGAACATAGAAAAAATGATGAACTCTTCTCAGAAGAACTCTTAAGGTTTCACATTACTTTTTCCTGCCTGCTGGCTCTTCAGAAATGTGTGCGCGTGTGTTTTGTATTCATGAATCACTCAAGACGACTATTTTCGCACTACAAGATGTGTGGTTAAGGTTATTTTTAATATGTATAACTTTCCCTGTTTTTATCTCCTTGTAAGATGTGTATTGTTTAATTTCCTGTTGTGTATGTTTATCAGGAACTCAAGGGGGACTTCATTAGTTAGTCAGATCATAGAAAGAATGATGAACTCTTCTCAGAAGAACTCTTAAGGTTTCACCTTACTTTTTTCTGCCTGCTGGCTCTTTAGACGTGTGTGCGCGCGCGTTTTGTATTCAGGAATCATTCAAGGCAAATATTTTCGCACTGCAAATTATGTGGTTAAGCTTATTTTTAATATGTATAACTTGCTTTCTCAACGATGCATGTGTTTCTACATTTGTCCCTGTTTTTATCTCCTCGTAAGATGTGTATTGTTTAATGTAACGCCTTGTGTAATATAAATGCCTACATCTTGCCTATTTCCCACATTTTGGCTGATGATGACGCAAACACAGCGTCGAAACTAGTTCCAAGTGCAAATACATGTTATAAATAAATATAACATTTTTGTATTGAAAAGGTGGACCGTTTTAAGTTTTTCCTATCATCCTTTCTCAGTTCAATACAGACAAATGAAATTCCTAGGTTTAAATTAAATTCATAATCTTCAAAATATGCATTATGCATGAATTTTCTCGTAAAAAGGTCAAAACATGCAAACATGCAGGGAAAAAGAACAGTTATTTGGAATTGTTAAACCTCAAAATGAATGTTTGCAAAGTTTGAGAAGTGTAAGTACCTTGTTTAAAAACATGCAATTGCATGGGAATCCGGGCTCTAGTGATAACACAAGGGAATTAATATTTTAGGTGTTGGCTAGAGAAATTATGGTCACGTTGTTGAAGTCTGAAAACTTTACCATCGTTTGGGACAATGCAAATACAATGGCAGGTAAATTTAAAGGAGTGTGGGCATTTTTGAAACAGCAGAATCCTTCAATTGTTATATGTGGCTATTAACTTCCCCAAAAGTTACTAGAATATTGGAAGTAAGTGAAAACTTGGAGACATTCCTTGAAGGAAGTTCCAGCAGAGAAAAAAATGGGGATGATTAGGAAATGAGATCAGAAGCCACAAAATCTTGAAACATGTCTGCACAGACAGTTCATCTCTCACTGATTTAGTGAACAAGGTATTAAAACAGTGGGAACCATTGAAATCACTGTCTCATGTTGGTAATGAAGTCAAGTCCGAGGAAGCTACCAGTAGCAAATTTCTTGTTGTGAAAGCAGCTATGCAAAATGATGCCACTTAACTTTATTTCTGAAGAACACCCACTTTCACAAAGTTCAGCATCATGTTGTGATATTTTGAACATTACAGCATATACAAAATTATCAAACTGTGTAATTAGTTGGAAAGATGTATATATTTAAATAGTGGTAGGTCATTGTAAATTATTTTTATATATAGGGTTTTTAGTCATCCATTTCTCATTTATCATCTCATTTCTTTGTATCACGGCAATAACGAACTCTGAACGAACACATTCTTCAGTAGGTATTACAACATCACCTGTATTTATAGCTTGCAGTAAATTTCCAGTAGCTGAGGTCAGGCGACCGGACACGACATGCTAATTTTAGCCCTTTACCAGGAAAAAGACATCATAAGGCTTGCAAGATATCCTGCCCCATTCCATATTCTGAAGTGACAGTTACTTTTTTCGTCTAGTTTTCGAAGTTCGCTACATGACGCTTTGTTTGCCTGCGAAAGTTCAACCTATGTGATTGTACGTTATGAAACAAGATGATGGATATACAGCAATGGATAGGAGAAGTGATAGAAAATCACATCTTACTGGACTATGTGATATGGTGCATATAGGGAGATTTTGGAGCCTATATACATCCACAGCAAGAGCTTTAGAGTGTCTGTGCTGGTCAAATCTATCTGTTGATTCTGTCATTAAATTGGAGGAGGACTGTACGTCTTTCTTTTACATCGGAAAACGTCCTGACACTGGAGGTCTTACCTGCTGAAGGCCTTAATGAAGTTCACTTCACATCTGAGTAGAGCTCTACTCAAAATTACTGTCATTGAGACCTGGTTTTCTCAATGACGAGAGATGAAGTCAACAAGAGACCAGTTTTGATTTGTCTAGAACAGGATATATTTTTGTCATGTATTTAGTTATGCTACAATTCTGTAATGAGCCTCCATGGCTCAGACGGCAGCGCGTCAGCCTCTCACCGCTGGATACCGTGGTTCAAATCCCGGTCACTCCATGTGAGATTTGTGCTGGACAAAGCGGAGGGGGGGCAGGTCTTTCTCCGGGTACTGCGGTTTTCCGTGTCATCTTTTATTCCAGCAACACACTCCATTCTCATTTCATAGCATCTATCATTCATTAATAAATCACTTTGGGAGTGGCGACCCCATTGTACTAACAGCCTATATCTGCTTCATTCATTACATCCCTGACCTGGTCAATGACTGGAAAACAGGTTGTAGGTTTTCATTTTTCACAATTCTGTAATATGGAAGAATACAAATGTATTCTCTCCATGAACGTAACCCGAGGTGATTTTGATGTTGACGGCTCATTGCTCATTATGTAATGAGTATCCTAAGTATCATAGGAAGTGTTAAAGTGAGGAATGTCGTCCAGTTAGTGGGCTATGCACGAATCCGAAATAGGACTGGTGGTACCTACGAGAGACGACAACGCCTGTACGAGACGTCCATCAAACATCAGCTGCTACATCGAATGTGTCCAGGTAACAGAGTCTACAAATGGTGAGCTAATGGCATAAATTACTGCAAGCCCCATGTAACAGTACATTTTCTTAAATTTTATTCTATTCAATTTTTCTTTTGTTTCCGGAAGTTCAGTTTGCGTAAATACGCCATCACGTTTATCATCCTAATAAATAGATATTTTAATTCGTACTTTAATAAACTCTTATTAATGATCCTTAATTTCCAAGTTAGCGTGTACTTAATGGTTAGTGTTCTGTCACCCCACCTCTGGGAGTATTTAGTCTCATTACCGATGATGATGATGATGATGATGATGATGATGATGATTATTATTATTATTATTATTATTATTATTATTATTATTATTATTATTATTATTAATTATCAACTATCGTCTTCAAGCCATAAGTTTGAAGGCTGGCGCCCATGGGATGTTGTTTATGGAGAAGTAAATGAGCAAGTATTTATTTATATTAAAATTAAGGTGACCCGCCACGTCACATATTGTTGCACATCTGTGGGCAAGAGTGGGTACGTTACAGTGTTGCAAGTGGTAGTCACCCCATGCATTAAGTGGCCAGATACAGGATTGGATTGTCTGGATTTAATGGTGGTGTTTGTGAAAGCTGAAAAGATTGGAAATTGGTTAGAAGCAAGTTTGAAATGCATTACATGTAAAGTTCAATAGCAGGAATTGTCAGAATGATGACTATGATCTGGTAAGTAGTTTCAATAGGACAGCAGATTAAGTGAGGCTTGCACTTATCTGGCGATGAGATGAGGTAGTTGTTCAAATTGGAAAGAAATTTCTTCGCTACAGCATGCAATTAAATCTTGGACAAATCCCCGTTTTATGACTTTGTGGTGAAGGATGCAGAAGTAGTGAACGATTCATTATAGCAACTACTTCATTTTCGTCAGAGCTTTCTTGGTTGAATTTTTTCAAAACATAATTGTGAAAACTGACCATGATCAACTCTTAAGCGGAATTTGCTTCCTACCAAGCAGACCCATTAAATGAAGACATTTAAAACTGCAAAACAATGGATATAGCATGGGCTAACATTTTTAAGCTGAAATATTCTTCTGGAAACATTAAATACTCAGTTCTTCTTGGAATGTCGCTTGCCTCTTTAGTGATACCTCAGAGGAATGCTTCAACTGACTGAATGTTCAGTATTGATTCTAATAAAATACAAGGTGGTCACGTTTCCACCTAATCAATAAAATATTATTTTGATACAATTGTTTTAAATTTAGTCCCAAGTCTAGTTTTGACCTTTATGAATAGACGGTCCTCAGCCGAATCGAAATATAATCTTATATTCTTGAAAAGTATTCTTCACTTAATAATGGATATCATTGTTATTGTCTTTTAAAATCTTCTGTTGATGGTAAAATGGAAATGTTAACTTGCTTTGCACCTATTATCTGTATATATAAAATAAAGAGTTTTGTCTGTACATTGCTCAGAATTGAAGGAGAAAAAAAAAGTTATTTCTCTATTGGTCATGTCCACAGTAACAAGGAAATGTACTTTTTACTTCTCCGTAATTTCTTTCTGTCTGTATGTACACACATAGGAGAAAACGACTGAAGAGAATTAAATGAAGATCAGTATGTAAAGTCAGGGAACGAGCCACTACAATCTAGGCTATAAATTATTTTAATCACGCTGAGTGAAATGGTAGTTTAGGGGAAGGCCTAAAATATAATTCTCAAAATTTGTTATTAATGGTCCTATTGATAAATTATATACGTACAACTGAAGTTGTATAAAATTACTTTTCCAATGATTTATGTCTTACACATTTTTACCATATCAGTTATGATGACAGAGGTATTAATTTAATTTGTATTTCTGTTGCTAAGTCCATATCAACGCCGAGCCACGAGAAAATCCGTAAGCAGAATTTAATAAAAATCGGCATGTAGAGTCAGATTAAGAAATTATAGTCTAGGCTAATTTTATTCACCCTGAATAAAATGGTAGTTTAGGGGAAAGCGCCTAAAATTTTTATTTTAAAATAAGTGGTTCATGTTGTGGGTTACTGTAGTCACGTCCTAGTTCGTGAACCATGGACAATGGCCGAGTGGCTTAGTAAGTGGTCCTGAGAGTCGGGATACCAGTTGCTATGGAATGATGGTGGGCATCTCTGACATATTCTGAGTCATGGTCATCCTTGTGCTCAGACGGACTATACAATTCACCGGTGGTCCATTACCCATTAAAGGAGAGGTCCTCACGTGGACTATGTAAGTAGGTAGCATCCTGCTTCATGAATTTACCGAGCTCAGTACATTTTAAGCAAGCCTCGGACCTAGGGGAGTGACGGAGTCCTACTCCCATTTGACAGGCAAGGGACTCCTTGGAAACAAGATAGCGAAAAAAAATGAAATTTGATGGGCAGCTATCAATATTAATGGGGCTTTGGAAGAAAGTAGAACTGGCTGAGTCAGCAAGGACGACAGTCTAGATGATTGACTGATAAAGCCTTGTAATAATACTCAACATGGCTTAGCTGTGTTGATACTGCTACACGGCTGAAAGCAACAGGAAACTACAGCCGTAACTAACTCCCGAGGACATGCAGCTCTCTCTGTATGAATGATGTATTGATGATGGCTTCCTCCCGGGTAAAATATTCTGGAGGTAAACTAGTCCCCCATTCGGATTTCCGGGTGGGGACTACACGGGAAGATGGATACTGACATTCTGCGAGTTGGAGCGTGGAATGTAAGAAGTTTGAATCGTTGTGGTAGGTTAGAGAATCTGAAAAGAGAGATGGATGGACTAAAGTTAGATGTACTTGGTATAAGTGGAGTACGTTGTCAGAAAGAACAGCATTTTTGGTCAGGTAACTACTGAATTCACTATCACTATCAGCCATATTCAATCGTCCGAAGCAAGGTAGGTTTTCATGAGGTCTCTCAATCTGGGATGGTCTTGAGCGATGTTCAGCTAATTGATCCCAGTAATCTTACGGATGTCTTTATCCCATCTGTCCGGTGGTCTTCCCCTAGGTCTCAGATGATCTTTCGGACTCCACTCAAGCACAAGTTTTGTCCACCTACCATCAGTTCTCCAAGCAACATGCAGGAGTTGGTTTAAGCTATTACGACCAGCACAGTGAAAGAATTATTTTCATCAAGATAGACACCAAACCAATGCCCACCACAATTGTACAGGTCTATATGCCTACTAGTTCAGCGGGTGATGAGGAAATCTAAAGAATATATGAAGAGAGAGAGAAGATTTAATACAATATGTAAAAGGTGACGAGAATTTAATTGTCATGGGGGACTGGAATGCAGTGGTAAGCCAACGAAGAGAAGGTAATACAGTAGGAGATCCGGAACTAGGGGATGGGATTATTCTATTCTACTATTCTGTATAACAATGTTCTCGCTTGTGCGTCATGAATTCTGTGCTGCAAGGGTTATTTTACGTGTCGATAAAGCTGTCGACACGACGCTGACGTAGTTCAGCACCTTCAGATACCATTGCACTTAGCCGAGGTTGAACCCACAGACATATTGTACGCTCAGAAAGCCAGTGCTGTACCATCTAAAATGGGTGAGAGAGGAGGGAATTTATTCATTATTCGACGAGTTAGTTTACTGACAAACTCAATTTTATAGAATTTTATTTAATCACAAAATTCTTAAAAATACTGTACTGGTAGGCCTAATTATCTTCATCAATCATTGTGTCTCTATGTCACTTTTCTTGGTGACACACAAAACTATGACATAACATTTAAAACAATAGTCTGTAGGCCTAAATTAGCTTCATCAATCCTTGTGTCCCTATGTCACTTTTCTTGGTGACACAAAACTATGAAATATAACATTTAAAACAATAGACTGTAGGCCTAAATTATCTTCATCAATTCTTGTGTCCCTATGTAACTTTTCGTGGTGACACATAAAACTATGAAATAAAATAACATTTGAAACAATAGACTGTAGGCCTAAATTAGCTTAATCAATCCTTGTGTCCCTATGTCACTTTTCTTGGTGACATGTACAAAACTATGACATAAAATAACATTTAAAACAATAGTCTGTAGGCCTAAATTAGCTTCATCAATCCTTGGGTCCCTATGTCACTTTTCTTGATAGGTAAAACTATGAAATAAAATAGCATTTAAAATGGTAGACCGTAGGCCTAAATTAGCTTCATCAATTCTTGTGTCCCTATGTCACTTTTCTTGGTGACACACAAAACTGAATGAAAATGAAATAACATGTAAAACAATAGACCGTAGGCCTAAATTAGCTTCATCAATCCTTGTGTCCCTATGTCACTTTTCTTGGTGACACACAAAACTATGAAATAAACTAACATTTAAAACAATACACTGTAGGCCTAAATTAGCTTCATCAATCCTTGTGTTTCTATGTCACTTTTTATGGTAGCACACAAAACTATGAAATATAATAACATTTAAAACAAGGGACTGTAGGCCTAAATTAGCTTAATCAATCCTTGTCTCTATGTCACTTTTCTTGATGACACACAAAACAGTTTCCCTTCTCGTCCCTCTTCATCACATTCTTGGATAACATGTCTGATAACCTCCCTAGCTTCGCTGTGGATAGTCTTTCTTTTCTTCCGGCGGGGTTCCATAATAGTAATACAAAGCAGCATTAATAACATAAATGTTTTATAACACAGTTATGTAAGTCTCAATATATAAATCGCTGTTCAACACTTACAACACACAGACAAGATCAACACTACTGAAATGTTCGATTGGCCATTTGTATCATCAAAGGGATATTGGCTGCTGGCTCGCTGGCTGACGATACTTTTAGGAAGAGCCATAGCCGAGAGGACAGAGAGAGAAAGCTGCTCCCCTGTGTCCCACCTCACGTCCAGCTAGTCTTCTCTGCAGCTCGCATCTGTAAATTTCTTTTCATCAGTGAGATACTACTTCTGTACTGTCTGTGACTACATCATCAGCAAGTTTCCACTCAAGGATGATGTGTTAAAGCATGCTCAAGTATAGGTCAGACAAAATTTAAGATGCACTTTTTGTTCCATTCGCTTTTTCTTGGGAAAGTTTCCTATCATATTATGCAAAGAAGAGAATGAAACTACAGATAAGGTGATGAATGAGCTTCACACGCAGTCCACAGCTCTTCAGGTAGATTGTACGCAATTTATAAGCCAGGGAATGCCGAAAATTGTTAGATTTTTGTCGCACGTGAGTTTTACTGAGAGCCGTTTTCAAAAGTTGGCAGTTATGTTAATGCATTGATGCAGGTAGACAGCTTGCTGTAAGACTGTTATGATTGGTGTGGACACAATGTTGGATGTATGGGGGTCTTTGGCACTTTCTGTTGAATCCCTTCCCCTCCCTTTCGGTACTGGAGTGGCCTTCAACTTTACCCCTCCACTTCCTCCCTACTTTATGTCGGGACACCATTTCTATGCGTGTTCAGTAGCACTCATTCAAATGTTCCATCCAGAGAAAGATAATTTGTGTGTTTGATAATTCTATACCCATTCTAAGAAATATAACTAGATTTTAAAAAATATACTGTATTTCACAATATTTAAACTACTTACTAGTATTCTTCGTGGTCAGTGGACGAGCAAAATTACAAAGGCAGTGTAGTGTCGACAGTTAATTTACACTGGACCTTTATTGGAGGTAAGTAATAGGATTAAGATTAAATTACTGTATAAATTGATAATTTTCATTTGTGTAACGTTTGTTCTTTTCCAGAGCATTTTTACATATGTAAGTTGTTTCCCCATGATCCTTCCCCCAGCTTAGTGTAGAGTGGTACAATTTCGATATCAGTACAGTTACGAGAAATGTTAGACAACTTGCTGTACAGTATTTAATTCTTCAGTATTAGTAGCACTTACATGTGACCAGCTGTGGGAGGAGTGGAGTAGCTCCTGTGTAAATGTGAAAAATAACACACCTGTTTTTATTAGTTTGCAAGAAGTTGCTGATTTTACATTGCAAGGTGAACAATGCTTCTTTGTATTGCACATTGTTATAAGTTTCAAGCTGTTTTAACTAAGCTCTGGGACTTTTCTTTGAAATATAAGGTGCTGTTTATAATAACGCCATATTTCTACAAACTTAAAAATGAGAGTATGATACTGCAAGCACTATCTCTTGCATTTCTCTGTAACTAGTTTATGGATCCATTGTTGAAATACATGCGGTACAGAAGGAATAGTACAATTTTGATCTTAGATGTTTGCATTTTTCTCGCTGCAGATGCTGCACAGAAAGTCGGAGAAGAAAGTTTGTATGAAATTTGCTTATTTCTTGAGACTCCTTGAAATAGTCGACTCAAAATGAATCATCCTTCGCGAAATGTAATGAATGATAGGAGTTCTGTACTAATTCAACACCATATACAGTATTACCCTTCTTTTACAGTTTTCAAGGGACCAAGGAATACTGGCGTAAAGTGGGTGGGGGGTGTAAATCGTGGGAAACAACTTGTACAGGTATATGTAAAAATGCTCTGGAAAAGGAGGTAAATGTTTTACAAATGCATATTATTAATTTATAGAGCATTTCAGTCTCAATCGATTTACTGTACTTACCTCAAGTAAAGGTCCATGTAAGTTAATTACTGTACTGTATTAACTGTTCACTATACTGCATTTGTAATTCTGCTCATCCTTTGCCCAGTAGAAGGTTACCAGTAGATGGTTAAAAATTTGTGTAAAATATTCTTTTAATGTACAGTAGTTACTTTCTTAGAATGGCTATATAATTATCTACGATGCAATATTTTCTCTGAATGAAACACTTTAATTGCTACTATTGTACCTGTATTTACAACATCAACACAAATTTATTCCAGATGAAAAACTACACAATCACCGCTTCGTACCAAAATAGTCCAGAATCGATTTCTGTTTACACTTATTTCTTATGACCTCTTTGTTTTTTAAGCTCTTCTGGCAGCTGATTTTCGGGACGATTCTTGAAAAATCGTGCTTTGAAGAAACAATTTGAGACGGTGGCCTGCTTCACAGCTTTCAAAGACTTTGCAATGAAGTGAAGCGCATCCAGGATTGAAACTTTAAATGATGATGGATCCTTTCCAGCATCCACAAGGAATAAAATTCGCTGCACCAGGTTCTTCCTATAAAGTGACTTAAAGGAGTGAATAACCCCTAAATCCATAGGTTGTAGCTTGCTTGTGCAGTTAGCAGGCAGAAATTCAAACTGCACATTCCTCAAATTAACATCCACGGGATATGCAGGACAACAGTCGATTAAAAGAAGGATCTTCCTATTTTGCGCACCCGTTTTTGAATTCAGAGCAATTAACTGCGGTCGGAAAAGATCTGAGGTCATCCAAGCTTTATGGTTGGCATTTTAGGCAGTAGGTATTGAGCACGTTCTTGAAGCAACGAGGCTTTTTAGATTTCCCAATCACGTAGGGGTGGAGCTTGTCGGAGTCATCAGCATTGGCTCCCAACTTCACTGTGAGTCTCGTCTTGCTGTGTTTCCCACCATGGCATTTATCGCCTTTGAATGCCAAAGTCTTGCTGGGTAACACACTGAAAAACAGTCCAGTCTCATTTAGCTTAAAAATTTTCCTGGGTTCGTAATCCTTGGTCAGCTCCTCCTCTTATCGATCCAATCTTCCACAGTTTCATCACTAACTGCATTAGATTCCCCACAAACAGTTTTATAGGTTGGGTTATGCCTTTTCTTAAACGGGTCGATCCAGCCATTGGACGCGTTGAAATTTTCAATGCCAAGATTGTTTGCCACTTTAAGCACCTTTTCCCTTCAGAGCACACCATCGATTGGAATGCCTGCAGCTCTTGAAGTTTCAAACCAACTGTTTACAATTTTTTCCGTTTTCTCGTATTTGCAGTATGATGCATACTCCCTTTTCTTGGAGTTTGGTCCACATTCTGAAGCACTTGATGTAATGCTTCCTCTGTTTTTCACAGTTGTATTCAGCATGGATACAGGAAGCTGCAATCCGGGTGCCAATGAAACACGTGTTCCGCAGTACGAATCAACCTTTTCTAATAATCTTTCTCATCCATAGTGAAAGTTTTTCTTTCTTTCCTTTTCTCCATTATTAGCAGGAAAACAACAAAGCAATAACAAAGGAGGATTAACAAATACACACGACGGGGAAGGAAGATCGCAGCAATTCACTTGGTTTGCTTGACTCGCATAACAAGAACAAAAAATGTAACAAATAACAAAAATAAATGTGACAAATCAGTGACAATAACTCCAACAACAAACGCAAGTGTAAAACAATAATCATGAAATAACGAACTCGGGCAAGATAAACACTGAATCACTTGGTAACGTCATCTTCTTATGGCTTATGCTGTACTTAGCAATAAAGCAAACCCCTGATACGGTATCTTCTCCTTTTGGTTTTGTTGGGCTCTGCATTTTGCTATTACCCAGATACTGTATGTGCGGTATTATACATGTTTTTGACTTCTATTGGGTGTGTGTTTACTTGCATTCAAAAGTCATAGGATTATGGTGGAAAGTTTGTATGTGAGATATAGGGAGTTAATTCAACTTGTCGGATTTGAAAATAACGTTTAGGATGTTGTGGAAAACACGTGTTATCAAAGAATGTGCTGCGTTGGTTAAGCGGAAGTTCAATACTGAGAGTTCTAAGAGTTATTATAGTTCATGGTTTTTTGATTTGGTCGTCATACCATGATTACTCAAAGCGTTTTAGGTTAGTTGCGACACCATTTTACCTCAAAATTGCATAAAATGTCGCAAACGTAAATTTGAGGATTTTAATACATTGTGAGCATAGGAAATATCAGGGAACCAAGAAAAAATGTTGTAAAAGACGAGAAAACGTAAAAGCCAGAACGTAAATGCGGGGTAATTCTGTAATTGTACTGTTATGAAAAATGCGTCAACTTCAACTTTTAATGTTACAAGCGCTGTATCACCAGACAATTCTATGAAAAATTCCTACTGTCACCTGAAAAGAAATCCATGCCAAAATAATGAAAGTGTCACGAACCACCAACCTTCTCTCTTTACACAAGTACTGTAAAATAAAATCCTAGCCCTAAAGTTTACTACGAGGTGTTCCCGTAGACATAAGTTAATGCTTGAAGGGTCAGGGGAAAAAAGCTGGGGAGTCAATATTTGTGCAACTTGAGAAAAAGCAACTTTTGTGCTTCACTTCCCTAGCTCTTTCCCCTAACAGCAAAACTTTGAGTGCTAATTTCTCCTGACTCGCCTGCTTTTTTTCCATTTTCGACCTCTCAGTAGATGCGCATGATAACTCTGAAGCGGACTGTAACAATATCTCAATTTCGATGAAAAAGTTACTTACCTGGTTTTTCCCCCCGACCCTTCGCTTATTCAACCAGTACAGAGTATACACGCAGTGGAAAAACAGCTACTCGATTGGGGTTTCTCATAGTGGACTCGGCTCTGGTGAACACAACACAGTTTGATGTTGAATCAGAGTCAGTTAGCATAGCAAACAAAATTCTGAATTTAGGATAATGTAGTAAAGGAGAAATACATTTATTTTAAAACACATAAGGAAGGAATATATGAATATTAAACAGTTAACCTCTTAACTGCGAGGACGGATATATACGTACTCAATCTTTTACCACAAACAAATCCTGGGTATAACAAGTTACTTTGCCGCGTCGTGTATTGCCGTCTTAATTGATGTTTTTCCCGCAGTCTTAATTGGTTTTTCCCGCGGTTTTAATTGATGTTTTTCCCGTCGGATGGGAGCTAATTCCACATTTAATGCTTCTTGAAGCTTATTTGTTTTCATTTTACATCTCTGCGGCGCCACTTATCCACAATACGCCTAATATGGCAGCATTTAGTTCAAAGCGTAAGTTCGAAATGCTTGAAGAAGACGAGATTATTCAACGCTTTGAGAATGAGTGTGGTGATTTAACTTCTCAGAAATCCGAAGATGAGTGGTTTGAATGAAAACTGTCGTATCCTAGGGAATGGACAGGCTAGGCACTGGGGTTCGAATATCAGATTGACCTCAATATAAATCAACACTCTGACACAAATTAAAAACTTATTTTAATTATTTAATTAAAAAAAAAGCCAGAATTTGCCTTTCACATATTAACACCTTACAGTTCTTTTAGCTTCGCAAGTATCTTTACAGAAGTTCACTTTTCAAACTGTCGTAGATTAGCAGTTTGTTAGTCTTTGATAACCTTATGTATTAGTATTCCATTTTACAACACCTTACGTTTCTGCTAATTCTTAAGAGTCTCTTAAACAGCAGATACTTAGGTCGGATATTGAAGGTTTCTCTCTTGACTCTTGCTGGAGTGCTTCTGGATTCTTCTCTGCTGCGCTCGGGACTCAGATATGGAACTCCTTGTCTGGCTGACGAGATCACTCACGGGCAAACTCTCCCGCTTAAAGTCCAGTAGGTAAATTCCCAAATTGATGTCTAGAGTGCTTTACTTAGAAAATTCCAACTGTAATGATACTCAACACGCCCTTGGACTGAGGCTACAGTTCCTTTAATGTCTCTTTGTGAGCTTTCAACATACTGTCCTGGTGCTCTACCCTGCGAGACTACTGGCCGACATTCCGAACTCTTACTAGTCGTCTCTACTCTAGCCTATACTTGCCTCTTGCTTGCCCCTTGCTAGCCTGAGCAGCTACACTGCTGACTACTTTTATTCTCCTCCTTAATGTTCTAGAACAATTCCCTTGCCTTCCTGAAGTGTGACACAATTCACTCATATGACTAGTTTACTGACCCCTCGTTGGTTCGTTTTAAGCAAACCTAGTGTAAGTTACAAGTCTCAGTACACATGTATCTAACTTCTACTGCGTTCTCAAGATATGTAATTTCTTGTTGATTTCACACTGCTTGGTTCTAGAACTCTGCATATGTGACCATAGTCAATGCGTTTTCAAGAGTTCTGCCCTGAGTTGATTCCTTCTAAAATTTTCCGAGCAATAACAAATTGTTTTACCTGTTGAGTTCGTAAACACACACATTGCAGCAACTTGCCTCAACATTGTGATCTGTCTTCACTACACTCAAATAAATTTGTGAACCACTCTTCAATTATTATTATTATTTTGTTGTTGTTATTATTATTATTATTATTATTATTATTATTATTATTATTATTCACTATCACTGTATCACTTCACTGGAGTCTTGTGTTCAGTTGCCTTAGTTTCCCGTATAATACATGAGACTGAAAACCTGGTAAAGTTCTGGGATCTTTACCCTGGAGGTCTCGGATGGAATCCTATTTGATCCGCTCACTTCTGTCTTATGCGGAAGGGCGTGTTTTGAGTTCCAGTCTCATGACGGAAGGAAGAACTAGACGATGAACAAAATGACAAATAGCATGAAGATGAAGTGCTTGACATATTTCTACCTTCCCCACATGTGGTGTTTGCATTTTCTAGAACTTGTGGTGTAAATATGGACTTGGATGATGAATCCAATGTGTTGGAATATTTTGAACAGTTCATTGGGTGGATACAAATCCAGCTGAGATAAAAACTCCTAATTGGATTTCTAATGCTGCAGGGAATAGTTCATGACAATGCTAAAAAGAGAGATGTTCCACCTATTCTATACAGTAATAAACTGTTGCACAAATTAATCTCACAACATGTTTAACCCTGGAACCGGCAATCGTCGCGATAGTGACTCATTTCCCTGTTACTCAACCAGCAGAGTCGCTATCGAGATGCATTTCGCCACCACTGACTAATTTTGAGATATCGCCTTGAAACTCTTTATGACATCTTTATGACATATCTTGCATCATATTGAAGAGGAAACTCTACTGTATAAATGCACCACAATTCTGAAGTAGTTTATTGTGACAGAGTGTGCGGTTTACACGTGAAAAAACAAGAACGCTTTGCAGACGGTCATTCTGTTGTGCTTGCTCTGATTGTCCGATGTTCATTAGCTTTTGTGGCGCAAAATGAATGAATTGTCAGGGAAGTAGTGAAATTCGTACTTGTTTGTTTGATAAGGACGGCGAAGGTGATAGTGACGTACTTTTAGAAGGAATTGACGATTATGTTGACAATAATTCGTCAGGTAATGGCAAGTTATATGAGCCTGGGCTAAGTGATTTCGACACTGTTATTGACGATGATGTGGAACATAATGAACCAGCCACTGATGATACTAACGATAATGACGGTAATGCAGTTGAAATAACAGAACCGAAGTGGACAAGAGTTTATCCTCCAGAGCCAGAAATAAAAGTGGAAGAGAAGTTCAAGGTTAGAAACGCAGGTATATGAAATTGCCCTCCCAGGAGCAGTCCTCCTATAACATATTTCTATTTGTTTTTCTCAAATGCTATCCGGAATCTTTTAGTGACTGAAACTAATAAATACATACGCACAGGAAATTATACGAAATAAAACGAATTCCGGAAATACGGGTCCGTATTCACATTTGCAAAGATGGGTCACGTTACAGTATAAGAAATGAAAAAAATCAATTCTCTAGTTATAAGTATGGGCCTGAACCCTAATAACAACATTGAAAAATAGTGGTACACTTCAAAATCGCAAATAACTTATTTCTATTTTTTTCTAAAGTCATATCACTCAAACGTTTCGACTGGAAAGAAATATTCTATCCTGTTGGTAATGGTAATTTTTTATGCCTATATACTCTATAGTTTGAACACCGACAAACCCCTTGAACAGGAGGAATTTACGGTTGGTATTGTCGAAGGTCAAAACATTCCACCTGGACCTTCAGGAGAAAAGGGACATCAGCTGGTACGCCTCCCAGGAAAGAAACTGCGGTTGTGCCCTGTATGTTCGACTGCAGAAAAACAGTCACGCATCCATTTCTTGTGCCCAGGATGTAATTGTATTGTCCATCAACAGTATTATCATAAATTAGAATATTTTTGGAGGCCTATGAAAGCAGGAAGAAAGATGAGCCACTTCGAAGGTAGCGAGGATGAATCCGACAAAGTAGACTCATGTCTTGGTGCGATGTGCCTGTGTTACTTCAGTTCTATTTTACTTTACAATACTTCAATGTAATGAAACCTTTTGCACATATTCTTAATCGGCATAAAATTGTGCAAATTTTGTATATAGTAAAATTGTCATATAATATTACTTTTTACGTAAACGTTGCCCATAACTTTCGGATTATTTTGGAATACTTAGTGTGTGTTGGATACTTCGTCCATACTGCTTCAGGATACAAAATTGGTAAGTTAAATTTGCTACTATAGTATTCTTCGACTTTTTCTGAATAAAATGACATGTTGTACAAAAAAACTAAATTGAAAAACAACATTTTTTTGAATTTTTTAAAAGTTGCTTGCAAAACTCTCCTAAATGCTTGCCGCTTGAAGGTGAACTGCTTGCCGGTTCCAGGGTTAATATGGTTTGGATCCGGTTTCGACACATTTCCATGTCATCATCAGCCGATAGAAAAACATGGCAAGAAGTCAACACACAAAAAACTTTGAGGGGTAACTGTAACACTTAGGACACTTTCTTGAAGAAATTAATAATCAAAGTTCATGGAGCACTTTTAAATGAAGATAATTTTTGTAAATATCATAAGCAGTGTGATGTTCCTGAGCATTCTTGCTGCGGATCTTGAGGTTAAAAAGTTATGTCAGAAAATTGCATGTACTTCTCAACTTTTCGAATGTTATGTCGATGAAAAGATTTCACTCCTGAAGTTCCTTCATTTCTCTCCCAGTTCCAGATTTTATCCTAACCTGCACAACAAAAAGCTCTGTAACATTCAGCCGGTGGTTGATCACTAGAGCCCGGAAGTTAGGCATTTATTTTTGGTTAAAATAGGCATGCATAAAGGCACTTGAAATACTATAAATAGGCAGTACTGTAATTAAAATAGGCATATAAGGAGTGAAAGCAAATAGGAATGTCGCTCATTATTAATGAAAATATGTACTTTTAATACTCATTCATTTCTTTATTATCAGTTGATGATATAATTAGCGTGCTTACTCTTACTTTCCTTGGTTACAAAACAAGGTGCTTTTACAAAGTATCAACTGTAGACAGACGCTTGTCAGAAAGAATGTTTACCATCATGGAAAAGGAACGTTGTACTTCCACTGAAGTGATTGGCACAAATTTGAAACAAGCTGTTTCAGAAGGACACATGCCAGTTAAAACAGAATTTTCACCTTTCAGAACATCCACGAATGTTCTTCATTTTTTCAATGTCCACATTAGCACTCAGAACTTGTTTACACTTTTCACTAACACTGCTTCCTTTTTCTCCTGGTGCTTGCAGCAGTTGATTTACTGCATCTTCGAAGATCGCCATGGATGATACCAGCAAATCATCTCTTTTCTCCAACTTCAAGATTGCTTCCGGTATCACACTATAATGTGCTGTTATAAATGCCAGATCATTGCTGAGCTCTTCATGGTCCAACAACTTTTTTACCTCGCGAACTGAAGCAACTTCGTCTACTGATACGGCATGAATTACTGCACGTATCTTGTCCAAATTGTTGCTGTAGTATATGACTGCTGAGATCCAGGTTCCCCATCTGGTGAGAACTGGCTGTGGAGGTAAATGGAGCTCTGGTGCCACGTCCTTGAAGAAAACCCGGATGGGAGGGTGAATTTAGGAAGATTTTCTTGGTATTCGAAACTAACTTATCCACGTGAGATACAAACTTTTTATCTCTTCAGCAATTCTGTGCAGTCCATGGGCTAGACATGTGAGGTGGAGCATTTTAGGAAAGAGAAATTTCAAGGCTGTAGCTTCTTTTTTTCTTTTTCATGTAAGGTGCCGCATCTGTGACAAAAAGTAGGACATCATCATGCCGTATTCCATCCGGCCAGAGTAACATTAATGAATTTGTGAACAACTGTGCCACTGTGGAACCATTTGCTGTCTCCATCTCTTCTGTTGTCAAAAGAAATAGTGATGATAGATCAGTTTGCTCTGCTTCCATAGTTCCAATGGTAACGTTGGCCGTGTAACGTCCCATTGCATTCGTAGTTTCATCAGTGGAGATCCAGATTTTTTTTTCTGCAACTCTGCTTCGAATTCTCTGCAGGGTCTCTTCAAAGGAGATATTCAAATACGTTTTTCTTAATGTGGATTCTGAGGGATTGATTTTCCAGTTTCCAGAACGGAATTCCAGAGTCCAAGAAAGCTTTACATAGTTCCAGGGAAAACTGAGATTGCCTGCTGGATGTTGTAACTGCTGTTGATATTAAATTGATCTTAGGGTCAACAATATTTAACCTAGACTTATGTTTCGTTGTTGCGAAATGCAAACTCCATCAGTAGAAAGTGTATCCGAACCGAATTCACGAACGTAGCCATGCAATTTGCCACACAACGATGAAAATTTCGGCATGATTAATAAGTCAGCGGGAACATCCAAGTTGCCTTTAACAAGTTCAACAGTAGACTAACAGCTTCTTTTATGTTTGATCTGGTAGACAAAAGTGATTTGCGCCCTTCCTCTGCATTATCTTATCATTTTGAAATCATGAATACCAGGTAATTACGCATTGTCACAGCAAAAGGGCTGTGAGGAAGGAGAAGAGATGTACTTCCCTCATCCTTTCTCTTTCCTGGTATTCATTATGCTTGTGCATTCCTTTCACTAATGAAGGTTCTGCTATTCACAGAGGTTAAATGATTGGGTTGAGAAAATAAACTTTCGAATGCCTGAAAACAAACGATTTACAGGGAACAATATTCTAAATAGATATTTGAGATGGCAATATGTAATTTAATTTATGCAACCTTTTTTGTCCTTGATGTACGGAAATTCATCATCTGCTTTTTAAAATGTGTAAATCGCAGGAAAAAATCGCATAACGAAGAGAAAAGGCAAAAAAATCTTAAAATAGGCAGCGGAACCCAAAATAGGCAAAAAGAGGCAAAATAAAAACTGTCTCTACACTTCCTAAATGCACGAAAACATATTTATCTCTATCTGATTCTTCAATATATTCAGTCAGATAAAAAAAGGCATTTTGCCTAACTTCCGGGCTCTATTGATCCCCTATAATCAAGATTTTCTTCCTTTTACACTCCTGAGCAAAACATCGGTGTCGATGGGTCCGATCTTCTATGGAAAGGGCGATTGGGCTGGTTGGGCGGGTAGGCAGGCAGGCGATGAGCGTGTGCTATTCGGACGCAGTGACTTTGTTGTTACATCATAGGCCGTAAAGATGGAGCAAAGTTTTCCCAGTCACTTTCAATCACTGCGGCGATACCTGACTTTGAAATGGACACAGAAAATAATGAAAGGAAGTGGGCAGAAATACACGTAATTTTCAATTACATTGTAAAAAATAAGTTGTTTATGTTCATTGTAGTTTATCTATTTTGACCGAATACAATGAAGAGTTAGGCTACAACCTCAAATATTTCAGTACTGTACGTAATGAATTACAATTTTCAATATTATATTTTAGGAGGTGCTTTAGTAACATTCTAATATAATGCGGAGTTAGGCTGATTCTCCACGAGCAGGTAAAACGCCGCTGTTCGCCCCCTACAAACCCGCTTGCGGAACAGAACCATGGGATATTTGTCGAGTTGTCTACACGGGCGGTTTGCAACGCCGCGGGTGGATGCGTCCGTGAACGGGCAGGCGGGTCCAACGCAAGCAGAGACATCATTCCCGCTAGCGGTAGAACAGCGAATCGTACTCCACGTGGCGGCAGTGAGCAGTTCACCCGCCTCTGTTCCACGATAGGAACCGCCTGAAGTGTAGTATATTCTTTACTGGCTGATGTACCTGTGCTTCGCTACGGAATTCTAGATTGTATACAGAATTCTAGGTTAAGTAGTGCACACGTTGTGAGCAAGATTGTATTAAATTCCATAGCTCTTAACGTTACCCTAGAAACGCGACGGGGAAGTCACCAAACGTCTTTTCTCATATGAAGACTGGATTACGGTATATCTATAACGGTAGGCCTGCTTGCCTACCATCAGTCACAATCAAGCATTATAATGGCAGACACTCAATCTCCACCTGCCCGTTCACATCCTCAGAAAGACATGAACATAGGTCATTGCAATGATGTCAGTAGGAATGACACGATTAAAAAGCAATGTTTCCATATGAAATTCTCGATCAAATGAAAAACCACTCATTTTCTCACTTTTAACGAACAGTACTGCGCTTCCGATCTAACAATCCAAATTTTCAGAGCTGGAATGACCAAGCTGCAGACAATCGTGATTCGTGAAGACTCTTCGTCTTTTTTTTCGGCGGGCGGGGGCTCAAATAGTGGAGAGTCCCAGGATAAAAATTATGCCCTTTTAATAATCCGGTTGGCTACGAGTACCCGATGAGTCGGAAAATCTTAATTCACTACACTGGCGGCGAAAAAATCTATTCGACTTGGAGGTAAATTCTTCCTGAAAACCAGAGGAGAAAGCCCCTGTTCACTATTAATTTGGAATAAAATGAATATAGATTTAATAAAAATGAAGCGGAAGAAGCTTTTCTTAAGAAACGGCTCTTTTTTCAGGGTTGAATTTTGAATTATTTAGTGAATTGTGGCGCTATAATTTGGAGTAGAGATTAAATTCTAATTCTAGACCAGATCATACTACTACTACTGCTGCTGCTGCTGCTGCTGCTAAGTGAGCCTCTGTCTTAAATGTGCACACTGCTCAATCAAAACAGCGTGTCAGAGTAGGGATCGAATAGCTGGAATACTATGAGTGCTACATACTAGCAGTATCAGGAAATGTATGAACCAGAGGAATGGAACGCTACAGAAGGACGTTTTCTAACTCCCCAGCTATTTCCTGCCAATATTCAGTCTGGCTGTTATACTCCGTACGCAGCAGTGATCCCATCTATCGGAGTTGAGTGGCAGCATAAGATACAAACAACATCACAACAAACAAACAAGAGTCAATATAATGTTCTTGTAGTTGAATGTTATGTGCTTTCGATATTGTAAGCCTTCACATTTAGTTTTCTTCCGACTCTGAAATACCACTCATCATAGTCGAAGGCAGGTTGGAAACTCCGCAGAGGTATGCCTGTGCCGGAGTTTGCGTGCGGTAGGGTGGTCAGTTCTTTCCCGCTCCTCCATCCCCTTACCCCTCACCAACAGCGCGTGGCAACCCATCCAAATCTTGATTACGCCCAATGCTGCTTAACTTCGGAGATCTCACGGAATCCGGTGTAGCAGAAATTGTATTCTCTAACTTTTGTTATGCAGTACTCTTCGATAGGACCAATAACTTATTGTAGGTATGTAAAAAATGCATTTTAGGTGCCTTTTCCGAAACTGCAATTTCATCCAGGGTGACTAAATTGTTTATGGCTTAGACTGTAGTTTTTTTATTCCCCGACTCTATGTACCGATTTTCATTATATTATGTTAATACATTTTCTCCTGGTTCGGCATTGATATGGACTTAGCAACAAAAATACAAATTCATGAATGTCTCTGTTATAGCCGGTACGGTAAACATGTATGAGACATAAATGATCGGAAATTTAATTCTACATAACTTGAATTATGTAATATTTAGCGATAAGACCACTAGTAATTTAAATATTTGAGAATTAAATTTCAGGTCTTCCCCTAAACTACAATTTCACTCGTTTAGTAATATGCACCTTAATAAGTTCAAACAGCTCATCGAATGAAGCAACTGGCATTCTATAATATTGGAAAAACATTTCCGGATGGCTCATGTGTTCGCAAAACGTTAAATGAAATTGTCCAGCGGTGAATCGATTTGATAACGCAGGGTGAGTCCACCAACGTCTTTCTTACCAGGTTTCGTTTTTAATATTGCTAATAACTGTAGTTGAACAACTCCGACAACACAACCTATTTGTAAGACATCCATCGTTATAGTATGGCGGGCTTATCGCTGGTGGAGAATGGCTGCGCGTGTCGCCGGTGTTTTTGGCGCTGTTTACAGGCGTCAAATCAACCGCTCGTGTAGAATAGGCAAAAAGTTTGAGCGTTCAGGCGGGCAAACAGCGGCGTTTTACCTGCTCGTGGAGAATCAGCCATAAGGTAGATAAGCTGTGGCTTGTGGATTCTTGTTTTTAAATTAATTGATAAACTCGCCAACAATGCAGTCATGCTTACCAGGAATAACGTCAGTTGGGTTATTTATATGAAGGCACACACTTTTTTGGAAGATGCGTCTACACTGTTGTTGTTGTTGTTGCTGTTGTACTCTAACCTTGGTTAGTAAATATCTATATCCTGAACTGAGATGAAACTCCCTCACCATTATCATTGGATGCCTGGTAAGTATTAATACTATTTTCGGAAATTCAGTTAACAGGGGAAGTCGCATAACACTACAACACTGCAAAATCAAGCATTGAAGTAGTTGAATTATGCAAGTACTATGTTTTGCTGAATGAATAACAGGAATTTGACCTTTGTAATGAAAATACTGTCATTCCTATTCAAGGAATTGTGAATCGTATTTTGTACTCTTAAACCACGTTTCCTTGTAAATTGTAACACAAAAATAAGGTGGCAGTTTTCTTTGAATGTATAAATATAAGAAAAGAAAATAGGCTGTTTTTATCAAGTGCAGTCTAAATCAAACCGGAATATGTTGAAAAGGATGGTATTGCTAATACTCGTAGGATGCTATTTCACCACCTATTCAATACATTAAATACTTCACATTTTTTATTTATTAAATAAATTAAATGTTCATGTTTTATTTATAAAATACATTAAATATTTTATTTAATGTATTGAATAGGTGGTTAAATAATTAATTAATTAGCATCCTATAAGTATAGTATCTTCAATATGGAACCATAATGATATTTATCACTTCCATTTGTTGAAAAGGTCAGTTTTCTTGCAATTATAGCGTGTTTAAAAAAAATTCTCTACCCAAATCAACCATTTAGCTGACTAGTGGAGGGGACCTTCACAGTCACAATCGAACAACACTGCTTCACTTCCCTGCCAAGTGTAATCGCTCTTCACTGTGACATGTGCATGCCACGTAAGCTGTGTGCATTTACATCAGGCCAGCCCGGCTACATTGGGCTAGCTTCAAGGGCTGCCCAGCTGAGGACCTCTGATCTAAAAGAAGCACATTTGGTATGAAATTTTAGAATCTTTGTAAAAATGGATCTGGGTTACCTAGGGACAAAGATATCCTTGTGAGAAAATTTCGTCCAGAATTGTACTAGAACCTACTCACGGCTTTCTAGATAAAGAGTATTATTTCTACCTTGACAAATGTTACGATAGTTCAAGACTAGTTGATACAATGTGTAGCAGAAATACTGATGTGGGAACTATGAGGGTTGAGAAAAAGGAATTCCCACACACAGTGAGGAGGGCCAAACTGCAGAAGGGTGGGAAAAAAAAAAAAAAAAGAAGGAACTTTTTGTAAAGAGCGAATGATAATGTAATGGAAAGACAAAAGGGATGTTACCTTAGTTAGCATAATACATGATGGCAGCATGAGTGATGTTCAGACCATGAAAGTAGTAATCCATAAATCATCCCTTATATTAGATTACAACTAGAACTTGAGAAAAGTAGATTAAAATGGGTCGATTTCCTAGCTACAAACTTGCCATAGAACCCTTAAAATAGTATTACCAGAAGATGTTCCGTCACCTAATGGATCTGGCGTATTTGATTGCATTTATAATTTACTAGGAAAGGTGGAGGGTACCTACGTAGATTGGACTTTCAGCTGACCTTAGCAGAGGACTTATCTTCATCTGGAGGAGCGGAACAACAGCAGCCAAAAAGACGCCCTTCAAAATCACCAACACCTTCTCGACTACTGGGAAGCTGCTTGCCAGATTTTTCCATCGTTAGTAGAGCTGTGCCGTGAGAGTGGAAAAGTGCTAATGTGGTGCCTGTATACAGAAAGGGCGGAAAGGAAAGGTTTGAAAATTACAGGGCAGTGTCTTTACTCCATTGTCTGTAAATGCATGGAGCGGCTGATAGTAAACAGCGTGCTGGAATTCTTTCGGGAGATTAACTTACTTAACTCCAATGAGCATAGTTTTTTCCTAGGGCGTTCCTGCATAACGTTATTCACAAAGGTCGTTGATGACTGGCAGTTTAATTTGGATCAACCTGATGTGATACAAATTGACTGTATTACCCTAAATTGGTCCAGAGGCTTCAATCAAGTGACACATCAGCAGCTTCTGTTAAAACTACAGCAGCTCAGCATAGGAAACAGTTTATTCGCATGGATAAGATTCTTCCTGGAGGGAGTGACTCAGTGCGGCGTGTACAGAGGTGTTCGATCACTGGCTGTTCCAGTAACATCTGGTGTAATACAAGGTTCTGTGATCGGGCCTCTTCATTGTCTTTGTTCTCAATCATCCCCTGTGGGTGGGGGATGCGGACGAAGAATACACCCACTGTATCCCCTGCCTGTCGTAAGAGGCGACTAAAAGGGGTGACCAAGGGATGGTTGTATTATAACCATGAAACTACTTGTGATTAGTACCATCACGCGGGGACCACCATGGATCGCCTTTGCTTGCGAGTAGTACCGCTATGTTAGGTACACAATAGATTTGTGATAAGTAGAGCCTGGATTATGTGTAATATAAAAATGAAAAATATGCTCAAATTGACAAAATATGTAGTTACATAGGTAGTAAAATAACTTAATATTTAAGCTTTATTTGATGTATTCTTGTATACAGAAAAGGAAACAAAACCAAAAAATATTAGAAGTGCAGATGTTATTCAACCTGTAATTTTCATTTGGAGGCGCAATTAATAACTACATATGTTTACAAATTTTCTGCGGTCATTGAATGCCTTCTGTATGTTAGGATGTTCTTATATGTAGAGAAAGACCTTTCAAATTCACATGAAGTCACTGGCGCATATTTCAAGTGAAGTTACGTTCTCATTCTCAGGGAGCTGCACAGACTCGCCATTAAGTATATGGCATATATTTGAAAAAAAAATTGTATCCTGGGTTCTTTTTCAACATACTGAATTTTACTGAAACACACCCACAGATTGCTTCCAACACAACACTCAATTTACTGATTGCATCTTCCACTATAAGCATGGATTCATTGAGGGACAGTTCAGATGTTTCCATCTTTGTTATGCTGTTCGAAATCCAAATAAAATGGCTTGTGATGTATGCAATCAATGAAGCCAACTTTGAATCTCGAAAGGCACTCATACACTTACGCACAGACGCTGGACTTTCAGGAGGAAATGTTTCCACCACTGACTTCATTGCTTCAAAATGTTCATTACAAGAAGTTTACAGCTTCTATCCACGTTCCCCATCTGGTGGTCACAGGTTGTGGAGGTAAAGGCTCACCTGGAAACAATTTCTTGTAGCACTGCACATGATTGGGAGATTTGTGGAAAACTTTCCTTGTAGCTGATACTAAACCATTCACTTCAGCAAATTTTTCTCTTATGATCTTAGCTACTCAATGTAATCCATGTGCCAAACATGTGAAGTGGACTTTATTGGGGTAAAACACAGACAAGGCAAACGCAGCTTTTAGCATATAGGATGCAGCATCTGAGTAGAGCACAAACACGCTTTCTTCATTAATTCCCAGATCTTTAAGTCCATTGTTAGTGAATCGTGAAACTGTAGCACGATTTGTCTGTTCCAGTGGTTAGCAGTGAATTAAATAAGACTTTGGAGCCTATGGATCCAATTTACTTGCTAGGAGATTTGCAATAAAACGACCCAAGTCATTGGTCGACTTGTCAACGGCAGTCTATACATATGATTTGCCAAGTTCAGCTCTAATTGTTTCCATCGTGTCAATGTAGCAGGATTTCAAATAGTTTTTCCGGAGTATTGATTAGTAGTAGTAGTAGTATTAGTAGTAGATGATGATGATTATTCTAGTGCCCCTTATGGAAGAGGAATTTGTTTCTTCGACGAAGCACGTTTTTTCTCACATGACGACCAGTTTTTAAATGCTGTTCTAATTGTGACTTAATGGAACATCCAACATGGTTGTAACACACTGTGCATAGCATGCTTTTACCTTCACTTGCAAAGGCTTCAGCAGTTGAAATCCATTTTAACTTTGACAGTTGTTCCGATGCAACTGGTGCCATAGCGATTCACTATGACTCAAATTTGATTCAAGCAGTTGTTTTCTTTCACGGGTTGTTTTTGCTAAGCGGTCATCCAAGTCGCAGTGTAATTATAACTTTGTGTCTTTCTGCATAGTACAGCGATATGTCATTGAACCCACCTTTCACACTGTATCGTTATTCTTAGGGATGTACAAATTATCAACTTAGGTAATGGATGTGATTCTTTGACAAAATACTTCACTTTAAATTGTTAAATTATTTTTAGATGTTAGAGACGTACACTATAGGGTTTTTAAACTATGTGTTTAATTACAAATTGAAATTGATTTCAAATTAACGAAAAAAGGATTGTGTTTTCTTTCAAATGCGCAATATCCTTCAAAATATTTAAAATATGTAACATTTATTGGAATATTTATTATGCATCTAATATGTAAAAATATGTAACTTTAAACTCCTGGAATAATGGTCCTTTTAGTGTGATTCGCCGACATTTTAGCGTTTCTTGTAGCTACATATATCGGAATAGAATATGTAATTACATATAATCCGGGCTCTAGTGATTAGTAGCAGTAGATAGTTGTTTACTGTGGGTTTCCAGTCCCCGTGATTAGTACCATTGTGAGAAGAACCACGGGTCTGGGCGTTGCCTGTGATTAGTACCATTATATGAACAACACTGTGGGTTAGCGTTGACTGTGATTAGTACCCACTATGTAAGGAACACCACGGGATAGTACGAGTCCCTGTGATTAGTACACCTATGTGAGGAAGACCATACATTTGCGTTTCCTGTAAGTGGCGCCACATTGTGAGAAACACCATAGGTCTGCATTACCTGTATGATGTAAAATACTTGTAAGTAGTACCATCATGGGTGGAACACCGTGAGTCTACACTACTTTTAGTTAGTACCGCAAAATGGCAAATACCATGATTCTACTTTACTAGCGGTAAGTACCATTACGATGGACTGTTGACCTGGATTTTTTAGCCCTTTAGACAACAGTCATTCTCAGTTCAGCAGGATTGTGCTTTAGAAGCAGTCACTTGGTCAGTAATACTATTGTTTGTGGTTTGTGTATCGGATCCACTGATTGTTTTAAATTCATATCCATTCATTCATTCTTGATCACATTTCTTATTCTGGTCAGTGTATGTTTTTGAACTTTTAAATCATCATTACATTTTGTACCATTAGGGGCCAGTGACCTAGATGTTTGGCTCCTTTAAAACAAGCATCATCTACAAGCATGTTCTCCATCTCCTATGTTGTGTCTTATATTCAGTGGTCCAATACGCCGATGACACTGTGCTGTACAAGTGTATAAGAAATAAAGACTCCGACTTCATCCATTGGTAGCCATCTGAACGAGGAACTGCCAGGCAAATAGATAGCCTGAGAGGCCCTTTTTCTTGGCCCGCCAGATCACCAGATTTAACGCCGTTAGACTTGTTCATGAAGAGGCATTCTGTTACACTCGAGCGCTAGAAAATCTCAACCAGCTCTGGCAACTCATCATGGACGCCTGCCGAGCAATTGCACTTAGAATGCTGCAGCAAGCAAGATGATCTATTGGACACTGGGCCGTACGTAATGTGCATAAACCAAAATGGTCATCACATTGTGCACATGCTGCAATAAAACGTTGTCTGGGCAGTCGTGTTCCTGTTACTTCCAGTCCGTATGTGTCCTTCCTGCTAACTAATCGGCCCTTCTTATGGCCACAAACACATTCATTCACACACAATTTGCATGAATGTGGGTATTAAACTTACATCACATGTGGTACGTATTAAACAAATATTTCAAAACTATGTCTTCGTCCCGAACTTGAATCTCCCACCCCACGCATGAAAGCTCTCCGCCACGCCTGTACGAAGTATGCTACATTTCCGTTTGGCACACTGTGCAGCTTATAGCATGTATTAGGTTTACTGCGGTCACAATATCAAGTTAATGTTTCACTGGCGTGTCATGTTCATGTGATCTGGAAGACACATGCATGCCTTCCAGAGTTTGATACGAGTATAATATTACAGCGTCCTATCATGGTGAGGCGGTAAATACCAAGACACAGGTTGTGCTGTCGGAGCATACCAGCAGGGCACATGTTAATATTGCTGGTTGCGTAAAACTACATTGGGAGGGGCAGCTGAATCACACAGTATAACTAAAAATTTCATTTAATGTGCATGTGATTGTATGGGTGAATGAGTGAATGATAGGTAGAATGAAAGGAAATGTATGAGCACAGGAATGATAGAATTAATGAATGATTAGCTGTCAGTAGACAGAATGAATGTGCATTAGGAAATTTTATATATATGTATCTTGCACGTTACTGCGTATTTTGTAAACTATGTAAATAATACCTTAAGATAGGTCTATGGAACATTTTATATGTACATGGGGCCTCACCCTTCTTCTCAAGGCTTTCTATATTTCTGTGGTAAATAGATATACTAGTACGGTTACCGTTGATGCTTTCATGGCCCGTACTTCTAGGCATGATGTATGCTTTTGGGCTTATGCTGTGTCAAGAAAATAAGGTGAAATTTTGTATGTTTCGCAGAGAACTTTGCTCAGCGTCTTCAGAAGAAAATCTTGACTGTTCACGCGGAAGACTCCTCCAAGAGTGACGTTTGAATTTAGATGTTAATGATATAAGTGGGAGTGGTACATTAATTCGCCATCAGATGGTTCACCATACGCGGTACAACACTAGTATTTGAAGCGGAAGCTGACGGAACCATCAGAATCAATCTGAGGGGGAGCCATGTAACAGATGTACACACATATGATCGTATAACATTGACACAAATGTAACATCTGGTGATGAGGAACATATGAATTTGGAAAACACTGAAACAAAATAACAATAGTGAAGGTACAGGGAAGGGAACTACCTTCATAAATTGTTAATGGCTCGCAACCACGTATTACTTACTTGGTAGCCAGTGTCCCTGTTGAAATTGTTAGGATTTCTACTTATTTCCACAGTTTCTTGTATGATCCTGGACCTGTAGTGTCTAGTGTGGGTAAGAGCTCAAGCAACTTGGAACACGGAATCATGACTCATAAGTTAAGAATTTCATTATGGTTCGTATTGGCAGTTATTCACTATTAAAGGGTACAGAGAGGTTCACCTATTGAATACCATTACTTTAATATAGTGTAATGTATCATTGGTTCTAGTTTCGACCCTACATATATTGGGTCATCTTCAGCCATGATGTAATTAGAAGTGTATATTTACATACAGCCAATAATGAAAATCCACAGCCTGTTTCCAGTCATTCGACCGGATCAGGAAAGGAATGAATGAAGCCTCTATATAGCAGCGATGGTAGAAAATGTGCCGGCTGCCGAAGCCTGTCGCAGTCGTCTGGGGCAATGATAAATGACTGACAGATGAAATGAAATGTTAATGGTGAGTGTTGCTGGAATGAAAGGTGATAGGAAAAACCAGAGTACCCTGAGATAAACCTGTCTCGCCTCCGATTTATCCAGTACAAATCTCACTCTCGATAGCTGCAATCGCTTAAGTGCGGCCAGTATCCAGTAATCGGAAGATAGTGGGTTCGAGGCCCACTGTCGGCAACCCTGAAGATGGTTTTCTGCGGTTTCCCATTTTCACACCAGGCAAATGCCGAGGCTGAACCTTCAGTAAGGCCACAGCCGCTTCCTTCCAATTCCTAGGCGTTTCCTATCCCATTGTTGCCATTAGAGCTATCTATGTCGGTGACACTTGAACAAAAAAGCAGAACAAATCTCGGATGGAGTGACCGGGATTTGAACCACGGCATCCAGCGGTTGAAGGCTGGCGTGGTGCCTCCTGAGCCATGGAGGCTACAACCAATAATAAAGAATATAATTATGTCTTAATTTAAAAATCTAAGTCTAAAACATTGATGAAGACTGACTACCATTTTGAAATTGAAACCAAAATGACACATTAAAATTGCTGCAGTTGGTGTTGAACCATGTCATCGTTCTTCAATCGATCTCGGCGTTTGTATTCTTTATCTGTGTAGATGAGCCATCTGATTTATAAGTTATGTTTTGTTGAAGAATAGTAACATGAGTAGTGATTTATATGTAGCTTGAGAAGGAACATTCACAACTTGTATAAGTATTCATTTCCATCAGATGTAGTGATATATTGTTTAATTTGGTTTGAAGTGAAGGTCTGAAAAGAAAATATTTTGAAGTGAATTTTTGAGGAAAGAAAAGAAGGGAAACTAGATTATCAAGATAAATATACATCTGCATGAGACTCTTCCCTATGTTCCTCATAAATTGTGTGCACTTGGTACAGACACTGTCACCAGACTGATGGTTAAGAGGGAGCAGGAGTATTGCTTGTGATGGGGTTAAAGGATTGGTTGACTTAACGTGTCTGTTTTCCGTTTATACTTTGCATATATACGAACCTTTATCTCAAATAGACGTTTAGTAAATTCACAGAGGCTTGCGGACTGAACACTGAAAGGCATAATGGTGTATAATGATAATATATGCATCAATATTAAGTTTTTCATTGATTTCATTAATATTATGGTTAAAGTACGGTTCTAAATGAATGTAACAGTTCTTCCAGTATGTTGAGGGTGAATGTTATTCTTCAAGCTACATATAAACCACTACTCATGTTACTATTCAAACAAAACATAATTTATAAAGCAGATGGCTCAACCACGCAGATAAGGAGTACCAACTCTCTGACCGACTCATTATCATTTGGTTACTATAAGAACGATGACATGGTTCAACACCAAATGCAGCAATTTTGACGTGCCATTTTGGCTTCAATTTTAAATGTGTAATCAGTCTTTGTCAATGTTTTAGACTTAGCTTTTAAAGTAAGACATAATTAATTATATTTTTTTATTATTGGTAGTATGTAAAAATAGGTTTCCAGTTAGATCATGGCTGAAGATGACCCAATGTATGTAGGGTCGAAACTAGTACCAATAATACAGAAACCTATATTAACCCCTTCGGTGGCGGGTTTTGGGAGACCTCCTGTGCCAGAAAAGTGAGGTTTTTCGGAGGAAATTATTTATTTTTAGGAAGCAAGGAATGAGTAACAATTATTAAGGGAACACATTCATATATTATTCAAGGTTAATAAAATCTTACTTTACACTCTATTAACACTTTTTCACAGTAGGCCTGTGATATAGTTTAATAAAAATCATAAAACACTGGTGTTTTGAGTAGGACCTATACTGTCCTGTGAGCAATACATTCTTATTTCATGCTTTTGTATTATTCCCATCAGCAACACTAACGCAATCAATTGCCAAATTTTGTAAGAGTTTATTTTTTCCAAAACTGTGCCCTTCCATGCGGAGATTTATTTACAAGTTTTTCAATGCAATTTTAGAATAGGGCCAACAAATTTTTTCGGGCACTGTCAAATTTACAATTTCATCTGTTACAATCAGTTCAAAACAGTCAATCGCACTCACCTCTGATAATCCTCACACCAGGATTTGCCGTAAATGGAATAATATTAGGTCGCGCACTATCCCCAGGCTTACACATTTTCCAAACGAATGTATATTCAACATCTACCATCACCTTAGCTTCTGACGTAATACCGTCTTCACTTTCACTACAATTACTGAGGTCATCTGAAGAATCAATAGTACCATTATAGCTACTATCAGAAATACTAATGTCACTTAGAGATTCATCTTTGATGTAGTTCCTTATTTTGTCTTCAGACAAACTTCTCTTCCGTTTCGCGCTCGCCATTTCTGTTTACCTCGTCAGCTGGCCAGAGGTTGTATATGTAAAGTAGAAAAGATAAGGCATATTTTAGGCCAGACGCTTCGTGAATACAGCTGGAAATCCTCCCGCCATTTGTTGAGAATGCTTGAAAACATTTTCCAAAGCGATTAGAGCACCCGAGAAATTATCTGGCGATCGAGAAATGAACACTGCAGCTAAACGAGAATTTCTCGGGCGGTGACGTTGTGGGCAGGCGTGCGCCACCCGATAATTTCTCGGGCGTGCCACTGAAGGGGTTAAACTAATGGTATTGAATAGGTGGACTTTTCTCTATCCTTTGATAGTTGATAACGACATCATGGCCCAAGGACAGGGCGTGCTCAGCTATTACTGGGTTTGTCTGGCTGGGCGAGACGAATATTTCGTTCATGTTCCTTTACGAGTACCAATGCCAATGGACCGGCATGTTTGCCCGATGTATACTTTGCCGCAAGTACTGGGATTTTTGTATAACTCGATGTAAGGGGGGGAGGGGGCAATTTCTCCATGGTTTCACCAAGACTATGAGCAATTTTAGTGACGGTGCCAAACACGGTTTTTGTATTGTGTTTGCAGAGGACCTTGGCATTTTGATCTGTGGTGTTGTAAATATAAGGCAGTTCCCTTCACTTCTTCCTTCTGTGAGCTTTGCTGGGTCCTTTCTCTGGGATGCAGGGCTCTATGAATCTGCACATTGCTGTAAGCATTACCCTTGTACATGACTTTGAGTGTGTCCATCTCCACCTGGATATTTGATGGCTCACAAATTCGTATTAGTCTCTTGGTGACGTGAAAATGCCTTGTTTTTGTGCTGGATGGTAGTGAGAATCTGCATGATGATAGTGATTTGTGTGTGTAGGCTTACGATAGACGGTATGTGCTAAGGAGCCGTCCGGTTTCTTTCATATTAGAACATACGATAAAAGAAGGCATCTGTCTGACTCCATCTCCATAGTGAATTTAATTGAAGGATGTTGCTGATTTAGGTGGTTTAGAAATGGATGAAGTTTCTAAGGATCTTCTGTCCAGACTACAAATGTATCAACATACCTCCACCAAATCATAGGTTTGACGTGCGCTGAAGCAATAGACTCCTCAAAACGCTCCATAAATAAATTAGCCACATCCGGCGAAAGTGGATGTGTTCGTGAAAATTCCACCTCACAAGAAATAGCTGGAAGTCATGCAGTGGTAAAATAGTAATGTCCTCAGGGATCAGATGTTCAATGAGAGACATGACTGAGTCAATCGGCACTTTAGTGTACAAGGACTCCGCATCAAAACTCACCAAAATGTGCATTAGTTTGAAGGGTTATGGTCAACATTTTGTTGACGAAATACAGGGAGTCCCTAACGTATGATTCACTACGTTCTCACCGCTCACCACCCTCTAGGACCCCGGTACCACCTAGGGGTGATGAGGTGAATAACCTTACCCACCAGGGTGAGAGAAGAAGAGAGAGGAAAAAGGACACAGAGAGAGAAAAAGAGAGAGAGAGAGAGAGAGAGAGAGAGAGAGAGAGAGAGAGAGACCCTGGCGAGAAGGTTGCTAGCGTGTCCGCCCCAAAATGGGAGTTATAGCGAACACGAGGAAGGGTGAAGGGCACAAGAAGAACAACAACAAAGTACAATCACGATAAAAAACAAGAAACCATAGAAAAACTTACCGGAAACAGCGGAGGAAGACGACTAAAAGGCCGTGGAAGTTAATCAGTGGCAGTGCTCCACCGAACGTGGCGAATGAAAACCGACACTTCAATTAAGTTGAAGAAATTTAATGGAAGGGCAAAAGGGTGGTAACCAACCAAGTCATTAAGATGATAAAGCCTAAGTTTATTTTAAAACGTAATGCCAAAATGTAAATAAAATCAACATAAGGTTGAAAAAAGGAAAAGGTAATCAACAATAAGTAAAATAAATTAGAATATACCCAGGTAGGGTTTAAAAGAAAATTAATTCGTTACTAATTAACAATTAATGAAAATAAATACTCTTTAACGGATAATAAATTGAGAACATTATGAAAACAATAAGAAGAAAGGATGACCTCCGTACCTAATAAAATGTGATCAGAAAACAACGGAAAACCGATAGACTCTCTTACATAAGTACTAACTTGAAATAAAATGTGATCGATCACGGATAGTTATTTAATAAAGAACTAAGTTAACAATTATTCAATAAAATGGATCTTCAACGCGGTCGCTTCTCATAATTACCAAATTTGAAAACGTTTAGTTTCCACCAAGGACAGTTTCCAAGGCAAACAGAATTTTACGTTAAAATACCTCCTCACGCGGGGCAAGGAAATGGTAACACAACATAAAAGGAGGAGAAAATAAAATAAATTAATTAATTTAAACAGTAAACGATACACTCAACCCCGAAATATATAACTCAAGATCCACACCGGCTCAACACGCCAGACAACTCTTAACCCGACAACAATACACACACGAACCGTTGCCAAGGTAACCACTAAACAAAAGCAACGCCTCCAAAAACACGGAGGAAACCAGGCAAGAGAAAATAAATTTAATTCACCCAAAAACCCCAGAAGGGGGAGGGGAGAAGAAAACATACCAAACAAATTAGAAAACAAAACACAGGAAAGCAAACAGAAAGCCGAAGAAGGTAAGGCTCGATACCTTGGAGACTGTACCTTGGTTTACAAAGAAGGTTACAATTTGAAGTGCCAAAAGTAGATCAGTAAAATTTTAAATTAATAATTCCAATTTAGTTCATGGTGAACCTTCCACATTACTGTGATTAGCTGCCGAAACTGTTTTTCAGATTTTCGATACCACACACGCAAACAGGAATTAATTTAACGGCGAAGTCCAAATATTTATTATTATTATTATTATTATTATTATTATTATTTTTCCAGAAATCTTCGAAAATATCAAAATCCTCTTCAGGACGACGTTTAAAGTGTGTCAAACACTGGTACATACCTTTGGTGATGAAGAAATGAGAAGAATTTTAACCTGACATTGTTGACGAAGAAATACAGTCACACCACCGGCATCCAGACCTCGTTGTGAAGTATCCAGACGAAAAATAAATCCAAAAACATGATCAGAATGAATGGCAGGAGGTCTCCAATTAGATTACCTGGGGAAAATCCCCGTTAACGTGGAGATTACGGTGGTTTCCAGCTACTCCATGACGCCGGACACCAAGCCACACCAGTTCGACATGGCTGACTGAAGCTAACTGAGTCTCGCGTCGGCGAGCGAGCAGGGGACAAGTTTTGCCTGGTAGTAGCCCAGCGCATGCGCAGTTATGCTCAACCGAACAGAGCTAGGAGAAACCGTGCGCGGCCTACGTTATCTTAAACTGTTAGTCGAGTAGTCACTTGGCACAGATATTCTAGGGCGCAAAGGCCAGTTTCGAAATGGTTATAAGGGGGAGGCTCACATTATTTAATATTGTCTCAGCCCTCCCGCCCCGAATCGACGACAAAATCTCATGCACATGCCATCAATGATGAGGTGGTCACACATACACTAAATTTGGGCGGAGTTGTCCAACAGAAAACGACCACCAAGATTAACTCATTTTAGTTAGGAGTTCACATGACCAGGTCAATAGTTCAAGACACAGTTCCATATCACATAGTTTTTAGAAATAATAGGCGGGGTGCGATCAACATCAATGTCCAGAAACGTTAACCGAGCACACGGTAAATCACCAGAATAATGTTTATCATCAAATAGAGAGCACAATGACCAGAGTTCACCAAAGTTTCAGGTTCACCTAACACACATGTTTTCAATGCATCACACAATGATATAGGTTATGACACATGACGCAGTTCACCTTGAGGTTTGGCAACTCTCACACTAATCACAGATATATTGACCAAAATTAAACAAAAACCACATGATTATAAGTCCACGCATCCAGGTTATTTTCTCAAGCACGGTGGTAAATTAATTTTTAATGCATGAATACCTTTACAAGTCTCCTTTGATATTAAGGGAATGCATGATCTCGAGTTGCAAAAAAGGGTGACAACAGGGGAAAGAAACGCACAACGGGATCAGGGGAGGACCAAAGAAGGCGCAATTGGTGAACGTAATCTTCAAAATAAGTGAACCGCAAATTTTAGATCAATACAGTTTTGTTACGCTTGATTAAGTCAGGGCCACGGTACACCACTCAAAACACAGCAGTAGGTAGTCAACGAGGTAAGCACCAGATAGTACACGGAGTATCCATAATACCAGAATGGAACGAGCAACCACACCCATCACCATAGCCAAACAAGACCTCAAACTTCAACACTCGGTTCGGTTAGCAATTAAATACCCAGAATTAAAATCACCGCAAAAACAACAACCCATAATCAAGAGCATCAACCACAACATAAGGTGCCATGACCGCAGTGCCAAATAGCGATTTTCCACAGAAGTTCAGATCAGAAGCTCTGAGTGAAACAACACCTAGCCCACAAGTACCGTCCCAACAGTACAACGGCTTACCATCACTAGCTAAACATAAATAACTATGACATAGGTCAAGAAATTTTTCCTCTAGACGAAGGTCATTACACAGGCATACTCCAATGAAAGCAAGTTAAGTCCAAGATTTTGAATTTAGTAGATACAGGGTTACGACACAGTGAAGAATCGACCACTAACAGATTCCGAGATCCACTGACAAGAGCATTAGGAGAAGAGAAAAAAAATTTTCAAATACAGGTTCAACTTCCCACATCAAAATACACCACCTAGTTGAATAAGAGTGAGGACAAGAAACCAAAACGCAATAGATAAATCCAGCTTCACGAAGTCAGTGTTAGGATATTAAATATTGAAAATCCAAGGCTTAAAAGGGTAAACATGTTTAGAGCAAGGGAAGGATTGACTGGACCTGTTTGGAGACTTCTTAAGGTATCCAGATGGAGGGTTCGCGAATAGTCTGTCATCGACAACAAATCAGCCAAGCAACACCAAGCAACCGCGCACATCATTAGTCACAAATAAGCATCCTGGAATTAACGGAACAGAAATAGGGATAGAAGAATCACAGGAGGGAACACAATCTGGAATCAGTAACCAACCTACTACACAGAACCTTAAATACAATTAATTTCACAACGGCCAGCCAATCAAATTAAAAGGCAAAGTAAAACCTCAGATCGGAAGACCAAAATGGAAAATATCGAGCAATGAAGCACACAACGTACACCACCGGATACCCAATAGGGTCTCGGCATTACCCGGTCTACAAATACGTGACTTTCCCATCACACTGTCCCAATACGGCCACAGGTACTTTCTCCTATCCACCAGGAGAGCAAGCAAATAAAACATAAGTGGCGGAATACGAGGCGAGTCCATGGAAAATGCTCACAGTAGCATGAAGAAGGCAGTACTCTACAAGAAGACCCCATAATCTACTCGCAGGAAGATTCCAGTACCGACCAAGGGAGCACTACTCCGTCCCATACCAGAGTAGCAAACCCAGAGCACGGTAAGATGACAAACACCAATGTCAACAGACACAAGAGATCCACTGAGAAAAATAAAACACCATAGAGTGGTAGGTAAAATAAAAATGAGCTTTACAGTAGAAGAAATTACAGACACGACAACGTCAGATCAATAGGAAATGCATGGAGACAGGGAAAGAAAAACCCGAGCATACGAAACAGACACATTACTGAAAATCCACAAGCTAATTCTGAGAGTAGTAGATTCATGTAGAAGAAATGGCCATATCCACAGAACACGGAGGTAAATCAAAGACAGACACGAACACTGCCCATACCAAGGTGCCAACATCACCAAATAATACAACACAAAAGAATAACCCAACCATGACAAACCACACCGGACATGTGTCAGCTCCACAAAGGGATTAAAGGAACACAAACATCCTCAACAACATGCCGTGTAGTTCTCATGCCACCCCAAAATACATCCCCAAAAATAATCCACGGTACCGTCACAACACAACCACCTTACATATGTCCAAAGCCATCCCAATGAAGGTTCAAAAGGGCATATACCACCCCTCAGGCAGAGGATCATCAACAACACAACACAAGACCCGACAAGTAGATATGGTAAGGAATACTTGAACCCACAACTCAAAGGAATTAGATAAATACCAATAGGTTAACAAAATTTTGACAACACATATTCTAGGCCTATAATTACCATGGCAGTGCACGATACCAAAATGGAGTGAATAATCGGGCATAAGAAACACCAAATTACCAAATAACGTTTACACCGGGATGAAATCCAAAGCAGTAGTTCAGAAAAGGTCAGTCAGATTAATTAATACACAGCAAGACAAGTTACGAGTAGCAAAACTTGAAGTGGCCCAGACACCAGATAAATATCCTTGAACTAGTTGATAGGTTACACGAGGAAGATGGTTCACGACACACCAGAAATAGCTAACATGCTTGACCAAATGTCAGAAAAGGAAAAAAAAAACAGTTAAAACTATAATAGCTCAGGCACAAGGCCATCCAGTTATCCCAACCTAATACCGGCCAACATGGCCCAACCACAACTGATGACTGCCTCACAACCAGTTGACAGAGAAGATAACTCCAATCACAAACCAAGACCAGACATACATACACATATTCACGGGTGGGATGATGAAATGAAAAGACACTCAAGCCAACAACACACAGCACACAGCCAAGGCACAAACACACAAAAGCTCGGTAATGATTGAGGCACATCATATAGGCAGATTTCAATATACCAAATTCCACACAAGGATGGGAACACGTCTCTAGTCACAGGACAAATAAACCAGACATGATCTCACAAGGGTGCATATTTAACGGCACACTAAAAGCCAACTACACTTCAGATAACAGAAACTTAAACCAAATTCAAAGAAATAAAAAAGGACAAGTGAGGTTAAGCAAATTCCAAATTAAAAACCAACCAAAGAGCACAGAAACATTACAGGCTTGATAAGTTTCAAAATACCATGATGTTGCCCACTAGATTATCAGCTACTAACAGCCAAGAACGGTTACTGGCATGGAAACAACAGAGGTTAGTCATAAGTTAGTAGGGGCAAATAACTTTACCCACACAGCCCCAATTAAATGAAAAGCACATACAACCATCAATGCCATAACACCAGGTCACACTTCAAAACCATGAAAGGGCATAACACATCACCGTACACTACAGCACATAACCGTTTACACATATAAGTAGGCATATTTGGACATGCTTAGTGGCCAGGTCAATTTATAATCAGAATCACACACCAGAGTTAACGCAGTAAGAAGGTATTAAATTTAGAAGACAAATAAACGGTTAGCATGTACACCACCGAGGTACCATACAGGAAATATGCTAGAAATGATAATAACAACATTAAGTCTCGGAGCCCAAAGCAAGGCCAGAACAGGTAACACAACAAGGTGATCCCAGGACACCCTATGTTACTCTCCAAAAGCAACCGAGCAACCTTCACATAACATAATGATCAGAAAAGCACTCCACGATTAAACCAGATTAATTCCCACCGAAATCGCAACCACAGTATGCAGGTAGGCAGCAAAAATACAAGGTTGACAGCCAGTACAGATAATACAGGACATGTACTAAGCGGTAGTACACCAGTAGCCCTGAGTCAACCAAGTCATACTCCATTACAAGTTGTTCAATTATTACAACTTCCACCAACCCAGAATAATTAATTACATGCAATCACTCACCAAATCCGCCAGGAAAAAGGAAGAAAAAATGTACAGGTCACCTCGAAACAGCAAGGCAGAAACAGAATTCACAGCACAGGTACCCAAAGGGTTTCAAAATCATAGTCAGCAAGTAGGTAAGTCCATACAGCTCAGCATAAACACAGTTGAAAGCAACAGGGAACTCCAATACACAGGTACATGAAACAAATAACATAGGGAATTACACGAGATCCTTGCATTTCCTTTTACAATAGTTATTGACAATAACACTTTTAGTTTCTTAAATCTTTGATTTTCATTCACCAACATTCACTACAGCACTGCACCAAGCAAGGATAGAAAGTGAGGAAAATTAGGCTGCACAAGGCAGAAACAACAGAGGTTAGGCAGCAGAGCAACAACAGTGGAACAACAAACAACCACCGCTCTGATACCACTCTCACCGCTCACCACCCTCTAGGACCCCGGTACCACCTAGGGGTGATGAGGTGAATAACCTTACCCACCAGGGTGAGGTTATTCACCTCATCACCCCTAGGTGGTACCGGGCTCCTAGAGGGTGGTGAGCGGTGAGAACGTTCTGTATTGTGCTGAAGCAATTTCCTTAGGTATTTAGCCAGATCATACGTAGGAGAACCTTTCACACTTACAACATGCCTGAGAGGAACATCATGTTTATGGATCTTAGGACGTCCATATAAACTAGGTGGCACTGCATTCCCCGATGATGGATGTTCAGCCTCCTCCTCTAGAATTGAGGATTGCCTTAAGATCTTCACAGTGGCGTTGAACACACAAGTGGTAGGGTCACGTGAACTCAGTCTGTAAACAGGCTCTGACAATATAACCAAAATCTTATTCTTATACTCGACAGTGTCCATGACCAACGTCACATTACCCTTATCAGTTGAGAGAATGGTCGGTTCTGAATCAACTCTTAAATTCCTTCAGAGCTCTCCTCTCATCTCTCGTTAAATTCGGCGCGGGTGCAACAGCAGACCTGATGAGGCTCGTACATTTTCTTTAACTCCTCAGCCTTATCTGTAGGTAGTCGACACCGAAATTAAGACCCCTAGCTACAACTGCCATTTGGTTTTTGTCCGAAGATTTCTTGGAAAGACTGACAACAGTTTTACTAGCATCAGAGTTCGTGCAAGAGACGGTCTCCTTCTGATCCAATCAGAGGAACTTGGATTTTTGTCTGAAAGACACCTGGTTGAATTTGCGTTCAGCCTGTATAGCACTAATGCTGTTGAAAGACAACCACAGTTCCTGTGAAAGTGTGTTGCTTAACAGCAGGTGTAAGTGAAGCAACTCTCGGGAGACCTAGTCCAGTTCCTTACGAGTGTAATGCACACTCTTGATCATAAAATTCTTGCTAGCGCGCTGATATATTCTTCTCGCCTTCAGAGTATTTAACGTGTGGCTCAGCTTCACACATTTGTTAATGATGGTACGGTCCCGGCATCTCAGCAGAAAGCATAAAGAAGAATGAAGAATCCACAGTCATTATGGCGTGTTCCAAGATGCTAGAGTTCTTACTGACACTAGACACTACAGGTCCAGGATTATGTAGGAAGCTGTGGAAATACGTACAAATCCTAACAATTTCAACAGGGACACTGGCTACCAATTAAGTAATACGTGGTTGCCAGCCTTTATGAATTTGTGTAGGTAGTTCCCTTTCCTGTCCCTTCACTAATGTTATTTTGTTTCTGTGTTTTCCTACTGCATACGTTCATCACCATATGATTCATTCCTGGTTTGTGTCAGTGTCATACTTTCATGTGTGTTTATCTTGCTAGATGTATTCTTGGTTAAACCATGGGAAATTGTTGATAAAACTGAGGTAATTGAAGGAATAGGTGACCATAAGGCTGTAATAATGGATGTAGGACTTCTACCAAAAATGCTTAATAAGAGGGTCACAAAAGACAAGAAATTATACAGAAAAACTAAAGTTGATGAATTTGGGACTTACCTTAAATCACAATTCAGTTGTTGGATAAGTGAAGGGAATAATGTGGATACACTTTGGGCTAAATTTAAAGGAATCATTTGGGAAGGAGAGAAGAGATTTGTACCTGTTAAGAAGGGTAAAATGACCTCAGACCCTGTTTATTACACAAGGGAAATAAGATTTTTTTTTTTTTTTTTCTATTGGCATTACGTCGCACCGACACAGATAGGTCTTACGGCGACGATGGGACAGGAACGAGCTAGGACTGGGAAGGAAGCGGCCGTGGCCTTAATTAAGGTACAGCCCCAGCATTTGCCTGGTGTGAAAATGGGAAACCACGGAAAACCATCTTCAGGGCTGCCGAAAGTGGGGTTCGAACCTACTATCTCCCGAATACTGGATACTGGCCGCACTTCAGCGACTGCAGCTATCGAGCTCGGTGAAATAAGAAAATTAAAAAAAAAAAAAAGAAATTGTAGAATAGTAAACAGGAAAATCAAAGAAGGTAGGGAGAGTAGAGAAAGTAGAAAAACAGCTAATGAGGGAACTGAAAGAGTGAAAAAGGAAGCAAAAGAGAATTATATGAATGGCATTCTTCAAGAGGGTAATGACCACAAAGGGAAATGGAAAAAGCTGTATTCATATATTAGGAATCAAAAAGGAAAAGGAATCCAAATTCCTACAATGGTGGGAGAAGGGGGTGAATACTATTTAACAGATACTGAGAAAGCAAACCTCTTTAGTAGGGAATTCCGAGATTCAGTAGAAGATTGTCAGGACTTGGAAACCGTAACAGAAGATAGAGAGGGAGAGACACAGAGGGAAACAAGAAGCTTCTCATTCACAAATGAAGATATTTTCAGAGAAATCCAACTGCTTCAGCAAGGAAAAGCAGCAGGAAGTGATCAAATTACTGGGGAGGTGTTAAAGACAATGGGGTGGTATATAGTGCCTTATTTAAAATTTCTCTTTGACTATGTCATAAATAATAGTGTGATACCAAAGGAATGGAAGAAATCTATAACAATACCAATTTATAAAGGAAAGGGTGATAAAAGGAAACCAGAGAACTACAGACCAATCAGCCTGACCAGTATAGTTTGTAAAATACTGGAGAGTTTAATAGCAAAGTACATCAGAGGGATATGTGATGATAAAAATTGGTTCATGAGGAGCCAGTATGGATTTAGAAAGAAATTTTCTTGCGAGGCACAACTGGTGGGATTTCAGCAGGACATATCGGACCTGTTGGATTCAGGAGGCCAGTTAGATTGCATAGCCATAGATCTTTCCAAAGCCTTTGATAGAGTGGAACATGGAATATTATTAAAGAAATTGGAGGGAATAGGATTGGATGTAAGGGTTATACATAGGATAAGAACATTTCTAAATTCAAGGGTTCAGAAAGTCAAAGTAGGAAATAATATATCACAGGAAGAGAAAGTCTGGAAGGGAATTGCACAGGGTAGTATAATCGGTCCGTTACTTTTCTTCATATACGCAAATGATTTAGGGAACAATATAACATCGAAAATAAGATTGTATGCAGATGACATAATTGTTTATAGGGAAATAAATAACATTGAGGATTGTTCAGAATTACAAAGGGACCTTGACAGTATCCAAGAATGGGTTGAAGAAAATAATATGAAGATTAATGGAGGCAAATCAACTGTTACAACATTTACAAACAGGAGCTTTAAAACTGAATTTGAATATACTTTGGATGAGGTAGTTATCCCAAAAGATGGCAAGTGCAAATACTTAGGTGTGAGATTTGAAAGTAATTTGCACTGGAAGGGTCATGTTGATGACATTGTTGGGAAAGCATACAGATCGTTACATGTCATAATGAGACTACTTAAAGGATGCAACAAAGAATTAAAAGAAAAAAGTTACTTAAGTATGGTTCGTCCATTATTGGAATATGCAAACAGTGTTTGGGATCCTCACCAAGAATACCTAATAAAAGAACTACATGGTGTGCAGAGGAAAGCAGCAAGGTTTGTAACAGGGGATTTCAAGAGAAAGAGTAGTGTATCAGAAATGTTAAAGGAACTTCGGTGGGAAACTTTAAGTAAGAGAAGCGAGAAAACTAGACTTATAGGATTATATAGAGCCTATACAGGAGAAGAAGCATGGGGAGATATCCGTGAGAGGCTTCGGTTGGAAAATAACTATGTTGGTAGAACTGACCACAAGTACAAAATTAGAAGGAATTTTAGCAGAAGCGATTGGGGTAAATTTTCTTTCATTGGGAAGGGCGTGAAGGAGTGGAACAGTTTACCAGGGGTAGTGTTTGATCCATTTCCAAAATCTGTACAGATATTCAAGAAGAGAATAAACAACAACAGAGATAATAAATTAAATGTTAGAGGGCATTCGACCAGTGCAGGATATTGTAAATAATAAATGTGTGTGATTAAATTCATTTCATCCCCTGGTCTAAGGAGTTTGGACAGCCCAAGTAGGGGACTGCCTGTAGGGGTGAAGTACAGTGGGGACTTCGAGGGCCCTGGGACCGCTACGGTAGCTGTGAAGGCCCTTCAGGAACTCTGAAAAGTGGTGGCAAAAGGGGCTCTGGTTAAGACGCAGCAGGTCGTTATGCTACTTAGGTTCCAAAATGGGTAAAATATAAATATGTAAATAAATTCAGTGTTAATTTTAATCTTATACCAGTTGTATAGTATTATTAGAAGTAATTTCACATACCGTACTGTATATGAGTTGACTATGTTTGTAAGATATTATAAGTAGAATTTTGTAAACAATATCAATTTATTAAGGATGATGTGTGTGTTTAATAGAAAAAATTATTAGCGTAAATTGTATAATATTGTATTCTAGGAAAATTTTCTTCGTCTCCTGTTAATTTAAAATTTAGTGCTTGACAATAATGTATTTTAGTGTACCATTTGCCACCGAGGTAGACACCTCATTAGCAAATAGAGATTTTGATTTTGATCTGTTATGTGTAAATGTGGGGAATCAGATTTTTTTAGAGGAAACGATTCACCAGTATGATTCACCAAAATGATTTGTTCATTCGATTACCACGTGGCAGAGAGACGAAAGCGAAACCATGGACTCAATATGAACCATTCCGTTATGTTCTTTATAACTGCTACTGGTTTACAAGTTTACAGGGTGGAAGTAGTGAAATCTTCAAGCTAATTGGTAGCATTTTAACAAGAGTAATATCCTTTTCAAAGGTTACAGTCAAAAAATGCTACACCATTGCCCGACTAATCGTGTCCAAACTTAAGAAGCTACCATTGAAAACTATACAACAATCAAATATCAAATTTATAGGACGATTGAACATTTTAGTGGCAATTTGAAAGTGAATATTGACAGCACTTCACCATCAGTTCTTTACTTTTAATTATTTTTTAGGGAATAAATAGTTTAAAACATCTGGAAGCAAATGTAAATGTGATCACTTGACTATGAAATAATAAACCATGACAAAGCAACTGCTACGTTACGTTTTTTTAACTTCGGTTGTTCTTAACAACATTCCTTACAGTTTTCATTATTTTCACAAGCTACTCACTAGATAGTAACTTGAGGCAGGTCACTCACTCTCTGTAGTAGGCAGTGAAATTATGGGAAAGAAATGCGGGCTCACATGTAAGACTATCGATGTATTTGCAAGAAATCCGTTTCATTTTCCATATCAAATTTTATTTACATTGAATCAATAACAGTAAATTTCCACCTTTTTGATACTTATATTTACTGTACTTTAAGCAAATTAACTAATCATTTACAGTACGTGTTTCGTTCCATTTGGAACATCTTCACCTATATTACAACACTTAGGTGAAATTACAAAGTATATTTATGTTCTTAAAATACATCTTCATAAGTACCATGTTATGCTTCAAATCTTTGTGAATTTGAAAAGTTAAGGTAATTAAAATCAATGTGGATTGTTGAATGGAGTAGTGAAATGGGAAGGGAAACGGATTTATATTAACGTACTGTATTTTAAAATATCTATTCATTTAAACAGATATTTTAAAATGTTTTTGTTCTCGGCACTTTTCACGTTGATGAGCGATTTTCTAGTTGTCTACAAACAAAAAGTTTTTGAAAAATAATTTTCTTTTGTCAATGTTCTCTTTTTTAAGAGGGTGTTCTCTTCATTTGTCCTTCCCAAGGCGAATGTTGTTGTTTGTTTTAATTTTATAAAAATGTCTCTTCAAAAACTGTTAATGCAGGATCCCTGAGGCTGATTGCTCTTTTATTATTGTTATTATTAAAAGATGATGTGACACACATCATTACTTCACAAGGCAGAAGGCTGCATCAGCCATCGCTCGCCCAGGGACACAGCATGGTATGATATAGATGACAAACCTGCAAACCCTTCCGATTTACCCGGAAATTTTCCGGTTTTTAACTCTATTTCCGGTTTTCCGATTTATTTTTACTTCTTTCTATTTTTGACCATTATAACTTCTAGAATGACCAATACTCTTCCCTTATGATAAATTCTTATGTGCTCTTGTAATTTATGGAACCTCATTCTCAAGCATCTTTATTTGATGCTTTATTTTGCGAGTGCTTCATCCGGCGCGTTTGTGCATCGTGTTTCCTGCTCACCACAGCAGCGTGCACGCTTTGTACAGCTGGGGATTCGGGGTGGTAATCGTCCTGCAAGCAAGATAGGCTGGCATGCGTTAGTGACTCAGTTAATCGGGAATAAAGAATGAGTTTGTTATTGTTGTTCGCGTGCTGTTGACATCGTTTCTGTGCGTGGTTTCATCGGAGTTGTAGGCCACTTGTTTTTTCTTACATTTCTATGTTTTCCCCCACTGCCAAAGTCATATCTTAATAGTTTGTGGGACTTACTGAATTGTTTTGTATGTGGTACTTTCGCATATTTAAGTGCATGATTTTAATGAGTTGAATGTTAAGGGAGTTGTGTCGGTGACAGTTTCAAGTATTTATTTTCTCGTTATGGCCAAAAAATATAACAAACGTTATCTCCAATTGTTCAGAGATACCTATGAATTTCCATTCATACTGTCTGATAAAGGCAACTTCCGTATTTTCTCGCGTAATTAATGCCCTTGCATAATTTACGCATCCCAATATTTTCGGTGCAAAGTGGGGAAAAAGAAATGTTCAAGTATTTAATGCGCCCACAACTTCGAATATCACGAAGCTCCGGATGTGTTTCAAAATAAAGATGTCAAATACTCAAGTAGCAGGTTTCCTGTTGCGATAGCGGGCATTCCAAATACAGGGCAGCATGCTGTTATTAGCTGGCAGGAATTCCCACTGCACTAGTTTTACGAGTGTTTCGGGTACGGGACATTCTGTGATCTCAAAATTGTTTGTCAGTCCACAGTATTCGTGTAATACTGCATCTTGCAAACTCGCGGTGATCTGTTACGCCGAAACATACAGGAATATGGCAGCGGGCAACAAGTATGAAGTGCACTTCAAGCGGCCAAGAAGTCTCGCAAAGCATTTCGCGAACCAAAAAGTGACAAGTTTCCGCAAGTAGATGAAGATCTGCTTAAATATATGATTTTGTTACGCAATGTTGGATAAGCCATTTCTCACGAAATGCAGTATTTTAAAGAATGAGAAATAGCCGCTGCATGTGGAATCAGTGTCTCGAATTTGAAGGTCAGCCGAGGCTTAATTTTATGAAGAGAAATGTACTTCCTATTCGACGAAGCACATCATCGTGCCAAAAAATGACGAATGACTTAAACCATTTTTATCGCTTTGCGATTGAGAAGTGTAAAGTGAAGGAATATTTGATCTTCCTTATTGGAAACGCAGGTCAGATGCCAATCAGTTTCCATATGCCACAAAGTCGAACAATCTATAAGAAAGGAACATACAGTGTTATCGTACGCGCTGCCGGAAGCAAAAAAGAACGATATACTGCAATGCTTGCTGTAACAGCTGTTGGCAGAAAGCTTGCACCTTACATTGTTTTAAAACAAAAAACCATGCCTAAAGCAAAATTTCTGCAAGTGATCCACGTTCGTATTGAATGAGGGTGGATGACAGTATATGAATTTTACTTTTATTAGTTCATGTTCATTTCACTTCAGGTTGTTTTGTCAGCTCGTAATGGGAAGGATATTTTCCGTTGTCTATACTTCAGTCCCATATGTCTCACTTACCTGATGTACCCTATTTGACTTTTCAGAAAAATCTTGCGCCGGAATTTAATGCTAAATGACGATAACCACAAACAAGTTGAACCAATTGTTTATATTACATTTGTTGTATCTTTTAAATGTAAATGAATTGTAAATATCTGAATTCCTTGAATAATTTATGCATACAACATTTTCGCTTGTATTTTTGGTAAAATAATGCGTTAATTACGCTAGAAAATACGGTATTATACACTTTGTTGCGTGTGTCGGTGTGTCATAAATATTATTATTCACTAAAGTGTCATAAATGAAAACGATTAGGTACATTTTCTTGTAACCATTTTTATGTTTTCTTAGTTTTGGATTTTAAATTAAACTGTCAATTTGCATTGTAAATGTAGATATGTATGCCTTTTATCTTGACTTTTTTCTTTGACCTATAGGCTGGTGGAATATATGTGATGAAATCCAAGAATTAAAAAATCTTCCTATTTCTGGTTTCTAAAATTTAGCAGGGAACCTGAAATATTTGTCCCGAGTGAGTAAATTTATAATACCAATGTAAATGGTCCATTATTGGACATTGTAAATTTTCCAGCTAACTCATTCCTGGTTTCCAGCATTTCGCCCTAGTGTGGAAAGTTGGGCACTTCAGTTGGTAAATAGCACACCCACCAAGACGCATGGCTAGTGCATACCGTGGCGGCCACTTCGTAGACTACTTGGAGCCAACGGCAATGCCAATGCACTATGAGAGAGTTTGTTCCATTACCACAAATTGACGCCTGCCTGGTCATCAGATGATAGAGATGTTGATTCCCATAGGGAGTCTGATATACGTATTTGTCCCAAATGAGTAAATTTATAATACTTAGGTTATGTAAGTGGTCCGTTATTGGACATAATAAATTTTCCAGTTAATTCATTCCTGGTTGACAGCGTTTCGCCCCAGGTTCTCTACGAGAATCAACATCTACATCGTCTGATGGCCAGGCAGGCATCAATTTTTGGTAATGAGACAAAGTCTCTCATAGTGCATTGGTACTGCCAGTGGCCCCAAGTAGCCTACGCATAGGCCAGCACGGTATGCACTAGCCATGAGCCTTAGTGGTTGTACTATTTACCAACTGATGAGCCAAACTTAGCACACTTTGGCAAAACGCTGGCAACCAGGAATGAGTTCGCTGGAAAATTTATATTGTCCAATAACAGACCATTTAATTGGTATTACATAGTAGATTAGTCATAATAAGAAGATATCAGGGAAGGTCTGGAAAGCAAACTGTTAATGAAATTGTTGAGCCCAATTATTCAATAGGGGCAAAAACGAGAACACTAACACATGATTTGAGAGTTTATTTTTCGTGTGTTCTTGGGTGTGTTCTCCTAAATTTACAAATTTATTACATCATTTTAATGAGTTGATAGTAAACTGAAGTGCTTTACTTTGTTTTTCTAGCAGCAGAATATATGCATTATCTATTTTCAATTCATTATGGAGGGTCATTATTAAAGCCAGGAACTTAGGAAAAATGCCTTTAACTTTTACTTGGTTGATGTATGGAAGAGTTAAATAATGATGCTAAGCCTCTTTCAGCGTATTTGGAATGTTGGGGACAATTTTTATTTTGCTTTTTGCCTATTTTAGCTGCCCTTTCATATTTTAAGCTTTAATGCCATTTGTTGCCTATTTGCGGGGTTGCAGATTCTTTATGGTATTATTTGCACATTTCATTCATACATACATACATACATACATACATTATCATTATAGACTGTTATGCCTTTCAGCATTCAGTCTGCAAACCTCTGTGAATTTACTAACTGTCGCCACAATCCTCGATTTTCAAGTAATGTTGTGGCCTCATTTAGTTCTATACCTCTTATCTTTAAATCATTAGAAACCGAGTCTAACCATCGTCGTCTTGGTCTACCTCTACTTCTCTTACCCTCCATAGCAGAGTCCATTATTCTCCTAGGTAACCTATACTCCTCCATTCGCCTCATATGACCCCACCAACGAAGCCATTTTATGCGTACAGCTTCATCCATCGAGTTCACTCCTAAATTAGCCTTTATCTCCTCATTCCGAGTACCCACCTGCCATTGTTCCCACCGGTTTGTACCAGCAATCATTCTTGCTACTTTAATGTCTGTTACTTCTAATTTATGAATAAGATATCCTGAGTCCACCCAGCTTTCGCTCCCGTAAAGCAAAGTTGGTCTGAAAACAGACCGATGTGAAGATAGTTTCGTCTGGGAGCTGACTTCCTTCTTACAAAATACTGCTGAGCGCAACAGTGAGCTCACTGCATTACCTTTACGACACCTTGATTCAATCTCACTTACTATATTACCATCCTGGGAGAATACACAACCTAAATACTTGATATTATTGACCTGTTCTAGCTTTGAATCACCAATCTGACATTCAATTCTGTTGAATTTCTTACCTACTGACATCAGTTTAGTCTTCGAGAGGCTAATTTTCATACCATACTCATTGCACCTATTTTCAAGTTCCAAGATTTTACACTGCAGGCTTTCGGTACAATCTGCCATTAAGACCAAGTCGTCAGCATAGGCCAGACTGCTTATTACATTTCCACCTAACTGAATCCCTCCCTGCCATTTTATACCTTTCAGCAGATGATCCATGTAAACTACGAACAGCAAAGGTGAAAGATTACAGCCTTGTCTAACCCCTGTAAGTACCCTGAACCAAGAACTCATTCTACCATCAATTCTCACTGAAGCCCAATTGTCAACATAAATGCCTTTGATTGATTTTAATAATCTACCTTTAATTCCGTAGTCCCCCAGTATAGCGAACATCTTCTCCCTCGGTACCCTGTCGTATGCTTTCTCTAGATCTACGAAACATAAACACAACTGCCTATTCCTCTCATAACATTTTTCAATTACCTGGCACATACTGCAAATCTGATCCTGACAGCCTCTCTGTGGTCTGAAACCACACTGGTTTTCATCCAACTTCCTCTCAACGACTGATCACACCCTCCCTTCCAAGATGCCAGTGAATATTTTGCCTGGTATACTAATCAATGAGATACCTCGATAGTTGTTGCAATCCTTTCTGTTCCCTTGCTTATAGATAGGTGCAATTACTGCTTTTGTCCAATCTGGTACCTTACCAACACTCCATGCTAATTTTACTACTCTATGAAGCCATTTCATCCCTGCCTTCCCACTATACTTCACCATTTCAGGTCTAATTTCATCTATTCCTGCTGCTTTATGACAATGGAGTTTATTGACCATCCTTTCCACTTCCTCTAGCATAATTTCACCAACATCATTTTCCTCCTCCTCATGAGCTTGGCTGTTCGCAACACCACAAGGATGATTTCCTTTTACATTGAGATGATGTTCAAAATATTCCCTCCACCTCTCCAGTAATTCCCTGGGATCTGTTATGAGTTCACCTGAATTACTCAAAACACTGTTCATTTCCTTTTTCCCTCCCTTCCTAAGATTCTTTATTACTGTCCAGAAAGGTTTCCCTTCTGCTTGACCTAGCCTTTCCAGGTTGTTACCAAAATCTTCCCAAGACATCTTTTTGGATTCAACAACTATTTGTTTCGCTCTGTTTCTTTCATCTACGTACAAATCGCTGTCTGCCTCGGCACTTGTTTGGAGCCATTTCTGATAAGCCTTCTTTTTACGTTTACAGGTTGCTCTCACTTCATCATTCCACCAAGATTTTCGCCTTTTCCCATCTTTACACACAGTTGTTCCTAGGCATTCCCTTGCTGTTTCTACTACAGCATCCCTGTATGCCACCCATTCACTTTCTATATCCTGAACCTGCATACTGTCTACTGTTTGAAACTTCTCACTAATCATATCCATGTACTTCTGTCTAATTTCCTCGTCCTGGAGATTTTCTACCCTTATTCATTTGCAGACAGATTTCACTTTCTCTACCCTAGGCCTAGAGATACTTAGTTCACTACAGATCAGATAGTGGTCTGTATCATCGAAAAATCCGCCAAAAACTCGTACATTCCTAACAGATTTCCTGAATTCAAGATGTGTTAAGATATAGTCTGTTATGGATCTGTTATCCCTAGCCTCCCATGTGTAGTGGTGAATAGCCGTATGCTTGAAGAATGTATTTGTAACAGGTAAGCCCATACTAGCACAGAAGTCCAGCAAACGCTTCCCATTCCCATCAGCTTCCATATCTTCCCCACATTTACCAATCACCCTTTCGTATCCTTCAGTTCTATTCCCAACTCTCGCATTGAAATCGCCCATTAGCACTATTCTATCCCTGCTGTTGACCCTGACCACGATGTCACTCAATGCTTCATAAAACTTGTCCATTTCATCCTCATCTGCACCCTCACATGGTGAATACACGGACACAATTCTAGTTTTAATTCCTGCAACTTACAAAGCTACCCACATCATTCGCACATTTACGTGCCTAACAGAAACTATGTTGCGCGCAGTGGTATTCCTGATAAAGAGCTCTACCCCCAGACTCTGCCCTTCCCTTTTTAACACCCGTCAAGTACACTTTATATTCGCCTAGATCCTAAAAAATTAGATATAAATGTCTTTAGTGATAGTTATCTCCCCTTCCCCGAATATCACTTACTCCTAGCACATCCAAATGCATCCTCTTTGCTGACTCAGACAGTTCTACTTTCTTTCTTCCATAAGCCCCATTAATATTGATAGCTCCCCATCGAATTCCATTTCTTTCGCCAAGTTGTTTCCAAGGAGTCCCTCGCCTGTCAAATGGGAGTGGGACTCCGATACTCCCATAGGTCTGAGGCTTGCTTAAAGTGTTCTGAGCTCGGTAAATTCATGAAGCAGGATGCTACCCTACTTGCACATAGTCCAAGTGAGGATCTCTCCTCTAACGGGTTATGGACCAGTGGTGAATTGTACAGTCCTATCCGCCTGTGCACAAGGCGGGCCACGACTCAGAATATGTCCGAGATGCCCACTCCCATTCCATAGCAACTGGTATCCCGACTCTCAGGGCCACTTGCTAGGCCACTCAGCCGTTGCCCATGGTTCACGAACTAGGACGTGACTACAGTAATCCACAAACATAAACCATTTCAAATAGAAGAAAAATTTTAATACAATACTCTATGTGAAACTAGAAATGAATATGAGATACATAAATTAAGTGATATATTTGCAACACATAAATCTCTATTGAGAGTATCATTCCTGGTAAATACATTACTTTGTCTGTTTCTATATTGTTAAACAGGGAATGCAGCTATGCAAGGGTCAGGTCGACTCGTGCGTGCAATTAGGATTGACCAGACCCTCCCATTAGTCACCGCTTAACTGAAACACTTTGGCAATTTTTTTTTTTTAAATATCTTGTTTTTACCCTCTTGTTCTTAGACGTTGATATCCGTAATTCTCTTGCTACTGGGCAAACCCTATTTTGATATATTTATATTATGCACGTGTAACATAGAACAAAGCAGTTTCTTAACCTCTAGTTTGTTTCATGATACATTTTTTCTTGAACCAGCAGGAGTTATTAGTATTGTTGTTGTTGTTATTATTATTATTATTATTATTATTATTATTATTACAGACGTGCCAAGTCTCCCGATTTTTCATCGTTCCTCCCGATCTCTTGATCGCTGGGTCTGATCTCCCGTTTTTCAGAGCAATATCCGTAATTTTCGTATTATTTTAAACTCCCGCGGATTTCATCGTTCTATCGATATATGGCTGAGTATGGCTGGCCGATAGTAGATGGGAGTACGGGGCACGGTGGCCAGTCATGTGCTGCTCCTTGGTCTATAATACAGTCATTCTCTTTGCAAGCGAGTCAGGCGAGTAACATTCTCTTTGCAGTAACCTAACCTCAGAAGTAGCACACCATAGTCGTTCTACCCGGGCCAAGACCTGCAGAAGTGCTTGTGTTGTGCCTTAATATTTGTTTTGGCCAAAATGTAAAGAAGAAATATGATGCAGTGTTTAAAAGTGCTTATAGGGAAGAGTTTCCGTGTTTGAAGGAATCCTGAAAGGGGCCAACATTCATATTCTGTACTGTATGTAGGTGTGATTTTTCAGTTGCACATAGCGCGAAATGCAATGTACTCAAGCACATGCAAACGAAAAAACATAAGGAGAGCGTTCAGTATGTAGAAAAAAACCAGAAACTGAACTTTTCATGTAAAAACCAAGATGTAAATCCTGTGACGAATACCGAGGCGTTATTTACGTCATTTATAGTAGAACATAACCAGCCTGTAAATTGTGCCGATCACGCGGGACCTTTGTTTCCCAAAATGTTTCCTGATTTCGAATCGCTAAACGATATGGGTGTGCTAGAACGGAAAACAGCGGCTATCATTACAGAAATGTGCATGGAAGAAAGGGCGAAAATTGTATCACATTTGCAGGTGAATGCATTTTCTGTTGTTACTGATGGTAGCAATAAAAGCGATTTGAAGATATATCCCATTGTTGTAACATTTTTTAGGCCTGAACTCAATGAAATACAGAGTTGTCTACTCTCTGTGCCTACTTTAGAAGGGGGTGCTACTGGAGCTAACATTGCCAATCTTTTGCTCTCAACTTTTTGGGAATTCTGTATTCCATTAAAAAACTGCCTAGCTCTTGGTGCTGATAATGCTCCAGTAATGGTAGGATTGAAGAATCGTGTGGCAGGATGTGTGAAGGGGGAAAATGGTAACATAATAATCGTAGGCTGCTCTTGTCACCTAATTAATCTTGCTGCCGAGAAGGGTGCGGCATGCTTGCCCGTAAATGTAGATGAAAATAAATTGATATATTTTGTTATCTGGAAAGGAGTCCAAAGAGGAAAGAAAAGTTCAGAGAATGTCAGACTTTCTTTGTGCTGTTGTGCTAACAGAGGTGCCAGCTATTACGGATTTTCTGTAATTATTACGGTTTTCACCTCACCATTACGGAATCACGGTCAAAGAGGAAATTATTATGGAAAAGGTGACATTATCAGGAAAAAATGTTTTTCTACGGAGCAAAAGGAAAAGAAGGGAAAAGGCTCGGAAGAACTGAACATTTCTCCTAAATCGTTCTTGTTTCAATGCTTGTGAGTTGGCAACGATACTTATTTGATCGTGACTTTCTTTTGCTACCAATAAGCGTTGTAAAATTAATTGTGAATGAAGGAGCTAAGGCGCTGCTCTTCTCCATTATAAATCCTTCAGTAATGTTGCATTTGCTGTGTTAAGTGTACCTGACAGTTGACAGAAAGACTGAAAAAGAAGTGAGCCATACATTAAGCACATCAGCACTGGAATCGCTTATGGTTCAGAAGACGAAAATGCCATCACAGTAGGAAGGATGCTTCAAGAAAAACTACACTGAAAAGCAGCTGCTGCGTGAGAAACAAGCTACAAGGAATGTTTTATAATAGAACAGGTTCTGTGCAAATGTTATTGTGTAATTTGGTATATTTTCTAACAGATTGCTAGAGGGAAGGGCAAAAGGGGTGTCATTATCAAGAAGGAAGGAACGTGCTTTGGACTTGACTTGAAATTTTTCTCGGGGGCGGAGGGCGATTACTGATCATCCACTTCAAAGGTTGGCACCTCTGTGCCATTCTGATATTGATCTTGTACATTTGATCATGACAAGAGCAAAAGGGGTTGTCTGCTAGACAATGCCATAAATAGACTATCAGAATACTATGGTCAAGCTATCAGAAGCAACATGATATGAAAAAGGCTGTGTGGGCAACCTTTTTCCATAAAATATCAACAGATGACAGGCCAATCCACAACCTTTGTTCTGGCGAGTGGTGTAAATACAAAAAAGCTGAAGCAGCTGGAACTTTAGATAAGTTTACCCACAAGAACTCTATACCTATACCTGAGGGTGTTATGTTGGCTATAAAGCCAATTTATGGAGATTTGGCAAATCCAGATCTACTGAAGAAATGTCTGACAGGGAAAACCAAAACGTAAATGAGTCATTCAGCGATGTAGTGTGGACAAGAGTACCCAAAAATGTATTTGTGGGGTACCATACATTGAAGCTTGGTGTGTATGATACTGTCATCACATTTAATGATGGCAATATTGGTAGACTGAAAGTCTTGGAGGAGCTGGGTGTGAAGACTGGTTGGAATACACGAGCCATACTGTAGGACTGAAGGAACTGGACAAGGAGCGAGTTGCCAAGGCAGAGCTACAGGCCTAAAAATGTCCAAGGAGGCAAGATCTTTGAAGAGGAAGGAGAGGATACACTCGGACAATGTAGGAGATCTAATGGAAACAAAAGAGGTCCACCTATTCAATACCATATAATGTTATAAGAAAAATTATAACATTTTATTATACTCGGTACCGGTTTCTATGCTGGTGTGCATCATCATCAGCCAAAAATAAGAAAAATATACATAGACAAAGTTACAATAAACAATGCATAAAGTACATACAAATTTTTACATAACTGGCAAGACCTAATTAAAAGCGGGATCCATAAACATTAACCTATGACTTAAACTTGAAAAAATGTAGGAGATGATGAAGACTACACAGTCGGCAGTTTTTTTACTGTTGTTTCCATTGAAAAATTAGTTTCAATCTAAATTAATTAATCACAATTTTGGAAAAACAATTTTCTTTTGCAGACAAATGACCCATTATCTCCGGATCTATAGAAGATAGACTTTTGATGTTTTCACTGTTCATGTATAATACTCTTGTAATACCACACCTCTAGAATCGTAGAGATAACTTGTATATTTGAAGAAAAATTCACAAACATTCGACAAATAAAAGGTGTAAAAAATGTAACAGAGAAAGAAATGTATATCCCAATGTGTAAAATATGTAGTTCTATGAAACTAGAGCAGTATGTATTTTGAAAGTTTCATTGTCTTTCATCAAGTAGTTCTTGAGAAAATGGGTTATGAAAAAGCAAATTTAACATTAGCGGGATAGGCCATTCATACTCCCCTTAATATAGTATTCAGTTCAAAGATATTAATATTAAAGTTCCCCCTTTACAATACTAAAAGCCGGGCTGAGTGGCTCAGACAGTTAAGGCGCTGGCCTTCTGACTCCAACTTGGCAGGTTCATCCTGGCTCAGTTCGGTGGTATTTGAAGGTGCTCAACCACATCAGCCTCGTGTCGGTAGATTTACTGGCACGTAAAAGAACTCCCGCGTGTCTAAATTCCGGCACCTCGGCGTCTCCGAAAACCGTCAAAGTAGTTAGTGGGACGTAAAACAAATAACCTTATTATTACAATACTAAAAAAAATTGTTTTATTCTTAAAGCAAAGTTATTTACATGTTCTGTCCCTCTTGGGGGGCATCTTCAGCCTAGAAAACCAAAGTTATATAGTAAAATTAACATAAAAAATGTTATATACATGCATACATCAAATCAAATTTATATGTTAAACAGGTACAACCTATATAGAGTTAAATTTCTAAGCAAAATCTCAGACCCTTTGAAAATCAAGGGTGGAATTTGGCAAGATGATGGACTTCAGTTGGGTATTAACTAAAATTGAGGGAGTGGGAAAATGCATTACATGAGAAAAACATTCAGGGAATCCATTTGGGGCAAGGAAGAGGAAGATTTGAGGTGAAATGTCTTGTTTTTTAATATCATATAGCTTTTGGAAAACAAATTTCAGCCACAAATGATGACAGAAACTCTGCATGAAATCGGAATTCAACCTGATATTCAAATTTTCTATGACAAAATTAAATATAATGAACATAGACACAATACTAGGGGGAATGGATCCAGCAAGGTGGATACAATAACACAACCTGCAAAGTGAGGTTGAAGAAGACTGAAAAATCATGCAAACTCTCATAAAACTGTTGTAGCAAAAGACTGATACCATTGGGAAAAATAAAATAAAAACACAGCCCCATGGAACTGTAATGAAACTAGAGGTTCTATATGGTTCAAATTGCCTAGCGAACAAATGATGTGGACAAGAGGAACTGGAGGGGTAAGAGAGGAACATTATGGGATCCCAAATGTTTGAGATATTGTGTGGTGTGAATAAAAATGAGTCTAAGCGAGTGAGCGTGTGCTCGCTGAGTGCCTGAGTGTCTTCCTGCTGATGAGCATTTGCGGTGAATAAAAATATAGAGCGGAAGCACAGCGTACACTCAAGTGTCTGGAGGAGCCACTCAGTGTCACTGATCAAGGTCGTGGATGTGCCATGTATGTGGGCCGGCACAAGGTTGCACTTGACAGTTGTAAGTCATGTTGTCACCACTACAAAAATGAAATGAAGAACACGTCAATCAGAATCACCAATCTAGTACTTTTTATGTGAGATACAGTTACACATTTTATTCATGTTAATTATAATATTTTATTTGTTATTCATGTTAATTATAATATTTTATTTGCTTACACAAAAATGGGCATTAAAAAAATTGACATTTAAGCGAGCCACAAAATAAATACGAACTATTTTCAGTTGATTGTTGTTGGCAATGTGGTAGTACGGTGGCGCCATCTATAACTAGCTTGACTACCATATTGAAGTGTTGCCGTTTTGTCTGTCGCCCCTAGCACGTGGTCAGGTGTGATTCGCGCATTTATGAAAGTTTTGTGTTCTTTGTGAGATAATCTTGAAATTTTATTTTAACGAATGCAGTGCGTTGTGACGTAAACAACATAGTCGTGAACCGCGAAGTGATAACTCTTTGCGCCGCGGAGTGACTCTTAATAGTCAGGCGTTAGAATTAGTGCAGAGAACTAGTGAGTTTTACGAGAGGCAGAGGAAATTCGTACGCTTGTATAGCCATCTCTCTGTTCCTGCAGATCAAGTTGTGGAACGCATGTCAAACATTAGGGCTTTCAAAGCGTACTGTTATTCAGACAGGTGTTCGCCTCCAAGAACAGAAGGATAAAGGGACTGTGGAACATAGCAGTAGCAGAAACGGGCCTGATAGTAGGGACTTGTTTCACAGCACTCTGAGAAAGTAACGAATTAAGCCAACACCTGTAACAGGAATTAATCTTTCCATGCTGATGAAATACGAAGACACGTGTACGATTATTACAGCTCGAAGTCCCTTCTGTCATTGTTACGGATAATGCACCTTACCACTCTGTAATAATGAACAAGACACCAACTTCGAGCGCCCGTAAATAGCTGTTAGTGGAATTGCTGCGGTAAAGAAATATCCCAGCGCATATTTGTATGATTAAATTAGCCGACAAGGTAGCGAAGGACCAAGGGCACGAGATTATTAGGTTGCCGCCGTACCACTGTCGCTTCGACCTCATTGAGTTGGTACAATCAATCAATCAATACTGATCTGCATTTAGGGCAGTCGCCCAGGTGGCAGATTCCCTATCTGTTGCTTTCCTAGCCTTTTCCAAATGATTTCAAAGAAATTGGAAATTTATTGCACATCTCCCTTGGTAAGTTATTCCAATCCCAAACTCCCCTTCCTATAAATGAATATTTGCCCCAGTTTGTCCTCTTGAATTCCACCGTTATCTTCATATTGTGATCTTTCCTACTTTTATAAACGCCATTCAAACTTATTCGTCTACTAATGTCATTCCACGCCATCTCTCCGCTGACAGCTCGGAACATACCACTTAGTCGAGCAGCTCTTCTTCTTTCTCTCAATTCTTCCCAACCCAAACATTGCAACATTTTTGTAACGCTACTCTTTAGTCGGAAATCACTCAGAACAAATCGAGCTGCTTTTCTTTGGATTTTTTCCAGTTCTTGAATCAGGTGATCCTGGTGAGGGTCCCATACACTGGAACCATACTCTAGTTGGGGTCTTACCGACTTATATGCACTCTCCTTTACATCCTTACTACAACCCCTAAACACCCTCATAACCATGTGCAGAGATCGGTACCCTTTATTTACAATCCCATTTATGTGATTACCCCAGTGAAGATCTTTCCTTATATTAACATCTAGATACTTACAATGATCCCCAAAAGGAACTTTCACCCCATCAACGCAGTAATTGAAACTGAGAGGACTTTTCCTATTTGTGAAACTCGCAACCTGACTTTTAGGCCCGTTTATCAACATACCATTGCCTGCTGTCCATCCATTTTCGAGGTCACGTTGCAGTTGCTCACAATCTTGTAACTTATTTATCACTCTGTAGAGAATAACATCATCCGCAAAAAGCCTTACCTCCGATTCCACTCCTTTACTCATATCATTTATATATATAAGAAAACATAAAGGTCTTATAACACTGCCCTGAGGAACTCCCCTCTCAACTATTAGAGGATCAGATAAAGCTTCACCTACTCTAACTCTCTGAGATCTATTTTCTGGAAATATAGTAACCCATTCAGTCACTCTTTTGTCTAGTCCAGTTGCACTCATTTTTGCCAGTAGTTTCCCATGATCTACCCTATCAAATGCTTTAGACAGGTCAATCGCGATACAGTCCATTTGACCTCCAGAATCCAAGATATCTGCTATATCTTGCTGGAATCCTACAGGTTGAGCTTCAGTGGAATAACCTTTCCTAAAACCGAATTGCCTTCTTTCAAACCAGTTATTAATTTCACAAACATGTCTAATGTAATCAGAAAGAATGCCTTCCCAAAGCTTACATACAATGCATGTCAAACTTACTGGCCTGTAATTTTCACTTTTATGTCTATCACCCTTTATACACAGGGGCTACTATAGCAACTCTCCATTCATCTGGTATAGCTCCTTCGACCAAACAATAATCAAATAAGTACTTCAGATATGGTACTATATCCCAACCCATTGTCTTTAGTATATCCCCAGAAATCTGATCAATTCCAGCCGCTTTTCTTGTTTTCAACTTTTGTATCTTATTGTAAATGTAAATTGTAAAATCGGACTTCGAATTATGTGATTTCGAATGGTACGGTATGGGGTGAAGTAAAACATTACGTACGCACTAATAACAATTCCTTCACAATTACTGAAGTGGAAGGACTGCTCCGGGAGGTTATTGCTCGAATGGATGCGGCTTTGTGGAGGAAGAAAGTTAGCCATGTCGCAACATTCATTAACTCGGCAATGGCAATACATGGCATCATCAGTGACTGTCAAGAGTTGATAATCTGCCTAGACGACAACGAAGGCGACGGTAGTGATGGCAGTGATCTGGAGGGTATCGAGCCTCTACCTGTGTGAATTAGTTATGAAAATATTTCTGAATTATCGTAAATTGTATGTACAGTAAAACCTCGTTAATTCGAAGTCGTTGGGACTCAGAAATCGGACTTCGAATGACGTGATTTCGAATTAACCGCCAATTCGCAATTCAGAAGTACCAACCCAGAAGTACCAACACAGAAAGTACCCGATGCCCTTAAAATCAAACTTTCCTATGACTCTATCCTTGTACGATTTCCCGCCATGGCACTTCTCTCGTACTTCAGAAATGTAAACACTTCCCGCGTCACAAAGTATTCTAAGACCCATTAATGAATTCAATCACCTCGATTCACAGTTTAAACCTTTCCAATGCCATGGAAAAACTATTTCCGAAATGTATCCAACAAGGTGAATTTACAATGTTCAAATAATGCATTTGGATAAGTCACTGACGAACATAACCTCACGCAACGAAAGAAAAACAATCACACAATTCAAAGACAAGGATAAATTTTGCTGCTTCCCCCGTGCAAATGCATTTTTTTTTTGTTAATATCTGTACTGTTTGCATTTTTAGATGCTTTGTACTGGGATGGAAAGTGTCCGACGGCCTTAAAACATTGTAGCTTATCGAACTTTTCTATGACGAGGGGATAAAGTTTCTCGCTTCCATGTGCAGCGCACTACATTGACCCCATCCCCGACCCTTTTACGATTCTCCGGCTGGCACTTTCTCCTTTAAAACCGTAAGACCGTTTGGGCTCGCATTAAAATAAAGTAATGCAGTTTCATCGGCAATGACAGTATTGTTCGGTGCCTACGAATTTATTATATGAGCCACGCTTTTTTGTCAACTGTCGGCATCGCCAGTGTTAGCGCATTTTGTTTTCCCGCACACTGCATGTTGCGTGATGTTACGGCGTTCCTTAAAAGGTTGAATACAAAAGAATTCCGATTTCATTCAACTTGGCAATCATGAAGCGCGCTGTAGACCCACCGAAGTGAGTGTAAGTGCGGAAAGCTACCCCTCCACGTTCCGAAACACGCGTTCTATTATGACGCGGATAAATTTCGAGTTGAAATTACTCTGTAACATACTATTGTTTTAAAATGTAAAGGCAGTTTCGAATTAAAAGTCTGAATATCGGTAATGGGGCCGACACTGTAATTCGAATTACGAATTATCCGTATTTCGAATTAAACAATTTAAATAACATGCAGAACTGTATCTCATGTTTTCGGGAACGAGAGCTTCTTCGAATTACGTGGGATTTTGAATTAACCGATTTCGAATTATCGAGGTTCTACTGCTGTATTTTACTTGAAATCTTTTGTGTTAGCACCGGTGTATATTATTCTAACAGTTATTGGTGTATTTGAAATGAGGTTATTGTCGGCCGATTTCTTCCGTATTTTCTAACTTCACGATAATAAGATCTCCGTAGTATATTTATCTCGTATTATTTTGTGTGGTGAAGTATTTTATTGTGAACTTAATCGGTGTGTTAAAAGTTTGATTTTGTCGGCCGATTTCATTTGTATTTGTGTTGTGTATCATTGCGACGACATTAAAAGCATTTCTCCCATGTTTTTTAAAACTCACGTGTCGTGCAATGAGCTGTTGTTGTGGCAGCAGCATCGCTTCGTGCGCCATTGCAGTGTGACCAACACTGCGCAGCTGTCATGTGCAACCTTACACCAGCCCATCTATAGACTGTGATAACACTTCGATGACTTCCGGATAGTTCAATGCTTAACGTGGCAGACGACAGCGTGTAATTCCAGTCCGCTTTTATCTCCATTTTAAAGGAACATACTATTATGTTTTCAAAGTCACAGTTACCGGATAAGAAGCACAAGAAAACAGGTGTAATAAATGCAGTTCAGTGTGGAGCACTCGCCAAATTTAACTTAAACATTTCCGTCCAACAACTCTCTAATTGGCTGAATAGTCAGCATTGAGGCCTTCGGTTCAGAGGGTCCCGGCTGGCTCGGGGAATTTAATCGCCTCTGATTGATTCTTCAGGCCCGGGTGTTTGTGTTTGTCCCAACACTTTTCTCTTCACATTCGTACAACACACTACGCTACAAACCATCACAGAAACATGCAATAGTGATTAGCTGATTACATCCCTCAATCTAGGGTCGGCGCCAGGAAGAGCATCCGGCCGTAATACAGGGCCAAATCCACAGGTGCGACACAATTCGCACCCAGGACCCCACAGAGGTGGGAAAAGCGGTAGAAGGTAAAGAAGAATTTCCGTCCAACAACTGCTGATGAAATATTACAAAACATGTAAACAAGACTGAAATATAAAGTAAAATTGAAGCGTACGGGAATCAGATTCATATCGTTAAAATGGGAGAAGCGGCTGATGAATCTGATGCAGAGTGAGAATAACCCTACCATCGGCCGTCTGAAAGGTAGGAAATCATAGCCTGAATATTACAACATTAATAAATTGAGGAAAATGGTAGGCCTATAATGTAAATAACAAACATTAATTATGATGAAAATAATATATTGACAATGGAATTAAATTTTTAAGGAGTCAGATCTGCAGGACCGGATGAGGTGGCCGCGCGGTTAAGGGCGCACAGCTGTGAGCTTGCATCCGGGAGATAGTGGGTTCAATCACCACTGTCAGTAGCCTTGAAGATCGTTTTCCGTCGTTTCCCATTTTCACACTAGGCAAATGCTGGGGTTGTACCTTAAGGCCACGACCGTTCCCTTCCTACTCCTACGCCATTTCTATTCCATCGCCGCCATAAGACCTATCTGTGTCGGCGTGACGTAAGCAAGTTTTAAGATTGCAGAAGTAGTCATCCCTTCGACTTCCTACAGAGGTGTCATAACTCTGCAAACATCGGAGTTTGCCGTGATACATCTACACTGGTTGAATTCTTCCTTTCCATTGCATGTGGTCTGTACATTGATGCTAGGGACGTTTTTTTCTGTAAATGTAGTCATTCCCATGAACGTGTGGCTTCTGAATTTGTACACGAGTACAGTCTACAGTTCCGTCAGCATATGGGAAGCTCAAACGTTCTTGCCACTTAGCCCTGCTTCCTGCATCTAAGCAACATTTGTTGGAATGTTATCTGCTTTCATTTCTGTTCATGTCAAAACCTGAGAAAATGTTTTTGACACAGTTCTCCGGGATGTCTTCACCAACTCCACTTTGAAAACCAGGGTCACCAACATAACGCAAGAAGATATACATTTTTCCTTCATTTGTTAGGGCACCACCTCTTTTTTCTTAGGATTGGCCAAGGAAATGCTCCGCTAACCATTCAGTATGCTCCTTGAAAATCCACAGCCTGTTTCCAGTCATCTGACCGGGTCAAGGATGGAATGAATGAAGCCCCATCTTGCGGCAAGGATAGGAATTGTGCCGGCTGCTGAGGCCTGTCCACTCCTCTGGGGCAATGATTAAAGACTGATAGATGAAATGAAATGATGTTGGAGAGTGCTGCTGGAATGAAAGATGACAGGAAAAACTGGAGTACCCGGAGAAAAACATGCCCCGCCTCCGCTTTGTCCAGCACAAATCCTACATGGAGTGACCGAGATTTGAACCACGGAACCCAAAGGTGAAAGACTGGCGCACTGCTATCTGAGCCACGGAGGCTATTCAGCACGCACCTTACTGGACCTTTATAACACTCTGTAATCAAGTTGAGATGATTCTCTGCAAAGTTTATATAATTTTCTTTTCCGATTAACCTCCACCATTACCTCTACCATGCCATTGAACTTGACACTATCATTTGGAGTCACCTACTGAGTTAGCTCAAGGAAACATGAGCAGGCTCTTACCGGAAAGAGTGCCTGCTTTATCTTTATTCACCAGAAATCTGGAGCGCCCACTCTGATACTCGAGCGACTGGAGTGTGTGCTCAAGGTCACAGGTCTGATGTGAGTGACTGCTTCTGACAGGCGGTTTTTATTCACCTCATTGCGAGTGCCTGTTCTAAATTTGTTAGTAAAGAGTGCGTGCTCATTTTTATTCACACCACCCAATATTTAGACGAATGGGAAAAATCAAGACATTTACCAGGGGGAAAAAAAAAAAAAAAATTTAAAACTACTTTTTGTGGACACTTTCACAGAATGAACAACAGGTTAACCAAGAGGATTTTTGAGTACATATCATTCAAAATACCACAGGCTAGATGGAAGAGACAACATGGAACCTACAGACTGAAAATTACAGTTCGCTTCTGCAAATGTTTCGATTTTTCAAGTTCAGCATCAGTGTAAGTGAGTGATACAGAGTTAGGCCCATCAGCCAACGAATAAAGTGGTTCTGGGAAGAAAGGAAGAAAAATACTGTTTCATAGTCTAAGGTTCAAAGTGTTCAAAAATTGCAAATTTCTTAATAAAAGATTTTTAAAATACTCATGCTTAAGTTGTACTTACTGTCCTGTGAAAATATTCACTAGTAATGTTCATACCAGTTACTTTTCTAATTTGAAATCCTTCTTTTACCATTATGTGTCTGCTATTAACACGAATGGTTTAACGTTGCAGGTCCTGGTGCACGGAACACGACAATACCTGGATTGTTGGGTGCTGGTCTTCCAAAACTCTCCTCAGAGCAACAAGATGCTGTGACCAGGGCTAAGAAGTATGCAATGGAGCAGAGCATCAAAATGGTGTTGATGAAACAAACCCTTGCTCATCAACAACTGGTAAGTATTCATCACCATATTTAAAATAGCTACCAGGTGACTTTTGTAAGTAGTATAAAGTTACTTTCTGTAATAGGAGCTATGTTTTGATATGAAGAATGGCAATGCTAAAAAGAAGGTATGGAGGTTCTACCTTTCCAGTACACTGTTATTAAGTTGTACCAATATTAAGTTACAACATGTTAACTTTGTAAACTTTGGGGCCAATTTCGACACATTTAAAGTGTCATCAGCCGATTAAGGGAACAGGGCAAAAGGACTAAATCATAAACAATTATAAACAGACATAACAAAAATAAGACATTATTCACAGAGTTTTTAATTGGTACACCTTAATAACAGTGCATTGAAAAGGTGGAACCTCTATACCCTCTTTTTCGTATTGTGATTCTCAGTTGAATACAGAACAGTATTATGTTTTTAACTTTGCATTTGCACCATACTTCATATAATCAGCTACTGTGGTTTTTGTCTTACTATAAGAACACGAGTTAGTTAAGTCGCTGAAAGTTGAATGTCTCTCTTTTCTTGCTTATGAAGGGTAGGAGAAAGATATTTGCAAAAATCCTAACTAATTCTACCAGTTATAAGTTACTCCTGGATTGTAATCTTGCTATCTTATTACCCTCAAAATGTCACTTCTTTTTCATTTTGTCCAAAAAGTTAACAGTTCAAAAATATTGAATTGGACCTAAAAGGTCTCATTTGTAGCTTAGGACCTAAAAGAGCCTGTTTTGCTTGTTAAAACTAAAAAAAAAAACAACCATTTATTTAACTTGTACTGTACATCTATGTGTATTGTAGAGTAGAACCCTGATTATCCGAAATCCAATTATCAGAGGTGCTTTATTATCTGAGGCAAATCTGTAAGTATAAAACAACCTTAATTCTTGATGCAGTAATTTTTAAAAGCTTTATCATGAATTCTGCGCTGCGCATGTATATTATTGTGGTAGAAAAAACAAGCAAGCTTGAGGTGTAAAATGTTAGAAAGTGATTTAGTTTTCATTATGTTGCTTCATTTGATTATAACTTCGATATACGTAGTCTACTTTGAGAGTAACAATTCCTGCAGTTTTTAATTATAAAAGTACTTAATAATATGTATTATGTACACTGGCGGACAAAGAAATGGATCACTTTAATTTAAAAGCAAAAACTGTATTTTTCTTTAGCCCTGCTTTGGCTCTGTTCCTATACATACATACATACATACATACATACATACATACATACATACAAGGGTTGGGACAAAAGTCGCGGCAACTATTTTTTTTTCTTTTCTTGAAGATACTAGCCCGCTTGGAAAACGGGGCATATACAGACGAAAGGACAAGTCTGGACATGTGTGGACAATGAATAGCACTGAAATATTGTAACACACTCATTTATTACGGTAGTATACCGGGAAATATAGCCTTTCCGGTGCAAAAGAATGACAACACAGTACACATAAAGTTGACATGACAAACCTGGGCCTAAATACCCTCAAAGTAGTCCCCTGCTACTGACACCACACGCTGCCAACAATGTGGGAGGTGGTGAATACCATCTACCTCAGCATTGCCACACCATATGTGAATTAGGTCACCTGTTGGTGCACAGCATTAGCAATGTCCTCTCATGTTGCAAACCGCCTACCACGTGAGTGGTTCCTTAATCTTTCGAATGAGATCGAAGTCACAGGGCGAAATTTCGGGTGAGGATGGTGGGTGCTCCAATACTTCCCATCCCCAACATCGCAGTAGCTGCCCCGCACACTCTGCTATATGTGGTTTTGCATTGTTATGCAGGATTATTGCACTGTCCACAAGATCCTGACGTTTCTCCCGAACACCACCGTGCTACTGTATGGTATGGTAGGGCATTATTCCCAAGGGCTTCCACTAATTCACTGTGACATTCCATCACATTTCTCCCTCGGAGAATGGCTATTTTGATGTAAGTGCGCTGCTCAACACGGGTTGCTTCCATCTCGCATGTCATTCACCAACTGATTGATTTCACAGCCCTTGCTGCGCTACTACCAGCTATCACAGAGCCATGTGTTGTTCTGCATACACACTATGCCTGCAGAACTTCCACAAGACACATACAGTGAAACTCGGTTAGGAAGGTCCCGCATAAGAAGTTTTCCCGCCTAAGAAGTGTGATATTCTTGGTCCCTTGATCAGTTGCATTAAGATATATGTATATTTTTCCCCTTTAAAGTGTTCTGTTGTAAATATATTTCCCGGTTAAACAGTTCAGATTTTAGAGCCCCTTGAGATAGAAAACGTCCGCTCAAAGCAGCCCATGGTTAGAACCCTCCAGTCTCCGCGCAAGTTGCACCCTGTGTTAGACCGTTCGCACGCTCGCGGTGTGTCTCTGGTGTCACGGAACCTGTGCGGCACATTCCCTTTGCTGTGCGGGCTTGCCTAAGCCATACGACGTCACGCTATGACAACACGGACACTAGATGCTCACTCTCACCTTGTGGAATCGAATCGAACCCATCAGTCGAAATTTCCACTCCTCCGTTCCATCTAGCGGTATAGAATCGAACGGGATTCTACGTGGGAAACATAAAGCATGCATTGGATGGTTTGATAAAACTTTAATGCAGTAATTTGCGGGCCGTGACAGGATGAAGTCATTAATCGAGGTGGCCTAAACATTAATTGAAAACCGTAAAGTGTATTTGTCCGCAACGATAGTGTTAATCTGCCACAAAATGGAATATTCTAACCTGTTTGATTTTTCATTCCCTTGGTTATTTCCTTCCAGGCATTCTCTCTTACGTTGTTGTTGCGATAATACTTATGGGTCTTGCCGTAGAGGAAATTACGTTTTTGAACTAAACTGATAAGATTTTCCGTGTCCATTATTAGTGAGGCGAACAAAAACAACTTCCCGACTCAATGCAGGAAACAGCCGACTTGCCAGCTGATACACGTGCCGCCAAACAGCCGGCTGAAAGATCCCGATCGTTTACGAAGTTGAACGAATTTTGATAGCCAACTGGGTGTTGGTGGGAGGCACACAGAGGCATTGCAATACCATGTGTTCGCATAAAATTGAAAATTTTTAATTTTACCTTTATACGAGCTAAACATTGTATTATCGTGTCACTCGTAATTATTACATCGCATTATTAGAACATAGCACAAGGATGATGAGGCATGAAAGAAAATTCTCGCGGGGAAAGAAACCGTGTATGGTTAGATGTGCTAGCGTTGCTACTGCGCCTTTATCACTTCCACGTAATACCCCAGATACGTGACCATGCACTCATTTCTGCAACTTCGAACCTGTGTTTCTTTTCTTCATTACGTAGAGCATGAAGAGGATTGAAGCAGGAAAATAAACTCAATACTGGCTTGGCCATGCAGTACTTATGAAACACATCAGATGTAAATCTTTTCAGGCCAAAAGACTTACATCTGATATGTTTTTGACATGCTCTATTGGTGAAAAATATCAAATTCCCTCCATGGGAATTTAGAATTTTCCACTTGAGAAACAGCCAGAAACTACGCCCATCGTCGTGACAACCAGTTGGAATGCACGGGCGATTTAGGCCTAGGTTCTAAGAATCTCTCTAAGAATAAGTTGCCAGATTTCCCATTTGATGCCGTTATCCTTGAAGCAGGTGTCGGGGGTGTGAGGAAGATAGAAAGCACATGCTAACAAACTGTAGTACACATCTTGTCTTTGCGTCTTGTAAGCCTAAGCTGCCGATTGCCAAGCAAAGTGTAGCATCGTAGATAGTATGAATAGGAGTCGGTGAAGTTAATTGTACTTGTAATATCAACGTACAAACGTTTTAAGTGAAAATTAGCGGAACTCAGAGGAAAGAGATCAAGCGAAAGGCACTAACAATAAAAGACAAAGGGGAGATTATAAGGAAAGTGGAGTCTACACTTTCCCGTGCGTGTTGCTTTGGCAAAGGAGCTGGGGATGTCGCCGGGCCATCTACTTTGAATGGCATTATAGCGAAGAAAGAAGGGCTCTTTGCTTCTGCAGGGAATACTTCTGCAAACTGTAAGGAAGTTAAATCTGAAAAGTACGATGAAATAGAACAAGCTCTGCTAATATGGTTTAAACAGCAGCGAAGTTTAAACATATGTTTCAGTGGGACTATTGTGCAGGAGAAAGCCGCAGGCAAATTAAGGGTACGTTTTACCGCGTAGAACGGGTGGCTGGACCGCTTTAAAAATCAAGCCAGCGTCGTTTACAAAACAATTTGTGGCGAAGCAGAGAGTGTAAGTGCGGAGGAAAGGGAAGCGTGGAAGGAAATGGTTCTGCCTGCTAAAATAAGCAAACCTTGCAACGTTTTTATATAATATGTTCCCTGCTCTTATCAAATATATTTATAGTACGATATGTTTAATTATTTTACTTTATCTCTAAAAATATTGTCATGATAATTGAATTTTTATATTGTGGCTTTTTGTTAGCAGCTCTTATATATCGGCTTATTTCGATATTGTTCACAAACAAGAAAATCTGTTGGCTGTGTGTTTCACATGTATTTCAAAGTTCAGAATAAGTTTTTGGGCATCATACCTTTTAAGTAGTTTCCTGCATAAGAATTTTTTTTTTGCAGTCCCTTGAAAAACTTCTTAAGAGAGTTCCACTGTATACATTTGTGATCCGTTCACATATCTACAAGAAAAAAAATAGTTGCCAAGACTTTTGCCCCAATCCTCATACATACATACATACATACATACATACATACATATATACATACATATCCCACGTCGTTCCATCTTAAGCGATGGGTCAGCGTACGAGGCTTCTCCACCAGTTCCGGTCTCTGAACTTCTCTCCTTCGATGCTTTCCAAGCTATGTACTCACTGTTCAGTGTCAATCTTCATCATGTCCTTGTATTAGAGTCTTGGTCGCCCTCTTGTTCTTTTGTCTTCAAGTTTTGGATCATACATTTGTTTTGGTAATCTGTTATCTCCCATGCGTCACGTATGTGCATACCATCTCAGTTGCTGCGCATTGTTCTGTCATGCAGTCTTACAACTCGAGCCTGCTTGCGGGTTTCATCATTACGGGCTGTCCCTCCGTGTTTTACCAATCATGCTACGGACAAATCTCATTTCTGCTGCCTTGATTTTACTTACATCTTTCTCATGGTCCATGTTTCGCAACCATAAGTCAGAATTGGTACGTAATAGCTTTCATATATGACTGTTACATTTTGTTGGTATTTTCTTGTTCCATATTATGTCTTTAACTGTTTTGTAGAAGTTGCTACCTGTCAGAATTCTGTGGGGAATTTTCCTTGTCTATAGACCCAGTATCAGGGATAATACTTCCAAGATATTTGAATTGATGGTTTATCTGTAGCTGTTTCCCTTTCATTTTAATGTCTCCCACTGTCATGACCATAACCTCGCTTTTCTATTGGCTGAAGACGAGTTGATATTCTTTAGCAGCTTCTGTCCAGGTCTTTTTGTTCTTGAAGGTCTTATTTAGAGTCTCCCCACAAGCATATATCGTCAACGAACAAGAAAACTTTCCTTTTCTTACCTCCAATGATTTGGTGAACTTTTCTCTGAATCTCGTTCATCACAGTGATAAGAAAAGGAGACAAAACTCCACCCTGTCTTAACCCAGATTTTACATGAAAGGTTTGTCATTCCTGCAGGTGTTTTGGCTTTACTGCAGGTATCTTCATACAAATTCGTGATGCTGTGTATCATGTCATCCTCTATTCCAATTTTCTTCAGTGTTTCCCACACTTTCTCTCTGTTCAGAGCATCAAATGCTTTCTTGATATCCAGAAAGGCTAACAAATCTCTGTTGTGTTTGTAATATTTTTCCATTAACTGATGGACGGTGAAGATTAAATGAGTAGTTTATCTCCCCTTCCTTGTACTATTCGATTCTTCTTATCTGCCCAGTAATTTTTCATTCGTTCTGATCGCAGTGTTCTTAATTTGTCTAAACAAAAGATAGTGTTTTTTATTCCTTGACTAGCTGACCCGACAGACGTCGTTCTGTCAAGTATAAATGGCAATGGAACAAACTGAAATTCAAACTGTACAGCATGCAAAAATCGAAATAATGCAAATGAGGAATCATCAACATCAAATGAGTTAATTTTCTACTGCTACCAAAAGTTAGTAACAAACTACTGAAAAAACGTGTTTCCATTACCTGCAATATTAATATCTTGATTGTGAATAGGAAAATGTTCAAATAGGTCACAGCATATCACTACCCAGAAATAACCCCGATTGACTGTAACGTAGATGGGAACTGTTCAACAGGTCTTCAAATCCCTCACAGAGCCATAATTATCCCCCGTTGCAAATCAAGTAATTTGATAAGTTGATGACATGGAGATAATGTGGCAAAACTTACTCCTCTTTCTTCGTAGGGAATAACTATCATAGAAAACACTGATTCCAATGAACACTATGAAGATATTTTTCATTGTAAAGCTTTAAGGTACACGATATTTTTTGTTTGATTACCTGGCGAGTAAACAAACAAAGTTGATGGTTTTCCAACACGGAAACAGGCAACATACAATTTTCCATGCGAGAAACATGGCTTTTCAAGATTAATGCTGCAAACACTCAATGAATGCCCCTGGGATTTATGTATGGTCATAGCAAAAGCGACCCGCACTGGAAACTGCAGTCGTGGAAATTCAAACGGTATGTCAGTCGGAATCATAGGGATGCATGGTATCAAAACGTCTTCTCCTTTCTACTTCCCCGTTAGAATTGTTGCTTCGATCACGTTGTTCAGTAATGTTTTCACCGCTAGCCGTGTGCCATTACAAAGACGCGGTAGGTTGTTATTTTGTAACATTATGACCATTGATAGAGCCTCCGTGGCTCAGGCGGCAGCGCGTCAGCCTCTCACCACTGGATACCGTGGTTCAAATCCCGGTCACTCCATGTGAGGGGACAAAGCGGAGGCGGGACACGTTTTTCTCCGGGTACTCTGGTTTTCCCTGTCATCTTTCATTCCAGCAGCACTCTCCATTGTCATTTCATAGCATTTATCACTCATTAATAAATCACCTTGGGAGTGGTGACCCCTTTGTCATAACAGCCTATATATGTTTCATTCATTACATCCCTGACCCAGTCAATGACTGGTAAACAGGTTGTAGGTTTTCATTTTCATGACCATTGATCCGACCTTTAATTGAAGAATATGAGGCGGCAATCTTGGCAAATCCAGCAAGTTCAAAATTCTGTAAATTAAGGACAGGTTTACTATTTTTGTCACAAAAACTATAAAATAAAATAAACAAAGCAATAAGTCTGTTTGTTACATGTTAAAACAAAGCAATGTTATATGTTACCTTGAAAGTTGGCATGAATTTGTCCCGCAGTACATTTGTTGCCCCAAATGAAATTATTTGAAACCAGTTGTTATATTTTTGGATATTTGTAAGGAAATGTACAGAATCTGTTCCTGTTCCTGAAACCAATGAGTACAATGGATCTGGTGGTGGAATCAGTGGCGCTAATTTCACTTTGCCATTTGCGCAACACAATCTAGTGGCTTCATTTTTGTATTTCAATGCCTTAGAATTTTGGATAACTGAGTGCATAGATCCAATAGCAACGCATTGGTAGGCACTGTAGTCAATTGAAACATCGTAACTGAAAGCAGCTTGATTCAAACTTGCAAGATTATTAGCTGAACGACGCGCTGCACGGATTTGTGATAGTTGAATCCTTTCAGTTTCATTTCGCTCTTCACGTTGTTGTGCAGTCCGATCAGACTGAAAATTAGCTTGGCTTGTAGCATTTTGAGTTCTTCGACCGAAGTTTCTCCGCCCGCGTCTTATAGGCAGCATGAGTCTTGAAATGAGTATACTGTAGATGGAAGCACTCTCAAAATAAACCAATCAACCAAAGAAATCAATGAACTTGTTTGTTGAGAAGCGAAGATTTAAAAACAATCAGGGTAGACAAAGGTCTCCAACTATAGCAAAACACGACACTGCATGCGACTGTCTGGAGAGCATATCTTTGGGAGATCCGTACCGGCAGTCGAGACAGCCAGACAGCCATCCAGCCCGCGCGAAACCAAAACTCAAGGAAACATTCTTCCTGTCACAAACTGAGAACTAAGCGAGATAGGAACTTGGGGTTTGCTTTAAAAATAATTTCCATATCTGAAGACCATTTTCCTCGCTTTGAACCCCCATGCAAATTCAATAGCAAAGAAGTTGGACAGCGACTGACTTTTTTGTGCCTGCACATAAAAATCTCTGAACATGACTGAAAAGAAACACATATAGTGCATGTTCTTATCATTTAAATTTAAAAACAAACTTATCTACGTCGAGCTGAAATGTTCCTTTACCATCAGTGAAAAAATTACAAATATAGTGAATATGAAGTAGGAGTAATGACATAAGTTCTATGCAGTGAAGATTTTGCATTTGAGGTAACATTCCATTAAATTAACATTTTCACACTCAATTACTTTGTAAACCTTTTTTTGTTAACGGCATCACATGCGGCTTGAAATTTTGTACATAATCCGATATTCACCCAATTTAACCGATAACATAGATTTACGGACATTTGGCAAATGCGCTGGATTAGAGGAGGACAGCGCTAAGTGCAAATGTGGGAGAAGGAAAGAGAGACGAACAGTTTGAATGGAAAAAGAGAAATGAGGCTTTTACGTTTTTCCAGGCATTTTTTTCCAATTTTTCTCTTCGTAAAAACCTTACTCGGACTTCGACGAATATTTGAAGAAAAAAAATTAGCCCAATTGGTCTAGCCGTTCCTGAGTTTTGCGCTTAGCAACACATTTAGTGATTCATTTTTTTAAATATAGATTTGACTTCATGAAGGGAATGCATATTGTTACTGAAACATGTATGATAGAATAAATCATTTTCCATCATTAGAAGTGTATTGACATGGTGAACCCAACATAAACTATCTTAAATGGTTTCTTTAATAGATTTAGACAAGTCAATACACGATCAAAGAAAATACCTATTATGATTAACCTCTTAACATGAAAGCCCGAGTATACTCGGGGGTTTTATATATTTATATAAAATAAAATCCCGAGTATACTCGGGAATGTCGCTCATTAGTCGGTACTCAATTTAAAAGCCTGAATATACTCGTTTCTTGTTGGTTATCAATATTTCCGCCAGATGTTTATGAAATTATTACTTTAGGGTCCTATTTTTGCCAACAGATGTCTCTGACTCGACCGTAGTGGATGTCGGTGACTCGAGCAGTTCGTTTTCGCGGCTTTCCAGCGATGTAGCATTGTGTGTTGATCCTTGTTTTAGGGCATTTCACACAGCCACTAACATTTGAACAGTATTGAGTGTCATGTTGTATTACTTGCCATCTGTTTAATGCTGTGTTATTTATTTTAGAACCCGTAAAAAATATCACGAGTATACTCGGGATTTTAAAGCAGGAACTTTTCGGTGGCTTATATTTCATGTTAAGTTCGAAAAATGTTTTTTTATTGTTACCACTGTCATTAGTTTTCAATAAATAGCCCATTTTAACAATAAAAAATAAGGTAAAATAAAATCACAATTTTGTAAATATTGGTATGTTAAGAGGTTAAGTTTATCAAGATTGTTTTACAAAGCGATCCACTTTTTTTGTCTGCCAGTGTATAATGACATTTGTGCCTATTATATGAATTCTATTGCTGGTTTGACCATCCATATAATCTGAAAGATTTCTCTTATTCAAGGTGGCCCTGGTCCACATTACCTGTGATAATTGGGGTTCTGCTGTATTTATTTTTAAGTAACCATGTGAGTCTAAAAAGGCTTTCCAAACATGCATGCTACATGTCACTTCTTTGTTTTCTTTTTCACATCACGAAGGGACCAGTGAGTTCTTATGGCCAATGCTTTTCCCATGGGAGAATAAAGCATGCTGTTTCTAAATTTTGAATTTAGTTAAACAGAATAGAATATGTACTTTTGTAGGAAATTTTATGGAGGAAAATATGGTTTGAATAAAAAAAAAAAGTTAATTGTTTTATGCACTTGCTGTTGTACTGGAAATAATCATTCAGCCTATTATACCATGTTCCGTAAGTATGGTAATTTTGAAGAGATGTTACGTACAGAACAAAAATGGCCAACCAGACATAATTACGATCCAAACCCACAGCCTCACAATTTTGTGTTGGTTGCTCTACCAACTGAGCTGTGGTGGCCTAGGTCATATTTGTTCTCTTGGAAAGGATTTAAGGTACTACTGCCATCGAACTTTAGAGTGCGTGCAATTCGTCCATTGTGTGCCAAGTAAATATTTAATTTTCATGGACCCATTGTAATGGAAATAAACCTCCAACCTATTAGGTCGTGTTCAGTACACATTTCCGATATAAATGGTCGATCTTGGTTGCCAGTGTTTCGCCACAGTGCACCAATTTGGGCTCATCAGCTGGTAACCAGCACACCCACCATCAAGACGCATGGCTAGTGCACGTAGCGGAGCCCACTGTGCGGGCTACTTGGAGCCACAGGCAGTGCCAATGCACTATAAGAGACGTGGTCTCTCTCACAAAAATTGATGCTAGGCTTGACCATCAGTTGATGTAGATATTGATTCCCATAGGGAACCTTCAGTATTTGTCCTGAATGAGTAAATTCATATTTCCAATATAAATGGCCCTTTGTTGGAAATAAATTTTCCAGTGGACCCACTGCAGATGTGGCAAGGTGTGTTCTATTTCTTTGCCACAGTAGGCATGTAGGTGTTTATGTGGCTGTTAGCAGGTTATCATGGACATTCACTTCCTGGTCCTCTGTGGGCTTTCGCAGTTTCATCTTTTTTTTTTTTCCCCCTTCAATATTGCTGCTCTTGATCCCATCTCTTCCTTCTAGTATATAATCGAACTTTAAAAGAAAAAAAGACTACTGACACATCTACAAAGCTTTAAACCTTTAGCCAAGATGATTTCCATAACTCTGCATAAAGTAATTTATTGGTCGTTGGGCTTGGCCAGTAAAAGTTATTTCCTTTATTTTTCACTTTAACAGCAAGGTGTATTCAACAAAAAGTTCATAGCCTAAATAATATTCTCTTTTTTTTTTTTTTTTTGTGTGTGTGTGTGTGTGTCATGAGCAGTTTTCCTGTAAAACCAATTGTACAAGCAATGCGTCTAGTTTTATGCTAAGGCCCCCTCACAAGGCCTGTTATGCCGAACAGATGATAGCTATGATCCTTAACCTCAACTTAAATACCACTTTTCATGAAAATCCACCAATTCCACCAATCTGTCTTGCTGTGATGCTATAACAGTTGTTGCTTGGGTCATCAGTCTATAATAGCTGTTGTCTATGTGATACCCTATTCTTTGCTAACCTCTTTGCTAACCTTACAATTTCTACTAAATCGTAAGTCTACTCTAATCTGTTCGTCATATTCATGACTGGATCTACCCGTATCATTCTTACTGTCTGCACTTCTCTCAAAAAGTAACTTGTGACCGAATTTATAGACAGCACTTATACATAAGTGCTCCTTATAAACCAGGTTTGATTTCATATTACCTACTTAAGTGTCCCACTTATTGCTATAAGTGGACCTCTTACACACACTTAAGTGACTCACTTATGTTGCAGCAAGGTGGAGGATAATGATTTTGCTGAATATGTCGGATTTCATTCACAGAATGCTTTCTGTGCACACAGTAGAGATGGAAAATCCTGTCGAAATGTTATGTGACCAACAATTTAAAGAAGGTTTTGTCTTAGTACAATGACAGTTAAGAATATTCTTGTTCCTTTGATTGATTGAGAGAGTGAACATAACATCTAGAGGACTCACTATCTCACTGTTAGCCCTTTCCACTTGCTGGTTGAGAAATTTTATTTTCAGCCTACTTGCGTTCATTTGTGTAAGAAAAGTTGTGTCTTGCTGAGTTTTATAGTTTTGCAGTGTGTGGAACCTTTTGCATAGTGTCCACATTCTGGAAAGTCGGGGGAAGTCAGGGAAAACATTTTGGTCAGTAAAGTCAGGGAAATAGACAAAAAATCTGGAAAGTCAGGGAAATCTTCCCCAATGATGGATTTGAGTGGATATTTTTGGGCTTTAGTAAGCTGTAACCCAGGCTATTGTAGCATTTCATTTTTTTGCGGCCATGAGCTATTTGTTTCAACCATTTTTATCTTATTTTTATTTGAGTTTGAAAATGCTTTCTTGATGCTCATGACAGTGGCTAACAAGCAGTGTTTATATTTAATAAACTTTGGCTAGACAGTAAAGTGTTTCCCGAACTGAGTGGTTGGACATGTTGGTAAATGATGCAACATCAGCATATTGTAAAGTGTGTTGTAAATCGTTCAAACTTTGTAATATGTGTAAACAAGCAGTCACTTCTCATGCTAAAGGACCTATTCATATAAAATACATGAAAGCTAAGTCTTCTCAACCAACGATTTCTTTCCTTGCAAAGGAAACCTCTATTCCATCTCCACTTGAAGATACACAAGTACTATATACTACATTCACAGCTACAAAGGAATTAGCAGTGCCAGGAACAAGTCAGACGAGTTTAAAGACTTTCAGTGTGAATGAAGATGATACATCGGCTGAAGCCATATGGATGGGCTCTCCAGGTTGTCACTGGGAAGATGTCTCTCAGCTCGTGATGAAACCTCCACAGCATTCAAAACAATGTTCCCAGACATTAAAATTGCTCAAAACTTTACTATAGGCAAGAATAAGGCTTCCTATGTTATAAATAATGGATTAGCCCCATATTTTAAAGAAAGTGTGCAAAATGACTTAAAACAGTGCTCTGACTACGTTCTTTGCTTTGATGAATAGTTACACAGATTTGTCCAAAGAGGACAAATGGACTTGTGTGAAAGGTTTTTGGGATGTACAGTAAATTTTCAAAAAAGTTGCAAGAAGTTACTCGAATAGTGTATTTAACTGCAGATCTCTTATTAGATGGGTTTATACATGGATTCTACTTACCATTTGGATATATTTTGCAAGTCTCAGTGGTTGGGCCAAATTTTATTAAAAAACTTGGATATCATTTGCAGAGGGCAAATATCTTCTTGATATTGGCATATGCAGTTTGCATATAGTGAATGGAGCCATGAAACTGGGATCTCCAAAATTGACTGGGACCTTCATTTTTTTCAGGTCTCTGTAAAATCTTTTTAAAGATAGCCCTGCTTGACATGCTAAATATACAGACGTAACAAGCACTGCAATTCCTCACAAGTTCACTGCAATAAGATGGTTTAAAATATACGATTACACTGACAAATTTGTGACAGAGTACACTGAAGAAAATGACAACAGAAACCTTCAATACCTTAGAGAAGTTATGATGAATCCACTACTACTTAAGGCAAAATCAAGTGCTTATAACCATATTTTCTTAGATGTTGAACCTTTCCTCAGAAGTCTGAAAATATAGCTGAAGCAACTACTAATAAAGTTAGACTTACAAGATAGCACCAATCTTTCAGTAGAAAAAGTGGATATTGGTTATCTTCTGAAAAGGAAAAAGTTACTTTCATGAATGAGTTCAAAAATGTCTTGATCACCATGTTAGAAAAACCTCTAAAATCACAGACCCTAAAATGATATTGATCAAATCCAGGTTGGTTATGAAAAGGATTGATATCTTTCTTGAAAACTTGCACAGCCATACAAGAATATGTGATAACAGTGCTGAAAAGGCCAAACGAGAGTTCTGTCTGCTAGCTGAGGAAGCTCAGAGTAATGCAGGAATCGGCAAATAATGACTTCATTTCTAAAACGGATGACTTGGGATTGGATGAATTTTACTACAGTCTCACAGGAGATGATGAGAAATATGAAGATCTCTGGTCTGTAATGAAATTTTTTTTTATTTTCTCCCATGGTAAATGCATTTGTTCGGACAGGCTTTTCTGTCAACATTAATAAGTCTATTTCTTGTAGAAGAACCACTTGTGTCCCAGAGAATAATTTTTGAGAGTGTGAAACACGTTGGTGGTTCGAGGGATCAATAGAAGTCTGCTGACTGCGATCCGAGCTTCAAGAGGAAGTTATCAGTCATACCTAGAAAATAAAAATTGTAAAGCAATAAGGAAAATTGAATTATAGTTGATAGATTTTGGGGAAAAACCAAAAAAGATCAAAATTGAAAGAGAAAAGCAAGATGCTGAAATTGAAAAGAAGAAAATAGTTCCAGGAAACAAAACGAAAACAGTAATTTTTTTGATAAGTGCAAACTTCTCTTTTTCATTCCTATCTTTCCTGACTGATTTTTTTTTTTCAAATTTGAAAACTGTTTTGTATATAGACGTAGACTAATTGGAATTATTCATATTCACCTACATTAGAATCTAAATACACATGGAATAGTATTGGATTGCTCTGGTAAAATGATTTTATCTTAGTATTTGAATTACTCTTATAATAAGCTAGTTGTACGTTGTTTCTTGGAATTGATAAGATAAAGGTATATGTTAGGCCTACATGTTACCTTTATGCAATTTGTTTATATATGAAGTGCCATCAGTGTAATTGTTCCTCCATAAATAATTGGAAAAAAGGAAGTTGAGAAGGAATTAGGCCAGCTATGGGAATGGCGAAGGCTGGAATTTCCTTTTGTGTTTCTTGTAAAACATGCTGTTCAGCGAATTAACTTGTCACTCAGTTTTCATGAGTCAGTGAAATTTTTCTTGTAGGTCAGGGAAAATTGAGAGAACATTACTGTGGACACCATCTTTTGAAACAAACACCAGGGTGCAGAGCAGGATTATTTGAGACCCACCTGCAACATCCAGAAAATCTGCGTAAATCTATCTCATGTAAAAACATTGTGAAAAAATGGCACTTGTGTTACCCATTGCTGGGAGAAGTAGTCTTGAAATTCGGTAAACTGAGAAGTCCCATGTTGAGAATAACACCAATAAACACTAAAATTTCAGTAAATGTCACTTTTGTCGATTTCCTCCATGTAGACTGGCATCAGTTTGCAAATTTTCTCCTCAGCATATTTATAAGTTTCATTGGATATACCCTCAAAAATATTTTTGTTAAAAAACAAGCTAAAATATTTCAATGATCTTGCATCAGTTGGTAGATAGACGTCCCGAAACACTGTTTGTTTGGAGGAAGGATATTCAGTTGGTCCGCCGTTGTCATTCGAAACATTCTGCCATAGCATTGCACTTGCATCAACGTTTGTATCCGTATCACTTTCATCATTTGAGGATTGTCAATGTTTGATTCACCAGCACTAAACTCAGAAATGTCTTATAAACCACTGTCACTATTTAGTACCGTGTCCTAATGTTTCTATCGGGGATATGCGTACTTTTATCCCTCCGTAATTGGGACGTTCTACTTGTTCATGCCATGACAGCTGGACTGGTGCGCAGCGAGAGTTAGGGTACATACTCTCCAGATAATCTAGCTGTGCTGGGAGAAAGATTACTCGTTGATGTTATGAAGTGTGATGAGAGAGTTCAGGACACATGCAGCTACCTTTCTGCACAGGCATTTGTCGAAATGGCTCGACATTTGATTTTTCAAGTGGAAATCGAGTGGAAAGATATTGTTTTGCGATTTTATGCCACCTCTTAATTTCATGTTATTGTTGTTATTATCACCACCATCAATATTTTGCGTAATTAATTGGAAACGTGTTACAAGTTAAGTTATCAAGATTATAGGCCTATAGAATAGTTTAGACAATACTGAGTTATAAGAAAAATGAACGTGTTGCACTACTACCATTAATTTTACTGTTGGTTTTTGCTAATTACATCAGGTTAGTCAACCAATCGTTTGCTGGATTATATCAGAAGTTTATGAAATTATGGCACCGCACATCAAAACATACTATTTACATTTTATTGAGGAAGTAATTAAGCCTACTACAAAGTAAGGGCTACGGATATATTTGTCAATATATTCTACATTTGGATGGATATTTGTTTAGGTTCGAGTACCTGGATAGCTATAAACATATTAAGAAGAAAATTAGACTGAACACTTTAGTAATTTGCATTGTCCACAAGTTTTTCCCACGTCATTCATATTCTGCTGAGAAACTGCGTTGACCAAATATAATATAGACGATCTTTTAACCATAAAAATGGCAACAAATCCTGCGCAATGTCCTTAGATAAACGAAACACAATAGATCATCCCACTCTTTGGTAGCCAGAACTATACAAATTATGAAGCATGGGCATAATATACGGCATTGCCACATCTCCAGTGAGTACTTACTGTATCAGTGAGTTTGCTCTCTAAGTGCTGTCTATGAAATGTAAACTCGTATAAATGAATACTTACTATAAGTGATCCCTTATTACTTAAGTGATCCACTTATGTACAAGTGCTGTCTATGTATTTGGCCCTAGGAATCCTAAGATGTGTCTATCCATTCTCTCTGATGTTATATTTTGCCAAATTGTTCTACTCTCACCTATTTGATTCATCATATCTATCCTCACCTTCAGCATTCTTCTGTAACACCACATTACAAAAGCTCTTATTCTTTTACTTTTGAGCTAGTTAATGTCCATATTTCACTTCCATATAATGCTATGCGCCAGATGATAGTCTTAAAAAACATCATAATTCCTATATCAGTGTTTGAAGTGAACAAATTTCTTAAGAAAGGCCTTCCTTGCTTGTGTTAGCCTGCATTTTATGTCGTCCTTACTTCTGCCATCATTAGTTATTACATCACCCAAGTACCAATATTCATCTACTTCTTTTATGACCTTACTTCCTTTAGGACCTCATTTCCTAACCTAATATTACCTGCATCACCTGAGTTTTTTTTTTTTTTTTTTAAATTCTCTCCATTACTTTTGTTTAGATGTACACCCTGTGGGTGGGGGCAGTAGAAAAATACTCACGGTATCCTCTGCATGTCCCTAGAGCAGGGCCTCTCAAACGCCCAAAATCTTACGCGTGCAGACAGCGGCGTAGAGTTCCTGTGCACAGTGCATCGGTCCCGCTCGGCTCGGACCTGACCAACGCTTCGTCTCTGGGCTACTCGGTGCAACTTGGCTTGGATTTGGAGCGCTACGGAGCAAGTGAGGAAGAGAAAACGGGGAGTGAGCGAGACAGGCGTGGGGAAAAAGAGAGACAGCGCTATTGCTCCAAATCGAGGAGTGCGGGTCTGCACTCTGGTCAACCAAGCGAAGTCTTCTTTTGCACAGTGCATGCACCCTGAGAGGCCCTGCCCTAGAGACTTGGAGTGTGGGTTGGCGATCACGAGGCCGTTACCTGAGTCATGGCATTGCTTCCACTTACTTGTTCCAGGCTCCTCACTTTTACCAATCCTATCCAACCTCCCTTGGTCAACTCTTGTTCTTTTCCAACACAGACGATATTAGGTATGAAGGTCTAGTGTAGGTCTAACCACTGGTTTAGTTATTTCCATTACTTGAGAGTATTGTTAGTTAATTGATTTTTGCCTTGTCTAAGGCTCGCATAATTGTGTGTTTAAATATTTTAAATTTTACTAAGTAATTTTTTAAAATTTACATATTTTTGCAATTTTTGTAGTTAATAACATGTTCTGACATATTTATTCAGAAGTACTCATTTCCTGTATTTGGTAGTATATTCTACTACCGAGATGTTTCCTGTCCACAGTTTTGATCCTGGCCGTTGGCTTCCCTGTTTCTTCAGTGCACCCTTGTCTCTGTTTTCTATTTCAAGACAGGAATTCCCCAATCATTAAGGACAGCAGGGAACTGGAGGTGATAGTCTCATTAAGCCTATTTTGCCTCTTCAATAGTGCGTATGTTAACAGCAAATTTTACATGAGATTACAGCGGTCTTTCGAACTTGTAAGACAGACAGTCAGTGTAGAGTTCTCGTTTCAGGGAATAGGATGTGTTCCAAAAGTGTGAAGAGTGTTACTTTGAATAGCTTCGTGTGGGAGAGAAGTTTTTAAAACTAATGGAACTGTATTGTTGCAACATTTATTAGAAATTAATAGCCAGAGACATGGTTGCAAGTTACATGTGAAATGTGCATCGATTTTTGCTGACAAGGGTTCATCTTGAAAAACATTACCTAAAGCTTTTAACTCTTATAGTGCCAGGCGGCCAATCTATCGGCCAAGCAAGCTGCCATAACGTGCAATATTGATATAGGTGAATTTTTATAAAAGCTTTCTTTCGTCACATTGCAAGTTTCGCTCATGGTAGCCCAGCGCTCTACCGCTTCGTATCACTTTCTTGTTATCTCCCTTGTTTATACGTTGATTTATCTCCGATAGTGTAAAGATAGCTAAATATATGAAAGAGGATGAATACGCAATGTTTTAACATTTAGTGATTCATTAGAGAGTGATTTATCATCTGATGACGGCGACAATTTCGCATCTTCTGACAACAGTGATAATTCTGTAAGTCCGCTGCCTAAGCGAAGCCATGTGACAAATGTATCTCTGACCCAGGTAGGAATGATTCCAAGTAGCTCTTGTAGTGAATACGAACTGACAGATGTTTCCTCAGATTCTGTTGATAGTTCGAACGGTGATAGGGAGGTAGTTACAGATGACACAGGTAATCCGTCTAATACCGGCTTTGGTTATCAAGAACTTCAAGGACCAAAACACATTCCCCCTTAAAATTCTGCACCATTGGCTTATTTCTACTTGTTTATTACCATCTCCCTTCTGAAATCATTTGTAGTTAAAACCAATAGATTCATGTTTGTGGGTTACTGTAGTCATGTCCTAGATCGAGAACCATGGGCAACGGCTGAGTGGTCTAGTAAGTGGTCCTGAGAGTCGGGATACCAGTTGCTATGGAATGGGAGTGGGCATCTTGGACATATTGTGAGTTGTAGCCCTCCTTGTGCTCAGGCGGCTAGGACTATACAATTCACCGGTGGTCCATAACCCGTTAGAGGAGAGATCCTCACTTGGACTATGTGCAAGTAGGGCAGCATCCTGCTTCATGAATTTACCAAGTTCAGAACACTTTAAGCAAGCCTCGGACCTATGGGAGTAATGGAGTCCCACTCCCATTTGACAGGCGAGGGACGCCTTGGAAACAACTTGGCGAACGAAATGGAATTCGATTGGGAGCTATCAATATTAATGGGCCTTATGGAAGAAAGAAGGTAGAACTGGCCGAGTCAGCAGAGAGGATGCATCTGGATGTGCTAGGAGTAAGTGATATTCGGGTAAGGGGAGATAATGAGAAAGAGATAGGAGATTATAAAGTGTACTTGACGGGTGTTAGAAAGGGAAGGGCAGAATCTGGGGTAGGGCTCTTTATAAGGAATACCATTGTACGCAACATATTTTCTGTTACGCACGTAAATGAGCGAATGATGTGGGTAGATTTGTCAGTGGGAGAATTAGGACAAGAATTGTGTCCGTGTATTCACCATGTTAGGGTGCAGATGAGGATGAAGTTGACAAGTTTTATGAAGCATTGGGTGACATCGTGGTCAGGGTCAACAGCAAGGATAGAATAGTGCTAATGGGCGATTTCAATGCGAGAGTTGGGAATAGAACTGAATGATACGAAAGGGTGATTGGTAAATGTGGGGAAGATTTGGAAGCTAATGGGAATGGGAAGCGCTTGCTGGACTTCTGTGCTGTTAAGAATACATTCTTCAAGCATACAGCTATTCACCGCTACACATAGGAGGCTAGGGATAACAGATCCATAACAGACTATATCTTAACACATCTTGAATTCAGGAAATCTGTTAGGAATGTACGAGTTTTTGGCGGATTTTTCAATGATACAGACCACTATCTGATCTGTAGTGAACTAAGTATCTCTAGGCCCAGGGTAGAGAAAGTGAAATCTGTCTGCGAACGAATAAGGGTAGAAAATCTCCAGGGCGAGGAAATTAGACAGAAGTACATGGATATGATTAGTGAGAAGTTTCAAACAGTAGACAGTAAGCAGGTTCAGGATATAGAAAGTGAATGGGTGGCATACAGGGATGCTGTTGTAGAAACAGCAAGGGAATGCCTAGAAACAACTGTGTGTAAAGATGGGAAAAGGCGAACATCTTGGTGGAATGATGAAGTGAGAGCAGCTTGTAAACGTAAAAAGAAGGCTCATCAGAAATGGCTCCAAACAAGGGCCAAGGCAGACAGGGATTTGTACGTAGATGAAAGAAACAGAGCGAAACAAATAGTTGTTGAATCCAAAAAGAAGTCCTGGGAAGATTTTGGTAATAACCTGGAAAGGCTAGGTCAAGCAGCAGGGAAACCTTTCTGGACAGTAATAAAGAATCTTAGGAAAGGAGGGAAAAGGAAATGAACAGTGTTTCGAGTAATTCAGGTGAACTCATAGATCCCAGGGAATCGCTGGAGAGGAATATTTTGAACATCTTCTCAATGTAAAAGGAAATCATCCTGGTGGTGTTTCAAACAGCCAAGCTCATGGGTGAGGAGGAAAATTATGTTGCTGAAATTATGCTTGAGGAAGTGGAAAGAATGGTAAATAAACTCCATTGTCATAAGGCAGCAGGAATAGATGAAATTAGACCTGAAATGGTGAAGTATAGTGGGGTATAAAGGTATAAAGGTATAAAATGGCAGGGAGGGATTCAATTAGGTGGAAATGTAGTAAGCAGTTTGGCCTATGCTGACGACTTGGTCTTAATGGCAGATTGTGCCAAAAGCCTGCAGTTTAATATCTTGGAACTTGAAAATAGGTGCAATGAGTATAGTATGAGTATGGCTTCAAAGAGTAGTAAAATTAGCGTGGAGTGTTGGTAAGGTATCTTCAGATTGGACAAAAGCAGTAATTGCACCTATCTATAAGCAAGGGAACAGGAAGGATTGCAACAACTATCGAGGTATCTCATTGATTAGTATACCAGGCAAAATATTCACTGGCATCTTGGAAGGGAGGGTGCGATCAGTCGTTGAGAGGAAGTTGGATGAAAACCAGTGTGGTTTCAGACCACAGAGAGGCTGTCAGGATCAGATTTTCAGTATGCGCCAGGTAATTGAAAAATGCTACGAGAGGAATAGGCAGTTGTGTTTATGTTTTGTAGATCTAGAGGAAGCATATGACAGGGTACCGAGGGGAAAGATGTTCGCCGTACTGGGGGACTATGGAATTAAAGGTAGATTATTAAAATCAATCAAAGGTATTTATGTTGACAATTGGGCTTCAGTGAGAATTGATGGTAGAATGAGTTCTTGGTTCAGGGTACTTACAGGAGTTGGACAAGGCTGTAATCTTTCACCTTTGCTGTTCGTAGTTTACATGGATCATCTGCTGAAAGGTATAAAATGGCAGGGAGGGATTCAGTTAGGTGGAAATGTAGTAAGCAGTTTGGCCTATGCTGACGACTTGGTCTTAATAGCAGATTGTACCGAAAGCCTGCAGTGTAATATCTTGGAACTTGAAAATAGGTGCAATGAGTATGGTATGAAAATTAGCCTCTCGAAGACTAAATTGATGTCAGTAGGTAAGAAATTCAACAGAATTGAATGTCAGATTGGTGGTACAAAGCTAGAACAGGTCATAAGTTCAAGTATTTAGGTTGTGTGTTCTCCCAGATGGTAATACAGTAAGTGATATTGAATCAAGGTGTAGTAAAGCTAATGTGAGCTCGCAGTTGTGATCAGCAGTATTCTGTAGGAAGGAAGTCAGCTTCCAGACAAAACTATCTTTTCATCGGTCTGTTTTCAGACCAACTTTGCTTTATGGGAGCGAAAGCTGGGTGGACTCAGGATATCTTATTCATATGTTAGAAGTAACAGATATGAAAGTAGCAAGAATGATTGTTGGTACAAACAGGTGGGAACAATGACAGGAGGGTACACGTAATGAGGAGATAAAGGCTAATGTAGGAATGAACTCGAATGATGAAGCTGTACGCATAAACTGGCTTCGGCGATGGGGTCATGTGAGGCGAATGTAGGAGGATAGGTTACTTAGGAGAATAATGGACTCTGTTATGGAGGGTAAGAGAAGTAGAGGGAGATCAAGACGACGATGGTTAGACTCGGTTTCTAACGATTTAAACATAAGAGGTATAGAACTAAATGAGGCCACAACACCAGTTGCAAATCGAGGATTGCGGCGACGTTTAGTAAATTCTCAGAGGCTTGCAGACTGAATGCTGAAAGGCGTAACAGTCTATAATGATAATGTATGTATGTACCAATAGATATGCAAATAATTTTCTCCAGAGCCATACAAATCTTCTTATAAAGCTAAAGATTGGAAAAATGTTACTCTCAGTGAAATGTAATGATTTATTGCCTGGCTGCTAAGCACGGGTCTTATCAGATGACCCACGATTGCATCATACAGCTATTGCCATGGTTTCATATGATGATCCCCAGAAATCACTTCAAATTGATCATAAAAATTTTTCATCTTGTTGACATTTAAAGATCACCCCACTCCTGGACAACCTGGCTATGACATATGCTCAAATATTCAACCCCTGATAGACAATGCTAAAAATGTATTTAGTCTACATTATATTCCCATCAGCAACTCATTGTTGATGAGAGTTTGTAGGCATAATATATCACACTCGGCTCATGCATTATTTACCAAATAACACCACTATTGCTGGGGCGTAAAATTTAGGATGCTATGCGATTCAGTTTGGCTATTTTTTTATATATCTTGATACAAAGCACACTCCCAGCGACAAGGCAGATGTTCAGAAGCATGGGCCAGCTCATAACGTTATTATGAAATTATTGAAAATGGTAAATTATTTATACAAAGACTACCATGTACTTTTAGATAATTATGTCCATAACCTTGGCAAAGCAACTATACAAATTACAGACTTATGTAACAGGAACCATTCGTCACAGTAGAAAATTTCTACCACAGTCCTTCTCAAGGAAGTTCCAGGTAGGAGAAATAAAGTACTTTCGGCAAGGCCCAGTTCTGCGAGCTGCTTGTAGAGAGAAAAAATTACAGCGTTTTCCTGTTTTACTAGTATCAACACACAGGAAAGCCGGAGATTCAAGCTGTGTGTCCATCGTCGTGATGTTCGTAATGTAACCAAACCTAGTCATTGACTCTTACAATAACAACATGGGGGAAATAGATACATCAGACATGATGCTGTATGCTTACTTGGATGAGAGGCGCCCCGACAAGTTCTGGAAGAAAGTATGCTTAGACATATTTTCAAGAATGTTTCTGAACTCTTACATAATTTATAAAGAAAAGCTTCCTACCAGTACTACGCCAATGCCGTGTTTGGATCTTGCCGTATGCATTATTAATTCTTTAGGTGATGAGTGGCTGCAACACAGAAAAAATCTCTAGTGGTGCACCATCTTCAAGAGATGGAGCTGGAGTTGGAGGAAATGGTGAGAGATGTCTTTGGAAGCTGTCTGAGAAGGAAAAGGAAAGGTATGTTTGCAGCACCAGAAGCAAAACTGGGGTAGGGAAGAGGAGAACAAGAACAGTGTGCATGATGTATGGAAGAGGATTTCCTGGGGAGTGCTTTCCTGACCACAAGTGCTCAATAGGGGTCATTGTGTATTTAACCTGCGTTTGCATAATTTAGTAAAAATTCGTCATTCTCAAAAACTGCTATCAAGAATTACATACGACTTTAGTTTTTTGTTCAGAATGAAGTGAATATTCTCACAAAGGCATCATACCTGTAATAAAAATGCACTGTATAAGTAAAAATTAGGTCAAGTTTGAAAAGTAAATTTAAAAAATCAAAAATTATTGCTTCTCAGTTTAAACCTCTTGAAAAACACTATTTTTGAAATGTACCTCACGAGGTGCATTTACATTATACAAATAATGTATTTGGATAAAACAATGGCAAACACAACCTCATGCAGTGAAAGAAAAAATTTCAAAGATGAGGACAAATTACTGCTGGTTGTCCTTGCAAATGCATTATCTCTCCGACTACTCTACCGTTTGCATTATTTGATGTCTTGTACTTGGACAGTGAGTGCCTGACGCCCATCATACATCGTGGCTTATCAAACTTCCATATGACAAGGAAAAGAAGTCTCTCGCTTCCACATGTATTGCAACACAATACGGTGACACCTACCCTTGTACAGTTTTTCGGCTGGCACTTCTCTCCTTTAAAACCGTAAGTCCTTTTGGGCAGTTGCAGTTTCATCGTCACTGCGAGTATTCAACATAAGAATAATAGTGAAGCCTCCACCTTATCAATACATTTATTTATATACTATTAGTTACAGTAATCACAGTACCGGTTTCGACCCCTCGAGGGTCATCTTCAGCTGTCATAACCAAATGTAGTTCTTAAAACATCACATGAGAAGGTGGTGAACATACATGAACATTGACCAGTTTGACAGGTCGTCTAAATCTGTATATATAAAATAGCTTGTCCTGACTGACTGACTGACTGACTGACTGACTGACTGACTTACTGACTGACTGAGTGATTCATCATCGCCGAGCCAAAACTACTGGACATAATGAAATAAAATTTTGGGGATACATTCATATTAAGATGTAGGTGCTAGCTAAGAGAGGATTTTTGGATATTCCGTTGCTAAGGGGGTGAAAAGGGGGGTGAAATTTTAAAATGAGTGCACCTATATCTCAAAACTTCAAAAGTTTACAAATGTACAAATTGGTATTTAGAATCTTCTTTGAAAATAAGGAAACACGTATTCTTTGTTTTCAGAAAATCCCAATAGGACGGGTGAAAAAGAGGTTAGTGCCTTTAATCAGGATACCGGTACTTATATCTCAGAAACTGAAGATATTACAGACCTGAAAATTGGTACTTTTGATCTCTTTTAAAAATAAAGAGACACGTATTTTTTTGTTTTTGGAAAATCCAATTAATGGGTGGGGGAAAGGGGGGTGAATTTTTAAAATCTATGTCTCAAAACTTTGAAAGTTTAAAGGTGTAAAAAATGGTATTTAGAATCTTCATTAAAAATAAAGAAACACGTATTTTTTGTTTTTTTTGTTTTCAGAATATCCAATAGGAGGGGTGGAAAGGGGTGAAAAAGTGTTGAATGCATTTAATGAGGATACTTATATCTCAGAAACTGAAGATATTACAGACCTGAAAATTGGTGTTTTGGATCTCCTTTTAAAATAAAGAAACGCGTATTTTTTGTTTTTTGCTTTTAAAATAAAGAAACACGTATTTTTTGTTTTTTGAAAATACAATTAATCGGGGGGTGAAGAAGGGGTGAATTTTTAAAATGAGTGTATCTATATCTCCGAACTTTGAAAGTTTACAGATGTAAAATTTGGTATTTAGAATCATGATTAAAAATAAAGAAACACCTTTTTCTTCCTTCAGAAAATCCCAATAGGACGGGTGAAAAAAGGGATTGAATGTCTTTTATCAGGATACCGGTACTTATATCTCAGAAACTGTAGAAATTATAGACCTGAAAATTGGTAGTTTGATCTCTTTTAAAAATAAAGAAACACGTATTTTTTTTGTTTTTGGAAAATCCGATTAATGGGAGGAGGAAAAGGGGGGTGAATTTTTAAAATGAGTGTATCTATATCTCAAAACTTTAAAAGTTTGTACATCTAAAAATTGATATTTAGAATCTCCTTTAAAAATAAAGGAACACGTTATTTTTGTTTTCTGTAAATCCGAATAGGCGGGGGTGTAAATGGGTGAATAATGGGTTGAATGCCTTTAATGAGGATACATATATCTCAGAAACTGAGGATATTACAGAACTGAAAATTTGTATACAGGATCTCCTTTAAAAATAAAGAAACGGATATTTTTTTGTTTTTGTAAATTCCAATTAATGGCGGTTAAACAGGAGTGACATATTGGGGTGAATTTTTTGAAAGACAATATCTACAGAATATCACAGAATCGTTGAATGTTACAGACGTAAAAAGTGGTATTTGGAATCTCCTGTAAATGTAAAGAAACATAGGTGATTTGTTTTTGGAAACTTCTCTTAAGGGGAACTAAAAAGTGGGTGAAATTTTAAAATGAGAATTTACACAGTATATCTCAAAAAACTGAACATGTTACAGAAGTGAAAAATGGTATTTTTTATCTGTATTAAAAATAAAGAAAAGTGTATTTTTAGTTTTCGGAAATACCACTTGGGCGTGACTGAAAATGGTGTTGAATTCTTTTAATTAGGCTACAGTTATCTCAAAAACGAAGATGTTACAGACGTGAAATTTGATATTTGGAATCTGCATTAAAAGTAAAGAAACACGTATTCTCGGAAAATCCAATGAAGGAGGGGGGGGGGGGTGGTGGTGGTGGTGAAAGAATTGGAAAATTAATTGATTTAATTGTATGAGAATACTTAAATCTATTAAAAATTAAACTTGCTAGGGCCTGCAGACAAAAAATTCGTATTTGGATCTCCTTTAAAAACAAAGGCAAATGTATTTTGGGGGGCAAATCATCTTGGGGGCTGGAGTGAAAAGGAGTCAATTCCTTTCATGAGGACACATAAATCAGAAACTGAAGAAGTTACAGAGTTACAGTCGTGATGATTGGTATTTAGAAGATCCTTTACTATTAAAGGAACAAGTATTTTTTGCCGGAAAATTCGCTGTGGGTTGGGGGTGGGGGAGTGTGAAAGTGGAAAAAGTGAATTATTTTAAACTCAAAACTGAAGGTAATAGACGTAAACAATGGTGTTAGGAATCTCCTTTAAACATAAAGAAACACGCCTTCTTTTAGTTTTTTTGGGCGGGGGTGGGGTTGAGGTAAATAAACATTACGGCGGTGGAGTGTAAAAGGAGGTGAGACCAATTGATTTTACAGTTCATAAGGTATTTATAAGGAGCCTCCGTTGCTCAGGCTGCAGCGCGCCGGCCTCTCACAGTTGGGTTCCGTGGTTCAAATCCCGGTCTCTCCATGTGACATTCGTGCTGGACAAAACGGAGGTGGGACAGGTTTTTCCCTGGATACACCGGTTTTCCCTGTTATCATTCATTCCAGCAACACTGTCCAATATCATTTAATTTCATTTGTCATCCACTAATCATTGCCTCAGAGGAGTGCGACAGGTTTCGGCTGCCGGCACAATTCTTATTGTCGCCGCTAGATGGGGGCTTTATTCATTCCATTCCTGATCCTGTCGAATGACTGGAAACAGGCTGTAGATTTTCGATGTACTTATTCTGATCATAAACCGATCATTTTTAATCTTTCCTGGGTTCGTTTTCAAGAGCCATCTTTTCCTTCGGAGAACGTTCTTAGATTACAGTAGATTCTCCTGGCATATAAATAAAAAAATAAACACATTTGAAATAAACGATAGGAATGATTTTTACCGTCCAATCTTTCGCCTCCATAATAAGGTCAATAATGCACGGAAGTATGTCTTTCTTATGGCCAGAAATCCCGCACACTTGCCTACGCGCGACAATGGTGCTGGTCACATTCTCAACAATGACAATGGCAGCAGATGAAATTTACCGGCAAGTAGCGGTCTTGCATCTTGCTGTGGGGTCCAGGACATCTATAATAATAATAATAATAATGTTCTGAACCGTCGTCAAATGTGCGGACCGCGCTCGAAACGGGTCCTGGACGGGTAATGACTACGATGGCAGTCCGGCCGCGGGTTCAGTATCGCCAAGGCACCCAAAACGACACCACGCTGGATCTCCTGAAGGATTTGATCCATATTAAAAATGCTTATGGGAAAAGATGGCAAGGATTTAGGGACCCAACTGACCGGGTGGAATACCTGGACTTAGCTTGGGAAGTACAAAATCGATTGCTGGAAAGAAAGATTGAAAAATGGGAGGAAACTTGCCATAATCTATTACAAAATGAGTCAGATCACGAATTTTGGCGGATTCTCTCAGAAAACGATTCAGATTGCGAATTTTGGTGGAGTATATATAAAACAATAAGCATTCAATTCTAAATTTCAATATAATACCGTAGCGAAGCACGGGTGTCTTGCTAGTAAATAAATAAGAAGAGAGGACTTATTTTACAATTTTAACATATATATAATTTATTTTAGACGACCTGTCAAATTGGTCAATGTTCATGTATGTACAACACCTTCTCATGTGATGTTTTAAGAACTACATTTGCATATGACAGCTGAGGATGACCCTCGAGGAGTCGAAACCGGTACTGTGATTACTGTAACTAATAGTATATAAATAAATGTATTGATACGGTGGAGGCTTCACTATTATTCTTATGTTGTAGCTACAATCAGTGCGGAAATGAAGCTTATAGATTATGACTGAGAGTATTGTTCAGTGCATACGAATTGGTTATATGAGCCACGCTTTTTCACCAACTGTCGGCATCGCTAGTGTTCGCAGATTATATTTCTCCACACACTACCTGCTTCGTAATATTGTGGCGTTCCTTAAAACTTGGAATACAAATGAATTACCATTTCACTTGAACTTAGCACTTATGAAGCATACTGTAGACACACTGAAGTGAGTGAAAGTGTGGCAAGCTACCCCTGCACGTTCTAGAAGACTCGTTCTTTCATGACGCGAAGAAATTTTGAAATCGAAGAAAATATAAAGGTAGTTTTGAATTAAGTTTGAATTTTGGTAATGGGACCAACATTGTTGTTGTTCTTCAAATGATGAATTATCCGTATTTCGAATTAAACAATTTAAATAACATGCAAACCCATACTTCATGTTTCCGGGAACGAGATCTTCTTCGAATTGGTACAATTTTGAATTAACCAAATTCGAATTATTGAGGTTCTACTGAACGCCCTATCCTCATGCATTAAGGACATGAAGTAAAATGCCTCAAAAACAGAAGAAAAGAAATAAAACCAGTTGAGGTCCTAAACAAAATAACAATTTGCCCTCATTACCTAAAGCACTCTAAAACTCATGCTCATGCATTGATGTACAGTATGTATGTATTTATGTTGGGCATTCAGCCCGAAGACTGGTTTGATCCTCCACAGCTCCGCCAAAAGCTGTCAAGTAGCCTAGGTGTCAATGAAGAGGCGTACTAGGGAAATTGGGAGCGAGGTATTTTCCCGTTGCTTTCCTCACTGAGCTAGAAGTTGCTATTGCATATAAGTCCGCCAAACCCACTGAAATACATGCACCAACTGACCCTACAGGCAAAATTTTACACCATTCATAACAGGGACTGGCTGCCTAAGGAATGGTATTACTAGCATCACTCATACCTCAGTCCCTTTCATATTGTCAAAGCCAAGGATGAGACTGAGACAGGTAAAACAAATTTATTCTTTTTTTTCCCGTGCTATTTGCTTTATGTCGCACCGACACAGATATGTCTTATGGCGACGATGGGATGGTAAAGGCCTAGGAGTTGGAAGGAAGCGGCCGTGGCCTTAATTAAGGTACAGGCCTGGCATTTGCCTGGTGTGAAAATGGGAAACCACGGAAAACCATCTTCAGGGCTGTCGACATTGGGGCTCGAACCCACTATCTTCCGATTACTGGGTACTGCAAGTGATAAAAATCATTGTTATCCGTATTGAAGATACTGAATGTAGGATGCTAAAAGGTTTGTTTAGTCACCTATTCAATACATATAAATTTTACAATTTAGGAATTTATTATTGATTCCACTTGAGACATGTTTCGCCCTTCATTGAAGGCATCATCAGCCAAATTATCTCCACAAGGCAAAAATCAGGTACCTGGTTAGTAGTTGACATGCACAAATTATTACGTATTATTAATACACATTACAAAAAATTAAGTATGAGAAACAGTTGTACAATAGTGATGGATGAACATATTGGTTTATAGAATAAGAAGTCAGCACCAATGCGTAAAATTAAAATAGTAGAGTTCGGCAGTGGTGCTCTGGAGAACAGTTGACGCGATCATAGGAAAATATAAAGTTTAAAAAAATATTTACATTATAACAATCGAGGGAGAAAGGGTGTATTGCTCGGCGACAATGTTTGTTACCAAAAATTAATGTGAATGGTTGGTAACTATACAGTATTTACATTGTCCAATAGAACAGTTCAGAATTTCACAATTTATATACATATTTACACCGGGCGAGTTGGCCGTGCGTGTAGAGGCGCGCGACTGTGAGCTTGCATCCGGGAGATAGTAGGTTCGAATTCCACTGTCGGCAGCCCTGAAAATGGTTTTCCGTGGTTTCCCATTTTCACACCAGGCAAATGCTGGGACTGTACCTTAATTAAGGCCACGGCCGCTTCCTTCCAACTCCTAGGCCTTTCCTATCCCATCGTTGCCATAAGACCTATCTGTGTCGGTGCGACGTAAAGCCCCTAGCAAATAAATAAAAATACATATTTACACAAGAGCAGCTTGGTGAGCAGGATATAAAAAAATCTAGTATCAAGTGCGTCCTGTTGTTTTAAAGGTTGGAAGAAGAATGTTGCATTGACATTTCAGAAATATGCAGAGTAGTTTATCTTAGTTAAAATCACCGGGGGTAGGGAAATATTCCATAGCCAAATGAGGTTTTATATGCATCAGGCTGAAAGTTGTCTGGTTGCAGCACCGAGATCGGTACGGAGACTGGTCAGTGTGGATGGAGACTCATGGGTATTCAGTGCGTTTGAATGGCAACAATGATGACAGTCATTTGTAGGTAATTGCTTATTTGGAATATGTTGCGGGTTGAAACTTTCGCTTATTCTTTTAGTTGACTTCTGTAGCTTCGAATGTTATGTGAAGACATTGGTGTGAGATGCCGGTGAGACTAAATTGATATTATTCCGTGGAAAAAAGTATGACGGACCTCGATGAAGTTATTATTTTTTGTTGCTGGTCTGGTGAAATAGAATAGAGTTGCTTGTGATGTGAACTGCAGTGGAGAGATTAGAATGTATACCGTAACTGCAGAGTCAGAGCGTTGTAGCTGGAATGAGGCATCTTCTCATTCTGACTGCGAAGAGGAGCCGTAGTGGCACGCAGATTGTTATAATGTAAATATTTTTAAAACCTTATTCCAACTGTTCAATTGGACAATGTAAATACTGTATAGTTACCAACCATTGACATTAATTTTTGGTTACAAACATTGACGCCGAGCACTACACCCTTTCTCCCTTGATTGTTATAATGTGAATATTTTTTAAAACTTTATATTTTCCTATGATCGTGTCAACTATTCTCCGGAGCACCACTGCCGAACTCTACTATTTTAACTTTACGCATTGGTGCTGAATTCTTATTCTAAAAACCTATATGTTCATCCATCACTATTGTACAACTGTTTCTCATACTTAATTTTTTGTAATGTGTATTAATAATACGTATTAAATTGTGCATGTCAACTACTAACCAGGTACCTGATTTTTGCCTTGAGGAGATAATTTGACTGATGATGCCCTCAATGAAGGGCGAAACATGTCTCAAGTGGAATCAATAATAAATTCCTAAATTGTAAAATTTATATGTATTGAATAGGTGACTAAACAAACCTTTTAGCATCCTACATACTGGATGCTGGCCGCACTTAAGCGACTGCAGCTATCGAGCTCGGTCAAATTTATTCTAGCCCATACCAGAAGACATAATGCACTGTAAACGCTACATCTCGCCAGCAGAGGCATTGCCGTCAAATGGAATTACGTGAAATCTAAAATAACATCATGCTCCCAAATTTCTCCCCTATCTAAATTATTTCTACACATTAAATACGATGACCAACTCAAAAGTTGCTCCCTGGTTTCAAACATCTATATTTATCTGTGTCAACTCTATACTATGTTATTTATATTTTTACAAGGGATTAAGTACCGCATTTATATCACCACATAATACTTCAAATCAGTGTACTCCTCGTGATGTTAGGATGTCCGTGGTTGGAGCCTCGAAGAGGCCCGTGGTGGATGGTTTAGGACTGCGTGTTAATGGCATGGATCGCTGGTTTTAAGTTTCCTCTTCTGACCACCGTCTGTGAAACCATGGTCTTGAGTTGGTATCCACAGGAACTGGCTAGCACAGATTTTCCATTAACCATATCTTTCTTTTTCATTTGCACAGTTAATACTGAAGTTATATTGCAATTTATTTAATTTTCTGTAACACTGCTTATAGAAAATTCTCTTATACTGCTTATAATAATCCAGTTATTTCTCCAACACTGTTTATAGAGATCTATCTACTTCTCCAGTGCTGTTTATCGGAACCTAGTAATTTCATTCCTCTGACACTTTATAGAGATCTGTCTACTCCTCCAACGCTGTTTATAGGAATCTATCTCGCGTTTAACATTGCGATATGCAGGCTCCATGTGGAATACCTAAATGCAATCGTTCTATGACTGCTTTATTTAACACACCGTTTTCACATCACTAGCAGAATTTCCACACACTCCTTTTGCAAAGAACATGTGTACCCAATATATCTCGGGTACAAATTGTTTCTTCTTACTACGGTACATCGGGACACAACTCATCATTACTCCTGCCCAAAAGAAATGTATATGTGCAGACTCGTGACACAGTCAAACGTTAGCTTCCCTCGAACACTCATTAGTAAATCTCTGCTCTTGCTGTGGCATGATTTCTTAGGTAAACTACCTTCATGTAGCCATGCGATTGTTCAATAGTCCCCACTCCAATATTCATATCTGGTTTTCTGATGGTCTTCTGACATTGGTGATGTGATCAAAATGTTTAGCTCATAGTTCCACGACAGATTATCATATTCGGAAAGTATTTTGATCGATGATTTGATTAATATCTTTGTTAAAATAGGGACGTCTCGTCTGGGATTTCTTTTTCTGCATTTGGGTCCACAGCTAGCTTGGCTACTTCATTGATGCATACCTTGTTCTCTGCGCTGCAGTTTGAATATTATAGAATTTTAATAATCCTTTATAATTTTATCATATGTCTAAAATGCTTACGTAGGACTTGGCGATCTTTTACTTAGTAAGTAATGCAGTCATCCCGAAATATCCTGTCTTAAGTCAGTCAGTCAGTTAATCAATACTGATCTGCATTTAGGGCACTCTCCCAGGTGGCAGATTTCTATCTGTTGTTTTCCTAGCCTTTCCTTAAATGATTTCAAGGAAATTGGAAATTTATTGAACATCTCCCAAGTGAGCACTACTGTGTTTTTGCCATTTTTATTGGGCAGGGCGATAAGAATGTTGTCTTCCATTTTTTTTCTTTCCTGAGCTAGCTTTATCTCATCGGGGATTTTCAGGCCACAAAGTACTTGAGACGGCGTCACAGTGTCAGGGGTCTTGTGCAGTCGGATGCAACACAACTTCCCATACAACCAAGTAAATTTGGAAAGCGCTTTGATTCCCTCGGTGAATTACTGATATGATTACAGTGTGGAGAATTTTTTTCCAAACCTGAACAGAGTAATAGTATAGGCGAAAAATTCTGCATTCCCTGTCGAGCGGGTTTATTGAGATCATGTGTTGCTGATTTGTCACTCCCTCTGTAACCAGTGTGCACAAGGAGGGTTACTCCCCTGTATGCAGCGTCTTATCGTGCGAACAATTTTGAGGTTATAAAGTGAGTCATGGTAAAGCTAAACAAAGATGATGCTGTGTGCATGAGGGAATCTTTAGAAGCTGTGTCTGCGAAGCGAGTTTGAGGAAACATGGTATTCATTTAAACCTAAGCTCGCATCTTAAGTTCCAAAATCACAAAACTAGAAGAAAAACATATCACTTTAGTCAGCTGTGCAAGACATTCTTGAAGTCTTACGAGCAGATGGAGAGCTATCCCATGAAAAACAGGAAAGGAATTCCTGCAAAATGAAAGAATATGTGGCAAGCATCAGCCTGTTAATTGGAATGTATGTCTGATGGGAACATTATTTTGTTCTGGGACTGGAAATATCAACAATATTTTTGTGCAGATTGGGGCATCACAGAAAATTTAAGAAGAATTACACATTCTTTTCACTTGTTAAGTACATAAAATCAATATCTGAAAATTTAAGCACACAACTATTTGAGCTGAGGGTTGACCTTCATGTACTGCAAGTTAGTAATATCCTATTATTATATTATGAGTCTTCTCTTTAAAAAACAACCACTTGATGTGGCTGCAATAATGTGTATACTTGTTTTTCATATGTTTATTTACTGCAAAAAGTAGGGACCTATTTATCGACTCACTTTGGAGCATTCTGGAAAATAGATTGCTTTGTATATGATATACTTTGTGTTTCATGATACTTTAGATGAGATGTAAACAGTTTAACTCAACTATCTATATACAGTGTAGCTCACCATCCTTATGAAGTCAGTATTGAGGCAGCCTCATGGTGTAGGGGTCTAATGTTTGCCTCTTACCAAGATACCATGGGTTAAAGTCTTGGCTCGTCCAAGTGTTTAAATTTTGGACTGAGAGCTGCAATGGATTCATGGAGTCCTTTGAGACCAACTGATGGTCTGTCCAGTATGAAGACGTGGACGAAATGAAGAAAACTGAGCAACATATGAGGATGTTGCTTGCAGACTACTCCATTATCTGTAAGCCTTCTGACTGATCAGCAGAGTTGTATTGTCAGGTCAGAGTCCTTAACCCATTAACGCCTGAATATTCTTTTCTAAATTTTCATGTTTTTTTTTTTTTTTTTTTTTTTTTACATTATTATTACTCTCAAGTAACACAAACACACTGAAATTAAAAAAAAATGTTATTCATTACTCAGTTTTGAAAATATTTGCTGTTACCATATGATAACGCTAGGCGCTTCTACTACGTACTTATATTGGGTATCACTTTGGTTAAAAATTTACACTCTGAATCATCAGCAGGCTACTATTCTACATTATTATTATTATTATTATTATTATTATTTATTAAACGTAATACTACTAAAATGCAATACCAATTAAGACTTTTCTTTTGTTATATTACACGCATCATTTCTTTCTGTGTTTGTAAAACCACACGATCTAGCCAGTATGAAAAGGAACAAAACAGTCGATGCACAATCCCACTCTACACTTCAAGCACATTGTCCTCTCTATCTGGATTTACAGTTTTCATTAGCGTACCTTTTCCTTTTTCCTTCTGTGTGCTGGACAAGGTGGTTAGTTTTATCAAAGTCTTACAGAATCTGATATGCAGTCGCTAAGAGAGGTCCGTGAAGCTGCTGGACTTGCAGCTCTTTTTGCTACATTCTGGTATCTCTGGAGATAGATTGTAGCTATTTCTCTTTTGAAATCCATCTGAGCAATTTTTTGTTTTCTCCCTTTATTGTATAAAATCCAGCTGTTTTGAACAGTCACATCTAGCATCAATGTGAACAAAGGCCAGTACCATTTTTTTGCCTCGTATCCCAGTGCAATAGCAGGCATCATTCTGATCCATCTGGTCAGTGCCTCCCATAAAGGTGTTTTATTTGGCAACCAGCCTTGGTTTTGGAATCATTACAGTTCGCTTCTGCTGCTCTGAGTATCTCTTCACTTGACCGACTTCTTGTGCACCACATGAAGAAGATATCATTGTTCCCACGGGGTTAGCCATCCACCGGACATACAGCAGTCCATCATTCTTCTCTAATGCTGTCTCATAAGTCCCACGATCTTTTTGGAAAATATTTGCTTGTTTTCCGGAGTACATCCTTTAGGAATTCTATTTTCTCGAACAGTACCAATGGCAGAATACCCACAATACTTCAGAAATGACAAAAGTCGTGCACTAGAAAATAAATTGTCCATGAAGAAGGTGTAGCTTAGTTCCCTTTTCTCATCTGGAACTTCCTTAACCCGGGAACGCCGGAGTTTTCAATTTTCGTTTTTTTAAATTTTTGTTTAATATTCCCAGCATTCACATATCAGAGAACATTTAAAAGTCATTTTTCTAAAAACTGAATCGTTGGTTTTTAAATGAGGGCCTGGTACCATACGGTACCGCACGGCGCTTGACATAGCTTTTGGTTGGAACATAAAAATTGTTACCTCTTTAGAATACCATGATACTGAATGCTTAATATTGTTACAGAATATCACTTACAAATTACTGAGCAATAAACAAAAGAAGAAACGGTGTTTATAGGTTTATTTGTGATATCCCTTTGGGAATTCCGAAATATAACATTAGCTCAGACGTGACATATCTTTAGGAAATACGAGTAATATTACTTCAGCTTTTCTTATTTAGTCACCTATTTGCACTCTTCACTAGTTTAGAATGGCAAAATGCTGTTTGCACAAACGCCCACATTACACGTGACGCATTCTGTGCGGCCGCGGAATTCGCATTCGTTCGCCGCACAGCTCCTGCTTTGGTTTGTCGGAGCGATATAGTGATGTACGCCATTGAATCTCAAGGTGTCAGATACACTAAGAAGTGTAAACAACTGCATTTATTTACCTTAAAATACCACCCAAATATATATGTCGTAATAAATATTTTGCACCTACCCTTTTCTGATTGTGGTACTTACACATAGCCACTTAGAAGGAAAATGCCGATGAAATTTTCATTTCTTCGGGGTTATTTTTCGTTTGTAAAAAGCATATACCGGTAGTTGTTGACTTCAGAGCACAAGAAATTCATAATTTCATCGTAAAGAAAACCCTCATATTTCGGTCGGCATCATGTATCGAAAAGTGGAAAATTTCGCACTATGGAATTGGAGTGAAAGTGGGCCATACGCCATCCAGGTACCTGGTGGATGGGGTGATGATTTCGCTCTCTTCCCGGGCCATGAATCATTATCGGACATGGATTATCTACTCCTGTGCGGAATTTGTTGCTTTAGCACTATTTCTGCTGGTACCCGTGATTGACCTCCCGTAAGGTTATCTGCGAGACCCCCTTAATCTTCCTTGGATAATACCTTAGACTCCAGTGGTTCAGTATGTCATGCCGTTTAATTTTTAAAAGTAAAATATACAATTATAGAGTTTTATGACACACATAAATCATTATTTGCAACTACAGTATGAATTGTTACCCTTAGAAGTAAGGAGGAAAAAGTAAACAGAGAGGCATGGTAAGCGCCGTGCGGTACCATTCGGTACCAACGGAATAATTTGTGTCATAACAGCTGACACAGGAATGCTGACCAATTGCTTGTTATTTCAATTCATGGACTTATATTTCAAGACAATAAATCACATGATACAAAACCGTATTGTCAATATTTATAAACAAAGTAAAGCAACTTACTTTAGACAGGTAGTCATTTTTATTCCTCTCGACACGATCTCAAATTACAAGCAGTTGTTGCCGCAAACAAATACTCAAATAAAACCTTTTGTTGATTTTAGGCATTGTAGAGAGTATATCCTTGACAATGTAAAGCGAAGTTGCCAGATTTATGGCGCAAGTAAGGATCAGTATGAGAAAATCAGAAGTAAGGCGCACTGGTACTATACGGTACCGCACGGCGTTGCCGGGTTAAGCAGAACAAGTAGGGGACTTGCATCCCTACCAAATCACTTGTCATAGTCAGCATTAGATTTTGGTCCTTTACCCTGGTACAACTCAAAATTCACTAAATATCCGTCCTTAGTGTTCAGGCTCCAGATCTTGTACCCAAATCTAATGGGCTTACCACGAATGAGTTGTTTGCACCCATGGCAGCCAAAATATTTCACCGCACATTCCTCAATACATGTCTTCTTTAACTTTTCCATTATAGACCTTATTTTCCATGCCTTATCATTAAGGTCAATTCTAGAGTTGTCTGCAAAGTGCAGAAACCTACAGATTTGAAATAATCGGTCTCTTCTCATTGACCAAGAAACTGCCAGGTTCTTCAAGTCATCATTCGAATCCCAGAAATGCCTTTTAGAAGGCATGTTATTGTAGCCGCTGATATATAGAATGGCAGTGAAGCAGCGTATTTCTTCTGCTGTTATCTTTGGGTCCTGATAATTCAAAAATAATGCATAGCGTCTGGTTTCCTCCACTAAGTGTTCTATGAATTCTTCGTCTATAAACAATTAAAAATTTCTATTACTAACAAGTGTTCATAACTTGAATAATCTGGAAGGGGGAATGCAGTAGATTTTTCATTGTCAAAATCAGCTCCTTTCTCCCATCGCTTGTGAGATGTTTCCCTCTCAGCGACCCATTTGATAACATTTTCAGATATTGGGGTAGCTATAATTTCAGGTGAAGCTTCCTCTAGTGTGGGTGGCTGTACCGATGGGCTGTACTCGTTTTCGTCCACACCTATTCTTTCTTTGTTGGATAACTTTATTTCAGCGTTAGCCAGCAATTGACAAGACGTCAGGTTGTCTGCTAATCCACCTTCATCCTCACTTCCAGAATCCTCAGCTCTGTCTGTATTTGGTATTGGTGGTTCAATAAACACATCACCGTCAATATCATCATTGTAAATGATGTCCAGTGCTTCAACAATTGAAAACCCGCTCCTAAAACAATAAAGTAAAATATACGTCTTACTGAGTATAAACGCTTAGCGTTACCATATGATAAACTTGAAATTCGGAAGCCATAACTTTCACATGTTTTGAGTAAAATCATTTGTAACGGTCATAGAATGTATATTACACTATACAAATAAGAACAACACCAAGACCAACAACCCATGTAGTAATTATAAGCATATAAAAATTCACTTAATCGAAGCGGATGTCCATTTTTGCTGCACATTCAGCAATAGCAATTTTTGAATTGTCTATACCCCCTTCAGACCTGAAAGAAAACTATCAGCATGAATTTTTGTTTGTACGTCAAAAACCGACTAAAATGCTCTTAAATACATATATTTTTAGTTTATTTTACAAAATGAAAATTAACATCTGAGAAAAAGCACCCGCACAATTGTGCGTATCAGGACTTCAATTTACTAGTTACAAAAATGAAAAATTACCTCACTGGATGTGAATATACATATATACATGGTCAAATGTTCTATTTTACAGTGGGGAATAATTTAAAACAATTAAATCTTTGTTCAAACACAAGTAAATATTACATTTTCTACACTGATGACAAGTTCTGCTTTTACTGCCCTTTTGGCAGCAGTACACTGTCGTCGGATCTGAAAGAAAACTGGAGGTGTGAATTTTCGTTTGTACGACAAAAACTTACTAAAATGCTCTCAAATACATGTTTCTACAGTTTATTTTACAAAATGAGAACTTTCAGCTAAAAAAAAAAACTAACAGAACTCACACAATTGTGCATGTCAGGACTTGATTCACTACTTACTACTTACAAAAAATAAAAAATAAGAGCATTCAGCTCAGTACATGTGAATATACACATGTACACGTTCAAATGTTCTATTTTACAGTGTGGAACGATGAATTTTAAACAATTAAAATCTTATACCTTACATTTCTCACGTAGAGTACGAGTTCTGCCTTCACAGTCGTTTGGTGGCAGCACCCAGCACTCTTGCATGCATTGCCTGCAATGAAACCTAGCCCGCACACTTGTGCATATCAACATTCAAAGCCTCATGGTATCGCGTACGATGTTGTAAGTTCACAATTTATGTTCACTAAACAATTTACACACTTCATTGATTATATTCTGATATTCAGTAGAGCTTCTCGATTAATATGAATGCAATAAAAAGAGACTTATTTTAGGCATTACTGCTTCCCGCCATGTTAACTGAAGTATATGCTGCGTGTCCCGCACAAGCACTGCACCCCGGTCTAGCTCCAAGAAAACATCAAATAAACTCAGAGATAAATAACACATGAACCTGCACAATTGTGCGTACACGGTCTGGAAGGGATGTGTTATTATTGTAACAAACACTTCAATGAGCACTACATTGTTGTAAGCGTGGGTCCCTTACAGAATGATAAGCAGTGGTACCAATCCTCCAGCACAGCTGTTGAAGGTACAGTAACAGCTTTAATAATGTGTTACATGTGTTACCATATGGTAACGCTAGGCGTTAATGGGTTAATGTCAACCGGAGGGCGAGGAGGAATTTCAATGTAGTAAATACTTTGAGACCTTGTTAAAAATTATCACCTTTCAGGATCTCTTTGTACATGTCCCCACTTCAAACTCTCCCATGATATAGAAGTTATTAAATATTATATTTTATTTTGCAGAACCTGACCATCTAGTAAGTACATCCCTGATTTGGGGGTTAGGATCATTATCTCTTGAACATTAACAGAGAAAGTATCCCTTCCGATTGCAGGATATGTCAGCTCTGTTGCCTCTAGTTGGTTGGATTCTTGTTGCACCTCCTTCTCGTGGGTGCTATCACTGCTATCACTCCACTAACAATATTCTAATTGCATTGTCTCAAAATATTATGTGAAAAGAGACAGTGCATAAAATCTTAAAATTATCAATACCCTGAAGCATTGGAGAAAGGGTACTAGTTTTTGTTAAAGGGATATTCTAAAGGTAGTTTACAAAATTCAAGTGAACCACGTGCTGGGTCCAATGACTGGAAACAGGCCGTGGATGTTCTAATTATTAATTTTAACAAATGTTGTTAATTCAATTGTTAAAAATTATTTAACAGCTTGTTAGGTTTTTATTTCCCCACTACTTTCTTGTCATGGATGCAATCCTTGCAGAAATTCAGCTTGAAGTTCTAGTAAATAAAGCTTTGGAAATTCTATCATTGTTTCCAATCAACACAAAAATTCTTATGAACATAAGCCCTATGGTTGATTGTTAATGAGCTACATTTGTTTTAATTCTTAACTGGAATGGAAGATGGTTCGTATTTCAGATTAAGTTTTAAATCTGGTATGCCATTGCAGACATTGCTGTCCTTTACCAAGGTGTGAAACATGGTTGCCATTGAGCAAGTACGATCCCTTGAATTTTCAAACATTTCCAATAATCAATGGGGTGGCATATTCAGGTGTTTGAAGGACATTTTGAGGACTTCTTGTAGTAGAAAGCAGTATCCCTGATGGTATGCCAACATGGCAACAGCTATTCAATATGAAATGTGCTAGGTAAGGCTATTGACAACTTCCAATACAAAGTTGGCAAGTGTAACTCGTAAATGGTAGACCGTAGGGCATAAGTTTGCAGGGACTTTTTGTGTTCTTCCCCCCTCCCTCCACACATACACACAAAACCCTGATTACTTGCCATATGTCGGGGAACAGCCGGTGTGTACTTATTGATGATTCAATAGTGTTTCCTTCCCTGCTTGGGCTCTGCATATGTATGCAGACACTTGCCAGTAAAAACTGTAGTGTTAAGTGTGTATGTGATGTTTGTTCTTATATTTGTTAGTTTCATATTGCATTATGACATAGGCCTTTTTAAGAAACGTTTTTGTTGTTGTTGCCTTCTCAATGTTATAATGTACTAACACGCTCATAAATGCATGCAAGATATTGTACGCAGCTAATTTAACTTCAAATCCATTCTTGTTTGAATTCTTCTTTAGTATTTTTTTTTTTTTTTTTGGACATGTGTATACTATTAATGTGTTTCCCTTTTTATTTTAATTTCTTTCCCAGAAAGCTAAGGCCTTCGAGCGGCATCAAGCCTTAATGCTAATGTGCAGGTTAGTGGCAGATAAGTTCTTGGCCAGGAATTGGCTTATATTTTCCTTCTATGTCCTGTTCTTAGGTGACAAGCTGATGTGGATCCATCCAGGTGAAGTATTTTCTGTTGATTCATTGGGGTGACACTTGTCTTTTGTTGCAGCAAATGGCTAGTCAGAGGAGTCAGGTTCAAAGGCAACAGGCCCTCGCCCTTATGTGCAGGTTAGCAGTTATGCCATCCATCTTTACAAAGCACTGCAATGTAGCCCTATACAAGGAATCATTTTTAAAATTTTCTTCCATTTCTGTATGTTGTAATGCTTAGTACATATTATGCAGCCTGATAGTTTTTTTTTTTTTTCTGATTAGGACATGTTTGTCACATTGTCCATTGATGAAAGTTTAGTCTAACAAGTTTTAATTATTATTTCTGTTAGGTGTAATTATTGTGAAGAAATGGAAGATGTATTTTCCTGTATTACCCTTTATTGTTGTGAAAAAATTGTAGCTTTACTTAGTGATGAATTTAAAGTAATACTTATGTCTCTCCCGCAAATTCCAGCAGGCTCTTTTGATGATCTGTATTTCTAAATGATTTGTACAGGACTGGCTTAAGTGATAGTTATTAGTATTAGATTTTGAAAAGTTACAGGCACACTGACCATTCTACTCTTAACTTGAGTAGACTCGGTTAATCCTTTTGCCTTCAGGAGGGATTTTCTGTAGGACCGGTTCATAGTGACAGGAAGGTCATGCAGTCTTGAACTAAGCTTGTTCACGCTACCGACACCCATATAAACATGGGAAGGTGCCGTTGGAAAATAGGTTGTCACCAGTGGAAACTCTCCACTATAGGAACTGTCCTTGCTTAGTGGATCACTGATTAACTAATTTAATATGTCACATAAGTTTATATATTGTATACAGGTTATTTTTTTCTTGTGTTTATTATATATTCATTCGTGGAAGTTGAGTAAAGGATTTCCAGCCTGATATGGTGGGGCTAGCAATAAGTAATGTTTGTTTGAGAGGTGTAAAATAGAGGATATTAAGAGCAAACCATAAAAAGATAAGGCAAGGGTTGGATGGCCTTGTATTACTATATTAGAATGGCAAAAGGGATTGTGTACTACTACTAAGTATGGCTACAACAGGATAGGAAAGGACTAGGAGTGGGAAGGAAGCGGTCCGTACCTCAATTAACCTCTTCAGTGGCACGCCCGAGAAATTATCGGGTGGCGCACGCCTGCCCATAACGTCACCGCCCGAGAAATTCTCGTTTAGCTGCAGTGTTCATTTCGCGATCGCCCAATAATTTCTCGGGTACTTTAATCGTTTGGGAAAATGTTTTCAAATATTCTCAACAGATGGCGGGGGGATTTATAGCTGTATTCATGTAGCGTCTGGCTTAAAATATGCCTTATCTTCTCTACTTTACATATACAACCTCTGGCCAGCTGACGAGGTAAACAGAAATGGCGTGCGCGAAACGGAAGAGAACTTTGTCTGAAGACAAAATAAGGAACTACATCAAAGATGAATCACTAAGTGACATTAGTATTTCTGATAGTAGCTATAATGATTCTATTGATTCTTCAGATGACGACCTTAGTAATTCTAGTAAAAGTGAAGAAGATATTACGTCAGACGCTAAGGTGATGGTAGATGTTGAATATACATTCGTTTGGAAAAAGTGTAAGCCTGGGGATAGTGTGCGACCTAATATTATTCCATTTACGGGAAATCCTGGTGTGAGGCTTAGCTTATTACCAGAGGTGAGTGCGATTGACTGTTTTGAACTGATTCTAACAGATGAAGTTGTAAATTTGACAGTGACCGAAAAAAAATTCGTTGGCCCTATGCTAAAAGTTCATTGAAAACCTTGTAAATAAATCTCCGCATGGAAGGGTACAGTTTTGGAAAAAAGAAGCTCTTACAAAATTTGGCAATTTATTGCGTTGGTATTGCTGATGGGAATAATACAAAAGCCTGAAATAAAAATGCATTGCTCACAGGACAGTGTAGGCCCTACTCAAAACACCAATATTTATTAAACTATATCACAGGCCTACTCTAAAAAGTGTAAATAGAGTGTAAAGTAAGTTTTTATTAACCTTGAATAATATATGAATGTGTTCCCTTAATAATTGTTACTCATTCCTTGCTTCCTAAAAATAAATAAATTCATCCGAACAAACCTCACTTTTCTGGCACAGGAGGTCTGCCAAAACCCGCCACCGAAGGGGTTATAGCCCTAGCACATACCTGGTGTGAAAACGGGGAACTATGGAAAACCATCATCAGGGTGTTGACCAGTGCGTTCAAACCCTCCATTCCGAATGGAAGCTCACAGCTGCATGATCCAGACCGCTTAGCCAACTTGATCGGTTTCAGTTTCCTTAATCTGTAGTATAAGTATGACTGTTGAGACTAATGGAATCTTCATCCCTTAGTAAATTTCATGATAAATTACATAGTTACGTTCAAACTGCTTTTGTGTTTTGCATTCAAAATTTCCACTCTGGTTCTGCTGTATTCTTATAATCTAATCAACTGCAATCGGACACACTTAGGAACGCGTGCTAAGGACTTCGGATGAAGGTGTTTTGGATGCCCATAAAACAAAATCACCGCCTTTCCTTTTTTTTTTTTTTTTAAAGTTGCTTTACGTCACACCGACACAGATAGGCTTTATGGTAACGATAGGCAGGAAAGGGCTGGGAGTTGGAAGGAAGCAGTGTTGGCCTTAATTAAGGTACAGCCCCAGCATTTGCCTGGTGTGAAAATGGGAAACCAGGGAAAACCATCCTCAGGGCCGCCGACAGCGGGGTTCGAACCCACTATCTCCCAAATACTGGATACTGGCCGCACTTAAGCGACTGCAGCTATCGAGCTCGGTCTCTTTGCTTCCAGTACCAGCTCAGGATTTGTGGGTGAAGAAAATCACTTATCCTCAGGAGTTGTTATTCCCACCACCAACCACCAAACTTTTTTTCCCCCCTGCATTTACTATGGTGAAACTTCATATGTAAATTAACAGTAGAATAACTAGTTTTACATCCTACTGTTGCAGTGTTAAATATTTTATTTCTTTGTTCCCTTCTTTCCATTCTCATCCACTGCTTAGAGATGCCAACTTTCAAAAAAGGCAATTCCTAATGCAGCCGTTCGGGCACGTGGGGTGGGGTGGGGTGAGTGGGTGGCAGGCACAGTGGCTGTAGAATTTCTTTTTTCAACATCTTACTAACATATCCCTGAAAAAATCAATGAACTACATACAGTTCAACCAGATATTCAAAGACTGGTTTAATAAAGAGTGTATGATTCTTAGCTGCTAAAGTAACAGTACATATCTGACTGGAGGTTGTAGGATCATTTCTTTTGTTGAGTACTGTAGTTGCTCCCTTAGCAGCTTGTAGTTGCTGTTTGGTAAACATACACTGGTGACATGCTTTTTGTTTTGATATCATGTGCATCTTCTGCACTAACAGAACACTTCACAGTTCGGTATTCATATTAGCACGGAATTCAGTCTTGTTCTTCCTCACCATGCGAAACTGAAAAATCACAGATACACACACTACAAAACACGTATGAATGAGATTTTGAGGAACGCAGTAAACAGGGCCATTGTTTAGAGTATTCCACCCTAAATTTTTGAACTATTTTTGGTTTATTACTAGCGTCGCTAATCACGGTAACGTCATCACATGTATTTTTCTGCACAAGAAATCGTTTCATTATTTCAAACCTTTCGCATACTGTGACACACGAATAGCATGTATCCTAGAAGAGCTATATATGTAAATTTGGCAACCAAAATCGCAATAAATATTTCTTCAACCGTCCCACACACAGTATCCACATTGAAACGGAGTTAGTCACAACTCTGCCGCCAAAACAAAGAAAAGAACCCGCATACCTGCATGGAAATCTGGTCATGTGACTAACAAAGACAACAGCTCCGCAAGATATGCCACTTCACAGGCGCCTATTTTTTTGGTACTGGAAGCACCTGCGTTCGGCGCGTGAAAACTCAAAATATTCTTAAATGAGGGACAGGAAAGGGGTATAAATTATTACTTGGAAATCTGAAAATAATATTCTGAGAATTCAAGCTATAATAGCATTCCTTGTGCATCCTTTTGAACACTTAAAATATGCTTAGATTTAAAAATCAACAAAAAATTGTAATTTGTGATGTGTGATTCGTAATTATTATGAATGAATCGTAATAGTTGGCATCTCTACTTAGACCACACCTTGGTGGTGTGGGTGCAATATGTTCTGCATATGTGAGGCCATTAGAGCAGCAGCCAAAAGCTAGTCTCTCTCTCTCTCTCTCTCTCTCTCTCTCTCTCTCTCTCCGTCTGAATTAACCAAGGAAGGTAAAAATCCCTGACCCAGTCAAGACTTCTTGGACCAGAGGGCAGCACGCTGACCATTCAGCCACGGAGCTGGACATGCTCATACTATACAGAACGGCATCAAAATATTGCAACCACTGTATATCTGATGAAGGATAAAAAGCCTGTTTTTCTGCCGTCTCATTGGACATTTCTTTATATCTCATAATAATTGAGAAGCTTAAATGTCAGTTGTCTTGCTGCAAATTATTGATACCCTTGGAAATTATGGTGAGGACCTGCATTTTGGCAAAGTTTCCATGAACCCTTCGTGGACAGTAGGTTAGAGATCCAACACTGCACGTCTCAGACAGTGTTTATAAATTAAACATGATGCATCTCGAACGATGTCACAGCATGCTATGTGAGGCTTCCAATGTAGGAACTAATTAGAAGAACAGGCTAGTGAAAAGACCACTGAACTGGGTAGGTTAGGTCCGGCTTGTAACAAGAAAATTGGGCAGGTGCATCAAGGCAGTCAACTGGCCTTTAGCATCCCATACACTCTACAGGGTACGACACAATCACCCTGTGACTAATTATAAAGTACACGGTGCACACACTGGCAATTTTAAACTGCACAATGTTCTCATTTTCGATGAAAGTGGCTACCCTAGCTGACCAGTAGTAACACAGGAAATGGAGGCATATCTGAGTTTTACAGTACCTTTGTTTTAATTCTTCTAGACAAAAAACAAGAATCGTTGGTGCTAGGAGGAACATAGGTGTTGTTATATAGTGTGGTTGCACATGAATAACTAGTGTACCACACTCCATCCTACAAGATCCTTGCTCAAGACTAGGAACTTTGATTCAATTGTACATTCTCGCATAAGTTTTCTGCTGTTCTATACTAGATTATTGAGCTGCTGATTTAAAGTCTTAAAGCTTTGATCTATATTTTTCTTGCAAAAAAAATCGAACAATGCAAGAAAATTGTGTCTGAGAACAAACAGTATTGTGACGCCCATTGCAAAACAATAGTTTGAGGAGATGCGGGGAAATATCACCTTGGTTTATATGGAGCTTTGAATAACTATGAATACGGGAAAAACGACAGTTCCAGTAATGATGCATTGATGTTCTACTGTAGGTAAATAAATGAACAAACATACACAGTATCAAGTTTAGCTCACCAAAGAAGTGCTGGTGTGAGTGGGGCTACGGTCTGAGAAACCTCTGATTTTTAGCAGTTTGTCAGTAATTTAAAAGACCTTTGTCCACTGTTCCCTCTTTCTTGCCCTCTGGTGTGTAAACTTTTCTTGATCAGCAAATATATTATTGAAGTATGCATGATGAGTTACAGGAATTTAAGGAAGATGTGAGCGAAGATCTGCAAGTTTTACTGGCAGAATGATTACAGGTATAGTTTACTTATTCAGCCATCAAATTGATGTAAGGTTGAATAGATTAACATAACTCTTTCCCCGTCCTCTTCATACATTTACTTCATAAAGTTCTCCAATGTAACCTGCTTAATTTTGAGGTGCTTCAGAACTCCTTTAAAATGGTCTCGCTTTACTAAAATGACATCAAAATGGTTCTTCTTTATGCAGTTTCTGATTTGCTGGCTATACTGAATCATATTAAACACTTCTTTTTTCCTTAGCTACAATTCTACATTCTCAAAATTATGACCACAAGGAAGATATGAGTGGTCAGGTATCATAAGTATGTGCTGAGTTTCTGTGAAACGGTCAGCATGAATGTACCTGAGGCAGGTCAAAATCACATTGAAATTTTTATTCAGTCCACTGCAATTATTGGTGATAATATATAGTCTTCACATCCGATGGTATTTTATTTTCAATATTGTGCAAGTCCTTAACTTAATCTCGTAAAATTGGGTTCTGGAATTTATTTTTGCATTAGAAGTGCTTGTTGCTTGTCTGGTGATGGCACCAACTGGTGGAATCTTGTTATATGCTATCTACTTTAACAGTGTTTGTGCCATCTCTGCTCTGCATTCATGCAAACATACTTCTCGTTTTAATTCTTCTGTGTGTCCAGAGGATTATGTGTTGTAATGGTTGATAGGTGAACAACCGCGCATTGGACGGTCTCAAAAAAACGGTAAATTAATGTGGAAAAAATGGCAGAAGTCCACCTTACATATTTAGGAATTGACTGTTTAGAAGGAAAGTGACGGAAGAAAAAACTTCGTAAGTATGTGTAAATCAAGAAGATCAATACTCGTAAGTCTGGCGGAATTCTAACCTCAAGAAGGTAAGGGGACGTTGGAGCTGAATGAAGCCCCGTTGAACAGCGAATCAACTTTGATTGCAGCGCTCCCAATGCGGACAGCAAGTAGCATGACACAAAAGGGAAATCTCCATCACGTGCAACAAATGCAGTAAGACATTCTAGTAATACACAAAGGAGAAACTCCCATTGTATGTCACAAGGCAATATAGCACCGCAGAAGAGAAACTTCCACCTTATGCAACTCTTTGACCAGTTAACGGTATTTTAAGGTACCTAGACAGAGAACAGCGAATCAACTGGATTGCAGCGCTCACAATGCTGGCAGCACGTTCCATGACACAAAGGGGAAATCTCCATCACGTGTCACAAATGCAGGAAGACATTCTGGTAGTATACAAAGGAGAAACTCCCACCTTATGCTACAAGGGTGACAAGGTATTCTACACCACACCCACACAGAAGAAAATGGTATTGTGCTTCAGGTGAATCTTCGACTAGTTAAACAGTATTATATGTGATAAAATTCATTTTTTGGTCCGTATTCAAAGTATTTGTATGAATAACACTAGTATGTTTTTATTGTTCTCCCACCTGTTCAATACAATACAATCTTAGAAGTTAGGACTTTGTCCTTATCAAAATATTAACATAAAATTAATACTTTGGATGGTACATGTTTCGCCTATCAGCCATTTTTTACCTTATGAAGAGATCAGGTACCTGATTGGGAATGACTTATGAATACTGTTCAAGACTATGTCTTGTAAAATGGATTAGAGATCGTTGAATTACTAATACAATGTAAAATGTTGTATACTATTACTTAACAATATTTGTGTTCATATTTGAGTCTAAAAACATGACAATTTTTTGAAGATTAGAACATAGGTGGTTGGTTCTTGATATTAAAAGATGTTACAATAAAGTTAAAAATCAGAAAGCACATTCCATTTAATTGTCAAAATGGCATGTTGTTAAAACCTTGAGGAAAGTTGAGCATTGGTAACGCAAAATACTCCAAATAAATATTACTGCAAGAACGGCAACATACCGAGAACAAGTTTTATAACTAGATTTTGAATCAAAAGACTGTACGAAAGGCTGAACTTTTAAACAAATACCACGTTACAAGAAAGATTATATCTAAAACAACAAATCAAATGAAACCTTGTTAAGACGTTTCTGCAAGCGGCAATGGAAAAGAAAGTGTTAAGCGAGAAAACGTACTCCTGAATATACAAATAAAAACTATCTGACATGGATATGGAAACACTAGATAAGATTTTTTCCGACATGAGGGCATTTAAATGAAGTCAAATAAATAATAAAGTTTAATTATTCCACCTATTCAATACATAAAAAGAGATGTTAATAAAGAATTAAACCTGTAAATAAAACTATTGGGACATGTTTCGCCCTTCAGTTAAGGGCATCTTCAGCCTAATCTCAATCTGAAAGTTTTTAACAACATGCCATTTTGACAATTAAATGGAATGTGCTTTCTGATTTTTATCTTTATTGTAACATCTTTTAATATCAAGAACCAACTGTTTTTCGCTATACTTCATTGTACCACTCAACACAAAATAAATTTCTAGCTTCAGAATGAAATGCAAAACACAAGCACAAATTTGCTCACTGTGTTATTCAGCAGTCTTGCTGCTAACCAGCAAGCAAAATTGAACATTGCTTATGCTAACGGCTTGCTCGCCAACCGTGCAACTTATCCTGTGAAGTTGGAAGTTCAGGAATTCAAGGCCTTTTTCTGTAATCACGCAACTCTGGCAACGGATCTTACCTTAGGGAGTCATGCTTGTTTCATGAAGATGGCAAGTAACATATTTAGGGCTAGGAAAAATGTGATCATACTAAGCAGTAATAGCAGAAGTTCGTGGCTCGATAAATGAGGTATTTTTGTATAGATTTAAAATGTTTGGAATAAGGGCTTCAAATCTACGACGTGCTAAGTAGGAAAACATGTTGCTGTAGAACACACTGATGAGCTTTCTCTGTATCCATTATAATGCTTAACGAATTTGCAGGTTGAAGGGCTGAAAACAAATTGTACCACTTCATTAAGAGTAATTTATTTCCCTTGTTATTAAATACATACATAGTAGCTAATGCAGGAGAGAAGCAGACTGGCTGGTACGCCTTTGCTTTTCTCAAGATTGTGCTGCAGTGCGTAAGGTCGAACAGCACCGTCTTTAAATGGAAATTTTGTTCATAACCAAGGCTATCAACCATTCAAACTGAACGCTCCTGCTGTATGTTGTAAGGATAAATTCTAAAAGCACATGGCACATATTTTTCCGCGATTTTAAGTGCCTCATATGGTCTTGGCCCAGGTTTACATCTGCTGCTCTTAATGCTATGCGAAGGAATGTATTAAATTTTTACATCTTTCTGTGGTGGCTGACTGTATTGTGGATAAGTTATGCATGTGTTCTCCCCAGAAAATTTTGTAAGCCGGGGGGGCAGGAATTAATAGCTGTGCGGTGAATACTACGTAAAAAATGAATATTATAAAATTTCATTTTATTCCCCTCAGTGCATTAACAGTAATATCAGACAGGTAAACACTAACTGCAAAATTGAATTGTTTTATTGTTATTGTCATGAATAAGATGTAACAGAGTAGCCTGAATTTCTAGTATTCTGCTGCTCGATCATAATCATGTAATACTGGGGCTTACCTCTCAGTTGCTGTGGAGTGTCATAGGGTTTTGTGATGATGTGTGTAATAGAGGGCTCACCCACTATTCCACGCTGATCGAGACACCGCTTTTGCGCGACACTACGTGATAGTCAAGCTTAACATTTAAACTCCGATGTAACAGGTATAATATGCTGACAATAACTAAGATTTTGTCATAGTTTTACAGTATTTACATTTTCATTTGGAGCATCAAATGACTCAATTACAGTAAAACCTCATTAATTCGAAGTCATTGAGATTCAAAAATCGGACTTCGAATTGCGTGATTTCGGATTAACTGCCAATTCACAATACAGAAGTACTAATCCTTGCCGTTTTACAAAATATTATAAGGCCCGTTACTGCATGCAGTTAACCTTGATTCACAGTTTATACCTTTCAAATGCCATGAAAAAAGAACTATTTCCAAAATGTATCCAAGAAGGTGCATTTACAGTATTCAAATAATGCACTTGGATATCTCACTGACGAACATAACCTCATGCAACGAAAGAAAGAAAGAAAGAAAGAAAGAAAGGAGGAAAAAAAGCAAGATTCAAAGTTGATGAGAAATCTATGCTGGCTCCCATGTGCAAGTGCTTTATTCATTGGATTACTATACTGTATGCATTTTAGATGCCTTGTATTTACACAGAAAGTACCTGATGCTTTTAAAAATCGAACTATGACTATCCTTGCACGATTTCCCGCCATGGCACTTCTCTCGTACTTCAGAAATGTAAACACTTGCCGCATCACGAAGTATTCTAAGACCTATTAATACATGCACTCCCCTCAATTCACAGTTTAAATCTTTCAATCTTTCAAATGCCATGAAAAAAACTATTTCCAAAAGTACCGTATCCAACAAGGTGCATTTACAATGTTCAAATAATGCACTGACAAACATAACGTCACGCAACGAAAGAAAAAAATCATGCAATTCAAAGACGAGGATCAATTGTGCATTATTTTGTGGATTTCTGTACTGTTTGCATTTTTAGATGCTTTGTACTGGCATGGAAAGTGCCCGACGCCCTTAAAACATTGTGGCTTATCGAACTTTCCTATGTTGAGGGGATAAAGTTTCTTGCTTCCATGTGTATTGCAAACGCACTACAATGAACCCCACCGCCCACCCATGTACGATTCCTCGGCTGGCATTTTCTCCTTAAAACCATAAGACACAAATAAAACCTGTACCCCAATTTTGGCCACAAAATTTTACAAAAATATGCAGTGATTATTAGCGTAAATATGGTAATTACCTGGAAATTGGGAAGGTGAAAAAATCTTTTTTTTTTTCTCTGTATTTTAGAGCTTTTCAAGTTGAAAATCATACTTTTGTAATGCTCATATGTAATGTATCAAAATAAATATTTAATAGCCGACTTTAGAAAATATTTAAACTTGTCTTCTTTGCACAAGTTGCCATTGCTTATTATTATTATTATTATTATTATTATTATTATTATTATTATTATTATTATTATTATTATTTTAATAATTTGTATTATAGGGGTTATTTGTTGAGGCACTTTGTTATAAATATTCTGATTGATATTACAGTTGAATCGTGTGGTTCCTTTAGGTGCATGTGTTTATACGTAATGCGTGGAGTGAGGAAAGCTGAATGCGACAGTAATACGTCTACGTCTGTAAAATTAGCAATGTATTGCTCTCGTTTTCCACAGGCACTGAGCAAGCACTGTGAAAACAAACACTTGGTTCCCATCTCCTTGAATTCTAGAATTTACTTCTTTCTCTCCCACCCACAATTAGTTTTTACAATAAAGTACTAGTGTGTCTTCAGAATATCTCTTGTCATTATAACATTCTCAGTACCTAAGGTTAAAGGCATCTATTTTAAAAGAACACCATAAGAAGATTTCTTGTTGCTGTTGTCATTGTCAACAGCCTACATCTGCATATTCCTCCTTCATCTGCGAAGCAGAGGTTTGACAGCAACATATAAGGAAAAGCTGCTTCTCCCATGTCATAAATACTGAAATGAAGTACACACATCCTTCTTCCGTAACTATAGAAACTATAGAAACTTCCGTAACTATAGAAAATCGCAGGTAGTAGATATGACGCAAAATAACGCTGGCCTCCCGTGGTCAACTTGGCAGGTTTGATCGCTGCTCAGTCCAGTGGTATTTAATGGTGCTCACATAAGTCGGCTTCATGTTGTAGATTTACTCGCACACAGGAGAACTCCTGATCTTGACGACACCAAAAAGTGTAAAAATAGTAAGTGGGACATAAAACCAACACCACTAATTAATTAATTAATTAATAAACTTCTGTATAAAAACGTTGTAGACTGTCAAAAATTTTAGTCTCCTACATGCTTATGACTCGACTTACTTCCTGTAATTCCTATGTATAACATAGGGCCTCGACGAAATTTCTCTAGCTTGTTCTATCTACCTCTAATGCTTTCACCTCTATGTTTCGTTGACTCCAGGTGTCCCCCTGTCTATAGTTCTCAAGTTAATAGTCGATCTGCCTTGTCTACGACTACCTTGCAGATTCCAGCTCATTGCCTCCTTTATACTTACGTGTGGTCTCCCCAGGGTGTAGCTGGTCCACCTCCATTTTTTCTCATCTGTTTTTTTTTGTGACTTTGACTTGTGGCCTCCCCAGGGTCTTTGTTTGAGATTGTCTTTGGCTACCATATTCTCATAATGTACCTCAAGCATCATCATCATCATCATTTCCTGTTTCCATCTTCCTGGGTCAGTTGTGAATCAAGGACCTCCATCGCTGCCTGTCTCTCCACCACTCTTTTCCTTTTTTAAAGTACATCTTCTGGTTTTCCTTCCCTCTTCTCTATGCACTCCCACTCTGAATCTGTCCACCTCTTTCAGGGTCTTCCTCGTGGTCTCCTTCTTGTTTAAAAACCTTTTCTTGGCCCACTCTGTTCTCCCATTCACATCATATGCCTACACCACTTGAGCTTTGTTGTTTCTATCCTGTCTTGAAGTTTCAAGATTCCTGTCCTTTTCCTTATCTCTTCATTTCAATGCTAATTTCTGGTCTTGCCCTGGATACCTCTTCGGAATTTCATCTCCGTTACCTGTATTCTACTCTCCTCTCGTTTTGTTGTAGTCCACAATCCAGCTGCATAGGCTAGTATGGGTTCGAAATAGGTTGAATATAATACTTTCTTACATTTCTTCTGGACATCTTGGTTCCACAAAATACCCCTTGCACTCTGGTAGAGGCTGTTTGCTTGTATTCTTTTTTCCAATTTCCTTGGTAGTCTTTCCATCTTCTATTATCATACTTCCCATGTACTTGAAACTTATAACCACTTCCAGAATTTTACCATTCTGTTTTATCTTTCCTCTTCCTTCCTTCCTTCCTTCCTTCCTTCCTTCCTTCCTTCTTCCTTCCTTCCTTCCTTCCCCTTATCATCACTATTGTTTTAATTTTCTCTGTGCTTACTTTCATCCAAAATTTTTTTATCTCTTGATTCCATACATCTACTTGTTTTTGCACTTCCGTTTCATCACCACCCCTTATCACTATAATATCCGCAAACAGTGTGGCATTCGGTGCCTGTCTTCCCAGTCTCTTTTTAATGTTCTTATCAATTTCATCCATGACTATCATGAATAGTACGGGGCATAGTACATTTCCCTGTCGGAGACCAGTTTATAAAAGCCTGTAACCTTGTGATAACGTCTTCAATCACTTTCAAGGTCTCGTTTCCAAACGGTAAAACAGATTTAACATTTGAGTTGAATACCTTCAGCTTCATTTTTATGCTAATGTGAGGGGATCTCCAGATTGGTCGTAATCGAAAAAAGGCTTGTTTGACTTTGTGTATAAAACACAACACATCTCTAAAAACACCTCCATCTTGAGTCAAGCTAGAATTGTTTGTGTGGTTTTGTACATTCCATCAGTCTTTTTTTATTATTTTCCGTTAAGCCCACTTCTTCAACTTGTTTTTTTAAATCATTCATTTTGATTTTCCATGCCTTGAAAACGTTGTTTAAAAAGGATGAGATCATCTGCATAATCCAGTTCTTCCAGTCGGTTATTTATTCCCCAGTGAATGCCCTGCTTTATGCACATTGCCTCTCTCAACATTCAAACCATTGTCATGATAAAACAAGATTGGCAACAGGTGACATCCTTGTCTGAGTCCTGATTTCTCAGCAAGAGATTGAGAGTTTTCTTTATGTACTACTCAACAAGGTTGACAATACGGAAATTTATTTCTTGTGGAAGTGTAAGTATATCCAAGCCTTTTGAAAAATCAATGAAAAGTATATAGAAGATACCTGATTCTCAGCAAATTGTTCAATGATTAGCCTTAGTGTGTTGATCTGATCCACTGTAGACTGACCTCCTCTGAAACATGCTTGATTCTTGTTAAAGTCTCCTATCATCGGCAGAGCTTTATTCTATTCACTATGAATCTTGTCATCACTTTTCCCCTATATGAGAGAAACATTCCCCTTTAGTTATTACATTCTGAGGGGTTGCCTTTCTTCATTGTCCTGATGAGGACTGCCGTTTTCCATTCCTCAGGAAGGTGTTCTTTGTTCCATATTAGTGTTAGAAATGGCTCCTTGTATTCTGCTATTTTATCTGGATTTGCCTTAGGAGCTTCTGGAATAATGTTATATACACCGGATTCTCTGCCACTCTTAATTTGTTTCGCTATGTGTGTGATCTCCAGTCATGTTTGTGATTCTACCAAGATATGTGGGTCCTCTGAAATGGTTTTACCTTCTTCAGTTCTTTGCATCCTCGACTGGTTTCTCCCAAAAAGTTCCTCCTAGAAAGCTTTCTCAAAATAGCATACACTTCTTCGCTTTTACCAACGTTCGCTGTTTCTTCTACTTTTGCTCAGTTGGTTCTTTCTCTCACTCCACTATGGTCACGAGTCTAACTTTGCAGTAATTATTCAGTGAGAATCAGGGGTCCATTCCCTTATGCTATTATTTGCTTATTTTTGTAAGGCACTCACTGCACTTGAACATAGTAAATTTCCTTCTCTTCCGGAGTAAAAGAAGGGGCCACCCCTTCAGTCCTCACCTCTCCATAGCCTGTAGTTGTTTCGTGCAACCCAAATGTCTCCATTTTATACATTTACATTTCTGCCACTACTTCTCTCTGCCATTTTCATACATGCTGTACTTTTCACATTTCACAATCCAATTTGTGTCCTGTATTTCATTGCAAAAGTTATCTCCATAAAATCTTTAGTGATTTTGTTTCGACCCCCTGTGGGTGGGGGGACACAGGTGAGGAATACACCCACGGTATCCCTTGCCTGTTGTAAGAGGTGAAAAAAAAAAGGGGGCGACCAAGGGATGATTTATTTAGGACCGTCAAACTACTTGTGATTAGTACCATCACTCGAACACCATGAGTCGCCTTTTCTTGCAAGTAGTACCACTATGTTAGGCATACAATACGTTTGTGATTGGTAGCAGCAGGGAGTGGTCCATTGTTAATTTACAGTACCTGTGATTAGTACCACTATATGCGGAACACCACGGCCTTATGTTGCCTGTGATTAGTAGGATTATGTGAGAAACTCCATAGGTCTGCATTACCTCTGCGATGTACGTTACCTGTGAGTAGTAACGTAATGTGTGGAAACTGTGAGTCTACGTTATTTGTGATTAGAACCGCTACATGAGAAATACCATGGTTCTACTATACTAGCGATAAGTATCATTATGAGGGTCCATTGACCTGGATTTGGACTCCTTTAGACAATAGGCATGATTGATTCAAGATTGTGCTTTGGAAGCAGCTCCTTGGTCAGTATATGCTATTGTTCTAAGATAGTTTCTGGGAAGGTGGGGCAATCCTTATTCATAATTTCACTTTTTGAATTCTAGTCAGTGGGTTAATTTTGGAATTACTTGTAACTTTCAATATTGCGAGTTGTATCCACTGATTATTTTAAATTCATATTCGTCCATCCATTCATTCTTCATTATCACATTTTGAATTCTAGTCAGTGGATGAATTTTGGAATTTTAAATTGTCTTAGTCTTATTTTGTACCATTAAGTGCTGATGACCTGGATGTTAGGCCCCTTTAACTTGTTGACAAGTGCACCTAAGGACAGTCAGTGGAGTGCCCACGGCATTATTCAAATAGTATCGCTGTACAAATCCTAGTTCGGTATGGTAGTGGTTTCTAACGGAAATGCATATACTCCCTACAGTGTAAGAGTTTAGCGTGCAGTAAGCCTACAGGTTACAGCAGTGTTACGATTGTCACCAATGTGGATAGTTCGTGTTCTTCATAGCTATAAATATTTTTGGCTTTTGTGATTATAATTGTGAATATTCTTCTTTTGTAAATTACAACTGATGCTATGGAGTTTTTTTTTTTGCTAGGGGCTTTACGTCGCACCGACACAGATAGGTCTTATGGCGACGATGGGATAGGAAAGGCCTAGGAGTTGGAAGGAAGCGGCCGTGGCCTTAATTATGGTACAGCCCCAGCATTTGCCTGGTGTGAAAATGGGAAACCACGGAAAACCATTTTCAGGGCTGCCGATAGTGGGATTCGAACCTACTACCTCCTGGATGCAAGCTATGGAGTTTCTGGACACAAGTGATATTATATCGACGGTGATATATTAGAAAAGTTTTGAAACAACAGTGTTTCCTAGATCCAAAATTTCTTTTCATGTGTCTGAAAGTCTTTCAAAGTTGTAATAAATAAGTTTATTGTAATTTTTAAGAAAAAATTTTCTTATTCCCCAGAGGTTGTTAACCGGTCAAATACGCACTCAGATGGGACCGGCATTATTGCACGGCATATGCTGTGCGCACTCTTCAAAAGCTTAAACAACAAGCATCCTAATCATCAATTTTGTTTTGGGTGTGTGGGTTATTGGCCCATAGCACCCAAGTCCAGTGGAATGGCTGCGCTAGAGCGCAGAATTTTTCTGTAGCGATTATCTCCGTTAACCATCATAGGTCCCTCTTTACCACAACTCGCTGGTTTCTTTGTTGTTTAACCCGAAGGGGGAAGGGCTGCCAGCTTCTCAGTACCAAAGGACTCCTCCGTTGTTGTTGCTGCTGTCGAGGTCTTCACCAAACCCCATTAGCTGCCAGTTTTCAGCATTCCTATAGGGCAATGATGGCGAACCTATGCCGCACGTCACTAGGTGACACGCAAACACTATTTTGGTGGCACAACACGTGCATATATTAACGTTTTAATATAAGTCTTGTACTATAGACTATGAATATCTTGTGCATCATATAGTCATAGTGTTTCAGGTTTAAGAAATAAATACCGAAAATCTAAATTTGAGTGCCTTTAGGAAGTGCATTATTGCAACACTGCAACAATGATGGGTCCGGAAGTCAAGTGAGATAAATATCGGATGCAGCCGGTGGGCCATTCTCTCAGCCACATCTGTCAATTAGTGAAGTTTGGCTTGTATATGGTTGCCAAGAGCACGTAATTATTCGTAGTGTGTAACTGTTTATTGTTTTGAATTTTGTAAGACAAATACTGTAATTTCCAAAAGATTATCCCAATTTCAAAATTTGGAGAAACTATTACACTTTATTTCGCAAACGAGTGACATTAAGATCAATTTTTTGAGTGGTTAGAAATTGACAGTTTACAAATGGAGTTGATTGGATATGGGTAAACAAATTCGTATATTCGTGAAAATCGAGTGTGCTGTTGATGGTGAATACTCTCTCCAGAAGCTAGGGAACTTGCTACATGAACAGTGAAACAGCTTCCCACAAATGTTTTTGTACATGATGAAACTTGCAACAGCGCTATTTACTTGGTTTTGGTCATCATACACCTGCAAGCAGCTATTTTCTACAATAAACCTTGTGAAGTCAACATTAAGAAAAGTCTTGGTTCAGACCTAACTGCTTCTTGTGTGTTATTGAAGACAACAAGTAATGAACCTAACGTAAATTACATGGCTACTAATAATCTTATTTAATAATTTTTGTGTGGTGTTGAGGTATGCTGTAGTTATGTTATTGCTGATTTGAAAGGGTCTGTCTTCTCTATAAGACTTGCGCAAAAGAATATCAACTTTATATTATTATTATTATTATTATTATTATTATTATTATTATTATTATTATTATTATTATTATTATTATTATTATTATTATTTGTGATTAAAGGCTGCATTGTTTGTATGAATCAATTCTTCTTTGAGTGGAATGAAGAGATTTTATTCCTTATACAGGGCTGCATTGCAAATAGCTTCTTTTATTACCAAATATCAGTTTTGACAGTGTTTGAAATATTATATTAATAGTGTTAGTTGCAGTGTGATGTAATTTTTTTAGTATGAATGGTAGAGCTTCAAGTGAATTTATACTTGTATAGCTCCCATTGAGCATGATTGTTTGCTGATAAGATCTGACTGCTTTTTCTTTTTATTTTAAATCCATGTTTAATATTTCTGGGTTAGGGCCTGACTGCATGTATGTAGTTATATATTTTACCATCCATATACTGATTGGTTTGATTTTCTTCCAATTGGTTTGTGAGTTTTCTATCAATTTTCATTAGTTTTTACTGCTGGTATTTTCTTTTACTACTCATGTTATGTTACTTTATTATGTTGTGTTTAATTAACCTGGTTCTATTCCTGTGATTATAAACCTGTAACTTGTTATTGCTTTATGATGTTACAATATATATTGTCTACATATCTGGCAACCCTTCCGATTTACCCAGAAACTTTCCGGTTTTTAACTCGTCTTCCGATTTTCGGTTTTATTTTTCCTTCTTCCTATTTTTGACCAGTATAACCTCCAGTATGGTCAATACTCTTCCACTAGGATAAAGGATAAATTCTTACTTGCTTGTGTAATTAACCAACTTTATTTTCAAGAGTATTTATATGATGCTTTATTTCGCGAGTGTATCGTGTTTCCCACTCATCACAGGAGCGTTTGTGCTTTGGACTACAGTTGGGGATTCAGGATGGCAATCGTCTGACGACCGAGAGAGGTTAGCGACTCAGTTAACCGGGACGAAAGAATGAGTTTGTTTTTGTGTGGTTCGCCCGTTTCTGTCCGTAGTTTTGTTGGATTTGTAGGCCACGTGTTTTTTCTTCCGCTTCTGTGCTTTCCCTCTTGTCAAAGTCATATGTTAATAATGTATGAGGCATACTGAACTGTTTTGTATGTGGTAGTTTTGTGTATTTCTGTGCATAATTTTAATGACTTTAATGTATTTCATGGAGTTGTGTCAGCAATAGTTTCTGGTAATTTCCCTTTACGCTATGGCTAAAAAATATATAACAAACGTTATCTCCTAGTGTTCAGCGATACCTATAAGTTATCATTAATTTTTCTCTCTAATAATGCATTTTCTTGCGTGTGTAGGTGTGATAATTATTTATATATAAGCATCATAAATGACAATTGTCATGTACATTTTCTTGTAATAATTTTTATGTTTTCTTAGTTAAAGATTTTAAATTTAAGGGTCACTTTGCATTGTAACTGTAGATATGTAGGGTAGATTCCTCCAAGAGTACGCACTTAACGTTAGGACCGCCATAACATGAGAAAGAAATCATAAAGTAACAAATAGTTTGCACGAAGGTATTTACTGATATCCTGGGCACTACATACATATCAGCAAAACACAACTCAAATGGTAAAATAGTAGAAATAATATAAAATGTAAAATATGAGAAATGCGCGCTCTTGGAGGCATATGCCTGTAGGAGTGCGCAGTAGGTCCTCTATGAGTGCGCACCTAACAGGAGTCACATTTGAACACGCCAGCGCCCTCGTAGCTACAACAGGCATCATGCCACCACTGTTTACAGTCTTTACATTGAATCCAATCTTCAACTAAAGGTTCTTCATACTTTTCATCACATCCTGGGCAGAAGATACTGTCCTCAACTGGTGTGCATTTTGTGGAAGCTGTAGCATCAAAAAAGCTTTTTCTTTTTTGTAGACTTGCTGGATTTCCGTCCTTTCTCACTCGCGCTTGACGTGGAAGCCATTAACGCATTTTTAAATGGAGATCCCGTCATAACTTCGGACGTTTTACCTTTCCTCTTTCGCTTCTCTTCGTGAGTTGCTTTTGGAAGGGGGAGGAGAGTTGAAGGTGACACTATTTCCTCTTCTGCATTAGGCATATCAGCAATGACATTGTTTTCTTCAGGTTCTTCTGAGGGTGGAGGGCGGCTCGTAACGGCCGAAGGTTCGCAATCTTCATCTGAGAAAACATCCGGGGTTCGCAATCTTCATCTGAGAAAACATCCGGGTTGTATGGATAAATCCCCGTAGCCTTGAAAGAATGATTTGCTTTTTCAAGCGTTGCCACTCTTTCATAGGCAGAACGAAAAAGAGAGGAAAGATCCTTCAGAGTGATTGCTCTTCCAGGGTGATTGAACATCCACTTGTCACATTCAGTTGAAAAAGCTGATTTTAAGGGTCCGAAAAATCCTTTGTCAAGGGGTTGCAGCATGTGACTAGCATGTGGAGGAAGTGTTAGTAATGTAATGAACTTGTCCCTACAGAACATAACTGCATCCAAACTACAGTGCGAGATATGGTTGTCCATAATAAGCAGAACAGGATCTTCTTCACTTGGTTTAACAAATTGTTCAAAGTGTTTCAACCAATCGAGAAAGAGTTCTGTGTTCATGTAGCCCGAGTCAGACATAAGTGGCAGGGTCCCTTCTGGGGCATCTTGGTACAATTGAACATTCATTCTCTTTCGGGGGAAGATGATGGCAGGAGGAATGAAAATACCAGTGGGAGAAAAGCAACACACAACTGTCACCGTTTGACCCCTCTCAGCTGAAACAACCTTTGCAACATGCCGTTTTCCTTTTGGCGAAATATCTTTTGGAATGCGGTTAGGGACAGTGGAAATGGCACTCTCATCCATGTTGAATGTCCTGTGGGGAGGGATATGTTTCTCTTCTATTACTGTCTTCAAATTAGTGAAAAATCTCCGGCATTGTACTTTATTGAACCCTATGGCTCTACCTAGACTGCACTTCTCGGGAGCGTGAAGTGCTAGGTGGTTTCTCTTGCAAAACCCTTGGACCCAGTTTTTTCCAGCCATTTTTGTTTTTTCATTGAAATTGTTGGCGATGTTGATGTTCTTTGCAAATTGAAACGCAAGCTGCATTAGCTGCCTCCGTGTTATGCCGTAAAACCTAGCATCCAAGTCCTTCGCATGCTCTACTAACGTCTTCTCCTGATCGGGGCTGAATATTGGCTTCATTCTTCCGAGAGATGTCGGAACAGTGCCCTGAAAATACAACGGATTAGTGAAATTCCTATGAAATGTGGACATTTAAGAGATAAAATAAAGCAGATACAAATGTTAATCAACTCTTTTTAACCTCAAGTGTGTACTTACAGCTTTCAGTCTTTCCCGTAATGTTGATTCGTTCACTCCAAGTGATTCAGCTATTTTTCTTTTACTCTCTCCTTTCTCCAGTCTTTCCCAGCAATCATTCAAAACAGCTTCGGTGAAAATAAGCTTTGGATTTGATTTTCTCTTATAAGACATTTTAACCCTGAAAAATAAAATGTCAAAGCATAAGACGAAGCTTAAACAAGGTGTCCCGTAAGAGCGCGCACTGACGTCCTACAAGAGCGCACGCGCCCTCTTGCAGGACAATCCACTGCGCGCTCTTAAGGGCTCGGTAGTAGTTTTATGTTTTACTCGGTAAATAGCACGAGCATGCAAGACAGAAGGTTGAACTCTGTCAATAACAAAGGTAATGAACTCTTCTCTCTTATAACACAAAAGATAAACATATCGAAGTCTTCCAGGGGTGTGCAAGTACTAATACACAGTTTCAGAATATTATACGAAAATGAGTGAAAACAGATTCTTACCTGTAACAAGAACAGTAGAAATCACAAGGCTTCAGCGATACCGTACATGGACAACGGCTACGCACAGTCGACTGAATACCTCATCACCGATATCGTACACTGCTGCCAACTTCGGAATTTTGAACTGCGCACTCTTGTGAGACCGCGCGCTCTTAAAGGAACTTAACCTATGCCTGCCCTTTTTTCACTTAGACCATGGCACATAATATGTGATGAAATGCAGGAATTAGAGAATCTTTCTATTTTTATTTCTAAATGTTGACAGATGTGTGTCTAGATCCATGGAAGGTATTGCATTGATGCAAGATTCTAAGATCTTCAGGAGTGTACAGTATTATTATAACTTCTTACGTCCGACTCGTTGGCTGAATGGTCAGCGTACTGGCCTTCGGTTCAGAGGGTCCCGGGTTCGATTCATGGCAGGGTCATTGGTTATTTCCAATGGCCCGGGGGCTGGGTGTTTGTGCTGTCCCCAACATCCCTGCAACTCACACACCACACATTACACTGTCCTCCAGCACAATAACATGCAGTTACCTACACATGGCAGATGCTGCCCACACTCATCGGAGGGTCTGCCTTACAAGGGTTGCACTCGGCTAGAAATAGCCACAGAAAATAAAAAAATCAATTCTTACAAATACAATATTGGGGAAGGAGTGTGTAGAATTGCATTCTCACTTGATACTGGAAATGTTTTCCTCAAGCTCAGCTCTTTCAACAAATCTCAGGAGATGCTGTTGCAATCCACCACGTCCAACACATATTTTATGTTTTGATTACAAGACAGTACGTATTGATGATAAACCAGTGTTTTATTTTAAATGTATTCTCATATATATATATAAGGAAACCCTTAAATCTGGCAGGAAAGCAAATAATACACTTGCTTAGAATCACTGCATGTGGGTATTAAAGGGATGGAGTAGAGGCATCTGCGATTCTAAGTTTGCTATATCATATTTTATGGGAAGCCCTTAAAGCTTATTAAAATTCTGTCATATCTAGAATATATATATTTAAAGGCAAGGAGACAGTTAGTTTGCTGACCTTCCAAGCCTAAGATAGTAGATTTGATCTTTACATTCCTGGAGGTTAATACCAATATAGTTGGTCGGCTATTGGACATTGTAAATCATACATACGTACGTACATACATTATCAATATAGACTGTTATGCCTTTCAGAGTTCAGTCTGCTAGCCTCTGTGAATTTACTAAACTTCGCCACAATCCACGATTTGCTACTAGTGTTGTGGCCCCATTTAGTTCTATAGCTCTTAACTTTAAATTGTACCGGGTGAGTTGGCCGTTCGTGTAGAAGTGCGCGGCTGTAGCTTGCATCCGGGAGTTAGTAGGTTCGAATCCCACTATCAGCAGCCCTGAAAATGGTTTTGCGTGGTTTCCCATTTTCACACCAGGCAAATGCTGGGGCTGTACCTTAATTAAGGCCACGGCCGCTTCCTTTCAACTCCTAGGTATTTGCTATCCCATCGTCGCTATAAGACCTATCTGTGCCGATGCGACGTAAAGCCCCTAGCAAAAAAAAAAAAATTTAAATCGTTAGTAACTGAGTCTAACCATCGTCATCTTGGTCTACCTCTACTTCTCTAAGGGTACGTTTATGCTGCAGCTTCGCTGCTGGCTCATGGATGCTCGCCCTAGCACTGCGCTGCTGGCTATAGCCTGGCTGCTCGCCATGGAGCTTTTACCCTGCAGCAGCCCCGCGCGCACGCTGCTGGCAGCTCTCAGCTGTAGTCGAAAATTCAAAACAGAGGAACTGATAGTTAAGGCGGTTTGTATTTTGCATAATTTGATTATAGATATAGAGGGCATGAACACTTAGACTACCGAGCTCGATAGCTGCAGTCGCTTAAGTGCGGCCAGTATCAAGTAATCGGGAGATAGTGGGTTCGAGCCCCACTGTCGGCAGCCCTGAAGATGGTTTTCCGTGGTTTCCCATTTTCACACCAGGCAAATGCCGGGGCTGTACCTTAATTAAGGCCACGGCCGCTTCCTTCCAATTCCTAGGCATTTCCTATCCCACCGTCGCCGTAAGCCATATCTGTGTCGGTGCGACGTAAAGCAAAAAAAAAAAAAAAAAAAAAGAACCCACCTCTTAGACTACGAAGACGTACTTCCAAGAGCTACCCCGTCGTGGAGAAACAACACAGCTCCAGCTGAAGCTTCTGAAGTGCGGAATAAATTCACAGATTTTTTTAACGAGTGAGTCGCAGTTCTGTTGACGAGTGTATCTTACAATAATTTGGTGTACTGAATGTGAAATAAAAAGTGTAAAATGCTTCGCCTGGATTTTTCAGTGCATTTCTACTGCGGGAGTTGATTGAAGAATGAAGCTACAAATGCTTCATTTTGTAATTTAATAGTGTACATTTAAATAATGTAAAATAGGGGGTTATGGAGTATGTCATTTTGACTTTAGTTAGGTCTCCTTAACAAAATGTGTTTACAGTTTGAAAAAATAACTGTCGAACTTTCCATGAAAAACGAGGTACTTCATATAAATCACCTGCTTGTAAAAATAGAGGTCCCCAAAATGGCAAGGTTAAAAGAACAAAGTTGATGTAATCGTTCCGCATTCTTTTGCCACGTCATTCGTTAGTTTGATGATGATGATGATGATGCTTGTTGTTTAAAGTGGGCTAACATGTAGGTCATCGGCCCCTGATGGTACGAGATGAGACGAAATGGATTAAAAGTTATAATTAATCCATTGACTAGGATTAGGAAAATGCTATTTGCTTTACGTCGCACCGAAACAGATATGTCTTACGGCGACGATATGAGAGGAAAGGCCTAGGAATTGGAAGGAAGCGGCCGTGGCCTTAATTAAGGTACAGACCCGGCATTTGCCTTGGTGTGAAAATGGGAAACCACGAAAAAACCATCTTCAGGGCTGCCGACAGTGGGGCTCGAACCCACTATCTCCCGATTACTTGATACTGGCCGCACTTAAGCGACTGCAGCTATCGAACTCGGTAGATTAGAAAAATGATAATGATGAGGAAAATTATTATGAATTTAAAATAAGCAGTGGATCTAATTCGCAATGCACTGATATTGAAGTAAAATATATTTAATTCCAATTAAAAATACACAAAGGTAAACACATAGTTTTTTTTTGCTATTTGTTTTACGTCGCGCCGACACAGATAGGTCTTATGGCGACGATGGGATAGAAGAGGCCTCTGAATAGGAAGGAAGCAGTAGTGGTCTTAATTAAGGTACAACCCCAGCATTTTCCTGGTGTGAAAATGGGAAACCACGGAAAACCATCTTCAGGGCCGCCGACAGTGGGGTTCGAACCCACTGTCTCCAGGATGCAAGCTCACAGCTGCACGCCTCTAATCGCACGGCCAACTCGCCCGGTAGGGTAAAATAGTAGTTAACAATAAACCAATTAAAACACAAATAGTTACTTTACTTTCAAACACGATAAAACAAGCCACTCTCTCTCATAAAATGTAGGAAAAGGTCTACTGGCCCCTCGTCATCTCGTCACTCCTTTTATCTCATATGAAACTCGTGTGATGATCCGCATGCCGCAGGCTCCAAATCGCATTGCGTTCGAAGACAGGTTCAGATAGCAAGTGAGCAAGTGATCACTGAACGTGTGTATAGAGTGCGAAGAGAGGAAGGAGTGGGAGAGCGGGTGACCTTGAAAGAACCAATCACAGTCCAAGTTACAGGATTGCCAGCGATGGGCCAGGCTCGAAAATCAAACGTGTTTGAGACCATGGATGTGGCAAGGATAGCAGCCAGCAGCCCAGCTATGAGCCGGGCTCCAGGGTAAATGCACTGATTGAGATTCATTGGTTTGTTTCATCATCGCCTAACATTGAGCAGCGAGGCTTAGCGATGTGCCAGCAGCCAGGCTGCAGCATAAACGTACCCTAACCCTCCATAGCAGAGTCCATTATTCTCCTAGGTAACCTATCCTCCTCCATTCGCCTCCTAACTTATGAATAAGATGTCCTGAGTCCACCCAGCCTTCGCTCCCGTAAAGCAGTGTTCGTCTGAAAACAGACCGATGTGACGATAGTTTCGTCTGCGTGCTGACTTCCTTCTTACAGAATACTGTTGATCGCAACTGCGAGCTCACTGCATTAGGTTTACTACACCTTGATTCAATCTCACTATATTACCATCCTGGGAGAACACACAACTTAAATACTTGAAATTATCGACCTATTCTAGCCTTATATCACCAATGTGACATTCAATTCAGTTTAATTTCTCACCTACTGACATCAATTTCGTCTTCGAGAGGCTATTTTCATACTATACTCATTGCATCTACTTTCAAGTTCCATGATATTAGACTGCAGGCTTTCGGCACAATCTGCCATTAAGACAAAGTCGTCGGCATAGGCAAGAATGCTTACTACATTTCCACCTAACTGAATCCCTCCCTGCCATTTCATACCTTTCAGCAGATGATCCATGTAAGCTATGAACAGCAAAGGTGAAAGATTACAGCCGTGTCTAACCCCCTACCATCAATTCTCACTGAAGCCCAATTGTCAATGTAAATTCCTTCGATTGATTTTTTTCATCTGCGTACAAATTCCTGTCTCCCTCGGCCCTTGTTAGGAGCCATTTCTGAAAAGCCTTCTTTTTTACGTTTACAAGCTGCTCTCACTTCATCATTCCACCAAGATGTTCTCCTTTTCCCATTTTTACACAGAGTTGTTCTTAGGCATTACCTTGCTGTTTCTGCTACAGGATCCCTGTAGGCCACCCATTCACTTTCTTTATCCTGAACCTGCTTACTCTCTACTGTTCAAAACTTCTCACTAATCATATCCATGTACTTCTGTCTAATTTCCTCGTTCTTGAGATTTTCTACCCTTATTCGTTTGTAGACAGATTTTATTTTCTCTATCCTAGGCCTAGAGATATTTAGTACAGTACAGATCAGATATTGGTCTATCATCGAAAACCCCCGGAAAACTCGTACATTCCTAACAGATTTCCTGCATTCGAAGTCGGTTAAGATATAGTCTATTATGGATCTGGTACCCATAGCCTCCCATGTGTAGCGGTGAATAGCCTTATGCTTGAAGAATGTATTCGTAACTGCTAAACCCATACTAGCACAGAAGTCCAGCAAACGCTTCCCATTCCCATTAGCTTCCATATCTCCCCCACGTTTACCAATCACCCTTTTATATCCTTCAGTTCTATTCCCAACTCTCGCATTGAAATCGCCCATTAGCACTATTCTATCCTTGCTGTTGACCCTGACCACAATGTCACTCAGTGCTTCATAAAACTTGTCAACTTCATCCTCATCTGCACCCTCACATAGTGAACACACGTAGACAATTCTAGCCCTAATTCCTCCAACTGACAAATCTACCCACATGATTCGCTCATTTACGTGTCTAGAAACTATGTTGCTCGCAATGGTATTCCTGATAAAGAGCTTTGCCCTTTGCTTTCTAACACCCGTCATGTACACTTTCTAATCTCCTATATCTTCCTCGTTATTTCCCCTTACCCGAATATCACTTACTCCTAGTACACCCAGATGCATCCTCTTTGCTGACTCAGCCAGTTCTACTTTCTTTCTTCCATAAGCCCCATTAATATTGATAGCTCCTCATTGAGTTCCATTTCGTTCGCAAAGTTGTTTCCAAGGAGTCCCTCGTCTGTCGAATGGGAGTGGGACTCCGTTACTCCCATAGGCCCAACGCTTGTTTAAAATGTTCTGTGCCGGGCTGAGTGGCTCAGACGGTTAAGGAGCTGGCCTTCTAACCCCAACTTGGCAGGTTCGATCCTGGCTCAAATACGACAGCCTCGTGTCGGTAGATTTAGTGGCACGTAAAAGAACTCCTGCGGGACTAAATTCCGGCACCTCGGCGTCTCTGAAGACCGTAAAAGTAATTAGTGAGATGTAAAGCAAATAACATTATTATTATTATTATTATTATTATTATTATTATTATTATTATTATTATTATTATTATTAAAATGTTCTGAGCTCGGTAAATCATGAAGCAGGATGCTACCCTACTTGCACATAGTCCAAGTAGGGATCTTTCCTCTAATGGGTTATGGACCACTGGTGAATTGTATAGTCCTAGCCGCCTGAGCACAAGGAGGGCCATGATTCAGAATATGTCGAGATGCCCACTCCCATTCCATAGCAACTGGTATCCCGACTCTCAGGACCACTTTCTAGGCTACTCAGCCATTTGCCCATGGTTCGTGAACTAGGACGTGACTATAGTAACCCATGAACCATCATTATAAATTATATCATATGAAATATATTATATATATATTTTAAATTTTCTCACTCGGAACCAATATTTCAAGTTCCCCATGGGGATAAACATCTGTATCATTGGGAAGGTTTACATGCAACAAATCTAGGTTGTGTATTTCTGGTGTCTATCTCCTATGGGATAGAATTCTGACCTCTAGGGCTTAATTTTTAGCATGTTAGTGATGGTTTATCCTAAGAAAAGGAACTCCTTGACCAGTAATTATAGGTTTTGTGACTTAGTTGTACGAGTGTCCCTATTATATTGCTTTTCGAGTGGATGGAGAAGTGCATATTCAAATATCCCTCAACTAAAGTCATCTATGGTATATACACCTACTGGTGTCCTGAATTTTATAGTAGTTTGTTGGAAAATGTGGAAATTACGGTGCTGTGAACGCTTCATTACGGTTGGTGTGGAAATAAGAAAGTCATTTCTTTCTGTGATAATTTTAAAATTGTGTAAATATTTATCGATTTCATATCGTTGTTGCACCTGCAAAAATGATTTTGGCCGGTATGGTTATCTTGTCTAAGGTTCAATATTGTGCGACAATTGTCAAGGTATTCTCGCTGTTCATTATATGTGTGCGGCGGGTTAGTATTTCTCTAAAAAATATTTCACAACGGTTTTTGCAGGCGCAGCAACCATATATAGCTTGAAGACAATGCATTTTATTCTTTTTGTTATTGTACTGCCTTACATCCAGTCTCAATAAATCAATCACTACTGATCTACATTTAGGACAGTTGCCCAGGTGGCAGGTTCCCTGTCTGTTGTTTTCATAGCCTTTTCTTAAAAGATTGCAAAGAAAATGATATTTATTGAACATTTCCCTTGGTAAGTTATTGCAGTCCCTAACTCTCTGTTCTATAAATGAATATGTGCCCCAGTTTGTCCTCTTGAATTCCATCGTTATCTTCATATTGTGATCTTCCCTACTTTTAAAGACACCACTCAAACGTATTCGTCTACTAATGTCATTCAATGCCATAACTCGACTGACAGCTCTGAACGTACCACTTAGTGAAACAGCTCGTCTCCTTTCTGCGGAGTCTTCCCAGCCCAAACTTTGCAACATTTTTGTAATGCTACTGTTTTGTCGGATATCACCCAGACCAAATCGAGTTGCTTTTCTTTGGATTTTTTCCAGTTCTTGAATAAAGTAATAACGGTGAGGTTCCCATACACTGGAACCATACTCTAGTTGGGGTCTTATCAGAGACTTATATGCCCTCTCCTTTACATCCTTACTACAACCCCTATATTCTCATAACCAAATGCAGAGATCCGTACCCTTTTTGTACAATCATGTTTATGTGATTACCCCAATGAAGATCTTACCTTATATTGACACCTAGGTACTTGCAATGATTCCGAAAGGGAACTTTGACCCCATCAACGCAGTAATTAAAACTGAGAGGACGTTTCCTGTTACTGAAACTCATAACCTGAATTTTAACCACATTTATGATTTTACCATTGCCTACTCTCCATCTAACAAAATTGAGGCCATTTTGCAGTTGCTCCCAATCTTGTAACTTATTTATTAATCTGTACAGAATTACATCATCTGCAAAAAGCGTTATCTCTGATTCCACTTCTTTACACATAAAGGTCCAATAATACTGCCTTGAGGAATTCCCTTCTTAATTATTACAGGGGCAGATAAAGCTTCGCCTACTCTAATTCTCCGAGTTCTATTTTGTAGAAACGTAGCCACCCATTCAGTCACTCTTTTGTCTAGTCCAGCTGCACTCATTTTTGCCAGTAGTCTCTCATGATCTACCCTATCAAATGCCTCAGACAGGTCAAACGCGATACTGTCTAATTGACCTGAAACCAGGATATCTGCTATATTTTGGTGGAATCCTACTAGTTGAGCTTCAGTAGAATAACTTTCCGTAAGCCCTAACTGTCTTCTGTCGAACCAGTTTTTAATACTATCAAAGGATAGGAAGGGTCCACCTATTCAATACTCCTACTTTGTATATTGTCTTATAAAACTGGGACTAGTTTCGACCCCATATATATTGGGTCATCTTCTACCACACTCCAATTGGAAGACATAAGAATACATATAACCAATAATGATATAAGCACTGATATGACACAATATATGGTCTTAATTTAAACCATTGATGAAGTCTGAATAACATATCTACATTTAAAACTAAATAACACATAAAAAAATGTTGTGATTGATGGCAAATTATTTTGTCATTTCTACAGCAGCTATTGTTTTTGAGTTGATCTGGGAGTTGGTAGCCTTTTCTGTGTGAACAGTGGTTTAATTTAAACCATTGATGAAGTCCGAATAACATATCCACACTTTAAACTAAATAACACATCAAGAATGTTGTGGTTGATAGCCAACTATTTTGTCATTTCTACAGCTGCCATTGTTTTAATTTCACAAACATGTCTAATATAATCAGAAAGAATGCTTTCCCAAAGCTTACATGCAGTGCATGTCAAACTGACTGACGCCTGTAATTTTCAGCTTTTTATCTATCACCCTTTCCTTTATACACAGCGGTTACTATAACAACTCTCCATTCATTTCATATAGCTCCTTCATGGAAAAAATAATCAGAGAAGTACTTCAGATATGGTAGTATATCCTAACCAATTGGCGTTAGTATATCCCCTGAAACCTTATCAATTCCAGCTGCACTTCTAGTTTTCAACATTTTTACCTTACTGTAAATGTCAGTGTTGTGATAGGTAAATTTTGATGCTTCTTTAGTACTTGTCACCTCCTCTATCTTGAAATTATCCTTGTAACCAACAATCTTTTCATACTGCTGACTGAATATTTCTGCCTTTTGAAGATCCTCTCATACACGCTCCCCTTGTTCAGTAATGATTACTGGAATATCCTTCTTGGAATCTGTTTCTGCCTTAAGGTTCTTTTTTCGGTCTCCACCCAACTTCACCCTCTAGTAATTGCTTATAGTACTCCACCCAGTTAGCCTGACTTATTTTGCCTGCCGAGGAAGTTTGTGCATTCCGCAGATCCTTTTAATTGTACTCCACACTCTCCTACTTTCATTATGTTTTGAATTCCTATTCAGTTCAACAACCCTTTGCTTCTGCCATTCAGACTTTGTTATGTACGGTATTTCTCTATATTCTCTTCTCCTGTTACAAAATTCAATCCTATGACTTTCTGCCCTGTGCTTTCTATATGTCTTCACTGCTTTCATTACTTCTTTCTCTTTATGCCTGCATTCATCATTGTACCAACCCTTTTCTCTTATTCTCTTCCCCTCTACCTGCATCTTCTCCTTTGCCATCTTGACATTGTTTTCTATTAGTTTTACTGCTGCACCCGTAAGGCTATTCTCAATCTTTGAGTCTATTCCAACTTTCACTATCCAACCTGTTTCTCCCTTATAATAATCCATGAACTCTTTCTTTAGCAATTCTCTGCACCTGTATTTAGTAACTGATCTTTATTGAATTTTATTGTTTTGCTTGTTAATGCCACTGCCCTCTCCAGCATTTACTTTGGCATTAATTGGTGAGTGAGTGGCTCTCCCCATTCCTCAACCTACATGCTCTTAATCATAGGCAACACATTTCTACAACAGGGCGCCAAATCTATGATACTACCTGCTGTCTCCGTTATGTATGTCAGATTCCCTAGTTCGTCGCCATACCACCATGCATTCAATTCATATTGTTGTACGGTACCGCACAGCTCTAACAACTTTTCTCCACTTTTATTATAGCTGTTATCCTGACTTACTCTCTTTTGTACATGAACTTCTTCTGCCTCTTTGTTGTACAATGGTTTCTGATCCTCATCCCTCACGTTGAATTCCCCCCCATTATTAGAATTTCTGCATCCTCAAAAATATTTTGAATTTTATTAGTTTCTAATGCCAACTGATCAAAGAAATCCTTTTCCACAAATGGAGAGGCCTCAGGAGGGTTGCAGACCAAACTGATACATAAATCTCGCTCACTCTCATTGTAAAATTTTATTTTAAACAAATCATTTCTTCCATTTCTGATTCAATATAGTCTATTCTTGCAAATTCTTCATAACCAAATCATATCCTCCATTTCTGATTCAATATAGTCTATTCTTTCTTGCAAATTCTCCCTAACAGTAACCATTATTCCACCCGGTTAGGCCCTCTCTACCCCTGCAGTATCCTCTTTCTTTTGCCTTATTTTAAACTGTAAACTTGTCTACTTCTGTCTTACTTCCCAGTGGAATCCAGGTTTCCACGCAAGTGAGGATATGCAAGCTTCGCAACAACTCTTTAAAAGATTCATTCTGTAGCTCACTTCTAAAACCTTCAAAATTGATGCAACATACTGTCATCTCTAGTTGTTTCTACCTCCCCTGCACCTCATTTTAGCTGCCCATCTTGAACCTCGTAATCCTACTTACACCCCATTCTTCAGAGTTCTCATCTAGTGTACTAACACGTTCCCTATCTAAGCCATCCTCATTTAAATGTCCTTTTCTCTGACAAAGTCCTTCAGACTCGCACGCCTGCGTTTGGGTGTTGTATCTCTCGCAGAGTCAGCACTTCTTTTTACTAATGTTGTTTGTTGTACGTCCCACTTTACGGTTTTCGGAGACGCCGAGGTGCCGGAATTTAGTTCCACAGGAGTTCTTTTACGTGCCAGTAAATCTACCGACACGAGGCTGACGTATTTGAGCACCTTCAAATACCACCGGACTGAGCCGGGATCGAACCTGCCAAGTTGGGGTCAGAAGGTCAGCGCCTTCACCGTCTGAGCCACTCAGCCCGGCTAAAGAGTCAGCACTTAACTGCCACTGTAGCTCACCATGGCTGCACTCTCTACTGGTTGTTCTGCATCAGCTTCTTCCTCTCTCTGTCCTCTTTGATTCAGTTCTTGGTTGCCATGCGTTGTTCCGCATTTTGCCGATCTCTTTTGCCTCATTCGTTCACCTTCCTCATCGGCATTCGCCAAAGTACTCTCATCGACTTCTTTCCTTTCTTTCTTTCTTTGTGTTGATTTTTCTTTTCTATCGGCTTTTGTTTTATATGTTCCTTTTGGTTGCATATTCTTTTATTGCTTCTTTTTTTGATTACTGTCTCTGGCTCTGTGGAGGGTTGTTCTGCATTGTGTGTGTTCTACATTGGACCATGGTGTGGCCTTCCTTTCCTTACGTGGTATGGCTGCAGATTTAATTATTTTCTTGATTGCAGAGGCAGCCTCATCTATATTTTTTCTAATTATTAGGCCTCTAGTTTTGATTATTTCACCGCTCAGGTTAAGTGGCGCCCCTGGTTTGATTTTTCCCTTTAAATTTTGTTTCGGAGTGCTTATTTGAGTTTGCACTCCTGCTTGGCTTAGACTTAGTTGTGTTCTTATTGATATGTTTTTTCTGAGCTTAGCCTCCGCCGACGTTCGTAGTGCTTGTTGTGTTTCTCGTGTTAGGTCTCTTCCTTTTGTGAAGATTAGGTCTATTGTCGCGGCCACCAAATTAGGCGGGTGAGGAAAATTGCGCTCTCGTCAGATATGGGAACGGCGAAGCGACAGATGGTCGAGAGTCGCTTACCCCTGGGCACGGATTGGCAACGCTGATCATGCAGTACTGTCAAACTGAAGCTCATCCGCTCCAGGCCACCTTACCCGAGTCATTTCCTGTCAAGCAACTGTTGAGCTCCCATCGTAAAGGCAGTTAAAGATGGATAGTGAATGTGAATTGATTTGGGCTCAAGTCAAGAGAGAAGTGGCAGAGAGGAACAAGACATTCAAAATAAAGGGCGTAGAAAAACTCACGTCAGAAGCCATCGACCGTGCGACTGCTTCAGATTGGGAGAAGTGCTTCAATCGCGCGGAAGATGTTCAAACAACCGATTGGGCCAAGGAAATAGTAATGGACGAAAGAAAGAAGCCATTCATCATCAGTGCAAAAGACGACTCGACAGTCAGTGAGATGAGTGATGACAGTGACTAAGACTGCCTTGAAGGCAGAAACCGATTCTTACTTCATTGTAAATTAATGTAAACCTATTCTTAAAGTAGATCTTTTCCTATATTACTCGGTACAATATACAGTATTAAAATATTTATAATGTAATAAAACTGATACGGATTAATATGTAATCCGAAAGAATTTACGGGGTCCTGCAGCCTGTGCTGGTGCGTGCGCCCCGAACTGCCTCACTTAGCGACATTTACATGATCGCTTTCCGGGCCATTTTCCAGAAAAATTACAAGACTCTCGGAAATATGTTTCAGATAAAAAATATAAGTCGAACGATTTTTCCCGCAGACAAAATTTTATTGGCTGAAGAAATAAAAACTTGGCCGCTTACTGAAATTTTCAATACATGATTCTACGGATTTAAACTTACTCGTTCAAGATTTTATTTTTCATAATTATTGAAAGTGGTTTATATGGAAAATAGTTATACCACTGGAATCAGCAGTGTTTTCTGAAGCTTGTAGTATAATTTGTCTCGGAACATTGTATGAAGTAACATCAGAAGCTTGAGAGAGAACAACTTGCCTCGCGCTCCGAAATGATGTGTTCAGTTAGACATTTCTTCGCCAGTTGCTACATAACCTTGGCAACAGCGTAATTTCTCTGACCCGCCTAACTTCGTGGCCGCGACAATAGTGCACTTTTGCCATTGTGTGCGATGTATGTTATGAGATCCTGGTTATTTACCACTTTATAAACCTCCTCTTCCATTAAATCGAGTATTTGTTTATTTTTTTTGGCCTGGTTTATCCAGTCTGCTGTTTGTCTCCTGCAATTATGACGTTTTGCTCTTTCTCGATGTAGGTAATGATTTTGGTGAGCTTTTGAGTCGCGTCTTGCACTGTTTCTTTCGGGTTGTATGTATAGACCTGCGATTGTGATGTATGCTTTTGTATTGATGTGTATTGATGACAATGTTTTTTTCTTTATAAATGTTCTCTACTTTGCCGGGTGGGTTGTGCAAAGACATGTTACTCCTGCAGAGAGTCTTCCTTTTTTCCTTCTTTTGTGCTAGGACGTGTATGTTATCATCTGGTATGTCCAGTGGTTTTTTTGAGATATGTATCTTCGTTAAATATTGTTCGTTGTGTTGAAAGCCACGTGATGTTTGCCAGTCTTTCTACATTCCATAGTAGAACAGTTAACTTGGTCTCATCTTTTTAATTTTTTTGAATCGAGTCCTTCTTGGTGCAGTGTATGTTTTGGTTATCTTTGAAATTATTGCCTTCAAAATAAAATAGTTTGGTAGATTACTGTGTCTGGTCAGAGATTCACCTGCATGACTTCCTCCTTTCCTCTATGGGCACACAGATTTTAAAGTTCTTTCTTGTATCAAGAGATGGGAGTTGTTTGAAGCTGATGATCTTTTTGATTCCGTTTTGTTAAGTGGTTTATTTGATGTCCTCTTCGGTTGTGTCGGTACCCAATCTTCCGACGAAACTCCATGTTGTCTTTGGTGCTGCTTTGTTTGGCTATTTCCGCTCCTCTGCCAAGTTGTAGGGACCTTCCTGCGGCGTTGTTTGGTCTTCCAGTCTCTCCTTGTGCTGTAGCATCATGGTTTGCATTTTTTTTTTTTTTTTTTTTTTTTTTTTTTACTGGCTAATGTGGACCGTTCTTTGTTTGATAATGAACTGACTTTGATTATGTTTATTTTGTTGCTCTGCTGTGGTGGTTGGTGATTTTTTGTGCTTGTTGATTGTTCTGTTAGTAGTGTTTGGGTGTTGTCCTGACTTCTGTGGTGGACCTGCTTTTCCTCCTTTTGCTAGTATATCTCCCTGTTAGAATTGTGTCTCGAGGATGTGTCATCTTTTTCATGACCATTTTGTCGGGCTGAGTGGCTCAGCTGGTTGAGGCGCTGGCCTTCTGACCCCAAAGTGGCAGATTTGATCCACGCTCAATCCGGTGGTATTTGTAGGTGCTCAAATACTACAGCCTCATGCCGGTAGATTTACTGGCATGAACAGGAACTCCTGCAGAACTTAACTCCAGCACATCCAGTTAAGTGGGACCTAAAGCGAATAACATTATCATCATGACCATATCTGTTACCTCTTAAAGTTTGTTCTTGATGTCTTCAAATGACTGTTTGTTTTCTATGGCTATCTCTTACCTCTTGGTTTATTTCTTGATTGCTTGGTGTCCGTTGTGGGGAGACAGTGTGATTTGTGACGTATTCGAGGGGTATCACACATCCATAAAAGTGATCTGTCTTTTGAGTGTAGAGTGATCCACTTGTTACGATGTGCATTCCTTGTGGTATCAGCTGTTGCATCCTCCATCGCAGCATACTGCGTGGTCTTCCTTTTGAGTGTCTGAATTGCATTTTGTGCAGGGACCTGTTTGGTTTTGCCTGTTTCATTGTCCGTTGCTTTATATAAAGCAATATTTTCAGACCTTATGTGTGTTGGTGCTATGAGAAATGTTGTGTATTCCTTGGACAGTACGGTGGATGTGTACTGTAGTCGATGTCCGGTGGTTAAGTATGTCTTGGTAGTAGACAACCATTTGCTTGTTTAAATCTTTTGAGAAAGCCTTCTTTCAATATAGGCACTTGCAGTTCGTGTTCACGGTATGGATTATTAACTTGTGCAAAACGGCAAATGTCTGTATGCACTTTTTACATGATCCTTTCCCCTCGCGTGGGTCGAATTGTGCTATAGCTGTAGATGTTCCTTTCTTTCAAGGGGACAACTAGCGATCTCTCTTTTACTTGTGTTTTGAGTAGCAAGTTGTTGGAGAAAGATCTCTTGCATATGTGCCAACTTGGCAGTTTCCTCTCTGTGCGTATTATCATCGTCCAGTATCTATTAGTTACTTCTGCATTCTGATTTACGTGACTTTAGCCGAGATTCTTTGTTTTGTTGTGCGATTTGTGTGTTACTGTATTTCTCCTTAACCTCACTTGTCCTCTTGTTAAGAAAGGTGATATCTTTGTAATTACCTCCTGTGATGGTAGGTCCTTGCATTCTTAGTGTTTGGAATCTTTTTCTGGCCACTTTAACATTTATTCAAGCTTTGACAACACTGTTTAGCCTTGTAAAAGACCCAATATCCAGGACCAGAGACAACTCACTCCCACTAGCAATACAAATCATTTGTTGTTTAAGTGTTAAAATTGTATTTCAAGATCAATGCCATAGCAGGAATCTTAATTCCTAATTATACTTTTAGTCATTGTGGATGCGGGGGAATGGTTTTTGTCTGTGGAAAACGGGAAAATGTAAGGTATTTTTAAACACCGAATTTGGTGGACACCCTGTGGGAGATTACCGAAACAAATTGTGTGATATAAACCGAGGGAATAAATATCTTTCAGACATCCGATGAAGAGGTGGTGTGACAATGCAAGACCGTAACGGTACACATGACCTAATCCGTGAGGGGAAGGTGATAATTGTTACAAGGCATGAAATATCTGGTTGATTTAATGAATCTCCTTTGATTTGATTTAGACTATTTATATACCATGCATTTCCAGTGAACTACAAAACCTGTTTCTGATGATTCTGCATTTTCTCTTCCACAAGTTTGTAGTTCACTATCAATATTGTGATTTTACCCTAAGACTACATGTTTATTGTGGAATCTGAACCACAGGGATGTGACTTCTAACCCTGGAACCGGCAAGCGGATTACCTTCAAGCGGCAAGCATTTAGGCGAGTTTTGCAAGCAAATTTTAAAAAATTCATAAAAATGTTGTTTTTCAATTTATTTTCATGTATAACATGTCATTTTATTCAGAAAAGGATGAAGATTACTATAGTAGGAAATTAAACTTACTAATTTAGTATCCTGAAGCAGTATGGGCGAAGAATTCAACACATGCTAAGTATTCCAAACTAATTCGAAAGTTCTGGGCAACATGTACGTAAAAAGTAACATTATATGAAGATTTTACTATATACAAAATTTGCTCAATTTTATGCTGATTAAAAATATGTTGAAATGTCCGAAGACCTCACAAAATCATTCAATCGGTAGTAGCGACAGGCGGTGTGTACAAAGGGCAGGGACGTAATCAATGCGAGCGTATGTCTCTTGCTTACTGGCAATTCCTCGTTCTTGGGGAACAATTTTAAGCCCCAATCCCTAGCACGAAGGAGGTTCAACGGGTTGTCCGGTCCTTTCGGACTAGGAGGACGCTCATTTCTTCAGTGTAGTGCGTGTGTGCCCCAGAACATCTAAGGGCATCACAGACCTATTATTGCTCAATCTTGTGCGGCTAGAAGCCGCCTGTCCTTCTAGGAATATGTGTTATCACCAGTAGCAGGAATGGATACCAGATGCGACTATTTAGCAGGCTAGAGTCGTTTGTTATCGGAATTAACCAGACATATCGCTCCACCAACTAAGAACGCCATGCACCACCACCCATCGAATCAAAAAAGAGCTCTCAATCTGCCAATCCCTGTTCGTCGCCATAAGACCTATCTGTGTCGGTGCGACGTAAAGCCCATAGCAAAAAAAAACAAAAAAACTGTCAATCCTTCTGGTTTCCGGGCTTGGTGAGGTTTCCCTGTTGAGTCAAATTAAGCCGCAGGCTCCACTCCTGGTGGTGCCCTTCCTTCAATTCCTTTAAGTTTCAGCTTTGCAACCATACTTTCCGCGGAACCCAAAAGCTTTCGTTTCCCGGGAGCTGCCCGCTGAATCATCGGAGGAACTTCGGCGTTTTGCTAGCTGGCATCGTTTATGGTTAGAACTAGGACGGTATCTCTTCACCTTTGAACCTCCATAGTTTGTACTCAAAATGTGTAATATCTTCGTTCATTTGTCCTATTTTGGCTGATGATGATGTCCAAGACTTTGAAATTGGTACCAAATAGATAATGTTGTGATTTTGAATTATCAACATACATTGTATTGAAAAGTTGGACCAATTGCACTCTACTTTATTGTATGTTAATCTCCATTCAATACGGACCAAAAATAAAATTTTTAATCTAAAAAATCAGAAGTTGCAAAAAAATATAGCTGTGGTCACACGAAAAAAACATGTATTGTAAATAAAATGGCAAAACATGCGTTATCTAAAGTTGTTAAGTGCCTTCAAAACAGACCATTTTCTTTGGCAACTGATGGAAGCCCTGATATGAAGGCCAATTTGTATTTTATTGTTATTACATTCTATGATATTCCACTAGAAAATGTAGTGGGCACTGTTGTATCCATACCGCCATTAGACGGGGACTGATCAGGGCGAAACACAGGTAACCTCATTCCATTGCCTGCTGTCCATCTCACAACATTATAGAGGTCATTTTACAGTTGCTCACAATCTTGTAACTTACTTATTACTCTATATAGAATATCGTCATTCGCAAAAAGCCTTATCTCTGATTCCACTTCTTTACACACATCATTGATATTGATGTATATACTAGGTTTTGTACCCACGCTTCGCTGCGGAATTCTAAATTGTATACAGACTTGTAGGTTATGTAGAATACACGTTGTGAGCAAGGTTATTAAATTGCATAGCTCTTAACGTTACCCTGGAAACGCGACGGAGAAATCACTGAACGTCTTTTCTCGTATGAAGACTGCGTTAGGGAATTTTCATTGTAATGGTAGGCCCGCCTGCCTACCATCAGTCACACTCAAGTTCAGGAGTTTTCATTATAATGGCAGACATTCACTTTCGGTCTGCCTTTTTACATCCTCAGAAAGACTCCATTCGTGATTTTCCCAACTGAAATGACCATAGGTCATTACAATGATGTCAGTAGAATGGCGCAAGTGAAAGCAATGTTTTCGCTTGAAATACTCGATCAAATGAAAAACCACACATTTTCTCACTTTTAAAGAACAGTGCTATGCTGCCGATCTAACAGAACAAAGTTCCAAAGCTGACATTCTTAGCCTTTTTCGGACGGGGGGGGGGGGGGGGAGGGAATCAAATAGTGGAGAGTCGCAGGGCGAAAACTATGCGCTTTTACTAATCTGTTTGCTAGGATTACCCAATGAGTCGGAAAAACAATTCTCTACACCGGCGGCAGAAATATCTATCTGACTTGGAGGCAGTTTTTTCCTCCAAGCCAGAAGAGAAACCACCCTTTCACTGCTCATCTTGAATAAAATGAATGTAGAATTTAATAAAGAGGAAGAAACTCCTTATAAGAAACGGCTCTTTTTACTACTACTACTACTACTACTACTACTACTACTACTACTACTACTACTACTACAGTAGTCTCTGCCTTAACAGTGCACACTGCTCATTAAAAACAGTGCGTCAGAGTAGGGATCGAAAAGCTGGAATACTATGATGAACCAATGAGTTACGTACCAGCAGTACGGTATCAGAAAATGTATGAACCAGAGCAATGACATGCTAAATAAGAAAGTTTTCTAGCTCTCCAGCTATTTCCCGCCAATATTCAGTCGGGCTGTTATACTCATTACGCAACAGTAATCCCATCTATTGGAGTTGAGCGGCAGCATAAGAGACGAAGAACATCACCACAAACAATGGTCAGAGTAATGTTGTTGATCAATGATATGTGCTTTCAGTATTGTAGGCTTTCACATTTAGTTTTCTTCCAACTCTGACCTGCCACTCTTATCATAGTCTATACGGTAAAACAGAATAAAACATAAATGGTAGGAAAATGTGTCTTTAATTTCTTTTATACTTCTGCACTTGCATTACCATTGCTTATTTAATTTTGTAGTTATCCGCTGAACAGTCTTTAAAAAAAGAATAGAATTCAGTCTGCAGATTCTCTCTACATAATTTCTGGAGCATTTTGTGTATTGCTACGTATAATTTCACACAATTCCACCAGATATTACTATGTAATTTTTATTACACTTTGGCTTAAGTGTTGTGTCTTTGTCACTTTCAAATGATTTTTATATGTTTGGTTTCACAATTTCATCAAGTAATTGGCGGGTAGTATAAATTGTGAGAACCATTGAGATTGCTAATACACAGAATTTTAGACGAGGTGGAATAAGGAAAACATACAGGTTTACAATTAGAATAGGATATTAGATAAGTTACTAACTAACAGGCCTTTAAACAATGTTATATAGAGTAGCTCAGGCTTTATCATCATTAAGAACTTTTCTCTTATTTAAAAAAAAACTTCTTCTGACACTATGAACACATTTTTCATAATGCATATTCAGAGAAGAAAAAGAATGACTGCTACTATTACTTCCGTTATTCTAACAGAAGAATTATTTGGTTTACTGCAGTAAAGTAAATCAGTTAATGCACTTAGTTGGATATGATCATGCTATTCAGAGGAGACTTTTATAGACTCATCCAATAGGAGCCTCCAAGTTGTGTTGCTGCATAATGGGAATGGTATATGGCTGAGACATTTGGGAACAGTAGGGTACTCTTATCAAGCATAGAGTATGAGGACTACAAGTGACTGGTGGTGGTAGTGGTGGTGGTGATAACGTTTTTTGTAAGATGGAGTTCAACCTCAAGAATGGTTTATCAGTGGTGAATCAAGTTTATAGGAATGTTATTAGGACAACATATTGGGTACACGGGAAATCGTTGCTTTCTATGTGAATGGGACAGTTTGGCTGTTTAGCCAGAGCAGACTCATCTTAAGTCTATAACTATAAATGATCTGCTTGTAGACGCTCATAAGGTGTTTCCTTTACCACAGCCTAACTCATTGGGCTTGATGAAACAAGGTAGGCCCTGCTTCAATTATCTTTCAATGAACTTCCTCTTTGTCACACAAAAATGTGAAAACCGTAATTTTTGCAGATTACATCCACAAATTAAAGGAGGACAATGATTTTCAGAAAATTTATGAGAGAAAACTATGTCTTCAGATCTCTTATTGAAAACTTCATACAGAATAAAACAATCTGATTTACAAGAAAATAATTGGACCAATAATGGAAAAACTAAAGAAGTTGTTGTTTGATGGATGTAAAAGTTTACTTTCTACACTCTATTATTAACTACTTTCCAGAAAATCTGGCACAATGTTTTGAGGACTTACATTATCAGAAATGGAGTGAAACTGTAATGGCTAGTTATTGTTGGATGTTGAATAGAGGCAATAAAGGAGAAGTGGGGGTCTCCCTTGATATAAAAATGAAGCATTGATGCTTTCATGGCCCGTACTTGTCGACATGATATCGTCCCTGCTCTGGCAAACTAACGAATCTGAAAATTGTCAAAAGGTTAGGGGAGCTAAAAGAAGTTGTGATTACTCATGTCAAATCAATTTTTATATTTAATTATTGGTTTTATGTGTTAGGCATACAGGATGAGCTGCAGATGTGAGACTTTGTCAGAGGGTAGACAATATATAAATAACAAAATCTAGACCAGAACTTCAGAACTACAGATTCCTTAGTTTGTCAGTTTCGCTAGTTTGCCAGAGCAGGGACGATATGGGCTTTTGTGCTTACACCGTGTCAAGTAATCAAGGTGAAACTCTTTATGTTTTGCAGTGAACTTTGCTTCACGACTTCAGAAGAAAATCCTGACTGTTCTCAAGAGAGACCTAGAATAATCATGATTCGAATTTTAACGTTAGTAATAAAAGGATAATTGGTACATTCGTCACCAGATGGTTCGCTGTATGTGGTACAGTGCTAGCGTTCGATGCGGAAGCTGGTGGCACCACCGGATTTGGTCTGGGAGGGGAGGTTATGACTGGGGTACACACACATGAAAGTATAACTCTTGACACAAGCTTAGAATGAAACATGTGGTGTTGAGGAACTTGCAAATTTGGAAAATAACAGTACTGAAGGGACAGGGAATAGAACTACCTGCGTAAGTCCTTAATTGCTTACAACCACGTATTATTTAATTGATAGCCAGTGTCCCTGTTGAAATTGTTTTATGTTTTCTATGTATTTCCACAGCTTCCCGTGTAATCCTGGGCTTGTAGTGTGTAAAGAGCTCGAACATTTTGGAACACGATGTCATTACCGGATGATTGGGCGTGCTCTGCATCCAATAACGGATCAACTGTATTGGTATTTTCCATCTCCATAGTTAATTGAAATGAAGAATCCTTGTGAATTAAGTGGTTCGAAAATATCCAAAGTTTCTCAGGACCTTCTGTTCATACCACAAATGTGTAATCAACATATCTCCACCAAATCATTGGTTTGACAGGCGTCAAAGGAATAGCCTCCTATTGCCACCTAGATTATATGGACTTCCTAAGTTCCATAGAAAAGGTGTCCTCCTCGGACCAATTGTCAGTGTGATAGGTTCCCCTACATATGCTTTGGCTAAATACCGAAACAAGTTGCTTCAGCCACATATAAGACAGATAGGTCTTATTATGACGATGGGGTAGGAAAAGCCTAGGAGGGGGAAGGACGCTACCATGGCCTTAATTAAGGTACAGCCCCAGCATTTGCCTTGTGTGCAAATGGGAAACTAGAGAAAACCATCTTCCGGGCTGCCGACAGTGGGGTTCGAACTTGCTACCTTCCAGGTGCTAGCTCACAGCTGCGCGCCCCTAAACGCACGGCGAACTCGCCAGGTAAAATATTTTCACAGAAACGCAAACACCCGTGAATGTACCAGCCATGGATATTTGTTGTTAGTGATGTCACACCATCTTGGTGCTAGCTATTCAAACTCCCAACAAGCTGAGAGTAATTAAGCATACAACTACCATCTAGCTATCCTCTTCCGGTCTTTACGGGGGTAGACCATATTTTTGTGTAGACTGAGGATAGGTCATGGAAGTACTACGACTCTTACCTAATAAATTTGGAAGACTCCACCCTCCACGTATTCTTAGTGTTACCCGTGCTCCACGTCATTCCAGTGTGTGGTGATCTCTTTGGCCTAAGACAGAACATTGGCCTGCAAGATATACTCAAACTAGCTCATGATGAGAATCCTGCTGATCTCATCATTTGCTTTATGTATTACAATGGGCTAATCAGTGGCACATTCATTCAAAGTGTTCCGTTACTCAAGGAATTTACGTTCCCATTTGATCCATTTGTGACTTTCGGCATAACAAAATATTTTTTGTTCAATTTTTAATTTTTTTTCAAATTCCTTGGTTGTGTGAATGAATGAATCAATTAAATAACTATTATTTGAGTTTTTTTCTGTATTTAATTTATTCATTGGGGACGCGTACTTAGTTGTACTTCGTTGTAAAATAAAAATCACCACCAGCACCAACTTTCCAGTGCACACACATTCCCACTTGACAACATCCCAGTTAGGCTCGATGGTGTTGAGATCGCATACCAGGCAAGTGTCCTTCCAGCAGGTTCATGTGTTGTTTGCTGGTGTCAAATTTTATTACATATACCAGAAGTCCCATTTCCTTTGAAACGAACACACTGCATACAAGAACACCGCCATTACCGGCATGAATTTTACCTTTAGGGCAGGGGAGACTCATTGCCTCGTGTGGTTGATGATGTCGTATTTGACCATTGACGTGTACCAACTGTAATCTATTAACTTACTAGAATTTGCCCTAAACAATAATTACTTTAGATTCCACGACACTATCTACAAACAACAAGGCCTTCCCATGGGTTCACCAGCCTCAGGAATACTAGCTGAGATCTACATAGACCACTTAGAACACTCTGAAATTAGCAATATATCATTCTGGTGCAGATTTGTAGACAACGTCTTCGTCGTTATAGACCGCAGGTCCACAAACGAGAACAACATACTTTAACAGCTAAACATAATAGATCCACATATAAAGTTTACTATGGAAACTCAGAAAGATCACACTTCGAACTATCTTGACTTATCTGTCACTAAAACTGAAGACCACCTAACATACAAAATCTACAGGAAACCTACACAAACCTCCAACACAATAAGAATGGATTCCACTCACCCAAACGCGCACAAAAAAGCGTCATACTACAGCATGATTTGCAAAGCTTTCAACATACCTCTCTCTCAAGAAGAATTGAAAAAAGAACTGAACATAATTCACGAAATAACTGAGCATAATGGATACAATAGAAACATGATAAACAAAATCATTCACAAAATAAAACATCAGCCGAAATCTAAATTAAACAGAAACAGTGAAACTAAGAAAGACTATGCCTTTTTTTACATTTAACAATACCCACATCCACCCCATAACCAACATTTTCAAAAAACACAATCTAAGAATAGCTTACACAACCTCACGTAACAATGCTTCTATCTCACACAACACTAAATTGGTCAATGAAAAAAAACAAAAACAAATACAGCCACTCAGGAGTATACCACATAAAATGCAACAACTGCGAAGCTAGCTACATTGGGTGCACAGCCAGATGTTTTTCTATCCGATTCAATGAACACATCAACGCTACTAAAGATAATCACTTTTAATCCATACTGCAACATGTTGAGGAACACAGGCATAAATTCACCAACGTCAAGAATGACATGGAAATTTTAAATATAAACCCCTCAGGCCCATTGCTCAATATAATGGAAGATTTATACATCAACATGGTCCAACACGCTAATCCCAACTACAACATAAAGGAAGTCACAGATAAAACAAACATCCTTTTCAACGCAGCCATACCCTTTCTAAAAGACACATATTTAAAAAGAATCAGCAAACAAGGACCCATACACGCCCCATAATACACGCCTCACTCCACACCACCCCCTCCACATGCCGCCCCCCTCTTTCTCAACGCTGCGATAGCCATACGACGTATACGCAACAATGTGCAACACGCTCCTAACCATGCTCAAGGACATATCCAGCTCACACTTAAGTAATGCACACACATACCATATACAACCTATTTAACAGACATTCTCTATCAGTTATTCTCATACCTACCTTCCTTTTCTTCTTTCTCAGATTTTCTAAAATACACGAGGGAACGCAAGTATGAAGAGAGGAGCACCCACAACTAGCTTTCACTGATTTCAATGTGTCACGCACAGCAACGTAAACCTCAATAAGGAAGTCTAATATAAACTAGGTTGTTTTTTATCATTGGTATAGACTGAGTAAGAGCTATGTACCTGAATACGATGTCCCCGCATATTTGCGGCCCAACAATGCACCTTGAATAACCGTTGTACATGGTACTGGCATTTAACATTGGATATCTGAGCCTGACACCAGTATGTCAATGATTCTCCATAAACCCTTAGAATTGTATCCAATTTCAGCCTCAGCAAACGGACCTTTTGTAATATGTGGAATCATGGGGCCAGTGTAAAACCCTTCAACCCCATAACTGTACCATATGTATATATTTTAAGTATTTTTTAGAATAGTGGCACTCACTAACGTATTTTTCAGCAGTGATATAGACTTGGTATAAGCTAGTGCCCGTGAACTGGTCCCTGAACCTCTTATTCTAAGGAACACGACACCTCCGAATATTTTCGGCACAACAATGCACTCAAAGATCTCATAAACCGTTGGACATAATAGTGGCTTTAACAGAGATAACCTGACATCTGAATACCAGTGATTCTTGATCATCTCCAAGAACTGTATCCGATTCCAGCCTCAATATATCGTCCCTCCTCTGGCAAACTAACGAATCTGCAAATTGTCAAAAAATTAGAAGAGCTGAAAGAAGTTGTGATTACACATGTCAAATCAATTTTTATATTTAGTGATTGGTTTTGTGTGTTAGCCATACAAAATGAGTATCAGATATGAGATTTTGCCAGAAGGTGGACATTTTATAAGTAATAAAATATAGATCAAAAGTTTAGAACTACAGGTTCCCTTATTTGTCACTTTCGCTAGTTTGCTATAGTGGGGACGATATGTAATATTTGAAAATAACACCCTTAACCCCAAGACTGTACCATATGTATATATGCTAATATTACGTAATTTTAGAATAGTGATATCATGTTTATTTAATGGCATTCTTGTTTAGTTTTTAATTTTAGTACTGTTTATTCTGTACAGTTGCTATTGAGTAAGTTCTCTAACAGCTGAAGATGACCCATTTATGGGTCAAAACCGGTACTGTTTTTATGTAAATTATTGACACTATGTAAAATAAAGTATTGATTAGGTGGAGAACTCATCCGTGATACGTGTACCAACTGGTTCCTCAACTCGTGCAGATGTCCTTTTTCTGCGCTTCTAGCGTCCAGTGTTAGTCGTCGTGTCCTGCGAAGTGTCAAGCAGAAGTACTCTTACTTCTGTACCCCTTAGTGATGAGATGGTTCTGAATGGGATGGGTTGCTTACACTTCATTGTTAACCTGCATCGAACTTATGAGTGATCTGTTTCACTGTGCCTGTCTAACTGCTCTTATGGTCCGAACTAGCCAACAGAGGCTCCTCATCAATGCTTTGTACACCATGGCAGTTGACCCTGGTGGCAGTGGTTTGTTCCTAATCCACATACTTATGGTACACTCGTGATACAGGAGCCCTTGGATGTCCGAATCTCTGCACGACTTCAGTGATGAAGTGGCCTATTTGTTTGGCGCTGAAAATCTGGCCGCCATCAAATGCGCTCAGGTTTCATGTCTTACCCATCCTGTAGTCAGCTGTTATTCTTATGGGCCGTATGATACCTTAGATCTTCACCGTTCCATGCCATGTCTTCCTCTGGCATTCATCAGGCTGAGCATAGCACCATATTCTTATTGCGGTAGTTGTCTCTTATTCAGGTGCTCGTGAGTGTAGATTGTACATGTTCAAAGAGATGTTTTAGTATACATTGTGAGTACAGTAGAGTTAAAATAATGTATTGAAGAAATTAAACATAAGGTCTCAAAATTGTACAACATTAACAAGTAGTTAAAGATAGAAATCCTTAAGTTGCTGGTCAAGGAATTCAATACATCCTGGCTCCTTACAGGTGCTGGTATCCATTCAGAGAACAGCTGAGCCAATGTCACGTCGTTTTCCTAAGATATTCATAAATGTAATGCCGCATGGATGCTAAGAAGGCTTTTCTGTTTTTTGGAACTTGAAGAAATGGATATCCTCGAATGGATATCAGCATCTTTAAGGAGCCAGCATATATTGAATTCCCTGACCAGCTACTTAAGGATTTTTATCTTTAACTACTTTTTAGTGTTGTACGGCACACTATTTTTTTTTAAAGTATCTCTGTCGTAGAGTTATTTTTTAACATAGTGCAGCACGTCTCTCAAATCGTATCTCAGTTTCTCACATGGTATGTACAATTTTAAGACCTTATGTGTCTTTACGTTGTTTAATTGCTTTGATACTCATGTATTTAATTTGCTCTAGGCTGATGATGACCTACTGTTAGGTCGAAACTAGTCCCTGAACATACAATTTACACTCTGTACAGTTTGTATTCAAAAGGTGGACGTTGATAATGCATTATTTTAACTCTGTTGTAATCACAGTTCAATATGGATCTATTATAATGAAATTTATTTCTTTTAATCCAATTCCTATAGCAAACTAATGAAGCGCTGTAAGTGCATCAAACGTAAATCAAATTGCATATTATTTCTAAATTACATGTTTAGGAAACGGGGATCAGGTGCTCGTTTCAAAGGAAACAGACTGTGGCAGTTACAAAGTATAATTACGTTGTGCGTACCAGTTGAGTTGCTGGTTGTTCCCTGTGCAGTGCCTGGGCGAGTGGATGAAGCAATATCATCTTGACCGACATTGCTTGCTCCGTGACATCTCGGATAGCCAGCAATGAGATTCCGTATAGCACAATTTCTTCTTATGCATTAATAATTGAATGCTTTAGTGATTTTCATGGCTTCCTATTTAAGATTCGAACAGCATATTTTCCTGTGTTGTATATTTTTTAAGCACAAATCTGCTGGGAAAGTGGGAAGGGAATTCTGTGAAAAATTTCCTGGAATTTACATGCCAACTTGTTACAGAATTAAGAGAAATCTGAACAAGTTCAGAACTGTGGGTTCATTGGTTAAAACTGCAAAAATAAATAAATCAGGATATCTGTGAAAGAATGTTTCCCCTCCCGAAAAAGATCTTTAAACTGGCTCAGCAAGGTCAGGTTTCACATTCCTCTATATGATGGACAACAGTAGAACCTTTTTGAAGTCGTAGAAGAGATCCAGCTGCAAGAAGGCGTTACTGCAATTTTTTTCTCCTTCTAACATTAATTAAATCCTGAATTAGTGCTCTCTTCTTATGAGACTTGGTTTTTATTTCTTCAAGTGCATGAATTTGTAAAATAACGATTAATGATCTTGTGAAAATCCAAAATAGTTCATGAAACTCCATTTCATGACCTTAAAACAGTAGTTTGTTTTGCTGTTGGTGCTTAAAAGGAAGTACGGCCAATTTTGCTTAACTCTTAATCCTGGCCGTTAAGTAGATTGCATAGTAATGGCATGGAAACATTGAAAGTTATCTTACTTGGTGAACTGAGAATAATACTGAGGCTTTCTGTTCCACCTCAGTCCCTTTTTGGAAATGTGACTACACATTATAAAAAAAAGCAAGTTTGCATTACTGCACTTGTTCAGTCGCTTATCCAGCAAGTTTTTTTCCTCAGCTGACTGAACAAGAAAGGTCTCTCAGATCATTCTAGCAAGAGGGGCTACAGCACAAACTGGTCGTAATTCAGCGATTGCAGAGCGTAATGTTTTTGGGGACAGTATAACTAGTTAACTAGTTAAAGCTTATGGCCATCTCGCTTGCTCCCCCCGATTGAAAACCTTGTAACTTCTGTGAATTAGTTTGTATAGAAATACAATAAAACTAAACAGTACAATTTACTCCAAAATTTTAACTATCATGAAGCTGAATAGCAGAGAGTGAACCGGATTAACATTAGATGATGCCACAATGCTTCTTTACAGGCTGGGGAAGAGCATTTTAAACATTTACTGTAATAGGCTAATTTTCTGTCTTTTTCAATCTGATTATCCATTCATCAAAATTGATAGAAAATTGATAGAATTTTTACGGGCGCAGAGGACTGGTTTGATACCAGATGTGTTCGTTTATGAACACTGAGCTTACAGGAATAAAATGACAGCTACCTTTGCGAATCTTGCTGTGCTTTATGCTAGGTGGAAGAAAGACCGGATTATTGTGATTGCACACAAGAATCTCGTTTAACCGGCCCTCATTAATCCAGATCTCCAGTTTATCCAGATCGAAAACAATAAACATTTACTAGTACAGTATTTTTCTTAACAGGGTTGGCTCTTTGAATTTCTTTTCTGCCAAGGATAGTTAAGGACAAGAATTTGGAAGTAATTCTACCACTGTCTATCGAAGCTATTGTCCTGCCATTCACCTGGAATTGAGAATGGAAAACCATGGAAAACCCTTCCCAGGACGGCCATGGTGGGATTCGAAACCACGCTTTTCTGATTGCAACACACTACTAACGTGCCACATGTTTTATGTCTTGGCAGTTCTGCTATCCATAACTTATAATAATGTGTACCATGTGTGACAAAATACTATTCCAACATTTCGCTAATAGCACTTTGGGTAAATAAACAAAAGACGCTCACTGCCAAATGCATTAAGAAATCTCACGGAAATGTGTTAATTTGTCCTTAACAATTGTTTCATAACAAAAGTTGGAAATTTGTTCGTGAAACAGAGCACTTTTAACTGAAGTGTTAAATTAATGACATTTGTTAGTTAACATTCATTAAGTAAAATTTAACAGAGTTGCAGATACCGGGCCTTGGAGAGGCAACAATGCAGCTGGACAAACTGATGGCCTATTTAGAATCCCAGAATAAAACAACACCGGCAGAATTGATATTAGTAAAACGACTTAGTGATCGTGCTGCGCGCAAACGTTATACAAATGTAAAATAGAAAAGCTCTCGTATTATTGTAGTGCCTATAACAGAGTTGTAAATGTAAGGAAAGTGTTCGTATATTCTTTTTGTACAATTGAAAAAGGTGTTACTGTACATCTTATGTTAGATTAGATTATATAACATGTACTGTATTTGTTTTTTTAATATTTTTTCCAGATTATCTGGATTTTTGATATCCTGGATCAGTTCCGATCCCACTTAATCTGGATAAACGTGGTTCTTGTGCACTGTATTTACAATATGAATTGCTGCACTTGTTGGGTAGCATTGCATTTAGCATTTGTCCGGGAGATGGTGGGTTTGGACCTCACTGTCGGCACCTGGGAGGATGGTTTTCTGTGGTTGCCTCTTTTCACACCAGGCAAATGCTCGGGCTCTACCTTATTCAAGGCCACGGACACTTGTTTGTTACTCCTAGCCTTTCCTATCCCATATGCTTCAGTGCAATGTAAACAAAATTGTAGAAAACAGGACTCTATTTAGCATTTGCTATATATTTTGGATGATGAGAGTAACTGAAAACATATTTCTGCAAGTTCTAATAGATCACCCTTTTTGGTTGACTGTTCAATATGTTGCGACTTGCAGTATCACAAGATTACATCAAATAAACATATATATTTTCTGTATATATTGGAGTTAAATAGACACCAACAGCTGAACAGTATTGAAAGTTAGGAATGTCTTGATTCGGTGCACTGAGGTGATCTGTTTCAGATCGGCCGTATGAGGAATTTGAATACACTGTATACGGCAAAATAACACATGTTAGTGTCATGATCAACCCCATTATGATGAACTATATTGTGAAACTATAGCACTAATAAGCATTTTTTACAGTATTTTGTACACTCCTTGTCGATGAAATGTGTATGTTCATTACTAGGGCTAGAAAATAATTTGGAGTAGTGTCTCTTTGTGATGTTCTGTGTTTATATGTACATATTAATTTCATCTATCTTTCCCCTCTTTTTTTGTCCAGGGTGTACGTTGGCAGTATAAGCTTTGAGCTGAAGGAAGACACTATTAGGCAGGCATTTCTGCCATTTGGTCCAATTAAGTCGATCAACATGTCGTGGGACCCAGTGACTCAAAAACACAAGGGGTTTGCTTTTGTAGAATATGATATTCCTGAAGCAGCCCAGTTGTCACTGGAGCAGATGAATGGGGTGATGATCGGTGGAAGAAACATCAAGGTAGAAGTTCCTTCTTCAAGCTGTTTGATACAGTAGAACCTCAATTTTCTCCTGCACTTTGGTGGCATCCTTATAATCTGAGTTTATTATTTTGTTAGAAAGAATGACACTTTATTAATTATTGCTACTTTTACTGTTTCAGGTTCCTTTCCTTGATTCCCTTGCTATTTTAGGTATCAATATATACAGCATGTTTAACATTACTTCAGAGTTCTGCACATCCCATTTTCATAATTTGTTAATACTAATCCCGTCTCAACATCAATTCATTTGAATAATACTTATTATAACTTGGTAAACATAAGCATTTCATTCATTTGCGGGTAAGGGTATTGTTAAGTCAAGTTGCTTTTTGAGAGTAAGAAATGGGGAAAATCTAGCTCATACTTGTTTGATATTCATTGGATACATGCAAAATGGAAATTTTCATTAATTACTTCTTTTAGAGGGAAACAGCGTTTCAGTCCTTTCATTTTTTCAAAACGATTAGAATTTTTATTTTTCAAAGGAAAAATTGTCATGTAGGGGCAAAAAACAGGGTGTTGGATGCTCTGTGTATTGAGATATTCAGTGGTGGTTAGCGAATGCTTGCTCAACCCAGTATTCAGATGTATTGACGTTCTGCCAGTTCTGATTTAACATCTCTATATCTCACAGTAGTGCATAACTTCTTTTCCTCTTTTAAATAAAGTGTGGTATGATCAAGCATGATATTATCATGATGCAAACGTGAAGGAGTGTGTTTGCTCTTAATGATTTATGGATATGAACTTTGAAACAGTAAGAGTTTTATTATGAGTATGTTGTTTGTAGTGTACCAATATGATTTCATTGTATATAATTTGTTTAGTATTTAGCTGGCATATATTTGGTATATCTAATATCAAATTAGTGAAAAACTCTTTGTTTTCAAACTTTCCTGTTTGCTATGTTAATGATTCATCAATGTGAGGTAAAATTGGGGTCTGCTGTTTTTATTTCGTACCACACACACATTCAGCATCGAGAAGCAATGTACACTGAGTGTTTGATAATGTATACCATGAGAGAGAGTTCTCAGAAGTCAGTTTCAGTTAGTTTCGGTATAAGAAGTGTTGGTATTTCTGTGCCTTGACTATATTTACCTTGCTACATCCTCAGAATGTATCATTTTATATTTAGTTATTCCAGTTACGTGACATTTACAACAGACATATACAGGAACACAAATTTCTTCAGCTTTTCGTTGGTGTTACAGATTTAAAACTAACATTATATTCATCTTGCTGGGTCTCTTTGATATTTTATTCTAGAAGCTTTGTAGAATATCAGGGTTTTATCTTGAATGCTGTTAACTCAAATTGTTTCCTAACTGCTTGGAAGGATGCTTAATTAAAGAATAGGTAAATAATTGATAGCAAATCTGATACTTGTGCAAAAGTCCCATATGCTGATCTGTAATAACTGATGTGATTGATTTTAAAATTATGACATTTTCCTGCACATATCTCTATGCTCATTCTCTTTCTCTCCTTGGAGTAACAATCTTCCTTTCACTGCAGAAGGAGAAAATGGTTTGAAAGATGCCTCTGTAAGTGTTTACATTCTTCTTTGTTCCAAAAAGTCTATAGGCGATTTCTGTACATTACTGCAAATATATCGACAGCTCTGTACAGTCGTCCTTCTTCTAACTGTTACAATTGACTTAACGTTGAACATTGCTGTGACATAATGTTGATCAGAATTCAGAGACTTCACAGCAGGTGCAGTACCTTTACCTGTCATGACTATTACTATGATGTAAGTAACATACATTTCATCAGTTTATTTCAGGATAATTATCATTTGGTTAATGGCTGGAATCCTCATAAAATATTACAGTCAAGAGGGATAATAGTTTTTAGATTTGAATCTGATATGCAGACTGCTGAGACTTCCTACTCAACATTTTACATATATCTTTGTACATTGCTTCTTTATCATTCATGGGTTGAAGAGTAGCACTTGTGAGGATATTTATCTGATTCAACCATTTTGTAATTGTTCTCAGTATTGTCATATCTTTATATGTATGTATGTATGGATATATGCTATGCATCCACACACATTTTCCTGTTTTTCTTCATTTATTTATTAATAACCACACTAGTGCTACTCTCACCAGCATTATGAACATTGAAATGAACTGTGTTTTATAATGAAAGTGGCTCCATATACATACCTGCTTTCGCCAAGTCTCGTATCTGTAGAGTATCGTGGTGCGTGCTGAAGCGAGGAATAACCTGCAGTGCCTGGAGGGAGAGACCAGTGCAGCCATCGCCGTGGGACAGCCGTGAGTATGGGAACAGAGGAGAAGATAACTATACGGTAAACTGTGAGAACCGTATGTAATTTGTGAAAAATAAAGGTTATCAGCTCAGATGTTGCAGCTGTTCTGCAAAATTATGTCTGTTCCAAGGTTGGAATTCTAAAATATTGCTTTGAGTTCCCGTTTTTTCTCGGACAGTTTCTGGTCGTGATTTGATACAACTTACTCTTGATTAAACTTTTTGGCATGCTTTTGTGTTTTGTTTCCTTCCTTCGATTTTTCTGTTTTATGTACTGTATATATTGTATGTATAGCTTGGCTTTATTGCTTAAGGAAGTTTCCCTTCTTCCAAGGTTTCAGGATCCTCTTCATATTGATTTCATTTACACAATAAATAGTATGTTGACTCTTCCTTAAATGACCGTTTTTATCACATGACGACGTAATAGAAAATTACTTAGTAATCCCTTCTTCCTTTCAGCTCCAGTACATCCGGAGACCATTCTTCAGTTCTTTTATCACCTTCTCATCTCCACCTTGTCTCTGCCAAACCTAGTATGTCTATTTTCCTTTCCTCCATCATCTACAATTTCCTGCACTTTCTTCCTTAATGTCTCAGTTTCATTAATGTCCTGAATGTGGTTGGTTTAAGTGAAGAAGAAGGAGAAGATCTTATTGAAGAAATTGATGACAGATGTAAGGAGAAAGTGGAGGAGTTAACCTGGGCAATTGAGGAAGCTGTGAAGAGGATGAAAGTGGGAAAAGAGCCTGGAGTGGACGAGTTACGTGTGGTGATAAGAGCTGCAAGGGGGGTGTGTACACAGTGGCAATACAGAGTGATGCAGGCAGTGTGGATTGAGAAAAAAGTAACAGAAGATTGGAAGAAGGGTGTAATATTACCCATCCTTAAGAAAGGAGAAAGAAGAAAATGTCAGAATTTCTGTGGCATAACTCTGATGTGTCACTGTGACAAAATCTACGAAAAAGTACCAGAAAAGCGAGTGAGAACGTAAGTAGAAAAAGAATTCAGAGAAGAACATTGTGGCTATAGGCAAGGAACTATTGGCCTCATATCCACGATAAGGTAGCTACAAGAGTGGCACCTTGAGTATGGGGAAGATTTTCTGATAGCCTTTATGGACATAGAGAATGCATATGACAGTGTCCGTAGAAAGATGATCTGAGAAGCTGTGAGGGCAAAAGCACTAAATGAGCAGATAGTTAAAAGGGTGAAAAACATGTATGATGGAAGCGAAAGCTGCGTTAAAGTCAGAACCAAAATATATATATATATATATGGTTTAGGTTAACAAATGTTGTAAGGCAAGGAAGAATGATTTCAGTGTCATTAGCAGACGATTTACTAAAATGTGACACAGTGAGAGTTAATTGCAGGAACAGTGTAATGTATTGGAGGAAGTTCCGTCTTGTGGAATGAAGTCCTCAGCCGAAAGTGTGAAGTGCTGTAACGACACAAAACAAGAACCAAACTTACACAGGCATGACATTGGGACATGCATTAGAAAACTTCGCTTAACTCTTCTCCCAAGGTAATGTTGTAGGTTGTATTTTTAACACGAGTTTCAGAAGATGCAGTGACACAATCAAAATACTCCTTCAGCTTCTCATAATCGTATATGAATATCTACGGATAATGCATCGCTTCAAAATTCAATGTAAAAGTTTAAGCCATTCCTTAATTCTAAATTCTGTCATTGCCTGCAGCTTAACGTGTCTTAATTACTATCATTTATTGATCAAAAATATGAATTATTAAATTTTTACAAATGTGAAATAGATTGGTTAAATCCTGAATTGCTTTGGTATTTTGAGTTTTAATTTTTAAATACTTATATACCAATGTCATATTCACCATTCGTTATGTACAGTATTGTATAGAAATGAACTAGTGTATTACATCTCATCGATAAGAGTAAAATGTGAATTACTTGCAGATAATCGTGGGGAATTCAGTAAAAATCAAACAATTCCTCTTTAAGTTACATGTTCTTAAGTATTTGATCTATATCCTTTCATAATTTCTTAAGTTCGCGAGTTATTCGAGGTAGTTACTTTTTCCTCATATTCATCTTTGTCATTTCACGAAATTGTGCTTAACAGAAGAAAGTTAGGTTTCATATATCTTCGTAGGAAACATTGGCTACTATTCATTTAAATTACTAAATTAACTATTGTTGCATTCAACATCAACTTAATCTTCAAATCAAGACAAATATGTATCAAAAATAACCACGGAAATTCATAAGTGCAATGGAAATTCAATTAACACTAGAACGGCCAGAGCGGTCATTTTGACCGTTAGCGAATTTCATGGCATTTCCACGCTCGTACTTTTTTACGCACGAGGTTGTTCTTTTGTGACTTTTAATATTTTAGGGTTATGTACATTCACGCCAAAAATTACATCCGTAGATAATAAGGGAACGACGATATTGTCCCTTATACCTAGGAAGGCCATAAGCGGTCATTTTGACCGCTTCACTTCCTTGATACGGAAAACTCTATTCTGCTCACTGATTGCTTCCTGTGATATATTTACAAGTGGCGCTATAGGGGCGTATGATGTAACTAAATAGTATGCCTCTAGCAGTGGTTGCGAGTGGACGAGTTAGTGCTTGTCCCTTGTGTCGTATAGTGCGTAATAATGGCTCGGCGGCAAAAACTTACTCCTGTTCAATTATTAGCAGAACTTGAAAAGCTAGGAGAAGACGAATCAGGTGACGAAGATACATTATCAGATATAGACGCAATGAGTGACGATGAGGATTTTATAACTCAACAGTGTGATAATATGTCGGACAGTGATGGTGATTCGCCTGATGAAAATATGCACACAGTGGACTTCGCACCTACGATAGACGCAGTTACTCCTTCAACCAGCCGTGATCAATCTTGCAGCAGAGGACGATCTCTTAGCAGCAGGCAACCTGTTCGAAGAGGAAGGGAACGAGGTGGGAGAGGTCATGAACTGGTAAAGTCTTCTTCATTTGCACCAGGGGATCAGTTATGTGGTAATGATGGAACAACTATTTGGACTGTTGTCGACAGTAGTGGGAACCCCCCTGGAAGGATGGCTGCTCAGAATGTACTGAAAGAGGCAGCAGGGCCTACTTCTCACGCTAAGCGTAACGTAGAGACTAACAGCAAGGTTAGTGCCTGGCGTTTATTCATTGACGCATCCATGTTGAAGCATATAAAGATGTGTACAGAGACCGAAGCTCGTAGACAGACAACGGATAATAATTGGTCTATTTCTTTGGAAGAATTAGATGCTTTTATTGCTTTGTTATACGCCCGTGGAGCTTATAAACTTACTAGTCTAGCTGTAGATCATATGTGGTCTTCTTTATGGGGTCCCCCTGTTTTCACTAACACTATGGCAAGAAACAGGTTCAAAGAAATTCTAAGGTATTTGCGCTTTGATCTCCGTAAAACTAGATCCACTCGTTTGCAGACAGATAAATTTGCTTTGGCTTCGGCTATTTGGAATAGATTTATTGAGAATTGTTATGCGTGCTATAAACCAGGAGCGAATGTCACAGCTGATGAACAACTCTTCCCCAGCAAAGCTCGGTGCAGGTTCACGCAGTATATGGCCAACAAGCCAGATAAATTTGGCATAAAATTCTGGCTACTGGTAGACGTTGATTCTAAGTATGTGTGCAATGGGTTTCCTTATCTTGGGAAAGACGAAATGCGACCCGCCAATGAGTCACTGCCTGAAAATATTGTCATGAAACTTATGGACCCATACCTCATGAAAGGACGTAACGTGACCACTGATAACTTCTTTACATCGGTAAAGTTGGCTGAGAGACTGAAAGAGAAGAAAACTAGTATTGTTGGAACAATCAATCGAGTGAGGAAGGAAATCTCGGTGTCAATCAAAGCACTACGTATGAATCTGTACGAGACTCGTACTTCAGAAGGAAGATCACACCACTCTCACAGTATATCAAGGAAAAGAGAACAAGAATGTGCTTCTGCTAAGCACTCTACATCCAAGTGTTCAAGTCAGTGAAGATAACAAGAAGCTCCCTAGTACTACTGAATTTTATAACGAAACTAAGTATGGTGTGGATGTAGTTGATCAAATGGCGCGTAAATACTCCACTAGAGCTGGATGCCGAAGGTGGCCTGTACATGTATTTTACAACGTACTTGATCTAGCAGCAATAAATTCATGAATAGTCTACAAGGAAGTTACGGGACAGAGAATCTCTCGACATGATTATATTCTTGAAGTAATACAAGAACTAGGATCTGATTTTGTGAAGACAAGATCCCGGTTGATTGAACTCCCTACACTTCAGCCTGAGCCTCAGATTCAGGTTCAATATGCCAGTCGAAAGCGACGACAATGTCAAGTGAACTCCAATTGTAAACAGAACAAAACCTCTGACACATGTTCTTCGTGCAACAAAGTAGTCTGTGGAAAATGTTCGTGTAAGGTAATAACTTGCATGAATTGCTTGTCAAGTGCCTAAATAGGATTGTAAACAAATAGAGACCGTTATTTTTATCATAATTTTTCACAAAGGCATTCAATAGCAAGTCCGCCGAAATATTTCATTGTTACCTATCAGAAGTGAGATAATATGAACAATTATTAATATTTAACAATGGATTGACCTGTATACAATACATCCTAATGGTTAACTATGTTGTTTTACAATAAAAAATTGAACATTCGCATGTTTCTCAGATCCTGGATCCTAGGTATATGTCAGTAAGCGGCAGCGGTCAAAATGACCGCCTGCGGCCTTTATAGGTATGAGGAATGTTCGGCCGTTCTAGTGTTAACAATCTTCTGCGATTTAACTGGACATTAGGAATACCGTTGTCAAGAATTGCAAGTGATTATTATCCAATATAAATAACTGGAAGGACATACGATTGTTTAATGGTAACTATCAACATCTGTCATAACACATATTTTAGAATACAATACTCTATTGTAGGATTATCACGTAGAAAGTATGGAATGAAGTGTCTAATTTACCCTAACAGGATTCATTTCGATGATTCATTCCTGCGATATCACTGTATAAGCGTGAAGTCAATCTATCTTTAATATCCAAGAGGGAATCTCCATCAATAACATGCATCTATGGCTCGCAGAAATACATTTGATCCGAGTTTACGCCAATATTCTTCATAACCTCCTCAAAATATTTCATATTCTTTCACAAAATCATCGTAGCAACATACTCATTCCATTTCTTCATTATTGTTCTCTTATATCATTGTTTTGTAACTCTCTCTTTCCATTTCATATGATCTCTCTTCGGATTATATCACATATTCATCACAAATAGCTCATATCAACGTGTAAGTAACTCCTTTGTCATTTAAATGCATCTTCGAATCATGAACTTCACTTTCAACATTGACATGTCTTCATATTGTTTTGATATTCATATCTAATCTATCAATTACGTGTGACGACATTACCTTCACATAATACAAACATATCCTACATTTCTTTTAAAATATTATTCTGTTCTATTCCTAATCATTGCCTTCATATTACATTATTGAAATAACACTGATATCTACTTAACTCACTTGCCCTATCATTTGGATTGTCTAGTTTCTTCTGAAGCGTACTGCACTCCATTACGACATTCGTTCATTATTAAGTCACTCCTGATAACTTAACCTGCATTTGTTTATTTTGAAGATCCAATCGACCTATTCCCTATTCAACAAAATGCAACTAAACCATATTACATGTTACGTAACTGTTATGTTTAATGTGATTTGAAACTTAACTTCTTTCCTTTAAGCAGCCGGGAACTTGTTGGTTTTGTTCCTGTGTCTGCTGTGGTCAGGCTCCATCCTTCACTGAGCTCCATAGAGTCATTAACGGTAACATTGCTCTCTCCTTCGGACATCTCGGTTGGCATGGCCCCGAACAGTCATCCTTCTGCTTCTTAGAAAATCATCTTGAGCTTCTTTTGCGCATTAAACAGAATCAAGTACATGTATGACATCATCTGGGACATTATGACAAATACTAAGCCTGCTACCATTAACCCTACAAGTGCCATGCACTTACAGTCCGTAGTGCCAGGCAAATAATATAGGAAATTACCTGTTGGAATGATTAATTAATATTAGTCACCTTTAATGAGCCCATTTTTATGAATGATACAGTAATTTAAAGATGAAGGTTTGTGCATTATTTGAAACATCAATACAAGATAGATATTCCAAAACATTTTGACATAAGTCTTTTTTTTAAAATTTATTTTCTTATTTTTCGTTTCGAAGTTTGAGGTATTTTTATGAAACAAATTGCCTATTAAGTAAATACTTTTGGAATATACAACTTGTTGAAAATGCCATGAACTAACATCACACAGTGTTTCAGGCTTCTAAGTCTGTACCTGTGTCGTGAACACTGAAGAACATTCGAACGGAACACTACATAGAGATTCAACAATTTTTTGGTCCCTAGCCTTTAGTCACACGGCAACTTCCTTTCAAGTACTTTTGGTCTGTGATAGTGCTCTGATTGTCCCCAATACTTCTCATGGATTCTCACATTGCATCCTGGGCACCAGTGTGATGATCTTCCCCTCTTTTTTTTTGGACCACCTAACGCACACTTTTGCTCTTGGCGTGCAGGCGATTTCGCATAGTAATGGCTACTGTCTCCAGACATTCCTGGGCTTCAGAGGAATATTAGGCTTAGCTGGGGTTGGTTTCTTTGCCAGTGTCTTCATTACTTCAACAATGTAGTCGTGAGTATTCATTTGGAGGCAGATATCAATGTTGTCACCGTAGGCAATGTACAAATTTAGCATTGTCATGTCAAGCAAATTTTGGAGGATTTTTCTCCAGTATCTCCTTGTAGCAGTTTTTGCAGCAACATGATGCACCTTCTGGTCCTTCAGGTGTACTCCACCCATGTGTTTATTGTAGTGTTTGGCAATATGCAATGGTTTAGATACCTCCCTACTTTTTTTTTTGCATTCACCAACACAGTTTCAACATGACATGCAGTGGAAAGGCTATATACAGGCTTTCTGGATTTCTTCTCTTTGAATCCACTAACTAGCACCTCCCCCTTTCTATAATAGAGGACAACACCAGCTTGCAATTTGGTTGTCATGAGCTCTTTTGGAAGGCCCTTAGCATTTGCTCGGACTGTTCCCATGAGCATGATCCCTTTCTGATGGAGAACATCTGCCAACTGACACTTTGTGTAGAAATTGTCAGTAAACAAATGGTACACCTTGTTATGTGGGTTGCATTTACCAGCAATTTCAGGAACTGCTTTCTGTGCCATGGTGTCTGGGTCACCTGAGGCAAAAAAGTACTTGCCATTGTACTGTTCAGTATGCAACACATATCCAGTTTTGCTTTCACACAGTTCAAACTTTGTCAGATCGAGCATGTCTCTTGTTTGCTATGTACTGCATGAAAGCAACTCTTATTCTTCATTCCAATCAAGGATTCATCTAGTGAGACTTCCTGTGCCAGTTTTTCTTGGCATAAAATCAATAGCAGTTTTTACAGGCTCTAACTTTCTGCCATGAGACATCTGAATGACTGATTGTATCACTGATGGGATCAACTTGATTAAAATTAATAATACGATTGAGGCATACTTGCAGTGGTATATTATCTTCATCATCAGGGTGTTCAAATGTTTGGACATTCCTAAATCCATTTCCTTGGGCTTCTCTAGAATCATGCATGCTGTTATCATTTTTCTTCAGAACCACTGCTATTAATTTCACTGTCTAGCACATCACCAAACTCACTCTCCATCTTCCAATAAATTACTTGTTCTCTCAAGATCTCCTGCAATGTTTTCAATTTGGACAGCCATATCTCTGTACAATGACCACATGGCCCATGCATCTTCAACGAGTAAATACAACAGAAATACATATCCTATTAGAGTACCAACTTAACTAAACGCAATCATGAAACTTCATCCTCACCGTTTGTTTCCAAGAATTGCGAAAAATTGTCGCTGTTTGAAAACACGCACGTAGTCACAGTCGACTTTTTTGGCCCTGGCACTACAAAGCAAACGGAAGAGTCGAAAAAATACACTCTTGATACTTGTAGGGGTTAATATGTTGTCTGTAGTCAGGTTTAATATCGGCTTTTCTTTAAATATGATACAGATTCCCAAGATGTCTTCTGAAGTCGTACCTTCTAATGGCTATTAAGTGCTAGTTGGATTCATATTTGTAGTTGTTGTGTTAAATTACTTTTCTCGTTTTTTTGCTAGTTGCTTTACGTCGCACCGACACTGATAGGTCTTATGGCGGCGATGGGACAAGGAAGGCTTAGGAGTGGGAAGGAAGCGGCCGTGGCCTTAATTAAGGTACAGCCCCAGCATTTGCCTGATGTGAAAATGGGAAACCACGGAAAACCATCTTCAGGGCTGCCGACAGTGGGGTCTCGTTTTCTAAGCCAAGGCCTGTTCAATGCCTTCTTCTCTATGTACGGCTTACTTAATCCTTCTTAATTCTTGCGTATTTATGTTGATATATAATAAGTCCTTTAAATGTATAAAAGCTTGCAGTAACTTCTTTTCTTTTCTCCTTTACATGTCTTTAATATTATATCGCGTATATTTCTTCTTATAGGATTTGCATCCGTTAGCTAGCAGTATGCATTCATTTGTGTATTTTTCTTCAGTGTTAGTTGCAGCATTTTTGAACTCTTTCTTTTCAAATGCACTGCCATCATGATCGTAACCGTTTCCTTATTTCCGCGATACCGTTTTCTTTGATATTTTCAGAAATTGTGTTGTATCCAACTCCAGTACGGGTAATTACGCGTAAATCAATCCTGCCTAAATGCTTTGAGAAGAATGGAATGGAACAACATTAACAGGGGAGAAGTTGAAAAGAGCTGAAAGCTTTAAATACCCGGGAAGTATAATTGGTAAAATGAAGGAAACATGATTGAAATCAATGGAAGAGAAGGTGTGCAAATGGATTATTTAGGAGTTTGGAAGATTGATACAGAACAGTGATGTTCCACAGAGATTTAAAGAAATTATCTACAAGGCATATTTTGTGCCGATTTTGAGGTATGGATCAGAAACGTAGGTGATGGAGAGGGATAAAAGTTGAATACAGGCAGTGGAAATGAAGTTTCGAAGGTGTCGAGTAGGTTTAACAAGTTATATGAAATTAATTTATTTTTATTGACCCGTGTTGATGATTGACTACTTTCAATGGGATGGGCTGGTTGCGGTGGTATGGTCATGTCAATAGAACAGAGAGAGGATACCTAGGAGGATGCTAGTAATGGAGTTGAGGGGAAGTAGACCTAGAGAAAGACCGAGGGGAAAATGTCTGAAAGGCGTAAAGAAGAGCATCGAGGCAAAAGGAGAGAACTGGATGACAGTGTCAGAAGGGAAGTAATGTATGGACTGAAAATGGAGAGGCTTATGTTCAAAGCAGACCCAGCCTGTGGTAGGAAACTGCTGCAGATATGTTGTTGATGATGATGATGATGATGATGCCGCAACTTATTAGCTGGGTACGTGTTCCACATCATCATACCAAATCTGAGTTATATCCGTATGGTATTGGCTTGCCTTTTAACACAATCCATTAGTTTATGCATTAACCGAGTGAAGGTCAAGGCGCAATATATTATTTCTCGCAGTAAGAAGGTTTGTGCGTGTCAAGTTTCCGATTGTTATATGTTTGCTTCTTTTTATCTTTGAGGGGTGATTTCAAGTGGGATTTACAAGGCAGTGTTGCTATATTTTCTCGTGGATTGTTCCGGTTTGAGAGCCATCAGTAAGACCAATGCTCTTAACGCTCGTATACCTGGTTCAAGTAGTTTCTGATCACCCTGTATATACACTAAGTGGCCAAAAGTCATGGGAAGACACTGAATGTGATGTTAATAACGTGTTGCTCCTCTGCGAGCCCTCAAAACGGCAGGAGTAACACGAGGCATCGACTCTACAAGGTGCTGGAATCATTCAGGAGGGATATGGGCCCACGCATCTTGCACTGCTACTCACAATTATTGGTCTTGTGTAGTTGGTATGGGGTTCATGGAGCATACACCAGGATTGACAGTATCCCATAAATGCACAATTGGATGAGATCGTCAGATCTTGGGGAGGTGTGGGGGGGGGGCAATCCATGGTCGTAACTTCACTGGAGTTCTCTTCAAGCCACCTGTGTAGCACCACAGAGCGGTGACAATGACTCATTGTCCTGTTGAAACATGGCATGTCCATCAGGGTACTCTAGGGTCAGAAAGGGATGCAGAGGGTCTGAAAAAATGTCCACATGTCGTGCAACTGTCAGCACTCCCTGCAGCTGGGCAATGGGGCCTAATTGAGGCCATGAGAAGGCTGCTAAAACCAGAACTGAGCCACCTCCCGCCTGGACACAACCTTGTTGACACGCAGGATCCATAGCTTCATGGGGCATACGCCACACACTCACGCACCAATCAGCTCGATACAGCTGGAACTGGGATTCATTGGACCATACCACATGCTGCCACTGTTCCATAGTCCATTTCTGATATTTGCAGGCCCATGCACGTCATTGAGCTCTTGTGTTGAGGTGTCAGGGAGCGGACGCTAGTTCGTGAAGCTTAAGCGGTGCAGTTGCCTCATTACAGTCCTGGTAGGAATGCGTTTCTGACTGGGCTGTGATCTGACTCAGAGCCCGTCGAGCGCCCAGTACGGTTCTGCGGATGCGTCGTGATGTCCGTTCTTTAGACACCTGTGGTTTTCCTGTGCTGTAGTTTACACGGGTGGTAACATACTCTGTGCGATATTGCTCGGCACTGGTGACCTCTGAAACCCGAATTCGCATGTAATCTCCGCAGTGTTATGACCCATGCACTGGGCGCCAATGATCATTAATCATTCAAAGTTTTAAATCGGCACCTCTTGCCATCTTCACAACACTGGTGTCTGTGACAGAATGCTCAGCTAATTGCAATGCTCAGGGATCATACAAGGCACATTTTCTAACGGGACGCCCCTTCCTGTGAATATTGGCCACTCACTGTATAGATAAGTCGGCCTTTTTCTTTTCAACAAGGAAGGTTTTTTTTTCTTCTCCAGAGTTAGCTCAGGTAATACAACTTAAATCTTTGAGTTTGTTCTTAAACAACAAAACAAGTCATTCTTTGTATTTAGTGTGTTCATTGTTTTATGGCTATGTTATAGTGTTACACATGTTATAATTGGTGTTCCAACAGGTGGGAATGCTTTAAATTTGTAGTATAGAGATGTGTTCAGCTATTTTAAAAATATTTTATTGTTATAACTGAAGTTTAAAAAAATAACATAAATTGGAAGTGATGCAACGGAGAAAGGATGTCTCATCTTTCTTCAGATAATTGATGTGCAAGTGTGGAGTATGTCTTACATTTTTATATAATAGAAGGGATATCCTATACATAACTTGGAACACAAATTATAGTATATAATGTTACTGTAATAATAATAATAATAATAATAATAATAATAATAATAATAATAATAAACATAACATCAATCAAGGTGTCAAAGAAAATACTATGACAAAATATTCTCCAAAATATACACATGCTTTCAGATTTCATTAAGAATGGTCAGAAAATGTTATTACACTTCGTAAGCCGCATTTTAAAAATCATGTTAAACTGTAATGTTGCTTGTTGACCGGTAGTTGCAAGTCTGAACTGACGGTGCTCAGCATCTGGAGTAGTTGCATATATGTAGATGATCTTTCTTGTTTTCATTGGAAGTGAATTCTCATGTAAAAGTACCTGTGACTCAGGAATAGTACTTGTAGCAGGATATACAGATCCTCCTCATAGTTTCCTATGACTGTCAGAACATACTTACTATGGCTAGAAAATATTGTACAATTTCTTCATATGGACAGAAAATAGATAATCTTTTGTAGTTTTAAGCCACATACCTGTTATTTTGGTCAAGACATTCTTTTGCAAAACACAAAAGTTTTTAATCCTTTAGTTTCCATATACGGTACATGAAATGGTACTCTTTTTTCAACAAATACAAAACTTTAGGGAAGAAAACAGTCTGCTGCATGGACATTTTTTCTCGGACAGAAATTCCCCTAAATAACAAGCGATAACCCTGTCACCGTTGGTTAAAAGTACGTTTATTTATTAAATATTATATAAACAGGAAGCAACCTCAGAGGCAACTTCATTCATAAAATAGTTGGAAGTAGTCAACTGGCACTGCTAGAATACATTTGAGTTACTTAACACTGGAGAATATAAAACTACTTCCATGTCCTTGCATAACACTATCACAATGATAATAATAATAATAATAATAATAATAATAATAATAATAATAATAATAATGGTTTTCTCGGCAATTTCTCTGTCGTTCGTTAGTGATGAATTTGTTTAGCATTTCTCTGATTTAATTCAGTTTTTTCTCTCCTGATTCTTCACCCTTTTGTCCATGTTGAACATAATACCCATAACATTTTTGCCAAGTGTCAGAACGTGTAGGACCAAATTTCAGGTTGATCTTTCCTCTAAACACACCCCTATATTCATGACGTGACTCGTAAGCATCAAGGTATCGTTCTTTAAATAGGTGAGTATATTCAGTACATATACACGGTGTCTCATATAAACTAAGATTGTCCAAGCGGCGGTTTTTCTGTCCGATACGTAAGCTGAAGTATAGAAGGTATGCGCATAGTTCTTGACCTTGCAAGCTGCATGCAAATGTTCGACGTCAGCAAGCATCAGTCGCCACTCTGAATCTCGGCTGTTAACATCGTGGGACAGTTATTATTCTAACACCATATTTTCATATGTAAAAGTTATTTTAAATATAAATTGGCTTGACAGGCACTTGACGCATTTGTTCAGATATATTTGGTCAGTAATTTTCTGGTGAATTGGCATCTTCACAGGCACTGATTCACATAATTGTAAATAAATTTGAAACTACTTCCTTAGTGCTCAGTAAAGAACATGCACACACACAAACATTTTCGAGAGAGGAAAAGCTAGATGACATTGGTGCGAATCTTGAACGGTCACCAATAAATCACTCGCATATTAGCATAACAAGTGGGGATTTTCTACTAGAGGACCCGTGCTGCTTTGCACCATTCATTATAAATAGGTAAAGTAATTTGTCTTGATATGAAATTGCGTGTCCTAATGAAGCAGATAGCCGAGCCGCAGGTGCAACCGTATCGGATGGGTATCTGTAAGAGACCAGACTAAGGAATGGTTCATCGAAAGGGAGGTAGCTGCCTTTCGGAAGTTGCAAGGGCGGCATTCTGGATGATTGACTGATAAGACCTTGTAATAATACTCAACATGGCTTAGCTGTGTTGATACTGCTACACGGCTGAAAGCAGCGGGAAACTACAGCCGTAACTAACTCCCGAGGACATGCAGCTCTCTCTGTATGAATGATGTACTGATGATGGCTTCCACCTGGGTAAAATATTGCGGAGGTAAACTAGTCCCCCATTCGGATCTCCGGGTGGGGACTACACGAGAGGGAGCGATCACCAGAAAGATGGATACGGACATTCTGCGATTCGGAGCATGGAATGTTAGAAGTTTGAATCGTTGTGGTAGATTAGAGAATCTCAAAAGGGAGATGGATAGACTAAAGTTAAATGTAGTTGGTATAAGTGAAGTACATTGGCAGAAGAACAGGATTTTTGGTCAGGCGACTACTGAATTATCAACTCAGAATCAAACGGAGGAAATTCAGGAGTTGGTTTAATCTATATATATAAAATAAGAGTTTTGTCTGTACATTGCTCAGAATTTGAAAAGAATGGTATTTCTGTATTGGTAATGTCCACAGTAACAAGAAAATGCATTTTTTACTTTTCCGTAATTTCTGTCTGTCTGTCTGTCTGTCTGTCTGTCTGTATGTATGTATGTATGTACACGCATCACGAGAAAACGGTTGAAGAGAATTTAATGAAAATCGGTATGTGAAGTCGGGGGATGAGCCTCTACAATCTAGGCTATAAATCATTTTACTCACGCTGAGTGAAATGGTAGTTTAGGGGAAGGCCTAAAATTGAATTCTCAACTATTTATGTTATTAGTGGTCGTATTTTAAAGAAAATGTGTATGCAAAGTTGGGGAATAAGTTGCTACAATCTAGGCTATTAATAACTGTATTCACACTGAGAAAAATGGTAGTTTAGGGGAAGGTCTAAAATTTAATTCTCAAATATTGTTGTTATTAGTAGTCCTATCTTGATGAAAATCGGTATGCAAAGTCAGAATGTAAGTCGCTATACTCTAGGCTTAAATTATTTTATTCATGCTGAGTGAAATGGTAGTTTAGGGGAAGGCCTAAAATGTAATTCTCAAATATTTCTTATTAGAGGTGTAATCGATGAATGCTACATAACTAAGGTTATATAGTATTAAATTTCCTATTATTCATGTCTTATACATTGTTACCGTACTGGCTATGATCACAAAGATATTCATGAATTTGGATTTCTGTTACTAAGCCCATATCAGCGCCGAGTTACGAGAAAATGGGTAAACAGTATTTAATGAAAATAAGAAACTAGAGTCGGAGAATAAGAAACTACAGTTTACGGCATAAAATATTTTACAAATCACAGAGTCGAAAGAAAACTAAATGTGAAGGCCTACAATATAGAAAGCTCATAACATTGTTCAACAATAACATTACATTGACCATTGTTTGTCGTGATGTGCTTTGTGTCTTCTGTTGCCCCTCATCTCCGGTAGATAGGATTACTGCTGCGTACAGAGTATTTTTTTATTTGATTTATGTTGCACCGACATAGATAGGTTTTATGGCGACGATGGGATAGGAAAGGGCTAGGAGTGCCTTAGGCCTTAAGGTACAGGTGTGACTGGTGTGAAAGTGGGAAACCACGGAATACCATCTTCAGCGCTGCCAACAATGGGGTTCGAATCCACTATCTCTCGCATGCAAGCTCACAGCTGCGCACCGCTAACCACACGGTCAACTCGCCCAGTCGTACAGAGTGTAACAGCCTGCCTGAATATTGATGGGAAGTAGCTGGGGAGTTAGGTAACTTTCTTCTTTAGCATGCCATTCCCCTGGTTTATAAATTTTCTGATACTACTGGTACGTAACACACTGTATCATCATAGCATTCGGGCTATTCAATCCCTACTCTGAGGCACTGATTGGAATGAACAGTGTGCATATTTAGCGGAATAATGGCAGATGAGTGTTCATGGCAATCTGCGGCCTGGTCATCCCAGCTCTGGAAGTTTGGACTATTAGATTGGCACCGCAATCTAACCGCAGCACTGTTCGTTAAAAGTGATAAAACGTGCGGCTTTCCATTTGATCGAGTATTTTATATGATAGCATTGCTTTTAATCGCTATATTCATACTTACGTTTTTGTAATGACCTATGGAATTTCAGTTAGGAAAACCACAAAGTCAGTCTTTCTGAGAATCCCGTAGCGAAGCACGGGTACATCAGCTAGTAATGAATAAGAAAATAAGGCAGCGGGTAAGCTACTATGACCAGCGTAGTGAAAGAATTATTGTCGTCAAGATAGACACCAAACCAATGCCCACCACAATAGTGCAGGTCTGTATGCCTACTAGTTCAGCGGGTGATGAGGAAATCGAAAGAACATACTGAGAGATAGAATATTTAATACAATATGTAAAAGGTGACTAGAATCTATTTGTGATGGGAGACTGGAATGCAGTGGAAGGCCAAGGAAGAGAAGGTAATACAGCAGGACAATTCGGATTGGGACAAGGGAACGAAACAGGAAGTTGTCTGGTTGAATTCTGCACTGATCATAATTTAGTCCTTGCCAATACTTGGTTCAAACACCACAAACGATGGCTTTATACTTGGACGAGACCTGGAGACACTGGAAGGTATCAAATGGACTTCATTATGATTAGGCAGAGATTCAGAAACCAGGTGTTGGATTGGAAAACTTTCCCAGGAGCAGACGTGGACTCTGACCACAAGTTGTTGGTCATAAAATGCCATCTGAAGCTGAAGGAATTGAAGAATTGCAAAAAGATGGCATCTAGACAAGTTGAAAGAAAAGTGTGTGAGGGATTGTTTCAAGGAACATGTTGCAAAAGGACTAAATTAAAAAGCTGAAGGAAACCCAATAGAGGAAGAGTGGATAGTCATGAAAAATTAAGTCAGCAAGACTGCTGAAGAAATGTTAGTTTACCGAGCTCGATAGCTGCAGTTGCTTAGGTGCGGCCCGTATCCAGTATTCAGGAGACAGTGGGTTTGAACCGTACTGTCGGCAGCCCTGAAGATGGTTTTCAGTGGTTTCCCATTTTCACGCCAGGCAAATGCTGGGGCTGTACCTTAATTAAGACCACGGCTGCTTCCTTCCCATTCCTAGACCTTTCCTGTCCCATTGTCGCCAAACATATCGGTACACAACCTCCACAGCAACAACAATAACAACCATATAACGTGCATAGACGAGAGAAGTGTCACCACCAACTGTTCTAAAATTAAACCCTATCTTGCTGTATATATAAATCTTACCTGACTACATCAACAGTTGAATTGCACAGTACTCAATTTTTGAATTTTAATGACGAGTTCTTATAACAAACCAATACAAAGTATATCAGCCATAGAACATTCTCGATATTCACCTATACAACTTAATCAACACAAGAACTACAAGAGGATTGAAGAATGAATGCAACGCGACATGAACTCAAATTTTAATAGACGTTTTTTAAAATATACCCTGTTTTAATGTGTTTAATGTGCTATATTTTTTAGTGTCTTATGATGTGGCATATATATTTTAATGTTTTTATGTAGGCTACTCATGTCCATGCTCAATCAATAGGTTTTAGTTTATTCTAACCATCACCACTTTTAATCAGAGATATTTTAACGCATCATACTGCAATATATTTTACTTCCATTTTTCATTAGACATCCGGATGCTCTTACGTAACATTTTTGTAATTTTGTCCTATGACTGTAAATTTGTGTGCTAGCTGATGATGGCCAAGATAGGTCGAAACCGATACTAGTGCAACAATTCATTCACAATAAATGTATTGATCGGTGGAACATTTTTCTTGTCTAATACATAAGACCTACGTGTCAGTGCTACGTAAAGCAAATAGCAAAAAAAAAAAAGTTAGTTGGAAAGAAAAGATCAACTAAGAATCAGTGGATAACTCAGCAGATACTAGACCTGATTGATGAACAACGAAAATACAAGAATGCTAGAAATGTAGGGGGCAGGAAAGAATACAGGCGATTAAAGAATGAAGGGGATAGAAAGTGCAAGGTAGCTAAGGAAGACCGGCTGAAGGAGAAGTGCGAGGATATGGAAGGTTGTATGGTCCTAGGAAAGGTAGATGCTGTGTACTGGAAAATCAAGGAAACCTTTGGAGAAAGGAAATCTAGCTGTATGAATATTAAGAGCTCAGATGGAAAGCCACTTTTAGGGAAAGAAGACAAAGCAGAAAGATGGTAGGAACATATCCAACAGTTGTATCAAGGTGAAGATGTAGATAATTTGGTTCTGGAACAAGAAGAGGCTGTTGATGCTGATTAAATGAGAGACCCTATTTTGAGATGAGAGTTTGACAGAGCTGTGAGCGACCTAAATAAAGACAAGGCACCTGGAATTGATGACATTCCCTAGGAATTACTGACTGCGTTAGGGGAAACCAGCATGGCAAGGTTATTCCATTTAGTGTGTAAGATGTATGAGACAGGAAAAGTCCCATCCGATTTTCGGCAGAATGTTGTTATACCTATTCCCAAGAAAGCCAGTGCTGACAGGTGTGAATACTATCGCACCATTGGTTTAGTATCTCATGCCTGCAAAATTTTAACACATATTATTTACAGAAGAATGGAAAAACCAGTTGAAACTGATTTGGGAGTAGGTCAGTTTGGCTTCAGATGAAATATAGGAACACGTGAAGCAATCTTGACTTTACGTCTGATCTTAGAGGATTGAATCAAGAAGGACAAGGCCACGTACATGGAATTTGTAGATCTAGAAAAGGCATTCGATTATGTTGATTGGACCAAGCTATTTAACCCTTAAATTCCCTGTGTCCATATGGACATGTATGTAATATCATCCTAATTCTTCATTGGTAATTTTTGTCTTTAACAATTTAGGTTGGTAACAATTCAAACTGGAAAGGGAAAGTTTAATCTAGCTAATGTTTCATTTTCTGTTGCTGGTTCATTGTTGAGTGGCAGTTATGAGCTTCTGAGTTGGGAGTTTATAGTTTGATGTGGAAATGATGGACATTGAGACAGAGTAAATAGCTTTCTTAGTTCATATTTGTTTAAGTTTCTTATTTAGTTGTTTGTGGCAGTATAAAACATTGTAGTTACTACAGGGTATGTGCCTAAATGGCAAATTATCAGTTAGTCTAGTGTTCAGGACCTTGTTTAACCTACCGTGTCCATATGGACACGGTGGGCTGATGTGGTCACAAATTCTATTCATTGCAGTTGTGTTATATGCATAATATGTATTCGGTCATAAATATAATGACACATATAATAATAATAAATTTTATTATTACTCTTATCATGAACATGACTGAGTACTACTGAAGTACTGTACTACTGTTCTATTATCTCAGTAGGTCGCTGTCAAGGATATTAAATTCTGATTTAACAGTTCAGGAGGCTCTCTACATTCTCTTCAAAGAAGATGACAGTACCCCATGAGCAAATACAGTGTTCATAGCCCCTCCTGATCCAGCAATTTTGACGGATGAAGATTCAGTGGATGAGGACGGAGGTGTACGTGACAGCCTAAATTCTCGGCAATTTCATTCTCAAGCACAAGTGAGACTAGTTGACAAGGAAGTGGAAAGTGAGCCACGAAACCTTGATTACTTGACCAAACAGAGGCAAAAACATTGGGTACATGGTGATATAGTGTGTCTTAGGACATTTCCTGATCCCAACTTTAGTATTTGTTGTGAAAAAACTCCAGTTCGGATTTTTGAAGATTTCCTCGGTAATGACATTGTTAAATTATTGTTTGAAGAGTAAAACAACTATGCTGTTTTCAAAAACTGTCCAAATCCGTTGATAACTTGTGAAGAAATGCGTTGCTTCCTTGGTATCCTTGCTATCCGTATTTTAATTGATCTAAATGACGAGCTGTGGGAACTTCAACCTCTCTCTCCTTGACAAAATACAACTAAAATGCAGATAACACTTTGTCCCTGAACAGCAGCTGTCTTACGATGAGTCGATGATAAAATATTTTGGGAAACATTCTCTCATCTATCCATGGATAGATTGAATCACAGATGAAGAGGTACTGAATCAAATTGGCGAGAGGAGATCGATTTGTCCAAATTTGACAAGAAGAAGAGATAAAATGATAGGACACATCTTAAGACACCCAGGGCTTGTTCAGTTGGTTTTTTGAAGGAAGTGTAGGTGGTAAGAACTGTAGGGGTAGACCAAGGTATGAATATGACAAGCAGATGTAGGATGCAGTATTTACGTAGAAATGAAAAGGTTAGCACAGGATAGGGTAGCATGGAGACCTGCATCAAACCAGTATATGAACTGATGACTGAAACATCATCATCATGAAATTGCTCTATTCAATGCCCTGGTGCTTTTTTGAAAAGTTTCTTTTAGGATTTATATTACATGTTACTGTGTCGAGCGAATTTATGAAGACATTGATACTTTGCGAACCTTTTGTTCTTTTTGAATTATTGGGTTGTGTTTAATGTATAGTTTTGTTGATTTTTGTAAGTTCTTAAACTTTTAGATTGTTTTGGGTGCAAGTGTGTCCTTGTTGCAGGGCATATTGTCTGCAATTTAGACAATCTTTTCAGACAAACAATAAAAATACCTTAATTGATTGTTGTATGTGTTCATGCGTCGTGCAATAGATATGTACAAGTATCCAACTGTTTTTTGGATCATTACCAATGAGCCTAGTGAACCCGAGAACAAATTCTCACTCAATGGAGGAATTGAATGAAAACCTTACCAATGAAATTAGAAACATTACATTCCCATCCGCCAGAATGTCGTTACCGGATAGAATGCTAAGATTTCGTATAAGATTGTACGCACATGCGTAAAGCAGGGTGGCAGTGCAGGGTACAGTCACAGCCCATGTGGCCTTAGTTCATATGAGACGCTCTATTCCACTCTGGTGCCAAGTACAACAGATACTTTTCCTTCTGCCACATTGGCTCTGTTCCTGACATGCTTCATAATCATACACTGTATATAGTTTCTGCTGTAGTTCTATGAGGTTTATTCAAGTGTTGCCTACTATTATCCCCATTATGGCAGTACCTCATTGGTATTGGGGGTTTGAAAATAATCACTACGCATTGTCTTAAAAGAAACTTCCACTTTCTTAACATTTCAAATTATAACATTTTTGAAGCTGGACTCCCTCCTAGAGGTACTTTTGAACAGAAGCTTTATGTTGGGAATAAATCGAACCACTCAACCGGAGTGGAGCAATATATGCAGCCTCCAATCCGTTTTCATTGTGTTGTCAGTCCACAATCAGGATTTATTGTGTTCTGACTGGACAAACATTTTATCTACCCAAAAGTCTTCACTTCTCACCCTCATCACTTCTCTATGAAGCAGGCACTACTGAGCTACTATGTTCCCTCTCTTGCTACCAACAAATAACCTACTATCCCATTGTGAAGGAAAAGGAAAAAGTTTATTTCACATGACATTCCTTTCTTGCATAATATTCATACAGCTACATGCCACAGAGTAGCTTCTTACTGAAAGCTTCCTCTCAGCTGTGACTTACCTGTTGCACCTAACGATCTGGACACTTATCTCTGGTTTATGTTTCTGTCCAGTTTTCAGAGCTGTGGCATTTATTTCTACTACCTTTGGATATGGGAATGATGCATCCACCATTTTCACATTTTTTTCTCAAAATATTTTCTTGAATTATATACTAACTCTCTGGTTTGACTTTAGGGTTTTGTGCTGACCAAGTTTTCTTTTGCCACTATCAGAACAAGGCAATTCACTCTTTGAAATAGGAAAATCTACAGTTAAATAAATTATATTGCTTATTACACACTAAGTATGAATTAAATTGAAGTAAGCACTATTAATAGAAATACATCACTATGGAAATGAAACTAAGCGGAATATCACACACTTCCTTTTCTTTTATACTGGACTCAGAGAGACTTGAAACTTAAGTACCATAGCACAGGAAAGCAATGTGACAACTGCACCATGTGACCTGCAGAGACTAAACATTATCAACACTGGTGGTTGAAATGAAAACCACAACAGATCCCTGCAATGGGACTGGTTGAGAGTGGTTGAGAAAGCTGCTCGAGAATTCCCTGTTTAACTCATTCCAGAACTATCAGGGCCATAGTGTGGCTGGCCCCACTGTCGTAGGTGAACTTGTACCAAAACCATATTATTTGTTAGCATTTTGGAATTTGTAGCAAGTTTATATTTTAACCATTAGCACACAGAAGGTAAATTTCCACAAGTGAAACCAAAGATGACAGCTGTTCTTTTATGGAGCAAACTATTTTCTGTATTTATTAACAAACCAATTAAGCCCAAAATGTGATGTATTGGGCCAATTGTAGAAACCATGATTAGTTCAAGTTTAAACAATGTTGTAAGTTAATTATGATTTTCCATTTTATAAACATTGTTCAACCAGTGTATAGCCAGACATCGTTCAAAGTTTCAATATTGGTTTAAAAATGGGAAGTGTCTTCCATGCAACTCTTTGCTTGTCACAATCAATGAAATTTGTCTGTGTATGTCATCTTTTTACACATTACTCAAATATGGCTAAGCATGAGCATGACTTGCCCACAGGTAATATTATTGCAATATTATTGCAATTATTGCAATTGTATTCTAAATAGCTTCAGCAAAGGAAGATGAAACTATAGTACTGTGTAACTGAATGAGCCACATAGATGTAACGGTCATTCTGGAGGTCATATGTTCGAAACAAGTTATCGGCGGCGCTGAAAATTGTTTTCTGTAGTTCCGCCCCCCCCCCCCTTTTTTTTTTTTTTTTTAAGCAGTGGGGCAGTTAACATGGCCACAGCTCTTCCTTCCCAGTCCTTGCCTATTCCTGTCTCATCGTTGCTGAAAACTTACTTGAGTTAGGGTGATGGAAAAAAAACCACGGAACCTATTTTGTAGTGTCACTATTGTGTGTATGTACTAGGCAGTAGATAAAACGTAACTGAATCCCTCCTGGTTGATGTATGCGACAGCCCCCTGACAATTGGGACAAGATATTCTGATATGGATGTAGTCGAATTGACCTTTAATTCCAGGAAAATTATCCCAAATATAATAAGATATCAGTTGCAAAGAATTGCTGTCAAATTAACAGTTATCGGACTCTCTCTTCTGTCTGTCTCATGAAACGAGTCCTAATATTCTCTCTTCAAAATTGAAATAGTATTTTAAGCTGTACATAACCTCTGATTTTGATTCACTCCTAAAATTTGAGGTTAATCCGTGTTCTGGGCAGTGTTTATACATGGCCAGTTGAACATCGGTTTTCGAGATTGTCTGAGTGATAAACAACTTCTTTGCAATGCAGCATCTATACTTGGACATTGTTTAACCGTAAACATTGTCTAAATCCCATTTCTGCAATTTTCCCTTCAATTTCTAGAGGCCTCCGACGTTGCTTCATTTCCATGTCCTTCATCACCCGTTGTGCACTCTTTTAGTCAATGTCACATGTGTACCATTCATTCAGTAAATAGTGTTACGAGGAAATGATAATGCCGGTCTGCGAAAAAGAAAGGTTTAGGAGGTGATTTACCCTAATTTAGTTGTGCTGATATCTGATATGTAAACAGTTTTTGCGTGTCACGTACATTATTTTTGCTATTTGAAATACAAATTTGACATATTATTGTAATTTCGATAGAAAACACCATAATAGAGAATATATGTAATTTTAATGGGACAAGATCAAATTGCAACAAATGTACAAAAAAAAGTAAAACGTTCATTGCTAGAATATATGAATCTCGCTCGAGAACACCATTGTTTGCTGTACTTTGATGCGAATGAACACTGGGTATCCTCAATCTTTGCTCCACGAATGGGCGCCAATTTATACACCGTACGGGGGTACATCATTCGTATTGTGCCTTTTCCCTAACTGCCTCATATGCTCCGGCTAATAATCTAATAAAATATGTTGGATGGACAAATAAATATAATCATCTCCTAAAAATTCCAGGAGTCACGCAGATAGGAATGAAAATAATTACATCAACTTAGGTCTGCAACCAAATAATATTACAGTTATCTATGTTTGCAAAAATCGTTTGTATATTTCATCCCATCCGACATACGCATTCATTTGTCTGCATCGATACTGGCTTATTTCGGTGAATACCACATGAGAATCATATTTTGTTGTCAAACCATATATTCATTCGCTGCACAATACCTTTCAGGAATATACATTTGAATTAACTTTCCTTTTTAACGTGGACTCGCCTGAGAAATGCACAGCCTCTTCCCCAAGTCTGTCCGCAAAACCACTTCCGATTAATTGTAGCCAATAATAAAATAGATCTTAGAATTTATCCATTGATTATTTATAAGTACTCCATCTAATATCTCTTCCGATAATGAAATGAATAAATAACAAGAATTCCGGTTAAAATCCTTATCTCCTATTTTATTTGAAGTCCATTGTACTTGGAATGAAGTACGATTACATTTACATGTTCAGTTACATTCTTAGGAATTCCAATTCCAAATTGAAATACAATTGATATTTTCTTAAAATATTATAAAAATATCGTCGAAAATAACATTTAAATATCATTTCAATATTTTTGAAATATCATTAATTCATTGAAATATTATTGAAATCTTGTTAAAATATCCCCTAAACATTGTCGAGATGTCGTTGAAATGGTTGACATATCTTTGATATCATTGTAATAACGTTGAATTATTCCTTAAAATTCATTGAAACGTCATTGAAATGACTAAAATACCTTGGAATATCGTTGAAATAATGTTGAAATATTCCTTAAAATTTATTGAAATGACTAAAATACCTTGGAATATCGTTGAAATAATTTTGAAATATTCCTTAAAATTCATTGAAACGTCATTGAAATGACTAAAATACCTTGGAATATCATTGAAATAATGTTGAAATATTCCTTCAAGTTCATTGAAACGTCATTGAAATGACTAAAATACCTTGGAATATCGTTGAAATAGTGATGAAATATTCCTTAAAATTCATTGAAACGTCATTGAAAATGACTGAAATACCTTGGAATATTGTTGAAATAATGTTGAAATATTCCTTAAAATTCATTGAAACGTCATTGAAAATGACTGAAATACCTTGGAATATCGTTGAAATAATGATGAAATATTCCTTAAAATTCATTGAAACGTCATTGAAATGACTAAAATACCTTGGAATTAAGTTGAAATAGTGATGAAATATTCTTTAAAATTCATTGAAACGTCATTGTAATGACTAAAATACCTTGAAATAACCTTGAAATAGTGATGAAATATTCCTTAAAATTCATTGAAACGTCATTGAAATGACTAAAATACCTTGGAATATCGTTGAAATAATGTTGGAATATTCTTTAAAATTCATTGATACGTCATTGTAATGACTAAAATACCTTGGAATATCGTTGAAATAGTGAAGAAATATTCTTTAAAATTCATTGAAACGTCATTGTAATGACAAATTTGTTGAAATAATGTTGAAATATTCCTTAAAATTCATTGAAACATCTTTGTAATGACTAAAATACCTTGGAATATCGTTGAAATAATGTTGAAATATTCTTTAAAATTCGTTGAAATGACTAAAATACATTGGAATATCGTTGAAATTGTGATGAAATATTCTTTAAAATTCATTGAAACGTCATTGTAATGACTAAAATACCTTGGAGTATCGTTGAAATAATGTTGAAATATCAAGAACATTATTTAAGTATCACTCAGATATCAATTAAACATTATTGAAGTATCATGTAAATTTCATTGAATATGCCTACGAAATTCATATGTATTATCTTTGCTTTCTTTGTTTTCTTAAGTCTTCATCGTGTAATAACGATAACGATATAAGTAAGTTCCATAAATATGGTTCAAAAATTACCATTCAGCTATATACCGACTCAAATACAACCGAAAATAAAATATTATTTATACTAGGTAAACTAATTTAGTCATATAGCTTCCTAAATATATATATATATATATATATATATATACATATATATATATATGTATAAGTAGGAATAGCCTACCATAACACTCATGTGCAAACAAGCCAGTCAAACATCTAGGAATGCCATACTTCCCTTCATAAACAATCATCTTTCCGCGAAATTAAGACAGAAAATGGTATCGGAAATTTATCTTTTTACGGGCAGTAGTCATTTAAGTCATGAAGACGTTTCCTCCCTCCAAACATGCGCTTGACAGGAAATCAACTTGGGCATAGCTTATTATGTGAGATTCTTCAAAAAAAAAAAAAAGTTATTTTTCAATCGTAAATGCCTTGTTTTAGGATATAATTTTCGATGACCGTACACCACAAGTAACCTGTAAGTTCATTAACCTCTTACAATTGTATGCATGTGCCACATAACCCGATCTCGTATACCGCTACTTAATTCACATGACGAAAACACCAACTATAACCTAACATTAGCGTTATGTTGCTTAAATATTACCGACTGCTCAAATGTAGTCGTATTTCACCAAATGCGCATTCTATCTATAACAAGTCCTCATTACTTATACACTTCTGTATATCCATTATTTTAGCCTATAATCTCTTAAAATCATCGATCATAACGATTCCCTATAACAAAATCATTCATTGCTTTACATATGGCGCAGTATACGTTTATTCCATTCACATAATCTCATCACACATCATGGGTTTGCAGTATTCTGTAACACAAGCAATCACATATCCCCAGCAAAAGAACGCATGTGTTAATATTTCAGGTTCTACATACTTACTTTTGGTGTCAAGTTATCGTAAAATTAAGTTCTATTAATCTAGAAGACGGTTTTATACCATTCTGCATTGCACTGGAGTTGAATTACACAATGAAAGGCATAAATCTTCAGAATCACATTGATAACGTCGGTTTTCAAAGCTTCACATAAAATAAACAAGCATTCCTACTCATTGAGTGTAGATTTGAGATGTCAAAGACTACCTAACTCCATATTCTAAAGAAGTTATTCGGATTCCTTTTTAATGACACTATTCATGGAACTTTTATCTTGAAGAATTAAGCACTAACCATACTACAATCGTATATTAAAGTAGTCATTTACTATTGTTCATCCAAATATAAGTAGTTTAACTACGAAAAATAAATGTGTGGAACTTGACTTATCTTGCTTTCGTTATTCGACTGGGATGGTCTTCATTCTGGATCTCCTTTGGCTCCCGATTCGAGTTGCGGTTCACGTCATCGTTGGTTACTCGTGACTGGCCTCGGGTGTGGATGATGACGGCTGGTAAGGGCTCCCACCGGATTGTGACCCCATTCATCTGGTTTACTCAGCCATAATATCCCCGTCGATTACATGCGATGGAAACATAATGAAGGATAACATTAGATGCATTCTCCAGACAGGAAATAAATAATTTTGAATATATTTTATCTCTCTAGTAAAATACTCGTCCAGATGCAATATTTAGTGCAGTACTTTACGTATTTCTTGCTTGTCGCTAGCGTGAACAATAACCTGCCGATCTCTAAAAATTTTTTTAAGACTTCAGCTATGAGTTTGTATTGGCAACTATTACGGGGCGATGTCTTCCTCTTTCCTTTCACTTCTTTCACACCCGATGCTTTTAATTCGTATTTATGGTTTATATACCGCCGTAATTATACTACTAGCAGTTCTCTTCTCCAATTTCAACCTCTTCTTTTCTTGAATACTAATTCTAGCTTACAGTTTCGTTCCGATGATCAATACGATTTTTTTTTTAAAGGTGGCATCTTTTTTTTTTTTTACTCGGGACAACAATCTGATTCTTTCACTCACGGCCATTTGGATTCCTTAGGTCTGATCGTCGCAGTATTAACTCATGGCCTACTTGACTGGTTATATCTGCATTTTCTCTCTAGAATATACTCTTTCATTATATAACCTCCGTCATTTTTATTGCGATGCATGGCAAGTATTAGGGATGTAACTCCCGCTCATGACGCAAATCGGGCAATGAAATGGTACACATGCACTAGACACCAACAGTAATCTGACATCATGGACATGTCCCATCGCCCCTGATATCTTCGTTCCAAATCTTTTAGACCCTGATAGAACCGCTCACCATGTTCCTCACTGAATGCTCCTAAATTTGCATGAAAATAATTCAGATGACAGTGAAGGAAATGTAATTTTTAAACTCGTGCGGCAGTCCAATTCCTGGAAGTTGTAGAGCATGATTTCCACAATCTGTTGGTAGTTGATACCTTTAACATTGCCCAGGAATTTGCTACAAACATCCTTCAATAATTCCCTAGCCTGAAGCTGTGTTTCATTCATCTTCGTAGTGAATATTGAATCCTCCATAAGCTTCCAAATTTGGGGGTCGTCAAAGACACCTTCCTTATTTTTGACATCCGATAGTCCTGGAAATTTCTGACAGAGGTGCTGAAAGCAGGGACTGCCTCTATCCTGACTCTTTACCAACTGCTTCATAATTCCCGATTTAATTTGTAAGGGGGGTGTTAACACACTTTAAGGATCAATTAATATACGATTTACAATGTTTTTTTCTCCAGGCACGAACGGTTTCCTCTTGGGCCACTCAGGCACTTATGAATGACACTTGCTGTCCCGAGAGTCCTGCTCACACAGAAAACGCAGGAACTTTGTATATCCTCCTTGCTGCCCTGATATCATACTGCGCACTTTTAAATCATAGCACAGTAACCATCTGTGTTTATTGTAGTTCAGCTTCTGTGATAGTTTGATAGTTTTCACGAGGAGATGTTGAATGGGCGACTGGCACTGAAGGAAGTTTATTTCCATTGTGCAGAACAACACTTTTGAGAGTTCTTTTACTGGTATCAATAAATAGAAGCCAGTGCATTGCTTGGTAAATAGTTCCAAGACGACCGGGCGAGTTGGCCGTGCGCATAGACGCGCGCGGCTGTGAGCTTGCACCCGGGAGATAGTAGGTTCGAATCCCACTATCGGCAGCCTTGAAGATGGTTTTCCGTGGTTTGCCATTTTCACACCAGGCAAATGCTGGGGCTGTACCTTAAGGCCATGGCCGCTTCCTTCCAACTCCTAGGCCTCTCCTACCCCATTGTCGCCATAAGACCTATCTCTGTCAGTGCGACATAAATCTCCTAGCAAAAAAAAAAAAAAGTTCCAAGACGAAAAATCAAGCCGGGTATATCCCAGCAAAACACAAGTTCGTCGTCGTCAACAAAAAACTGCTGGAATTTTTTCCCGATTTCTGTTGCGATATGAATTCTTCCCAGCAAGTAAGAAATTTTTTCTTTCATTAATCCTACCCTAAAAGTTCACTTTTTTCTTTAGTGAAGCCTAGGTCACGCACCAGTCACACTGATTATAAAGACTTGAAGTTTTATCCTTAACATCCGGTACAAAGGTATCCTTACCGTCGTCTGCACTTGAAGATGATTAAGACACACTCTCTGGTGGCGTATTGGTGGTTTTGGGACAGGAATGTCGGATCCATGTGGTATGGAGGTGATGGCAGATTAAAGGCAGGGATATACAATGTGCTTTTTGTTTTTCATATTGAACCCGGTCACTTTACATGCAGAGAAATAACATTTGTGAAAATTACTTCTTTGATCCCGCCAAGCCAATTCCGAATAGCTTCGATGGCAACAACCCATTATACCATTGCCGCAGGTTTTCTACACACGCTTTATACACAGTATGGGGTGCGAAATTCTTGTTAGAATATGCCAAGTACAGGCTTTTTATCTATGACGTGATATTTTGCCTTAGGTCTTCCATTGTATACTGGCCACATATATATATATCAGAATGAGTTGGGTATGTTCACATATTTTCGCCTCCGAACATCACTGCTACTTGCCATTTTAACATAAACTAACTCACATGTTCACTCAATCTACTTCAAGTGCACGTTGTGACTTCTAGACAAAAGTGTGAGACACGTTCTGAGATTCTTCTCTCTGACTACAGAGAATCCGATCTTGGCGATTTGACCTTGTCTGACATTGCGCATGAGCGCACTGCAACTGTTCGAATTGTTCTTCCGGTGTTCCTGTATGATCTACTCTCCTCGAAAACAGAGCACATGCAATATTTTCTCTCAGACAGTCCGTACAACTAATCCAAACCTCGTTTACAAAAATGAAGCTCCGTCAGCATAAACATGAGACGGACTTGTGACAAACCTGTACGTGATATGAAACAACTTGTATTATTTTTTACATAAGGACACTAAATGTGACATATACCACATACAATTATTTTTGCCGAAAAATCTTCGCAGGCTAGTGTAATAAATTTTATTTTGTCACTTGGAACAACAAACTTGATTGTAACACCCGTTTTTAAATGGTGCACGTGCACAGCATCCACTTAAATGTTTATAATATTAGTTATGTCACTGCAGTATTTGCTTTGGTTACTGCTGGTAAAAGTAGACATTGTTTCTTAAGCAAAGTTCAGTTTCTCAACTAATCAGATATTGATGTAATTTATTAGTATTACATGAGTATTCAATGCTTAACGTTAATAATTACTGAGGGCTGAGATCAGATGATTATTTTTTGCAAAAATATCCTTGGCTTTAAGAAACACTGTTGCTTAAATAGAAGTTGGTGCTGTAGGTGATAATATTTGTTTTCTTCTTGTTATAGATAATAACATCGATACAGTAGTGAAATGTTTTTTTTACAGATATTGATATCTGTAGGAACTCTTGGACACTGTAGCTAAGCATACAGTAGTTTCTAAGTGCATCATTTGTAATATGATGGAGTCTTAATGCATTAATTGTGGATCATTCCATTTCCATTTGGAATCAAGTGTTTTATGAGGTGTCTACTAAAAACATTTTGTTGAATTTTTTTTTTAGTACCTAGCTGATGGCAGCTATTAGGCCCCTAAAAACTAATGGCTGTGCCATATTTATATGTGTTTAAGAATTTAGCCTTTAGAAAGCCCCAAGTGTGCTATATTAAGTAATCTTTTAATTTCTTTATATCTGCCATTTTGAAGATATATGCCTTCTGTTGCCTTAAGTCCCTCACTATACTAAATTCCTTGTAAATCTTTCTAAAATTGGCTACTTTATGGACATTTCCTAATCATTATCTAGGTTAGTGAATTGCATAATACTTTCTTCAAATTTGTATATTGTTGAACATTCCATACTCAAAAGGCTGATGATTATGAACAATTGCAGGTACTCGTATGTGATATTATTCTGGTAAGGTACTGTTCAAAATTTCAACGTTAACAGCCATTATTTGGCACATGAATTCTTTTCAGTTCTAGTTAGTTAGTTGCCTCCATATTTGACTCAAAACATTTCATATGTAACTGAGCCGTGATGCATAGGTCCGTGCACCTTCAGCATCACTATAAGGCTCCATCCAGCCCGAGACATCAGCAGAGATCAAAGTATGGAGGCGATCCATTGTGTAATTTAACAGTTTAATTGTCGATGTCCTCCTGCAGGTGGGACGTCCCAGCAACATGCCCCAGGCACAGTCAGTAATTGATGAAATAACTGAAGAGGCCAAGCAATACAACCGTATCTATGTTGCATCTATTCATCCAGACCTAACCGAGGAAGATATAAAGAGGTAAGCCAGAGTTGTGTTTCATTAGCCAATAATAGCACTAGGTCATGTACTAACAACATATTTAACCTTATATTGCTACACTGATGTACCATATTTATTTGATTATAAGCTGATCACGCAGCAATCAAAAACGAAAATGTAAAAAAAAAAAGATAAATTTATTAATGTAGCATACGAAACACAAGGATTACATTTTCTGCTGTTACAGTATACTGTCTAGTCAGTCATCACCATCGGATGATTAAGACTGTTCATCACTTTTCTCAGCGACTGTCTTTGTAGAGAGCACAGTCTTCTATTCCGTCAAACTGCAATGTTGTCCCTAGGAGAACAGCAATGACGTTATGCCCAACAAACTCCATAGAGGTTATGAGAACAAGAAGATGGAACCAAATATTTAAACAGTGACACATTAAGAAATAAACCTGCCCGAAAAAAATGGGGTTGGGGGAGCAGAAAGACATTTAGGGAAGAAATCTGAAAACCCACCCCATGAGAATGTGGACTCTGATTACTGAAAGAAAGCACTGGTATACTTCAAATTAAACTTATAATTTAGGAACAGTTTACACAAAGGAGGGGGGAAGTAAATCAGTGAATTTTTTTAAAATATCAGAATATTTTTGGCAAATAAAAGTACACATTACAAATAGAAAATATACGAGTTTTAAGGTAAATCACTAAATTGACGAATAACTTGGTACCAAAATCATTTACCCTTTAACAAAATTCAAACCTTGTTGAAATTGTAGTAATTAACCCAGACTCAGTGACTCGTGCGTCCATACAGAGAGTATCAACGGCGATCCAACCCATATATCAAAACAAAAACAAATCGGCGTCCCCATGTGAGAACAAAAGAAAGTAGATCAAGACCACGGAATAATGCCATGATTAGGGCATAGGGATGACCAAGCAACAAAGCAATATAAAGAAAAGAATTCAGCCACTAGAAATACTACTCTAGAAATGCGTGAATCCCCACATATTTACAGGCCTTAATGGAAATACCACCCTTTTGAGAGTTATAGTTTAATCATAGCTTTCAAAATAATTACGGTGTTCAAACATTTAAGGCGTTCCGAAATACAACTAGACATATCCTTCTAAATGACTATGAATGTAAATAATGAATATACTAATTTTTAAATGAATGAATGAATGGTTTACAATATCTAAAGTGAACAAATAATAATAATAATAATAATAATAATAATAATAATAATAATAATAATAATGAGGATAATAAATGGTGAAACTTAAGAAGTAAAAGAGGAGATTGTGATTTACTCAGCACATGACGTCAACACTGGGCAATTTACGGAATCAAGGTAACTCAATTAATTAATAAACCACAACAGGAGCAAAATGTAAAGCCCAAAGAATGAGGGCAAGGAATACCATATTAAAAAAAAAAAAAAAAAAACACAAGAAGAATGAAAGAAATAGCGCGCGCACAGAATGAAATACAAGAAAACCCACCTAAGTAATCGTAAGAGAGGAAAATAAAATCTGCAAAAATACAATAAATATGAATTAACAGGCCTAAACAATGCACAAGTGTTGTAAAAATATTGACAAAATGGTGGGCAAATGGCGTAATAAAAAGAGAGTACTGAAACCAAAAATCTTGCCACTAACCCCACATAATTAAACGACCAATAATAAGGCAAATCACATAACACAACAAAATATTAAATAAGGTATTGCAACAGTAGTGAGGTATCCCTTAGTAACGTACCCATGCTGACCTATTGCACTGGTAATCACCGACCGAAATGAACAATTAGCAACTATTAATTTTACATTTCTAAACTTAATTAAATTTGAAATTATTAAATAATCCTTAAACGGGATTTTACAAATCAGATTCATCCAATTCTCACAGAACTTTCCTTCATCTTGCCAGAGGATGGCAGAGACATGGCTTGATGCGTCCGCACACAACCAACTTCATTGGCACACAGCCTGCTTTCAGCAGGTGACCATACAAGCGTTAGCATGGGGTGAATTCAGTGCACTCTGGCGGGAGAGTTCGCACGTGAGACGGGTAAGTCTGTTCATTGCCAGATGGTGTCAGTGTCCACAACAGCCACCTACAGCAGATACAGGCTACAACAAAAGAATCTTTCACAGTAAACACATGGCGAAGGTGATGTAGAGTCATATTTAAAATGAGCAGATGAAAATGTAGACTACGTTCAATCCGTTTCTGAGTTCGAAGTTGGATGTGTTGACCTGACACATAATTTAGGAAACAATAGTTTATAGTGGGGAGAGACAGTGTTTTTTTTTCTTTTTTCGGTGGGGTGGGTACTCTGCCTGAAGGCTGGTTTGATCCTCACAGCTCCACCAAAAGCTATCATAGATAGCCCAGGTGTCACTGGGGGAGACATAGTAGGAAAATGAGGAGTGAGGTATTTTGCCGTTGCTTTCCTCACCGTGGAGAGTTTAATTTCTTATAATTATCTTTGTCACTTAATAACAATTAATTAATAACAAACGATTGAAATCAAACACTTTTTAAGCACACGAATGACTATTTCTCTCAAGTTACTCTTCCACAAGTCAATAATCCCCTAGATATCGGCATTCTGTTGTCCCTGGTGAGGCGGTGTTACGAGCCAGTGCTATGTTTTGTAGTGCCTTGCGTTAATGCTGAAACTATACTGTTTTAGGAAATATTTTGTAATCTTTGTAATAATATGATCAGAAACCAACAACATATGTACCATTTTGATACGAGAGTTATTTCACGATAAAAGGACATATAAACACTTAAAATATTGGAATTAAGTGTCTTTATAGAAAGCAATTTTTTTGTTCGTTTCAACTTTTGCTGTCTCGAAAATACAAAGTTAAATTACACAAAAAAAAAGTCATAACAAAAAAAACAGAAATATACAAAATTTTCCCCGTATAATGCTGAAATTTAAAGTTAAAAACTTCATGATCGTTCCGTATTGAATAGAGAAATAAGATGATGTACTACATTAGAAGGATCCACCTTTCAATACTTCGTTGCAAGTTGAATTAAAAATAAAAATAAAACAAGTTGTGACTTCTTTTTAGTTCAACTTACAACAAAGTATTGAAAGGTGGATCCTTCTAATATTGTACATCTTCTTAATGCTAAAATAACCGTGAAAGTTTCAAGAACTACGGTACGTAATTAGCACCCCTAGGACACTTTGTCACAATAGAGAAAAAGGAAAACATTCAATTTTCCCTTGTAGCTTATAATGATTCTACTTCCTCTTCTTGGGATTTCTGCGTTTTGTGTTCCCTTGCTCTGAAGAAGTGCTCTAATTGATCCCTGCACGTTTCATAGACTCCCACACTACAGTAGAACCTCGATTATACGTTTCTGGAAACTACGTTTTTCCCATATTATTTCTTCAAATTACGTGGTCTTGCGAGCATCCTAATTAAATCACGTTGTAAAAATCCTGCATTATCTGTTCCTCGAAGGAATGATTTCCCGGATCAATTGTCCAGAAAGGTCAGTCCCATTAATGTTAAATCCCTCATCACACGTTTTTCAAGAAACTGTATCTCATGAAAGGACGGCTTTGACATATGGTAATTACGGATCTTGGTGTTAACATCCCGTCATTCCGGTAATTTCAGGAAGTACAGTACGGTACTGTACCGTAGTGGAAAAGTTGATCGGCGGTGAACTTGCATAAGGGACCATCTTAGCGGGACCGTCTTAGCATCACATTCGGGTGGTATTGTTTAGAGAATCCTCGGAAATCATAAAGCAAAGAGTTTCCACAACAATTGGAAGGAGACAGGGCCCATTTTGACAGCTCTGTTTGAAGACGGAACAAGTTTCGTCAAATGTTCGTAGTTGCAAAACGTCTATATTATGTTCAGGGTTACATGTTTATTTTTTTACTTTTTTCGAGTGTATCACCGAACAGGTTTTCGGTAGTTCTCTCACGGCACTGTAAATTCACTGGGCTTTCAGGCAGTAATCGAAACTGCTCATTTTTAAGAATGGTACGGTTTAATTAGTATTTCAATATTATTGTATACGATTGTGCTTTCGAGATCAGAATAGATGTTGCACCTTAGATACTATACATAAAGCCATGGGAGGTTTTGGGATTGCCTGTTACTGTTTTGGTCCCAATATAAGGGAGGAATTTAACGTTTTTGTGTTAAAATGTTATAAAAACTGCAGTCATCTTATTTGCGCATGTTACACTTAAAAATTTTGTATCATTTTGCAGTCGTACCGACTTGTACAGTCCCATCAACGTTTAATCCTTGAGCTTTCCAGCTGAGTCAAGGTCGCGAATAACCGTAATTTCGGAAATGTTAATGATTTTTTTTTCTCTTTCCTATTTGACTGCGATTAGTGACGGTCAGAATTAAATGGCATTTGAGGACGTGAACAACGATACTTACGTTCGAAACCATATTCTGGAGTTCAACATAACCTTTAAAAGTCGATGTTGGCCTAATGTACGCGGTCCAAAAGTACAAGATTTCCATAAACTGACTACGAGCAGTATACCGGTGACCAAATTACAATGGAAGATTAAAAAGAAAAGTATTTTGCCATCTAGTTGGGTGCTTTTGTTTCTAATGTGCTTTATTTTATTAGATTAGAGACTTAAAAACTACTTGTGGTTGATTGTTGTTTCGCTTGGTGTTATGGGTATTATGGTTTTCGAAGAGTTTGGCTGATCAATGTTGCTGAACTGAAAGAAATTTTCAGAGGAAACTGGCGAAGTTTTCCCGGTAAAGCTGGCTCCGTGGTCTAACTTGCCTCCCTCTCAACCCGGAGGACCTGGATTTGATTCCTGGCCAGGTCAGGCATTTTTACCTGGATATGAGGGCTGGTTCCGGGTTCAGTCATTCTACGATTACCTTTAATTGAGGAGCTATTTAATGGTGTGGAGACGAGCCCGGTCTAGAGAGCCAGGAATAAAGGCAGAGGATTCGTCACACTGACCATGTGTCTCCTCACGATCTCCAGGGCTTCGGATTGAGCAGCAGTCGCTTGGTAGTCGGAAGGCCCATTGGTGCTGTAGTTTGGTTTGGTTTAGGGGTGTGTGTAAGGTTATAAGTATACATATTTCATTTTTGTGATGTTTAGCCAAATTGTTGATGGTTCATTCGTTTCCGGATTTCCTGTTTTCCCGTGTTGTACGTACTTTTCCATGGTCCCTCCAAAAACAGAGAATCAAGGTTCCACTGTACATCCTCACATCCTTGATACCAGAGTCTGGATCGCCTTTGGTTTTCTGTTCTCCCACATAGAGCATACTTCCTCAGTTGTCTGCAGTGGTGTATTGTCGTCTGACAAATTATCCAAACTTCCTCCAGCCTCACCTGGATTTTCATTGTCCTCAGAATGTTCACTATCAATTTCACTTAAGTCACTACACTCATCATAACCTTGCAGAATATCCAATTCAGTCAGCAATGTTCTTGATTTCGACGCTGCGAGGTTTGTTTACTACAGTCGCATGGCAGCTTCTAGATACAAGTTTTGTATGGACATGAAACTATAACAAATACTACCCAAAGTGACAACAGTGGAGATAAGTGTTAACTAGAGACATTCTAGTTGATGCAGTACAAATGTTTCACTAGCAGATGACATAAGTCAGGGAAGTACACATTTACTGAGGATCTCAAAAAGTGATCCTCACACCACTGGAAGGTGCATTGAGCCACTTTTAGAGATTAAAAAAAATCTCTTTATTTCCATATGAGGTGTTTACCTCGGTGGCAAGCGGTACACTAAAATACATTATTGTCAAGCACTAAATATTAAATTAACAAGAGAAGAAAATTCTCCTATAATGCAATATTATACAATTTACGCTAACAATGTTTTCTATTAAACACACAGCTCATCCTTAATAAATTTATATTGTTTACAAAATTCTACTTATAATATCTCCCGTACTACTTACAAATATAGTCAATTGATATACAGTATGTGGAATTACTTCAAATGATAATATACAACTGGTATAAGATTAAAATTTACATTGCATTTATTTACTTTCTCTTCTCTTTACCCATTCTGGAACCTAACTAGCATAACGACCTGCTGCGTCTTAACCAGAGCCCCTTTTACTGCCACTTTTCAGAGTTCCTGAAGGGCCTTCACAGCTACCGTAGTGGTCCCAGGGCCCTCGAAGTCCCCACTGTACTTCACCCCTACAGGCAGTCCCCTACTTTGGCTGTCCAAACTCCTTAGACCAGGGCATGGAATTAATTTATTCACACACATTTTTTTATTTACAATAACCTGCACTGGTCGAATGCCCTATAACACTTCATTTATTTTCTCTGTTGCTGTTTATTCTCTTCTTAAATATCTGTTCAGATTTTGGAAAAGGATCAAACACTACCCCTGGTAAACTGTTTCACTCCTTCACACCCTTCCCAATGAATGAAAATTTACCCCAATCGCTTCTGCTAAAATTCCTTCTAATTTTATATTTGTGGTCAGTCCTGCCGATATAATTACTTTCCAACTGAAGCCTCTCACGGATATCTCCCCATGCTTCTTCTCCTGTATAGGCTCTATATAATCCTATAAGTCTAGTTTTCTCCCTTCTCTTACTTAAAGTTCCTTTAACATTTCTGATACACTTCTCCTGAAATAGTCTGTTACAAATCTTGCTGCTTTCCCCTGCACACTGTCTATTTCTTTTATTATGTATTCTTGGTGAGGATCCCAAACATTGTTTGCATATTCCAATAATGGACGAACCATACTCAAGTAACTTTTTTCTTTTAATTTTTGTTGCATCCTTTAAGTAGCCTCATTATGACATGTAACGATCTGTATGCTTTCCCAACAATGTCATCCACATGACCCTTCCAGTGCAGATTACTTTCAAATCTTACACCTAAGTATTTGCACTTACCATCTTTTGGGATAACTACCCCATCCAAAGTATATTCAAATTCAGTTTTAAAACTCCTGTTTGTAAAAGTTGTAACAGTTGATTTGCCTCCATTAACCTTCATGTTATTCTCTTCAACCCATTGTCGGATAATCTCAAAGTCCCTTTGTAATTCTGAACAATCCTCAATGGTATTTATTTCCCTATAAACAATTATGTCATCTGCATACAATCTTATTTTTGATGTTATATTGTTCCCTAAATAATTTGCGTATATTAAGAAAAGTAACGGACCGATTATACTACCCTGTGCAATTCCCTTCCAAACTTTCTCTTCCTGAGATACATTATTTCCTACTTTGACTTTCTGAACCCTTGAATTTAGAAATGTTTTTATCCAACGTGTAACCCTTACGTCCAATCCTATTCTCTCCAATTTCTTTAATAATATTCCATGTTCCACTCTATCAAAGGCTTTGGAAAGATCTATGGTAATGCAATCTAACTGGCCTCCTGAATCCAACAGGTCTGATATGTCCTGCTGAAATCCCACCAGTTGAGCCTCACAAGAAAATTTCGTTCTGAATCCATACTGGCTCATGAACCAATTTTTATCATCACATATCCCTCTGATGTACTTTGCTATTAAACTCTCCAGTATTTTACAAACTATACTGGTCAGGCTGATTGGTCTGTAGTTCTCTGGTTTCCTTTTATCACCCTTTCCTTTATAAATTGGTATTATTATAGATTCCTTCCATTCCTTTGATATTACACTATTATTTATGAAATAGTCAAAGAGAAATTTTAAATAAGGCACTGTGTAACACCCCATTGTCTTTAATACCTCCCCAGTAATTTGATCACTTCCTGCTGCTTTTCCTAGCCGAAGCAGTTGGATTTCTATGAAAATATCTTCATTTGTGAATGAGAAGCTTCTTGTTTCCCTCTGTGTCTCTCCCTCTCTATCTTCTGTTACTGTTTCCAACTCTTGACAATCATCTACTGAATCTCTGAATTCCCTACTAAATAGGTTTGCTTTCTCAGTATCTGTTAAATAGTGTTCACCCCCTTCTCCCACCATTGTAGGAATTTGGACTCCTTTTCCTTTTTGATTCCTGATATATGAACACAGCTTTTTCCATTTCCCTTTGTGGTCATTACCCTCTTGAAGTATGCCATTCATATAATTATCTTTTGCTTCCTTTTTCACTCTATTCAGTTCCCTCATTAGCTGTTTTCTAGTTTCTCTACTCTCCCTACCCTCTGATTTTCCTGTTTACTATTCTGCATTTCTTTTTAATTTTCTTATTTCCCTTGTATAATAAACAGGCTCTGAGGTCATTTTACTCTTCTTAACAGGTACAAATCTCTTCTCTCCTTCCCAAATGATTCCTTTAAATTTAGCCCAAAGTGTATCCACGTTACTCCCTTCACTTATCCAACAAGTGAATTGTGATTTAAGGTAAGTCCCAAATTCATCAACTTTAGTTTTTCTGTACATTTTCTTGTCTTGTGTAACCCTCTTATTAGCCTTTTTAGTACGAGTCCTACATCCATTATTACCACCTTATGGTCTCCTATTCCTTCAATTACCTCAGTTTTATCAACAATTTCCCATGGTTTAACCAAGAATACATCTAGTAAGTTATTGAGATGAGTCGGTTCTTGTACTACTTGTGTAAATCCTCCCTCCCAAATTAACTTATTTGCCAGTTTCTGTTCATGGGCTTCACTTGCAGCTCCATTCCATTCAACTTCAGGCAAATTTAGATCTCCCCCAATTATTACCACATCATTATTATTGTTTTTATGAGTATAATCTATTATTTTCTCAAAGATTTCCATGTCTCTTTCCTCTCTTCCAGGTCTGTATGTTCCTATAATTCCCATCTCCTTCATATTATCACAAACTAATTTTATCCCTAATATTTCATCCCTTTCATCAGTAAACCATTCATGTGAACAGTAAGTTTCCTTCACCAGAATAAACATCCCCCCCCTCCCTTTTTATCTCCTCGGTCTCTACGATAGACTGTTTACCGCCGGGCTGAGTGGCTCAGACGGTTAAGGCGCTGGCCTTCTGACCCCAACTTGGCAGGTTCGATCCTGGCTCAGTCCGGTGGTATTTGAAGGTGCTCAAATATGTCAGCCTCGTGTCCGTAGATTTACTGGCACGTAAAAGAACTCCTGCGGGACTAAATTCCGGCACCTCGGCGTCTCTTATAAGTAGTTAGTGGGACGTAAAACAAATAACATTATTATTATTATTATTAGACTGTTTACCCTTCTGGAAATACTTCTCTGTTACCCACCCCTTCTTTCAACCACGATTCCACTCCTATCACCACATCAGTCTCATAAGATTCCATCAACGTACCGAATTTTAATTGTTTATTTACTTCACTTCAACAGTTTACCAAGAGCAACCTCAGACCCCCTTCCTCCCTAAAACTTGACTGCTGCAGTTGGGTAACTTGAAATTCCTTACTATCCTGAGTTTCTTTTTCTAGTTGACTGAGCCAGCTTGTAGTACAGCTGGCTCTTTCTACTAGTTTTCCTGGCCAGTATTATAACTCAAGGGAGTTGCCTGTTTTACAGTACATATCTTCAGATTAATAAAATCTAGAACAGTATTTGCTGTCTTTTGTTTACCTGAATTGTTTAGATGGAGGCCATGTTTTCTATAACAGTATCTCTCCAAACTGCTGCATTCAATAACCTGAGTATTCCGAAAATGTTTACAAATTTTAACAATATCTGTATTGACCTTGTCCACTTCAATGTTCACACACAAGTCTCTACTCAAATCATGCCTGTGGGGTACGTCCACTACAAAGACGTTAGTGTGGGTCAGCTTCCCTAGTGTATATTTAAGTTGTGATCTTACATTCTTGGCGTCGTCGTGAGCTACGTCGTTCGTTCCACCGGTGATAAGCACTGCATCACCGCTCCCGAAGTTCTTAGTTGCTGCTTCTACGTTTTCCAGAACACTGCTGATAGAAACTCCTGGGTATATTTCTTCGGTTGCTGCTATATTCTTGTCATTAATCACTCCCGCAATTCCCCTTCCTTGGCTATCATCAAACACAGCTACCTTCGCTGATTTAGGCCTAACTGGGTCTTGAATCTGAATTCTAGGCCTAAATTTCAAACTCGGCACGGCAACGGCAGCGGATCGCGATGATTTGGCTTCACGCGCACGATCACTTTCTTCCAGAATTAAATTATTTAGGGCAGAAAACCTATTTCTGATGTTTATTTCCGGAAATTCTGTTGTAGATTTCTTCTTAGCCGGCCATCCATGAACTACTTGACACCACGTGCTCAAGTTTGTTACTGGTACCGGTATATCACTCGAAGAATGGTCATTCCCAAATTCTAGTGATCACAGTCTTTTTTTTTAATTCTTGATTTTCAACTTTAAGAGTCTCATTGTCCTTTTTTGGAATGTTTATAATTTCTAATGCACTTTTATATTCCTCATCGATTGTTTTCGGTGCTTCATCAACACCGTCGCCAACAACAACATTCCGAACACACTGCTCACAAATTCAGTCAACATTTTCATTAGTTTTTACGTCTCTAGGTCAATTTCCGCACTTATAATGCCACCATCGATCCTTGGCACTTGTTAAATGGCCTTTTGATGCACAAATCGAGAGATTGAAGAATTGTAGTCATCCTGCCTGGAATGACAGCCAAGTCAATTTTACTCTCCTTTAAACATTTCTTTATCGCCTGTGTTGTATAGCCTGCAAGACAGGGAGACAAGGAAATCCCAACAAAGCACCAGGGCAATTTTCTGGCACCAACTGTACTCATTCCATCACAGTGTCGTATGTGAAGTCCAGCTCCATGGCTAAACAGCTGGCCTTTGGTCACAGGGGTCCCAGGTTCGATTCCCAGTTGGGTCTGGAATTTTAACCATCATTGGTTAATTCCGCTGGCATGGGGGGGTGGGTGTGTATGCCATCTTTATCATTTAATTCTTATCACAGTGTGCAGGTCGCCTATGGGCTTCAGTTGAAAAGACCTGAAGCAGGCGAGCCCCACTTGTTCTCGGACACTCCTGGGACTAAAAGCCATACGCCATTCCATTCACCAATCAAACATCCACTTTCATACAATGATGCTTTTTGGAAATTATTCCAACTTTGGCAATGCGTTTGAACACAATGAAAGGAGGTAGTGTATGTCTGTTATGCAAGCATAACTGACATGCATTTGCACCCTTTGTTAATCAGATTTTTCACTTTTTCTTCCTTTTTTTAATTTGGGAGTTTGGTCAACATTTCCTATATGACCAAGAATATTGGTATTTTCAGTGTGCTGCATTATAATTAGAGCCCGGATGTCCATACAAATGCATGTTTTTAAGTATGCTGTTACACTTCGCAAACTTTGCAAATATTCGTTTTATGACTTGATTCCAAATAACCGTTCTTTTTCCCTGCATGTTAGCATGTTTTTGTCTTTTTAGGAGAAATTTCATGCATAATGCATGTTTTGAAGGGTTTGGATTTAATAGTGAATATGGCAAGATGTAGTGTTTACAGTGCGCTATGTCTTCTGGTATGGGCTATATCAAATTTGTTACTTTCATTGACCTGTCTCACTCTCATCCTTAGCTTTGACAATTTGAAAGTGACTGAGGTATGACTGATGCTAGTAATACCATTCCTTATGCAGCCAGTCCCTGTTATGAATGGTGTGAAAATATCGCTCATAGGGTTGGTTGTTGCATGCATTTCAGTGGGCTTGGCAGACTGATATGTCATAGCAAGGGCTGGCTCGGCGAGGAAAGCAACGGGAAACTACCTCACTCCTCATTTCCCTAGTACGCCTCTTCAGCGACGCCTAGGCTATTTATGACAGCTGTTGGCGGTGTTGCAGAGGATCAAACCAGCCTTCGGGCTGAATACCCAACATACATTTGGACATTAATATTGTTTAATATAACTTCTACTTTTTACTTCGATATAATGTTAACTTGCATGAAGGTGCCTTTTGTGAAGGTTGGTTTGCTGAATTTGGGACCAGTTTTCCACATTATACAGTATTCGACCAAAATTAACGCATATGGTAGAGATCCTATAACCCAATTAATCCAGCACTTTCTTTATCTGTTGCTTGACTAAACATAGACGTAAGCTGCAAGGCCCCACGTTGATCTCTGTAGTTCTTAGTAATAAGGTGTCGCAGTTATAAGTTTCTATAAATTGAACCATAAATTGTGCATTACCAATTGACAGCTCACGTTTTCTTCTACGTTAGACGGACAAAGCAAAACTTGTATCAAACTTCTGTGATCCTGTGTTACTGAGATAGCAGTTCTCAAACCTTGGTTTTGCTTTGAACTTTCCATTGTTATCCTGCAATTTCCTACCTCGAACTCTCTCACTCGCCACACATCCTTGTTGTCAAAATAGGCAATCCTTAACAGTTATTGAAGACATCATCATCTGTAATCATCGCAAGGAGAAGTAGCTGCAGCCGCTAGAGACAAGCTGACCAAAGTGAACCATTGAAATCCAGGCAAAAGACGTTTGAACAGTGCTTAAGGTAATGAACTACAAAGCATGTGGAGAAGACCAGTTTTCTCCATATGATATTACAAAAGATTTGGTTATCAAAAAAATTCCCAGAACAATGAACAACTGGTATAATTAATCCAATTCATAAGAGAGATGAAAGAAGTAATCCAGGCAACTATGGAGGTATTTACATCCTTGACTGCAGATATAAGATTTTCTTTTGGGTACTACATAATCAGATTAAAGAACAACTTGATCAAGAGTTAGGTGAATACCAGGGAGGCTTCAGACCTTGGAGAAGCTGCTCTGAATGAATAATATTTTTTTTAAAGCTAGTCATGGCATATTACAGAAAACGAAAAACCCCTTTCAATAAAGTTTGTAGATTTCAACAAATCTTATGACTCAATCCTCAGACTACTGTATTTATTAAAATATCTAAGACATTTCAGACTTGACTGTAAGCTAATCAAGTTGAATGATCTTCCTCTAACTAGTACAATTTCTAAAATTAAGTTCAGATCGGAACTTTCTGAACCATTCTTGGTAACAACTGGTTTAAGGCAGGGTGGCGGATTGTCACCTCTTCTTTTTAACTATGCACTAGAGTACATTATGGGGGAATGGTACAAGAACTCCTCAAAAAATATAAAAATTGAAACTAAAAAAATAACATATATTTGAACTGTCCAGGATTTGCTGATGATCTAGCTCTTTTCGCCAATGATATTCAGGAAACAAAACAAAATCTTTACAGGAAATAGCTTAAAATATTGGCTTAAAAATTTCATTTGAAAAACAGAAATTCTAACTCAACTTACACTTGCAAACAAAATTAAGCTGGGAGACCAAGAAATAAAAATTGAATTTTTTTTAAATATTTAGGTGAAATAATCAAATAGAACCTGAACAAGAAACCAGCATGGCAAAATAGATAAACTGGTTACAGCAAAGCATGTTACCAAGATTACATATATTAAAATGTGCCTCTCAATACAAATTGAAACACTACAAAACAGTCACCCAGTTTTAAATTACATAATGCATGTATTAATAGAGAAATGTACACTCAAGTTTGAGCATTAAATAAATTTCACATTTTAGTCTTTGCTATAGTCTGTAATTGTCCTGGTTCTTTTCGTGCATGTTATGATGTGATATCTTCTACAATTCTGTCCACACAAAATGCACTTACAATCTTCGTCTGGCTCATGGAACTTCTGGTTTAAGCATGCCTTGTGGTGAAACCCATGTATGGAGAGTCGTGTTATCACGTGGCGCTGTGTGTTGCACTCTCTAGTCCATCTATCGTCCGTCATCGCTGGTGAGGCGTAGAAGTCGAGGTCGATTTCACTTTTCTTCCTTTCCCTGATGTTTACTAGTGCCCTGCTTGCTTCCGTTGATTGTAGGTAGAACTGTGATCGTATGTCTTCTATGAAATACGTCTCCTGCAGCATTTCGTATACCATCCGGGATGGCGCTGTCTTTCCGACTCGGGTAATCCTCTTCATGAACATTGCTTTTATTCTTTCTATTCTCATCAGGTCTCCGATCTTCAGCTTTTCCCACACGATCTCAATTCCATATGTTATCACTGGCGCTACTGTCGTCTTGAAAAGTCTCATCGCCGTGCTGATTGAAAGGTTTGAAATGTTTTGGATGCTGTATGAGGCTCTGATTGCTGCTGCCGTTCTTTCTTGAATATGTATACCAAAGGACGCCGCCGTTGTCTGTAGTGTTATTCCCAAATATTTGTAATTTCGTACCTTTTGTAATGGCTTTTGGTGTAATGTTATGTTGTCTTTGGGCGTTGATTTCCCACCTTTTCTGAAGGTCATTTGTACTGTCTTTTCTTCATTTATCTGTAGGCTGTTTTCCTCCACCCAGGTCTCTAGTCTGCGGACTGCCCTTTGCACATCCTCCTTTTCTTTCGCTCCGATCAGCATGTCATCTGCGTATAGGATCAGCTCTGCTTTTGATCCTTCCTCTACTATGCGGTTCACATCTGCTGTATAAATGTTGAAAAGTGTGGGACTCATGGGAGCCCCTTGCATAACTCCGTTCGTCTGTATTATGTCTTCAGAAATTTCTACGTTGTTGTTTATTCGGATTATGTTCCTCCGTAGACATGCTTCAACTATTCTCACTAGTGGGTCTCTGAAACATTATTCAAAACAACAAACACAGCTTTGTTCAGAAGGTATGAAACAGTATTGAGCTGACAAAAAGAAGAAAATCCTCTGTTGTTGTTTGAGTCATCAGTCCGTAGACTGGTTTGATGCAGCGCTCCATGCCACCCTATCCTGTGCTAACCTTTTCATTTCTACGTAACTATTGCATCCTACATCTGCTCTAATCTGCTTGTCATATTGATATCTTGGTCTACCCCTAGCGTTCTTACCCCCTACACTTCCTTCAAAAACCAACTGAACAAGTCCTGGGTGTCTTAAGATGTGTCCTATCATTCTATCTCTTCTTCTCGTCAAATTTAGCCAAATCGATCTCCTCTCACCAATTCGATTCAGTATCTCTTCATTCGTGATTCGATCTATCCATCTCACCTTCAGCATTCTTCTGTAACACCACATTTCAAAAGCTTCTGTTCTCTTTCTGAGCCAGTTATCGTCCATGTTTCACTTCCATACAATGCCACGCTCCACATGAAAGTCTTCAAAAACATCTTTCTAATTCCGATATCAATGTTTGAAGCGAGCAAATTTCTTTTCTTAAGAAAGCTCTTCCTTGCTTGTGCTAGTCTGCATTTTATGTCCTCCTTACTTCTGCCATCGTTAGTTATTTTACTACCCAAGTAACAATATTCATCTACTTCCTTTAAGACTTCATTTTCTAATCTAATATTTCCTGCATCACCTGCCTTCGTTCGACTGCACTCCATTACTTTTGTTTTGGACTTATTTATTTTCATATTGTACTCCTTACCCAAGACTTCATCTATACCATTCAGCAACTTCTCGAGATCTTCTGCAGTCTCAGATAAAATAACAATATCATCGGCAAATCTCAAGGTTTTGATTTCCTCTCCTTGGACTGTGATTCCCTTTCCAAATTTCTCTTTCATTTCCTTTACTGCCTGTTCTATGTAAACATTGAAAAGGAGAGGGGACAAACTGCAGCCTTGCCTCACTCCTTTCTGGATTGCTGCTTCTTTTTCAAAGCCCTCGATTCTTATCACTGCAGACTGATTTTTATACAGATTGTAGATAATACTTCGTTCTCGGTATCTGATCCCTATCATCTTCAGAATCATAAATAGCTTGGTCGAATCAACGTTATCGAATGCCTTTTCTAGATCTACGAATGCCATGTACGTGGGCTTGTCCTTCTTGATTCGATCCTCTAAGATCAGATGTAAAATCAGGATAGCTTCACGTGTTCCTACATTTCTTCTGAAGCCAAATTGATCTTCTCCCAACTCAGCTTCAACTTGTTTTTCCATTCTTCTGTAAATAATACGTGTTAAAATTTTGCAGGCATGAGATACTAAACTAATGGTGCGGTAGTTTTCACACCTGTCAGCACCGGCTTTCTTGGGAATAGGTATAACAACATTCTGCTGAAAATCGGATGGGACTTCTCCTGTCTCATACATCTTGCACACTACATGAAATAACCTTGCCATGCTGGTTTCTCCTAAGGCAGTCAGTAATTCAGAGGGAATGTCATCAATTTTAGGTGCCTTGTTCCTATTGAGGTCACTCACAGCTCTGTCAAACTGACCTCAAAATTGGGTCTCCATCAGCATCAACAGCCTCTTCATGTTCCAGAACCAAATTATCTACATCTTTACCTTGATACAACTGTTGGATATGCTCCTGCCATCTTTCTGCTTTGTCTTCTTTCCCTAAAAGTGGTTTTCCATCTGAGCTCTTAATATTCATACACCTAGATTTCCTTTCTCCAAAGGTTTCCTTGATTTTCCTGTATGCAGCATCTACCTTTCCCAGGACCATACAGCCTTCGACATCCTTGCATTTCTCCTTCAGCCATTCTTCCTTAGCTGCCTTGCACTTTCTATCCACTTCATTCTTTAATCGCCTGTATTCTTTTCTGCCCTCTTCATTTCTAGCATTCTTGTATTTTCGTCGTTCATCAGTCAGGTCTAGTATCTCCTGAGTTATCCACTGATTCTTAGTTGATCTTTTCTTCCTTCCTAACATTTCTTCAGCAGCCCTACTGACTTCATTTTTCATGACTCTCCACTCTTCCTCTATAGTGTTTCCTTCAGCCTTTTCATTTAGTCCTTGTGCAACATGTTCCTTGAAACAATCCCTCACATTCTTTTCTTTCAACTTGTCTAGATCCCATCTTTTTGCATTCTTTCCTTTCTTCAATTTCTTCAACTTCAGATGGCATTTCATGACCAACAAGTTGTGGTCAGAGTCCACGTCTGCTCCTGGGAAAGTTTTGCAATCCAACACCTGGTTTCTGAATCTCTGCCTAATCATAATGAAGTCTATTTGATACCTTCCAGTGTCTCCAGGTCTCGTCCACGTATACAGCCGTCGTTTGTGGTGTTTGAACCAAGTATTGGCAAGGACTAAATTATGATCAGTGCAGAATTCAACCAGACGACTTCCTCTTTCGTTCCTTCGTCCCAATCCAAATTCTCCTACTGTACTACCTTCTCTTCCTTGGCCTACCACTGCATTCCAGTCTCCCATCACAATTAGATTCTCGTCACCTTTTACATATTGTATTAAATCTTCTATCTCCTCACATATTCTTTTGATTTCTTCATCATCCGCTGAACTAGTAGGCATATAGACCTGCACTATTGTGGTGGGCATTGGTTTGGTGTCTGTCTTGACGACAATAATTCTTTCACTATGCTGGTCGTAGTAGCTTACCCGCTGCCCTATTTTCTTATTCATTATTAAACCAACTCCTGCATTTCCTCTGTTTGATTTTGTGTTGATAATTCGGTAGTCGCCTGACCAAAAATCTTGTTCTTCTTGCCAACGTACTTCACTTATGCCAACTACATCTAACTTTAGCCTATCCATCTCCCTTTTCAGATTCTCTAACCTACCACAATGATTCAAACTTCTAACATTCCACGCTCCGACTCGCAGAATGTCAGTATCCATCTTCCTGATGATCGCCCCCTCTCGTGTAGTCCCCACCCGGTGATCCGAATGGGGGACTAGTTTACCTCCGGAATATTTTACCCGGGAGGAAGCCATCATCAGTACATCATTCATACAGAGAGAGCTGCATGTCCTCGGGAGTTAGTTACGGCTGTAGTTTCCCGTTGCTTTCAGCCGTGTAGCAGTATCAACACAGCTAAGCCATGTTGAGTATTATTACAAGGCCGTATCAGTCAATCATCCAGACTGCCGCCCTTGCTACTGCCGAAAGGCTGCTACCGCCCTTTCGATGAACCATTCTTTAGTCTGGTCTCTTAACAGATACCCATCCGATATGGTTGCACCTGCGGCTCGGCTATCTGCATCATTGGGACACGCAAGCCTCCCCACCGCGGCAAGGTCACATGGTTCGCAGAGGAATAAATCTGAATGATGTGGTCCTATGTCTTAAAAAAATTAAATAAGTAACGGCATTATGTCCTAATCATGATTAGATCGTGTTGGTGGTTCTCAAGGTCATTGGCGCCAAATAAGTTCTGCACTTGACACATTTATTTTCAATGGTATTCAGCAAAAAGTGTTTTCGGTGAAGGCCAACATTACATTTCATGCAATGATGTGTCTCATACTTTCCTCAAAAATCACAGCACCATTGAATGTTTGCCAAGAAGTGGAACATATCCTCACTCAGTACAGACCTCTCAATTTATCCTGTTGGTCTGTGCCTCCCATTCCCAGGTTGTAATCCTTGACCAGGTTTGGTTGTAGAATACTCAGTTTCTTCTTTGTGCTTCAGCGATTCCACAATCCCAAGCCACCTACTTCAGATGGTGTTATGTTTGTCGGTTTGGTAACCTGAGCATTGAAGTTCCACCTTACTAAAGTAAGATTATCTTCCTTGTTCTGGAGTGCATGACAAGTCCCCCTGGTTGATTTCTTTAGATGAAGTAGAGGTGTCTTTTCAATTCTAGCCGCCTCAATTGTATCTATGCATGAAGTGTTCTTTGCTTTATGACCTTAAGTTAATTCAAGGAAGTGAATTAATTGTCTATGTAGAGAAAACTGTTTGGTGGTAGTAAGCCTTCACACATTTTTTCATTGACTGTGCTCCCCAATGTACATTCTTGCTGTCTTTCGACTTTACCTGTGTAGGGTTCAAATTTTACGAAATACCCTGATGATGTTGCTAGATGCAACAGTTTATAGCTGAAACGTATAGGTTTCCCTCTAATAAATTGTTTCATACTGTGATGGCTAAAATATGGCTCCATGGCTTTGTCAAGTATGTATAAGCCTGGACTAATGTTAATCATGCTTTGAAACTTAACATTTAAATGTTCAAATTGGGTGTCACTTTTTACAGTATACCTTATACGCTTGGGTTGATAGTTGTGTTATCGTTGAAATGCAGGAATCGTTGCAACTTTTCAAACTTGTTTCTTGGCATTTTGTTTGTAATTGTAATGACAATCAGCCCTTTTCTCCCAGTGCATTCTTCTTGAAGGCAGTTTTATATACCCTGGCAAGAGTAATATAGCTAGATGTCGATAAATATCTTGCATAGATACCTCACTTTGTGGACAACCTTGTGTATGACTATTTTCATATGAGAGTATCCTTTTGCACGGTTTTCTGGTTTTTCAGTTCCATCTGTAAACTATCGGTAATATTTTGATAACCACTGGACTTAGCCTCCCTTTTTCATATTTTGTTGAAGCAGTTTTCCCTTCACATTTACTTAGAAGTAGGTTTCTACTAAGGTAATTTATATTACTCTCATACTCATCTGTCATTAACATCAAACGTTTCATACAACCATCATCAGGAGGTTTGATGTGCTGCTCCTCTCCAAATGTCGGTTCCTCCTCCAAAACTTGCAGCATATCACTCACCATCAAACTGTATGTGTCCGTGTAGTAAGGGACTACAAAATGTCTGAGGTGGCAGAACTCCCTGTGCATAGCGTCCGATTTTCAGGACAGCTATATTTACAAGCCTCTGTCACGTCAATAGTAAGACATAGTTGACATCTTTGTGGGTCGGTAGATTCATGTGGATGTCAACAATGCGGTCCGTACTAAAGTTTACAATTATTGGAAATATTTCTTAATTCATAAATAAAAATCTTTGATTGTTGCACAAAACTCTGTACTATTTTGCTGCCATGCTCGCAATAAGTGTGATTCAAAGTAAATGGTAAGGATAAAGATTTATGTATACTTGTTTCTTGTTAACTACAGCCTTTCTGAAGCACAAGAAAGTAACACCGGCTTAAAACCATGCATAAAACTCACACAATTTTATTTTTTGTGACGTCCGATTTTTCGGACGCTATGTACTAATGGGTTATAGAGTGAAATTGTGTAAAGAGCATCCTAAATTGGGTGGAAATTCAAAATTTATTTTAAATTATTTCCTGTACCATCTTTACTCTGTTAACCTGAGCAATTGCCCTTAGCTCTGCTAGTTAGACGAGTGTTGTTAATCTGGAGGTTAAAATTTATTTATTTATTTCTTCTTCTTCTTCTTCTTCTTGCATTCCGGCCTTCTAAGGACCACGTTACAATTTCAATTGTTCCTCCTTAGTTGTTCTTTCCTTTTCTTCCAGTATTCTTTCATTGTTTCACTGTGTTTCTTTTTCCTGTCTTCAGTCCACTTTGTGCCTGTTTTCTTTTCCTTCCTCCCTTGGAATCCTTCCTTTTGTAAGACTTTCTTCCTAAAAATCTTTCTCATTTATTTATTTATTGATTTATTATTTATTTATTTATTTATTTATTGATTTATTTATTAAGGCTCATGGTCTACCATGAAATATCTACAGGGCGGTTGCCTAGTCATACATACTCTTAAAACAATAATCACCACCCCCGCCACCTACCATGACATATAATATTTTAATTCAGATAGAAATCTTTTTATTTTTTTATTATACAATTCTTAGGATTGTCCTCTAATTTCCATGGATATTCAACTGTTTCACACTATGTATCTAATAATCGAGAGTTTAGTGTTGTATATATGCTTATATTAAGATTTTAATTTTACACTTTCTTTAATGTTGTCATTCTTATTTTTACAGTGTTTTTGAAGCCTTTGGACCTATTAAATATTGTAAGCTTCAGCCAGGAAGCACTCCTAACAGGCATAAAGGCTATGGTTTCATAGAATATGAAACTCAGCAAGCTGCACAGGAAGCAATAGCTTCAATGAATTTGTTTGATCTTGGTGGCCAGTATCTGAGAGTGGGAAGGGCTATTACACCACCCAATGCCTTGCAGGTACGACATTTTCATGCTTTTGTGAGTTTATTTCATATTGCAATCTGATTTGTACCAACCATTGCTTATTATCTTACTCACATATTGTATATGTTACAGGGTCCATCAAGTTCCTCCAGTATGATGCCAACCGCTGCTGCTGTTGCTGCTGCTGCAGCTACTGCAAAGATTCAAGCCATGGATGCTGTTGCTAGTAATGCAGTTGCATTAGGTATAGAAATTAGAATTACAAATTATGTCCTTCTATATCTTTACCGTTAATTGTTAAAATGTTATAAAATTCTACTTTACTGCAGGCCATGTGAAATTAGTGACCAGGTATAAAAGGCTTTGGGCTTTGTTAGCTTGCTAATTCTCATGAGATCACCTTCTTGGTATTGTAGTTGTTTGTATCATGAAGAGAAACACATTTTGGCAAGAGTGGTGTCTGAAGTACCATCTTGCTCCGTCACCAGTGATCTTTTTTTTTGCTAGGGGCTTAACTTCGCACCGACACAGATAGGTCTTATCGCGGCGATGGGATAGGAAAGGCCTAGGAGTTGGAAGGAAGCGGCCGTGGCCTTAATTTAGGTACAGCCCTAGCATTTGCCTGGTGTGAAAATGGGAAACCACAGAAAACCATCTTCAGGGCTGCCGATAGTGGGATTCGAACCTACTATCTCCAGGATGCAAGCTCACAGCCGCGCGCCTCTACGCGCACGGCCAACTCGCCCGGTGATCTGCAGTTTAGGCAAGTTACCCAGGTGGCAGATTCCCTATCAGTCGATTAAATAATTTCAAAGAAGTCTGAAATTTATCAGTCATCTCCATTTGTAAATTATTCCAATCCTTAACTCCTCTCCCTTTAAAAATATATTTGCCCCAATTTTTCCTCTTTTAATCCTGCTTTATTTCATTTTGTATGGTTTGGAACCAGTTGTATAATCTATTTATTACGAAGGTAAAAGTGACACAAATGTGAAACATTTACAGTCCTTCAGGGTAGTCACCAGCATTGGCTACAAGTTGTTGCCAGCAGTGTTGAATTTATAGCAGCACCTGTTTTCTGGTTGTCTATGGTGGCATAGAATCACCTGTAGATCTCTGGAGTAGATCGGAAGCGAATGCTCCAAAGTGGTTCCGTTATCTTTGGGATCAAGTCGTAATTATGGGGGTTTGATTTCAGCGAATATGGTGAATGGGAAAGCAGTTCCCAATTCTAGCGACCATACAAATAGACTACAGGGCTTGCCGCATGTGCCCGCTATCCTGCAGCACGATCAAAGGGTTATGCAAAAAGTGTTGCCGTTTTCTTCACAACACTGGTTTCAGGGTTATACTACATGAAATGACTGTAATACTGTCTTTCCAGTATAGCATATGTTACAATGACACCATCGCAGTTGTAGACAAGAATTACTTTCTTTTTGTAAGAGTTTGACGAACTTTTGTTTTGCGTGGTGACTTTAAATTACGCTAGTTGTAGGATTGGTGCTTAACCGTTTTCCCTGCTAAGTTAAAATGCTCTAGTACTGCTAAAACAGCCAACCTAAATTAAAGTAAAATGTGAGGTCTTACTGAAATCTTTGCACTGGCCACAGTTTTGTTTTTGATGATTAATAATATATCTGTGCATATGTTCTATGATTTACTTTGGTGGCACTGATATCTTTATGTTTAAAAAAAAATAATGAATTTTAATTTCCACTTTTTGTAATTAATTTTACAATTTTGAATTTGCATTTGGCATAGGTGATAATTACGAGGGCAGATCAAACATAAACGGCCGGGCTTAGTGGCTTGGACGGTTGAGGCGCTGGCTTTCTGACCCCAACTTGCAGGTTTGATCCTTGCTCAGTCCGGTGGTATTTGAAGGTGCTCACATACGTCAGCCTCGTGTCAGTAGATATACTGGCACGTAAAGGATCTCCTGTGGGTCTAAATTCCGGTACCTCGGTGTCTCCGAAAACCGTAAAAGTAGATACTGGGACATAAAGCAAATAACATTATTCAAATATAAATAGTTTATTGCATCAACCAAAAAGTACACGTATAGAATCACTTTTTTTCATAGTGTCCTGCATTCCATATACATTTTCTCCATCGCATTGGTGAGTTTTGATGCTGTGCTGGCAGAAGGAAGGGGGCCTGTGCAGAGCCAGTTGCACACGAACTCTTCTAGATTTGCATACTCACCAAACCGCTGTCCTCGTAGGTCTTGTTTGAGTAGTCCAAACAAATGGTAGTCGCAATGCGATAAATCTGGATTAATAAATTTTCCAGCTAATTCTTAGTTAGCTGGAAAATTTATAATGTCCAATAATGGACCATTTATATTGGTACAGTGGAACCTCGACTTTGGAGGGACCGCGGAAAAACCATACAACATGGGAAAACGGAATATCCGGGAATGAATGAACCTGATCAAAAATTAGATGTTGGCTTTTCAGGCGTTTGCTCTATTAACCAGCGTTTCGTCTTAGGTCTGACACTAGACTCGTCAGAGTGGGATGTGTCAGACCCTACCCACTGACGCTGGGGTGTATTCAGGGGAACTTATCAGAAGCCTATTATGAGGCACAGTCTGATAACTGCATACGAGAGATAAAACTCCACAATGGAATTAATGCCCGCCTAGCAATTCCAAATGGTAATTCTAAGTTCCCATGGAGGGAACACACACATCCCACATCCCACTCTGACGAGTCTAGTGTCAGACCTGTAACCGTACGTATGTACGATCCCCGAGTTTTTAGGTTAGGAAATTTTCGTATATAGTTTGTTAGGTTAAAATCATGTAATTTTGTTTATTTACCATGTAAAAACGTAATATTATGAGAAGAATGTATAGTTAGGGAATATTGCATATGTTCATCATTATATTTTGTATAAATTTCCGTTTGGGTAAGAGTCTGTAAATATGGCCTAGCCGTAAGGATTGTGCAACCGGGAAAACTGCGACTATATCGGGAAGGACGGTTGAAGTCAGTTGGATGTGTTGCAACAGGTGGCTTGAAAACACGGGGTACGGCAGGTTGTATCGGTTGAAGAATTGTAGTGAATCAATGTGGACATACATGAGTGGACGGTCTATGTCACATCATATACTCGATAGCCAATGCGAGGGCTTTGTTTTGAGCGAGGTTTGTGTTGACAGAGTGACGCGGGAAGAAGTGCCGGTGTGAGCGTTACTACCAGTGAACTTTTCAGGACGCGATAACCACGTGTAGCAAGGATATATAAGTGGGTACGCGTGTGCGGCGTGGCACTCTGATTCTGATTCTCATTGTGTTTCTGACTCTGATGCTGATACTGTGTGTTTCTCATTTGTACTGGTCTGCGGGAGCGACGTATTTGCCCAGTTTGCTATACGATCTGCTATTGTACGTGAGTATCTGTTACGGAGCGATCATGGTATAATCTCAACAACTTACCGGCTTTGCAATGGACTTTCTGTAAAAGAAAGTGTTTGTTTGGAACTTGTCTCCCGAGTATGCAGCTTCAGTTGATGAAGAATTTTGCTATTTGCTTGCCTCTGGAGATGTAACACTTTCTGTCCAGCCAGCAATTGGAAAGAATTCAATACGTCGACGAAGAAGTGTAAATAAGGTTAGGGATGCTCGTCTTAAGAAGGTTGCATCCATATGTAGAGAAATAGTCGTCGTACTTTTCTCTACCAGATTAGAATTCACGGTAACAGTGGAGTGCGAAGGGGCTCTTACCTGGAGGTATGTTAAAAGTATAATGATGTTCTATGTTTATTGAAGATTTTAATGATGTGTAATTTGCCTTTGAAAGACGGCAAACGAGTAAATCTCGTGAAGAGATGATTTTGTTGGGTGCTATTGTGTATATTAGCTCTATGTAAACAGCAAGCACTAAGTGGGTTGCATAAGTGTTTATTTTTTTGGTGTTTGTCACATATTAGTTCTTATTCTGGGAGTAAAGTCATAGAATCAAACTTTAAGTGAGTCTTTTGTCAGTGGAGTAAGGCTGAACCTGGCATGTTACCCAAATTTAATTTCAGGGGTTATATAGCAAACAGGTAAGGTTACAAAGCAAGTCTGGAGCCTCGTCAGCCTGATGACCGTCGCCTTGAGAGAGAGAGTGGCTCGTTGCTCTACACAATTAAATATTCCTGCAATTGTTTTGCAGGTGGCGCCCATTATCCTTGTTATTTTCACTTAGTTGAGTCAACGTTTATCTGTTCAGTATTTCAATAAGCTTACAGTAGTTACAATTGGTGCCCAACGTGGGGCAGAATGATATCCAGGCTTGCTATATGACCTTGGTAGGCACATTTGGTCCAGTGTTTTAGTGGGCTTGTGTCAGGAGTTATGTATCGGTGTCGTCATGTTTGGAGTGCTATGTTTATCAGTGGAGCATGAATATTAGTGAGAATAATAGTAATCCTATAAATTTGAGAAGTGTAGTGCATAAAGGAAGCATGTCTGTTAATGATCAGGAGAGCAGCTCTGACACAAGCATACAAAGTTTTGATGAAAGTAGTTGTCTGAGTGAAAATATGTCTATGGAAAAAGTGTATGGAATTGTAATGGGGGGTGAAGGGGAAGTTAGTGAGCAAAATCAAAGTAACAAGGGGGGTAATAATGAGTTTATGAAGTTAGTATTAGAGCAGTTGGCTAAATTAAGTGATGAAGCGGATAATTTGAGTAGTAAAATTAGTAATCGGGGAAGGAATTAAGTGATAAAATTGAGAGTCAACAGAAGGAGTTGCATAGTTTTGGCAAGATGCTTACAGAGAAAATGGAAGAGAAATTTTCAAGCATTAACAGAGAACTGCAGAGTGTTAAGGTTAATACAGAAAGGAGGTTTGAACTGGTGGAAGAGAAGTTTATGAAGGTGGATGAGATTAAAATGAGGCAGGATGTTATAGAGAGTAAAGTTGAAGGCCAAATCACTCGATTCCAAAACCAACATGTTCAGATGGAGAAGGACAAAAGTGAACTTAGATCTATTCTTGAGGAGAAAGTGGAGAGCGTGAAGTCTAGTGTAACAGAAGAAATTCGAGGAATGAGAATTAATGTGGACACTAGAATTAAGGAAACAAAAGAGAAAACTGAAAAGTTAGAGTGGGAATTTACTAATTTAAAGTCGAAGGGGTTAAACATGATTGAGGTAGCACAGCAGATTGAGGTGGTCAAGGAAGTAGAGTTACCACGGTTCAATAATAGGCAATTAGGTCCTATGGAATTTCTCAAGGTAGTTAAACAAGGATTTGGGAAAGGGCTGTCAGATGGTATCACCCAGTGGGATACCGTAGAGGTTAAGATTTCTGAGGCTCTTATGGGGGAGGCTAAACTCTGGTATGATGTATACAGGGAAACGATTACTTGCTTGAGTGAATTTGAGGTAGCCTTTAAGGCCAAATTTTGGAACAATAGTATTCAAGGGAAAGCTAAAGACAAAATTAATTTTGGCAGATATAGGACTCAGGGAGGGGGTAGCATGACTCAGTACTTCTTGGAGCATGTGTTACTAAATCAGAGCCTGAACTTAAATTCATCAGAACAGGATATAGTGAGAAGGATGTTGGGACATTTTTCTGAAGAGGTTCAGTTGGCAGCATGCATGCAGACATGGAACAGCTGTTAGAGAGGTTCGATTCCTTAAGTTCTGCTAGGAATAGTGACAGTCATTCCAATCTCCGCCAGAATGGTGGACAGAGACAGAATGGTCCAGGAGAGTACCATCGGTACCCTGACCAAAACAATCGAGGTGGCAACCACAGAGGGCAAGACCCAGGGAGGAATAACCGTGGTTATGGCAGAGGTTCTGAGTCCCGCAGATATGTGGAAAATCGGGACAGGGATGAACAAGGATCGAATAGGAATCATAATCCGAATCAAGATGATCAGCCACCAAGAAGAAATTTAAACGCTTAAGGGGCGGGCGAGATAGGTCAGACGACTTGTCCCTAAATGAAGATGCTGTTGTAACATGTGCTATGAAGGAAATTAACTATCAAATAGATGTTCAAGAGGATCTGATTAATGACCACATTGCTGACAAGGGTAATTTAAGTAACATGCCCATTAATCCTATTATTGAATTCTTTATTGTAGGGAGGGAAGGTGATGATTTGAGGGATTTTGGGGGTAAGGGGTGTGAAGAAGAGGAGGAGGATTTGTCGGAGGACCTACTATGTGCTAAAACTGATGGTGATAACACTGTGGTAATTGATGCTCTTTGGGAAGTTGCAGAAATTGAAAAGGAAGTTAGTTGTAAAGGTGATGAAGATTATTTTGTGGAGGAGGAGTCTTTGAGGAAGACATATCATGTTGTAGAGGATGGTGTAATTGAGGAGATTAATGTTACGTCGATAATGTGTCTGAGTAGTGATGATTTTGAGATTAATGAAACTTCCGTTACGAGGGTCAAGAGCAACAGTGTTGATGGCATGAATGATGTGCGAGTGGGAACAGCGATGAAAGATATGGAAGTGGGAGAATTTAGTAGTAATGGTCAGGATCTCAGGTTCAGTGATAGTAGTGATTTCAGGAAGAGAGAGAGTGTGAGTGAAGGAAAGTGTGAGAAGGGTTGTGTGAATGAGATTGAGGTGATTGAAGCTGGTATGTCCGATAAGGATGAGTGGAGGAAAACTGTCGATGCTGTGGGTGAAATTCTTTGTGAAGTGGAGGTTAGGTCACATTTTGTGCATAATGAGAATCATAAGAGTGGTTGTGAATATTATAGGGATTCAGGGTTTGAAGATTTTATGAGGAGTAATTGTGTTGGAAAGCTTTTGGTATTTGGAGAAAGTTCAAAGAAAGTGAGAGTGACATTGTGTATGAGAGAACAGGAGGCCGATTCAAACGTATGTTGAGTGGTATATCTGATGCTGAAGATCGTACGAATGATTTCATTGAAGTGTGGAAGAGTATCGATGAAAGAGGTGCGATTGTGGTGTGTTTTCAGAACAGGAGGGATGTTTTGATTGTGAAATGTATATGTGTTCCGAAGGAAAGTCTGTGTAAGTTGTGTGTGAAAGAATGGGAAGAGAGTTTTTGTGTGAGATTGGCAACCAGGGTAGATCTACCCTCAGCAGAAGTGGTATCTTCAAAGGTGATTGATTTAGCGAGGCAGAATTTAAGGAAGTCAGCTGATAGGAGAATGATGCAGCAGGGGAGGCATCATGGAGATAGTTTTGAAGTAGGGGAGGAGGTGTTACTAAAGGTTCCACACATTTCATCTGCAGACAACAAAGAAATTCATGAGTTTTTTCAGTTGTATCAGGGACCTTACACAGTAGGTAAGAAAGTTGGTAAATGTGCTTATCACCTGTTGAATAACAAAGGTGACATGATTGGTACACACAATATTCACAATCTTAAGAGGTATGTAAGGTGAAGTATTGTAAGTTCGGATGTTTTGTGTATGTTAAGAAGAATATGTGAATTTTCTTTAAATCCTGAGTGACTTTGACAGGCTGTGTAGGCTGCTGTACTGAAAAGACTGTGATTTGCTCAGACCTAAGACGAAGCGCTGGTTAATAGAGCAAACACCTGAAAAGCCAACATCTAATTTTTGATCAGATTTTTTATATGCTCTTTTGGTGGAAAAATATCTAATTCCCTCCATGGGAACTTAGAATTTCCAAATGAATGAACCATCAACAATTTGACTCAACATCACAAAAAAGAAATGTGTATATTGATAATCCTACAAACACCACTGAACAAAACCAAAGTTGAGCCCTAATGGGCCTTCCGCCTGCCAAGCGACCGCTACTCAGTCCAAAGGCCTGCAGATTTCGAGAGGACGCATGGTCAGTGTGACAAATCCTCTAGATCGGGGTCATCATCTCACCATTCAATAGCGCCTCAATTAAAGGTAATCGTAGAATGAGTGAACCTGGAACCAGCCCTCATATCAAGGCAGGAATGCCTGACCTGGCCGGGAATCGAACCCGGGCTCTCCAGGTAAGAGGCAGGCAAGTTCGACCACGGGGCCGGCTTCAAACGTTATTTACCGGTATGAGACTTAAAAATCTCAGAACTTTACATTCAGTTTTACTGGGGAAACTTCGTCAGTTCTCTGAAAATTCTTTTAGTTCAGGAACTTTCATCAGTCAAACTGTTCGAAAAACCTATTACACCAAGCCAAACAACAATCGACCACAAGTAGTCTATAATTCTCTGATCCAATAAAATAAAGCACATTGGATGTAAAAGCGCCCAACATGATGGCAAAATCCCTTTTTCCTTTAATCTTCCATCGCAATTTGGTCACGGGAATACTGTTCATAGTCATTTTATGGAAATGTTGTACCGCGTAAATTAATAATTAATTACATCGACTTTTAAAGGTTAACTTGAGAATATGGTTTCGATTGTAAGTATCGATTCTCAAGTTTCCGAATGCATTATGTTCAATTCTGCCTGTCACTAATCACAATCAAATTGGAAAGAAAAAGTATATCGTCAAAACTTCCAAAATTACGGTTATTCGCGTCCTTGATCTCAGCTAGAAAGCTCCTTTCTTTTCCCCCCCTTTTTTTTTTTTTTTTCAGTGACTACTGATCTGCATTTAGGACAGTCGTCCAGGTGGCAGATTCCCTATCTGTTGTTTTTCTGTCCTTTTCTTAAGTGATTTTAAAGAAATTGGAAATTTATTGAACATCTCCCGTGGTATGTTATTCCAATCCCTAACTACCTTTCCTATAAAAGAATATTTGCTCCAGTTTATCGTCTAGAATTCCACCGTTATCTTCATATTGTGATCTTTCCTACTTTTGAAGAGGCCACTCAAACTTATTTGTCTTCTAATGTCATTCAATGCCATCTCTCCGCTGACAGCTCGGAACATACCAGCGTTCGTATACAAGTCGGTATGAGTACGAAATTGTACGAAGTTTTAAAATGTAACTTGCGCAGATAAAACGACTGCGGTTTTTATCACATTTTAACAAAAAAAATGTGAATTTCACAGTCTTATATTAGGACCAAAACAGTAATAGGCAATCCCGAAAACCTCCTGTAACTTATGTAAGTTGCAACATCTGTTCTGTTATCGAGAACATAATCGTATTTATGTTACCGGTACTTAAGAAGGCTCGGTTTTGATTCCTGCCTGAAAGCTCAGTGACTATACATTGCCCTGAGGGAAGTGCTGAAAACCTGCTCGATTTTGCACTCGAAAAATAAAATTTAAAAGTCTTCTAACCCCGGACATAACGTAGACTTCTTGCAAGTACAGATACCGTACGAACATTTGACGAACCTCGTTCCATCTTCATGTAGGGCTGTTGAAATGCGCTCTGTCTCCTTCGAATTGTTGTCGACACACTCTGCTTTATGATTTCGATTCTCTAAACATTACCACCCGAATGCAATGCTAAGATGGTTCCTTATGCAAGTTCGCCGCCGATCGCTTTTCCGTTATAGTACCTCCTCTAATTAGTGCATTGACGTGAAGTTACCTGGTAACACCAAGATCCGTGCGTATGCCGTAGCCATCCTTTCATCAGATACAGTTTCTTGCAAAAAGCGTAATCGAGGATTTAGAGTTGATGGTAATGAAATTTCTGGACGGTTGGTACGGGAAATCGTTTCTTCAAGGAACGGATAATGTGGAATTTTTACAGCGTAATATAATTAGGATGCTCGCTGGACCACGTAATTTGAATGAATAATACGGGAAAATGTAGCTTCCGGGAACGTATAATCGAGGTTTTACTGTATTAAAAATTTACTCATTCGGAACATATATTTCAGGTTCTGTATGAGAATCAACTTCTATATCAAATCTGGACTGTAGGGAATGTAGTCCAGAGGTGTCCAGTGAATTTCCTCCTGTTCTTCTCACGTTAAAGCGGCAGTGTGCGTGTGGCCGTGCATCGTCATGGATCAGTTGCCGGCAATGCTTGTTGCGTTGCACAGGTTTTGTTCATCCAAAAGGTGACAGTAATAGGCTGCATTAATTCTCCATTGTTCATGAAGAAAATCCACCCGCAAAATACCTGCAAAGTACCAGAAAACGGTTGAAAGCACCTTTCCAGCAGATGGCTGTGTTTTGGCCTTGACCGGACCTGCTTTTTCTCTTCACCACAACTCCATGCTTGCTTGCTTCGACTCTGGGGTGTAATCAGATTGAAAATTGCGGTCAGGTTAGTCATCATTTTTACTTGCATTTTGCTTGTTAACATTAAGACCAGTAGTAGTAATTTGAGGAGGGATAACATCATTAGACCTAATATCTTTCATATGAACTATTACCGTCTGTCTCGCTGTTTTCATCTCCACTAGAAGGTATGTCATTGTCACTTCCTAACAACATAGCTTGAATGTATTTTCCACACAAATTTTCTGAATAACATTTTACAATCTTACCCTACACAAATTTGCAGTATAATAAACAAAAACTCGAAAAAAAAAAACAATGAGCTCCAATCATATAAAATACGAGCCAGCTAAGCAGTAGATACCAGTCACTGATGGGAGTTCTGATGTGTCGGTCTCACCATGCTACGTCGTAATTCTGTTCGTCGGAACATAGTACTGTTCAAAATCTATCTCAAATTCTGCGAGTGAAATGAACTTAGGTTCTAGAAGTAAATAAAACTTGGAATTTATATGCAAGTAGGGACTTTCGATATTTGTCAAGTTTTAAAAAATTTTCAACAGATTGTAGACCATCCAGTGTTATAAATGTGCTAATTATTTCAAATTGACACACTGTGACACTATGTCAAAAACTGTGGAGTTTTTCTTAGAATGTTTCTCGTTTGAAAGTCAGTTCAATTTAATTAATTTGCTATGCAAAGGTGATCTTGCAAGTGCTTCAACTGCTTCGCTATATCAATACAAGTGTTTGCCTATTGCGCAATTCAATACTCGAGTGCTCCAATATTGGTGATTTATTCTGTGTTGAAGTGAACAGTAATTAATTCAAACTGATTTGAATTTGTAACTGTACATAATAATTTCTGAACTTTATTATTTCATGAGGGTGATTGATTAGCAGTTTATCAGTTTGTTGCTAATAGCAGTTTCCAATGGATAAACTCTTGAGCAGCTATATTTATTTTTGTGTGAAGTGCCACATTATTTACTTTGGAAAGCAACCACATAGAGTGCATAATACGTGAACGAGCTTTAGTTTCGTTATTTCTAGAAGCCAATCCCATGAACTGTGATTTACTTTCTTAACTTGATACTACCTGTATTTTCAACTTCTTAGATGACATTTAAATTCTGCTATCTACAAGTGACAAGTAAAGTTCTGACTACTTCAAACTTTGTGTTATGTCAAAATTAAAGTCAATCGTTGGTGCCGAATTAATGTGCCGGGTGACTGTGTAAATGCGGACGCTTGTATGAGTAAATCACGAGTTATTACCCCGCGGCAAGATCGTAGGAGTGCTTCGAGGTCATCTAGAGCTTCAGGTACGAGATACGAGTTGGACCCCCATGTTGGACAGACCTGGGCTTCATAAAAGAAGAAATAACGGGTAACAACACGGGACTAAACAAGTATTTCCCATCTGAGCTGTAATTCACTAATATAGCCATATAATGGACCAATGGTACTTGTAAATGTAAACCTTTATAGAATTTTTATGGGTATAACATATTTCCATATTAAGAGTAAAAATTTTATAATAGTCACGGTAAGGAGCGCACAACTGTGAGCTTGCATCAGGGAGATAGTGGGTTTGCATCCCACTGTCGGTAGCCCTGACGATGGTTTTCCGGGGTTTCCCATTTTCACACCAGGCAAATTCTGGGGCTGTACCTTAATTAAGACCATGGTCACTTCCAGCTCCTAGCCCTTTCCTATCCCATAGTCACCATAAGACCTGTGTCGGTGCGACATAAAGCTACTAGCAAAAAAAAAAGAATGTATAATACTCACCTAGAGTATTCTTCTTGCCTATGGGTTTTGCTTCGAATTCTGGAATAAAGCTCCTTAAAATGCTGTTCCAAGAATTCATTGTTTCTATTTTGTCAGTGTAAGCTTCAGTTCTGGAATCCCAAGTGATTGGTCTTCATTCTCCCTCAAACATGGTCTTCAGTATTTATTTGACTTTCAAATAATTTTGCTATCTCCTTCATCATTTGCTGTTGTAGTTTATTTGATGCCTCTATGTTGAGTAAATAAACTATCACAATAAGTAAGATATTCATTCTACCACAGCACGAGACCAAACTAGGTAATGAAGAAAGATGATGGTTCAGTGATTGCTGACTCAATTGCGTTCCATCTTCCGCATTATGTCAAGCTGGTGTGAGAACACGAACTTGAGTGACATTTCCGCATGCGCGGGGAGGTTTATTGGGCGACTAGTTGTGCCATTAGTTGTCCACGGCTAATAGGCTACATTTACTGCAATGCCCCATCACGCATTTGAGCAGCTCAGACGATGGCCGGCAACTAGTTGCTCAGTTGCACCACTAGTCGCCCGCGGCTAAAAGGCTCCATTTGATCCAATGGTCCTTGACTCGCCAGAGAGACTAGTTGTGCCACTAGTCGCCCATGGCTGATAGCAGCCTTGGAGTGGCATCTTACAGAAAATAATAATCTCTCTGGTATAGCTGAATCTAATATCCAAACTAACGCTAATCTTGCTAATGTAGATCAGTGCTTAAATATCTTAGCTCAGTCCCTTACTGAAGCAAACTCTCGTCTAAAACAGCGCTTAAATATCCTAGCAATATCTCATGACGAAACTGTCAACTTAGATGAACTAAAGACTGAACTCAAAACTGATGTCAAACAGGTAGAAGGGATTATCCAACTTCAATTGGGAGATGTTAGGAGCAATCTGGAAGGCAAGTTAGCCCAACTGGCAGATAAAGTTGTTAATTTAGAGTCTCGAGATATGACTAGACCAGTTTATAGTACAATAGAGGGAGTAGCAGAAACTTTGTATCAGACATCGGTAATTAAAGTCCAATATGAAAAACCTCCTGAATTCTCCAGCAAGGGAGACTATGCGGCTAAGGAATTCTTACTTAAGGTAGAAAAGTACTTCCAAGAACATAGAATTAACGAGGATAGGAAGTTACGAACGGTCGCCCAGATATTAGAAGGCAAGACTCTTTCATGGTATGCTCTCTTCAAATTTAACATCAAGACATACTCAAGAGTTCAAGGATGCCTTAATTAAGCGTTTTTGGAACGCACAAACACAGCATCTAATCAAACTTCAACTGCATTCGAGAAGGTACAATACATCTCGATACTCCGATTTTTTACTATCACAGTTGAAAAAGTTGCCTGAGAGGGAACTTACACATGTCATTACTTTGCATTATCCTTCACATGTTGGCCGCGCTGAGTGGCTCAGACGGTTGAGGCGCTGGCCTTCTGACCACAACTTGGCAGGTTCGATCCTGGCTCAGTCCGGTGGTATTTGAAGGTGATCAAATACGTTAGCCTCGTGTCGGTAGATTTCCTGGCACGTAGAAGAACTCCTGCGGGACTAAATTCCGGCACCTCGGATCTCCGAAGACCGTAAAAGTAGTTAGTGGGACGTAAAGCAAATACAGTAGAAGTTCGTTATAGCGAGAATTCATAACAGCGAAAAATTTACTCGCTTTAACGGATTATCGTTATATCCGATTTTTGTATAAAAGTCGGAAGACCCTTCATGCACATTAAAATCGGTATGTAACGGCAATCATTTTGTTTAAAACTTGTGTTTCCGCAAATGATATCCACAATGGCTTACTTGTTTGTTATTTTTCGTAATCCGATACTACGTGAAAGCGTATGTTTAATTTCATTCTGAAAAAAATATGGTACCGTATTTCTCCGAATCCAAGATAAACCCCACTTTTCCCTTCAAAACATTTTAATCAGGCTCAAAAAGAAGTTTGTAAAATCATATGAATGCCTTGTACATTAGGCCTACGCATTTTTAGACTATTTTTAGACGCCGGACATTGACTTTCGTCACGCCGTGGTGTTTTTTTTTTTTTTTTTGGCCACACAATTATTCTCTTGCTGTCTATAAAACTGTTACTATTACGCAGCGGTCAGATATAACCGGCTACCGCTACACGCATGTCTCGCTTGTCGGGTTCGGCCAAATTCAGTCGCTAGCGATGTATAGGCCTAATCGCGAATGTTGAAAGTCAACGAACGAGTTTTTTGCGCTACGGTATGCCCCTTGCGTCTTTCATGCACATACCTCACAATTTCATCTTCGACTTCTTTAAAGCGTCCTTGTTGCGGACCACTGAATGCATTTTTTGTAAAGTACGCATTTTTTTAAGCTCTTTGTCTTCGCGCTAACGCTAAATACTGGCTTTAGTTAGGCCTATGCCGTATGTTCTTGCAGCTGCACAATTATTTTCATTTTCGAGTGTTTAATGAACATCAACTTAAAACTGGCATCATAATATTGACTAGAATCCGTTGAAAATTTGCGGGCAATACCTTTTCCACGTATCTTTACAATACGACTATCCATCACGAAAATATTCCTGCAGTCTATAAACCTTAATTTTACTAAGCGTCAAGTGCAATAGACGCGTTATGACTCTGCCACTGAGTAGCCATGGCTTTTCTAAGAATTCGAAGGGTCGCATGGTTTAATGCCATTCTGCAGATTTGAGAAACGCACAAGCACTGCACAACCGGTTGTCGCGGCTAGCAATGTGTAGTAAAGAGGCGGTCGTTTATTGTCAACGAGTTCTGTGCACGTGTGAAAAGAAGCAGCGTGGTTACCGCGGTAGTTGCCAGTGGTATCAATTAACTTACTGTTAGGCCGCGAATGCTACAACCCTTGAGTTTTCGCATGAGATTCTGAGAAAAAACTCTTTGATTTGGAAAAATACGGTATCGCTCCAGAGATTTCTGTGGCAAACACCTCAGCTTTCTTCTTCAAACAGCGTCACCTAACCTACCCGTATATGTAGCCTATCATGAAAACATATTTGAAACACATGTAGGGAAATAACCTCTACGCGAAAAATTTACATCTAAATAGCTGTAACTAGATGCAAGAAGGTATGAAATATCCTCTGAAATCAGTGATGTACTCTGCCATATCTTGAGGTGTATCACATTCTTACTTAATTTCCGTATATTACATTAAAATGGTATTGTTTACTTCAGTCTTTATTTTTAATGAGTTAACAACTGCTATCGGCCACGTTATTTACACGTTTATTACGAAAATGTGTTATCCTCTTTAATTTCAAATTTTCTTCAGAGAACAGCAGTCGATGGGTGTTACTAATCAACTCCAACATTGCCTTTGAATGTCAACTAGAGAGATCGCAAATGCACAAAGTGAGAAAACTATACTGTACCGAAGATGATCGATCCCATTTTGTTGCAAACGTTTCAGTTTTCTTATTCAAACAGCGTCACATATCCTATCTTAACCATACTATACGTATGATGAAAACACACTTCAAGCACCAGTAGAGAAACTATAACTTTTTCGCTATAAATTTTCCTAATAGCCTTTTCGTTATTTAACCAGACGCGACAAAATATAAGCTAACCTCTAAAATCAATTAAGCACTCTGTCATATCTCGAGGTTTATCCCATTTGTACTTAATTGCAGTATTTTGCCTCAAAATTAAGTGGTAGTTTAGTCAGCCTTAATTTTTAACGAGTTAACAACCCTTATCGGACACGTTATTTATGCATTTATTACGACAATATATTCCCTTTCATTTCGGATTTTCTTTGCGGAACAGCTTTCGGCGGGCATTACTAATCGACTCCGATATCGCCTTCGAATGTAGACGAGATAAATCGCTAGTGCACATAGAGAGGAAACGATGCCGAAGGTAATGTGTCGCATGCAATATCATCGCTGGGGTGTATGAATATTGGTAACGGAAAAAATCGCGCGTGCTTAATCGCTCGTAATAACGGATGCACTAGTGATAGGGTTCTCGCTGTAACCGAAAAGCGATACACAGTTTAATATAGGAATTTTGAAGGGGCAGAAAAAGGTCATCGCTATAACGGAGTTCTTGTTATATGCCGTACTCGCTAAAGCGGACTTCTACTGTAACATTATTATTAACATCATTATTCCTTCCCATGTTCAAGAGATTTTGGTAGCTGCAAATATTCAAGACATAGACCGGTTAGATGGGATACTAAGATGTCTTGATACTGCTCATGCACAAGACACCTTTTAGCTGCACATCCAGTTCAGATTCCTGAAGAACAAAAGCTAAGGTCCTAATTGTGTCGAGAGAAGGGATGGGTAAGATACTCAATCAGCTGCACCTAGATGGGTAGAGGGTACGGAAAACTCCCATACCGTAGCAAGGCGCCATTCCTGACAAAACCTACCTGGCGAAGGCAAGATGGACAGCGAGAAGGGAGTAGAGACTCAAATCGTGCCGACCTAAATAAAAGATCGGAAAGAAACCCAGGACTATCTCCAACAAGTCAAACAAGAAAGTAATCGCCCTGGAGCGACTTCTCGTGAATATCAGGAGTACAATAGAAGAAACAACACCTTTGGTCAGACTCTTGGATTCCACGGGTGCTGTTAAAAAAGAAAATTCAAACAAGACTGCCTGAAAAGTAGGTCCGCGCATTGTATGTTGACTTAGTCAATTATTGGCACATTGGCAATGCTGATTTACTGCATCAAGACGAGTCAGCGTACGAATTATTGACATTATCATTGGGGGCTTCCAAGTCTCGTTATGAGTGCATTCTGGCGCGTTAAGTCCTTTGATCTCTGATAAATTAATAACTATAATCAAGGACAAACATAATATCCTTATTTTTCCAGTGGCACAAATCAAGATTAAGGGTATCATTCCTGTAAACTTCTATTTAAAAAGAAGTTAAAGAGATTACACGGTAATAGATAGCAGTTGAGTAGGGAAAATAATAGTAATCCACCAGCTGTAATAATCACATAACCACATTTCAGTAGAATTGTAGTGAAGATAAGGTATAATATATCAGATAGTATCTTGCCACTTATATTCGTGTTTTTCTTCGTGTACGGCAATCCTTTCGATACTTAAGCATTTAACCAAACGCAGTGTAGTGTAGTTTAGATACATTGTAGTGTAGATACAGTACATTTAGATAGTGCCGTATCTTGCCTGCTATATTCGTGTGTATATATTAGACCGTAATACTAATAATAATTTGTCTAAGCATTTAGCTTCGTTGGTAATCTTTGAATACAGTAGTTCTTGCAAATTTCATTTCTGTTGAGCTTAGTAGTGACATACAGTACGGTACCGGTATCGTAATTAGGATACGTCTGAAAGTAGTTTAAAATTACTGTAGTGTACTGTACATTAGTATACGAGTAATATCCTATTAGAATTTAGTGTGCTTATTTTATTATTGTAAAATATTTGTGTAGTACTGGTGTAGTAGAGGTATCCGTAGAAACTCTTACTAAAATAACTGTTGTTGTAATTAGGGTAGGCTTAATTGCAGTTTTGGAATTGTGTAGTTCTTGTGTATTACTTTCAATACACAGTAATTACCAGCAGTTTTTATCCTGTTAGGGGTTGTAGGATAAAAAAAATAGAGCACGACTAAGTAGTATTGTAGTGTAGTCGTATATTAATTACCTTATTGTTGTGTACTATCCCAGATAATATATCCCTCCATTCATTTATTTTTTGCAAAGTAAGTTATTTTATTTTTAATTTCATTTTTTTTCCCGTAAAGAATGGCTAAGGAGCGCGAGTGTACTTACTGTGGGTGTGGCGAGGCATTGATGGGTATGAGGGAGGAGTTGGAAAGTTTGAGGGAGATATTTAGGAATCTCACAGTAGACAGGAAGGAAGATAGAACTCCCTCAAACAATGTACAGGTTACAGTAGGTTTACAAGAGGGAGGGGAGGGAAAGGGAGAAGTTGTAGAAGACAGGTGGTCTAATGTTCTAAGGGGAAGGGGATTGCAGGCTAAGGGCTCTATTCAGGGTCAGAATTCAGGACAGGTGTCTGTGCGAAATCGGTACGAGTCACTCCAGGTAGAACAACAGAGGGAAGATGAGGGACGGGGAACTGTTGCTGAGATGTGTGGAAGTAGGAGGAAGGGGAAAGGTAGGAAAGCGAAATGTAGAGTAGAGGATAGGAAAAGACAGGTGGAAAAGGGTCATGGGAAGGAGAAAAGGGGAGGAGGAATTAGCTTCTGCAGCTATCAGGAAAGATAGGGCTGACCAGGAGGGGAGGGGATCAAATGAGGTGGGTAGGGTTGAGGCTCTGGTCATGGGGGATTCCATCGTTAGACACGTGGGGAAAGTGTGTGGAGGAAAGGGAACCAGGGTAGAATGTTATCCAGGAATAAGGTTGAGGCAGATGTTGAGGAAAGTAGAAGAGAGGGAGGAGGGGAAGGAGAAGGTGGTAGTGTTTCACGTTGGTACCAACAACGTAAGGCAAGCTGATAATAAGTACCTACATAGTTGGAGATGTGTGGGATCTGGTAAGTGCAGCACAGGTGAAGTTTAAGAAAGCGGAGATTGTTATTAGTGGAATACTGTGTAGGAGGGATACTGACTGGAGGGTGATTGGGGATTTAAATGAGACTATGGAGTGGGTATGTGGGAAACTGGGAGTGAAATTTCTAGATCCTAATGGGTGGGTAGGAGATAGGGATCTGCGCTCGGATGGCCTTCATTTAAACCGCAGTGGTACGTATAAGTTAGGAAATTTGTTTGTAAGGGTAATAGGGAGGTACATTCAGGGAAATGGGATGGCCTAGGGAGCGGTGATAAGGGAACAGGGAACTGGAAATCAGGTACACATACATACATACATACATAATCATTATAGACTGTTATGCCTTTCAGCGTTCAGTCTGCAAGCCTCTATGAATTTACTAAACGTCGCCACCATCCTCGATTTGCAACTAGTGTTGTGGCCTCATTTAGTTCCATACCTCTTATCTTTAAATCTTTAGAAACCGATAACCATCGTCGTCTTGGTCTACCTCTACTTCTCTTACCCTCCATAGCAGAGTTCATTATTCTCCTAGGTAACCTATCCTCCTCCATTCGCCTCACATGGCCCCACCACCGAAGCCGGTTTATGCGTACAGCTTCATCCATCGAGTTCATTCCTAAATTAGCCTTTATCTCCTCATTCTGAGTACCCTCCTGCCATTGTTCCCACCTGTTTGTACCAGCAATCATTCTTGCTACTTTCATGTCTGTTACTTCTAACTTATGAATAAGATATCCTGAGTCCACCCAGCTTTCGCTCCCGTAAAGCAAAGTTGGTCTGAAAACAGACCGATGAAAAGATAGTTTCGTCTGGGAGTTCACTTCCTTCTTACAGAATACTGTTGATCGCAGCTGCGAGCTCCCTGCATTAGCTTTACGACACCTTGATTCAATCTCACTTACTATATTACCATCCTGGGAGAACACACAACCTAAATACTTGAAATTATCGACCTGTTCTAGCTTTCTATCACCCACCTGACATTCAATTCTGTTGAATTTCTTACCTACTGACATCAATTTAGTCTTCGAGAGGCTAATTTTCATACCATACTCATTGCACCTATTTTCTAGTTCCCAGATATTAGACTGTAGGCTTTCGGCACATTCTGCCATTAGGACCAAATCGTCAGCATAGGCCAGACTGCTTACTACAGTTCCACCTAATTGAATCCCTCCCTGCCATTTTATACCTTTCAGCAGATGATCCATGTAAACTACGAACAGCAAAGGTGAAAGATTACAGCCTTGTCTAACCCCTGTAAGTACCCTGAACCAAGAACTCATTCTACCATCAATTCTCACTGAAGCCCAATTGTTAACATAAATGCCTTTGATTGATTTTAATAATCTGCCTTTAATTCCATAGTCCCCCAGTATAGCGAACATCTTCTCCCTCGGTACCCTGTCGTATGCTTTCTTTAGATCTACGAAACATAAACACAACTGCCTATTCCCCTCGTAGCATTTTTCAATTACCTGGCGCATACTGAAAATCTGATCCTGACAGCCTCTCTGTGGTCTGAAACCACACTGGGTTTCATCCAACTTCCTCTTAACGACTGATCGCACCCTCCCTTCCAAGATGCCAGTGAATACTTTGCCTGGTATACTAATCAATGAGATACCTCGATAGTTGTTGCAATCCTTTCTGTTCCGTTGCTTATAGATAGGTGCAATTACTGCTTTTGTCCAATCTGGTACCTTACCAACACTCCATGCTAATTTTACTACTCTATGAAGCCATTTCATCCCTGCCTTCCCACTATACTTCACCATTTCAGGTCTAATTTCATCTATTCCTGCTGCTTTATGACAATGGAGTTTATTTACCATCCTTTCCACTTCCTCAAGCATAATTTCACCAACATCATTTTCCTCCTCCCCATTTGCTTGGCTGTTCACAGCACCACCAGGATGATTTCCTTTTACATTGAGAAGATGTTCAAAATATTCCCTCCACCTCTCCATTGATTCCCTGGGATCTATTATGAGTTCACCTGAATTACTCAAAACACTGTTCATTTCCTTTTTCCCTCCCTTCCTAAGATTCTTTATTACTGTCCAGAAAGGTTTCCCTGCTGCTTGATCTAGCCTTTCCAAGTTGTTACCAAAATCTTCCCAGGACTTCTTTTTGGATTCAACAACTATTTGTTTCGCTCTGTTTCTTTCATCTACGTACAACTCCCTGTCTGCCTCGGCCCTTGTTTGGAGCCATTTTTGATAAGCCTTCTTTTTATGTTTACAAGCTGCTCTCACTTCATCATTCCACCAAGATGTTCGCCTTTTCCCATCTTTACACACAGTTGTTCCTAGGCATTCCCTTGCTGTTTCTACTACAGCATCCCTGTATGCCACCCATTCACTTTCTATATCCTGAACCTGCTTACTGTCTACTGTTCGAAACTTCTCACTAATCATATCCATGTACTTCCGTCTAATTTGCTCGTCCTGGAGATTTTATACCCTTATTCGTTTGCAGACAGATTTCACTTTCTCTACCCTAGGCTTAGAGATACTTAGTTCACTACAGATCAGATAGTAGTCTGTATCATTGAAAAATCCCCGGAAAACTCGTACATTCCTAACAGATTTCCTCAATTCGAAGTCGGTTCAGATATAGTCTATTATGGATCTGGTACCCCTAGCCTCCCATGTGTAGCGGTGAATAGCCTTATGCTTGAAGAATGTATTCGTAACAGCTAAACCCATACTAGCACAGAAGTAAAGCAAACACTTCCCATTCCCATTAGCTTCCAAATCTTCCCCACATTTACCAATCACCCTTTCATATCCTTCAGTTCTATTCCCAACTCTCGCAGTGAAATCGCCCATTAGCACTATTCTATCCTTGCTGTTGACCCTGACCACGATGTCACTCAATGCTTCATAAAACTTGTCAACTTCATCCTCATCGGCACCCTCACATGGTGAATACACGGACACAATTCTAGTCCTAATTCCTCCCACTGACAAATCTACCCACATCATTTGCTCATTTACGTGCCTAACAGAAACTATGTTCCGTGTAATGGTATTCCTGATAAAGAGCCCTACCCCAGACTCTGCCCTTCCCTTTCTAACACCTGTCAAGTACACTTTATAATCTCCTATATCTTCCTCGTTATCTCCTCTTACCCGAATATCACTTACTCCTGGCAGATCCAGATGCATCCTCTTTGCTGACTCAGCCAGTTCTACTTTCTTTCTTCCATAAGCCCCATTTATATTGATAGCTCCCCATCGAATTCCACTTCGTTCGCCAAGTTGTTTCCAAGGAGTCCCTCGCCTGTCAAATGGGAGTGGGACTCCATTACTTCCTTAGGTCCGAGGCTTGCTTAAAATGTTCTGAGCTCGGTAAATTCATGAAGCAGGATGCTTCCCTACTTGCACATAGTCCAAGTGAGGATCTCTCCTCTAACGGGTTATGGACCACCGGTGAATTGTATAGTCCTAGCCGCCTGAGCACAAGGAGGACCAGGACTCAGAATATGTCCGAGATGCCCACTCCCATTCCATAGTAACTGGTATCCCGACTCTCAGGGCCACTTACTAGGCCACTCAGCCGTTGCCCATGGTTCACGAACTAGGACGTGACTACAGTAACCCACAAACATGAATGGGATGACATAAAATTGTTAGTGTTGAACTGTAGAAGTATTGTAAAGAAAGGAATAGATTTAAGTAATTTAATGGATATATATTTACCAGATATTGTAATAGGAGTTGAATCATGGCTGGGAAATGATATAATGGATGCAGAAATTTTCTCAAGGCACTGTAGTGTGTATCGTAGAGATAGGATAGGAATGGTGGGAGGGGGAGTGTTCATTCTGGTGAAAGAAGAATTTGTAAGCTACGAAAAAGTTAAAAATGAGACACATGAAATTCTAGGTGTAAGGCTCATTTCTAAAGATAATAGGCAACTTGATATATTTGGAGTGTACAGATCGGGAAAGGGTAGCACTGATGCGGATTCGGAATTATTTGATAGGATAGTCAGCTATGTGGGAAACGACATGGAAAGAAATGTGATTGTACTGGGAGATCTGAATTTGCCAGATGTCAATTGGGTAGAAAATGTGAACGACAGGAAGCATGACCAACAAATGGCAAATAAGTTAATATGTTGCTGCGAATGTTTGCATACTGAACTGGCCCTAATGTAGTATAACAATGCTTAACACCTAGCTGAAAAGCAAAGCAAAGTCATCTCCGTACAGGCCATGAAAGCCCTTGGAGCAGTGGAAGGTAAAATCAAAGTCACCTCCGTACAGGCCATGGAAGCCCTTGGAGGAGTGGAAGGTAAAGGCTTCCACCATTGTTAACCTCGCCACGTGAAGGTGTAGAGTGGTTGGCTCTACGCCCGGCCGCCTTTGCCCCCAGGAATTAACCTGGTACTCATTTTTGTGTTAGGCTGAGTGAACCTCAGGGCCATATACACCTCTGGAAGTGGAAATCTCGTTTCTTAAATTTTATGACTTCCTGGGGGGGATTCGAACCCATATCCTTCCGGGCGAACCGAGCTCTCCTTTACCGCCTCGGCCAGGCAGCCCCGACCTAGCTGAACAGGGTCTTTGAAGTTCAGTTGAAATTGTGTAGCTTCACTGAAGCGAACTGAATCTCTAGTTGTGAATTTAGTGGGTATTGATAGCAATGACGTGAGATCATCTAAAGTTTTGAAGTCATCTCTTTTCATTATTATCACAATGAAGTTTTTCGGACTTGCTGACTTTACAACATCCACCCATTCATCTGGGGTATATACCATCGGTGATTCCTCAGGCATTCTACCAACTTCAAGCTGTAAAATTAGGAGTAACAAATTCAGACAATTTCAGATGAACTTAGTTATAAGCTACATCAACAGATATTTAACTGCTAATTGCTTTCACATGATATTCTATGTAAATATTATTGTTAATATTAATAGTTCTACTAAATTATTAATCTATGGTTATCAAATCTGACGCTATTGTTCATGCATTTTCATAAGATATGAGTTATTTGTAAAGTAAGTAAAATGAGTAAAATACAGTCACAAGCCACAAACTAGAGGTTATCCATGATAAAATTTGTCTATACTCTTACCAAGTTGTCATTAGAGCTGGAACTGTTGCTTGATGGGTGCCAAGTATCATCACCATATGTATGAAATGGATCTGACTCTTCATTTTCAGCTTCATTATTCTCGAAAGTCCTCTGAACAGGAGATAAATCTTCATTCACTCTTGATTTCGATGCCATTTTGGAGTGGCTTATGACTGTGTTGGTTCTGAAATTGTCACTAGATGGCAAAGTAAAGAACTTCCACCTAGCATATGCTGCCATCTTTTATAAATAAAGAAACTTCTTAGTGTGATATTAAAGAGGGAAATTTAAAGAATACGATGGCATGAACATCTCAAAAAACACAAAATGGTGGCTTAAGACTATATTCCACCGAGCCCTTCAATTCATTAACTCAATTAACAATTCACCTCATTCTTAGTTACAAGCCTTGTAAAGCTATCAGTTTAATAATTTTTAGCCACAAATTAATTTTTATACGCAACCTTTTTAAGATTCTTTCTAATACAGTCCTATTTTAACATTAATTTATAAGTCAATCAGGAGCCTGTTTTGATTTTTAAGGTCAAATTATGATTGATGATGCCTACGTAATTAAGGCGAATCATATACCATATTTTAAAATATGTCAACAAACAATTTAATAATGACAAAGTCCTAACTAATTGTGTTTAATGTATTGATTAGGTGGATAAAATAACTTGTTGTTATTATATAAAGTCAAATATCATCAATACTGAACCAAAAATGATTAATAATACATATAATAATGGAATTTTAGTCGTATATCCGCGGGTACAGTGAAAACTCTATGAGAAATGAGTATTAAAAGGTGTGGAAAACCCGAGAGAATAAATATGAAAACTTATTCCGCTGGGGCTTATAAAATAATAGTGCACTGAAAGTGTTTAAATGTATCAAGGTATTATTGCAGATCACACTCTGTCTAAAACAAATGTTAGTAGAAGACTTTTATTTCAGACTAGCTGGTTACTAAAGATGATGTTTCTGGTCACACACTTAGGCATTGTATTGGAGGTTATACACGATCATGTGCGACTGCAACAGAATGACTTTGGCCGCCATTTTCAATCGAACCAAACTTTGACCGACCAAGACCGATTAGAGTTATCGAGTCAAAGCTGGAAGGTGCGAGTTTCAACATTCACGCCAACTCCGCACTCTTCAAGCTGCGGATGCCAGTCATCTTGCTGACAGACTTTAATTTTGTCTTCATTAATAAGGAATTTCACGACTTTTCCATACCCATAATTAGATCATCACATGACAACTATGCACCACTCTGGTCAACTTCAAACCTCCAGATATAGACTGTCACGTGACAAATATTCGCTACGCTTCAATGTACAACTTAACACGAAATACTTTTCTAACTTCTTAATGGAATGCGAAATATAAGCACAAACAGGCTCATTGTATTCTTCTGCAGTTTCACTGCTAACCGGCAAGCAAAACTGAGCATTTATGAGGCTCTTGGCTTACTTCCTGAAGGTGCAATTTCCCGCTATCACGCTACTGCGGTGGGGGTTCTTACCTGAGTTGGAATCACGTTCCTTCCACAACAGATGATAAATAACAATTTTAGGGTTAGAAAAAATGTGATCGTACTAAGCGGTAATAGCGAAAATTGTGACATGATAAGCGAGGCATTTTTTAATAGATTTAATACGATGAGAATCGGGACTTTGAATTTATTATGTGCTAAGCGGGAAAACATGTTGATGAGGAACTCGCAAGGTTTCACTGTACTTACCTGGTCCCCTACCTCATCTTTGGGAGCAAATGAGTGTGGGATGTTGTGCTGTTACACAAGAACACTCAGCCACAAATTAGTCAAATGATCCCTGAATCTATTACGAATTTGCAAAGACAACATTGCCACACCCACTTTACAGCCCTAATTTGGTACCCTTGTATTACCCTGTGTTTGTTAAACTGAAGCGCTCACTCTGCAGAAAGAGATTTGAATATAATGTTTCCCCCATGATGGCAAGCACGCAGTGGCTCGTGTGTGTTGGCCCAGACTTTTACCATTGAGCCATATCCTGTGTTAATTCTGAGGCAGTTGCAAGGGACAGAGATTATGTAGGGAAGTGACATTGTGTGCACTAAGGGTGTAGGAGTTGACCGTAGAAATAAAGAGTGTAGCACAAAAAATAAGTTTTTAAAAATTAACTGAGTTACAGTGGTTGCCAAGGTTACCTTGGTGTCAGAAATTTGTTAAGGTAAAACTGTTCACACCAATTCTAGATAGACCCCCCAGCCCAAAGCAAATGTGATGAATTAGCTTTGCAGAGACCCTTGTAGAATTTCCTAATTTCTTGATATGCACCAGATTGTTAACTGACTGGTAATGAACATTCACCTGTGAAAATATTTGGTGCTTAAATGAAGGTATTAAAAAAATAATTCTCCCTGATCTTCCCTCTTCCGGAAGCTAAATACTTAAATAAATTAATTCAGTACAGTACAGCTACAGTTTTCTAAAATGTGTTCCTTTTTGAGGTATCGTTGAGAGAGAGAGAGAGAGAGAGAGAGAGAGAGAGAGAGAGAGAGAGAGAGTAGAAGAGTCACAAGAATAATTAATGATAACAAGATGCTGTATCAATTTCCCTTGTTGTAAAAGAGGGTAATTGGTGGTGGTGGTAGCGATGGTGATTGTGGTGAAGTCCTACCCTACCTTTGCCACCTACAATTCTGACATTGCATATCGTTATGCGTACTTAACCTCTTCAATCTCTGCCAAGTGTCCCTGGTTTGCAATCTTCTTTTATTACTGTTATTACTTGTGATGTTCAAAAAGAAAGTGAGAGTTAAAACTGCCTGTTTTTGTTACTCCTTGTAAAAGAAAACTGTCATTGATCCTGATATGCTCTTTCTTTTTTCTGTTCCCATCAGGTCTTTCAAAATTAAGCAGTGCTGTTGGGAGCCCTACTGTACCTTTGCTACCTACAATTCCAACATTGCCTACCACAATGCCTACGTTACCTCTTCAGACCCTGCCAAGTGTCCCTGGTTTGCAACCTTCCATAGCACCTGTTGCTCTAACTACACATCACCCAGCTATTATTCCTTCAACGATGCCAGGAGCAGCTATTATACCGCCACCAGGTCTTGCGATTCCACAGTTCCGAGCGCCTGCGATTACTGCTCCAGTCTCCACAACTATTGGTGGTATGTATTATTTAAACACACCATGTGATGAGATCTCCATTAATTTAAGTTAATTAATTTGTATGGTATTGTGTTGTCACCCCAAGTGAATGTGCAGCCGTTATATTTCCCAAATTGCCGGGCTGAGTGGCTCAGATGGTTGAGGCTCTGGCCTTCCGACCCCAACTTGGCAGGTTCGACCCTGGCTCAGTCTGGTGGTGTTTGAAGGTGCTCAGATACTTCAGCCTCGCGACGGTAGTTTTACTGGCACGTAAATTAACTCCTTTTGGATAACATTTGGCCACCTCGATGTCTCTGAAAACTGTTTATTATGTTTCCCAAATTTTATTACACATTATAAATTGCATATTTGTGCCCGTATTGTCAAAGTATCAACTTGTGAAAATTTATAATTGATAATTCCACCTTGACAATACTGTAATTGTCTTTATTGAAGAGACTACATTAGATTGTATTCATGATACATGTTTTGTCCTATGGAACATCTTCATTCACACATACAAACATTGACAATAAGGTGAGCGACACGTTGAAAGCAGTAAATAAAAAGTCTTTAAATATTGTGACATGGCGTGTTGGCATCATATCAATCCTGAATGTTAAAATGGTGCAGCATGAACATAATATGAAGCATGAAGTCCAGTTAAAACAAAGATCAAAATGTTGTTATATGCATAGAATTTTCCAATTATAAAACAACGTTGAGTGGCTGTACGAATAAAATTATGTGCATGTAGTACATAAAATAGTGTGATAATGCCACATTAAAATAGTGGCCTTGAATAGATGAAGATGGTGCAGTTATGCTGATGACGCAAGTTTAACTTGATTGTGTGTTGACAATATGGGCCTAAACAAAAAAAAAAATATGAGTGAACTAAAGAAAAATTCAATTGAAATGTAAACTGAGTGCCTATCTGGTCACTCTCCTTCTTGCCTGTCCTATGTCAACCGCTCCACCTCAAATGTTAAAGCTAACTGGGTGACGTCCTCGAAGGTTGTTGAGGACCGACTAGGATGGGAGGTTGAGGGGAGTTTGATGTAATGGGAGAGGTGTAAGGTAAAGCATTACTAAGGCGCCTTCGTGTAAAGAATTTATTGATTATCTCCTCGATTATTTCCTCCCAAATTTTAAGCAGAAAACTGTGTTCCGGCCATTATGTGGTGGCCTTCATTACGTTATGAAACATGTGTAGGCCTAAAAGTTGTGCCCAGCATTTACCATTATGTTACCGGGCAGGTTGGCCATGCAGTTAGAGGCGCGCGGCTGTGAGCTTGCATCCGGGATGGAGTGGGTTCAAATCCCACTGTCGGCAGCCCTGAAGATGGTTTTCCGTGGTTTCTCATTTTCACACCAGGCTAATGCTGGGGCTGTACCTTAATGGAAGCCACGGCCAACTCCTAGGCCTTTCCTCTCCCATTGTCACCATAAGACCTATCTGTGTCGGTGTGACATGAAGCCACTAACAAAAGAAAAATATTACCGTTCTGTAGACCTAACGTTCCTAAGGTATTTTCTCACTTCCCCCTTACTTATTGTGTCTGTTAAAATGAAAATGGAATTAGGTTTAATATATAAGTAATACGGTGTTTAACATTTCAACAAAATTCTTGTTCATATGATAATGAAGGTATGTAAGCCATGAACGATAGATTTTTTTGTACCTTACATTTTGCTGTATTTCTCCAGAAACTAGCCCTTTTGTTAAATAGCTGGCATTTATCCATAGGCCTTCGAGCACATATGGGCAAACCCAAACCACTTGATAGGTAGTGAACAATGTCAGCAAACACTGAATTGGTGGATGAAGGCACAAACGTACAATCACTGTAGTGGCTGCTGATGACCCTTCAACAAAGGCAGATCATGGTTTAAATCTAGGCTTCTTAACACTACAGTGAAGAAATAATCAATTACAAGATTTTAATTTTAATTCCATTTCTTTTACATTTGCAATAAATTTACTAAAATCTGCATTTTTTTTTCCATTAAAGCCCTCCAAACTCTTAAAGAGTTCAGTTATACAAAAGAGAGATGAATGGACACTGACCTACCACAATGCCATTTATTGTAGTTGGTGCAAAATTCAAGAACTGCTTGAGGTCTGTGATCCAGTAAATGCCTTTGGATGCCTTGGAGTTTTTATTGCTTTCGTTATTCTGAATTTACTCGCCTAAAAGATCCCCCATTCTCTCTATCCTGGCGAGAACACTGTTTGGTTGGTGGTATAACTGATTCTTGGAGACTTCAAACAAAGTGGCTTGCAAACCAGAGGTACGTCCAGGTAGTATAGGCTGAAGATTGGTGTTAAGTTTCAACATCAGAAATAAGGGAGAGTATAATAGTTCGAAATTTGACATAATAGGTTATGTTGGTTTGGTTTTAACGCAGAAAAACAAACAGTCACGTAAATGGTGAGGGAACTTCCATGTGATGCAATTGATGCTTTATCATATGATTACGAGAAGGATCCGAGTATTTTCATTGACTTTCACTAGAATCAAGACTTCTAAAATAGAGGCACAGCTCATATTCAAGATGGCCCAGTGACATGAGGGGCTAACCAAATTGAAATAGAACAGTGCAAAGACAAGTGTTCGTAGAAACATGCTCAGTGGAAAATAGTTCTATAATCTACACGCCGGGCTGAGTGGCTCAGACAGTTTCCAAAAGCCGTGAAAGAGTAGTTAGTGGTACGTAAAGCATATAACATCATTATAATCTACAGAGTAAAATGGACCAAGCCCCAATATCTTGAGGGCAAGAAAGTCAGAATGAAAGAACATGTTAGTCTTTCAATAGAAATTTATTTAATAAATTAGTAGGCTTTTCCCCTCCTGAGGGTTAAATGCAGAAATTGTAATATTTTTTAATGATAAACGGCAAATTCCAAGCAATCATTCAAAGCAATAATTAGTAACGTTAATAAACCTACTTTACATCAAAGTTACTTTTTTTGCTGTTGGTTTTACGTCGCACCGACACAGATATGTCTTATGGCGACAATGGGATAGGAAAGTTCTAGGACTGGGAAGGAAGCAGCCATTGACTTAAGGTACAGCCCCAACATATGCCTGGTGTGAAAATGGATAACCACAGAAAACCATCTTCAGGGCTGCTGACAGTGGGGTTCGAACCCACTATCTCCCGAATACTGGATACTGGCTGCACTTAAGCGACCGCAGCTATCGAGCTCAGTAAAGTAACTTTTATGCGAATAGAGTTGGGTTTATTAAAAAGATTGGGCTTTAAGAGTCTTACTTTGATTTTTACAAATAATTCTTACATGATGGTAACCATTTATATTTACAGACTTGAATCACAATTAGAAGTTTCTCTTCCAAACTGAAATCAAATAAGAGGATATACCGTATTTACTCGCGTATTAGACCCCTTTTTTCCCCACTTTTACAGCCAAAAATAATGAAGGGGGGTCCAATATGCGATAACGTCAAAATTTTGTGCAGCGAACACATGACTTCTAGGTTATAAAGAGCTAAAAATTGTACGTGTAAACATTCTATACTATTATTTAACAAACTTTAAATGTATTTAAGTTATACTGGCTATTTTCATCGGAAGGCAGTATTTCTAAACATAAAAAGACAAAAAATGGTGAACACGACTTTTAGGCCTACGGTACATATAAAAGTCCGTTTTAGTTACTCATATCACGTCATTCGTTAAATCTCATTAATGCCTCTGGTGAGGTTGACGTCAGGAAGGGCATACGGCCGTAAAAACTCGCTACGAAGATTCGTCTCACTTCATACTCGATCCCTTAGAAGAAAGGGATAAGGGTATCGTGTTATCATATAATTAAATATTGATGCAAAAGAACTTGATGGCCAGTCATTTGTCTCTGTCAGTTCAGCAGAAGGCCTACCACACAGTAAACTTGATCACTGCTTTCATTTGAATTATCGCCTTGCGCCGCCAACTTCCCTGCCTTGCTACCGGCGTGTCGGCATTCTAAGTGACGTCATCTTCACTGCTATCTCTCGTCAGTCGCGTCAGCCATGCTTCATTGTTCATTCTCTTTGAGCCATGCACTGCAATCAAGAGCACACGATGTCCCGTCTTTTTGAACCTTTCAAAAATAATTTCGTTCCCGACTATAGAGTCTAAACAGTGTAAATCTATTCCCAGATGGTCTCTGATATTTGCAGTTGGTGTATATGCAGCAGAAGCCACTCCTTCCGAATAAAGTCGTGCTGTAGAAGGCATGCCAAACCATCAGCTGATAACTAGCGTATGTTATGAGTTGTACTTCCGAATGTAATACATAGTAACTGGAAACATTCTTTTGATAACTGCGGCTGTTGAAACACAGACCCTTATTTTTAAGTATATTTCATGCTTGTTCTCTACATTTATCACATCAGCATTTGCGTAAACAGCTGTCCATGAGATAAGACAGACCACATTGTTTAGGTTAGGTATTGTATATTATCGCCCTGATAGTGCCAAAAGTTCGATGAAAAAAAAAATAACAGGAAAATATGCCGTATTTATGGATATCTACAGGTGTGGCGGTAATGCGTTTTATTATCATAATGCTTAATTTTATACGTTCGTTGTCTCTTTTTTTATTAACGTATACCCGGGCATGTTTTGTTTGGCGTCTCCGAAAATCGTTTAAAGTACGTGGGGACATAAAATTATTATTATTTGTTAGGTACGTTGGCGAGTAAAACAATCGTTTTAGTTGAATAGCTTTTATCACGTTTTAAACTTACTTCTCTCCAAATATTTACCTATATTGGCCCGAGTTACGAGATGTTAAACGACCACTTTGTTAATGATCTCGCCTGCTGTATAAATAGCAACAACCGCGAATATTTCTCAACTAAAGTAAACTCGTTTCCTCATCCCGAGGTGGTACAGCTCTTTTTAGACACACCCCCAGTGGAGGGGAGTTACATGTACCGCTTTTACCGCATATCAACCTTCCTGCCATTCGTGAATCTCTGGCAGTACAGTACCGGGAATCGAAGTCAGACCCCGGAAAACAGGAACTTCTTGTGCTAACTATTACGCTGGCGGACATTATTAACTACAAAACACAGACATATAGCATGACTGATGCATGCTCGCAATGTGCGGGTCGGACACGAAGCTAGGCCTATTCACCTATCTGTGCGACGTCATCAGAGCTGCAGTAGACCTACGCTAAAGAGGTGGACATTTCTTAACTACGAAACACAGATGTAACGCATGGATTTGACGCGTTTTTCATTGCATAGGTCGTACGGACGAAACTATTCACAAATTTGTGCAATGTCATCAGTGCTGCAATAAGACTTGTATCCGCTTCGAAGCGGAATCGTCATCGTTCTCTGACGAATTACGTTGGGGGTCTTATAGGCGAGATTTATTTTTTTCATTTTCTTCGTCTCGAAAAGCCAGGGGGGGGGTCTAATACACGAGTAAATACGGTACATTCCCATTCTAGAATTTCACCCTAGTTAATTAATACAGTAGAAGTTTATCGTGAGAATTCATAATAAGAAATAAGTTGACAAGAGGGTCCACCTTTTCAATACAATGTATTAAATAAATAGTATTACATGAGTCTTGGGACTAGTTTCAGCCACTTAATGGGTTATCGTTGTGATTCTAGTGTAATTGAAATGTGGGTCAATGCGATTAAGACTGGACAGAAGTGGTAATGGCTTTAGTTGTACTTCCATTCACCCCCTGCAGGTGGGAAACACACATGTAGAATGCATCCACGGTATCCCCTTAAGTTGGGAGAGAATGCTAAGCATCCCCCCTGGAGGTCAAGTAGTGATAAGTTTCAAATTTATAACAAAAGAATAAGAATCGCCACATGGAATGTGTGAAGTCTATATATGGCTGGGAAACTTGCAAACTTTGAATCAGAAATGCAACGCTTGGAAATCAAGATTTTGGGCGTTAGTGAAGTTCGATGGCCTGGGTCAGAAACACAACAAACTAATCATGGATTTCTGTATTACTCTGGTGGTAACAATTCTCAACATCTGTATGGAGTGGCTGTGCTCCTCTCATCTGGTGTGGTGAAGACTTGTCATCGATTTCATTCCCTTTGGAGAGCGTGTAATGTTTCTTAAACTGCAAACTGCCCACTGTTCCATGAATATAATCCAGGCTTATACTCCAACTGGCTATAAGGAATACGAATTAGTCAAAGAATTATAGTCCATTCTAGAGCAGGCAATCTCCCTTACAAAGAAAGGGGATGTAACTCTTGTCCTTGTTGATTTCAAAGCTCATAATCCCGTCATCATGGACTTAACACTTCACTGTTTCATCAAGAACATACGCTCTGACAGATCTACAGGCATTGATACAAAGAGCCTTGACAAACCCTTTATTTCGAGCTCAAGCTTGAAGCTTGAAGAACGTATGAGAACAATAAACAACTGAAAAACAGAGGATATTGAATCACAATGGACTACAGTAAAGAATATACTCACCGACACCCAAGAAAATGACATAGGACATTTGAACAGTTCGAAAAAAATAGCCGTGGATGGACCAAAGACAGAAAGTGAAAAATGTAAGTAAAGTCCAATACCAAGTGAGGAGGAAGTGTAGGGAAGCAAAAGAACTACTGCTCGTGGAGAGATGCAGAGAAATAGAACTTCTCCAAGAGAAACGTGACTTGTTTAATCTCCACAAGAAGATCAAAGAACTTGTAGGGAAATATCACAGGCCATGTAAAGCTATGCTGAGGGATGCCAATGACACCTTTTTGGTAGGAGTCAAAGGCAAGTTGAACTGTTGGAAAGAATATGTTGAAAACCTATTTAGCGATGTAAGGCCAGACAAACCACCTTTTATTGGCGAAGGCAGCGAAACAAGTCCAAATATAACCCAAGAAGAAATTCTGTATGCAATCAAACTTCAGAAGAATGGAAAAGCTGTAGGTCCAGACAAGATTCATGGGGAAACTCTCAAACTCATTGCTGAAGGCCATGGCAGAGGATTGGAGCTGCTAACTACATTATTCAACGCAATATATAAATGTGGTAGAATTCCATCTGACTGGCTAAGATCTACTTTTGTCACCATATCTAAAAGGGCTAGCGTATATCTCATTGTGATGATTATCGTATGATCAGCCTAATGTCCCATGTACTAAAGGTATTTCTGCGCATCATCCACACTCTTTTATCCCTTGAATGTTTGGATATGAATGGATATGGATATGAATGTGCTCCGTCATAAGTTATTATTAATTGATGTACCTTTTCTAGATGTAATTATTATTATATTAATATTATATTATTCCGAAAAGCTTTTGATTGTGTATCTCATGCAAAACTTGTTGAGATTTTAAAATCTACTGGTGTAGATGTTGGTGATCCTCGTATCATTACTCATTTGTACCGGAATCAAACGGCAGAGGTCAAAATAGAAGGAACTACTATTGAGGACATAGTTATACGAAGAGGTGTCCGCCAGGGATGTCTTGTCCCCACTCCTTTTCAACATCTGCTCTGAAGGTGTGTTCAGAGAGGCTATGGAAGATGTTAATCTAGGCATCAAGACCATGGCTATATCATTAATAACATCCGATTTGCTGCTGATATGATTGTGTTATCCAGCGACCCTAGTGATCTTCAAATCTTTACAAACAGCATCGTGAAACCAGTGAACATTAACAAGACCAGGCTCATTATATTCTCCAAAACACCAAAACAGGCCTCCCTTTACATCAACAACAATATTGTCCAGCAAGTATCTTCCATCCAATATCTTGAAACTGTGGTGAACCAGCATTGTGATTCAAAATGTGAAGTCTTATCCAGGATTGGACAAGCAAAAAATATGTTCAATACCATGAGGACCTTATTCACCAGCCAAGAACTCAACCTTCAGCTGAGAGTTTAAGTGCTATGTTATGTCTTTCCTGTCCTTCTGTATGGTTTTGAAGAGAGGATGCTCAGCCCTTTATTGGAGGAGCGGATTGAGTCTTTTGAAATGTACTTGTACAGAAGAATACTCCGAATATCTTGGGTAGAAAGGAAGACGAATGAAGTCCTCACCATCTTGAAAAACAAGAAAGAGCTTCTCATAACCATCAAGGAGCGTAAACTCAGCTATCTCGGGCACATCATGAGAGGTGAACGATATGAACTTCTCCGACTGATCATTCAAGGGAAGATTTATGGGAAAAGATCTGTGGGAAGACGGAGGAATTCCTTGTTGAAAGACTTGTGGCGGTGGTATGGACATGTGTCAACGGAAATTTCCGTGCTGCCGTTTCACGTCTAATCATAATGAATTGGATCGCCAACCTTCAAAGGGAGATGGCGCCATAAGAAGAAGAAGATTCCCTGAATGTCATAAGAGGCGGCAAAAAAGGCAACCTAGGCGCAGGGATGGATTGTGGTTTGTTGTAATGTGTTGACCTCCTGTGGATGGGAGGGTCTGAATACATTCACAGGTAATCGCTGCCTGTTGTCGAAGGGGACTAAAAGGGTCATGTGGTCATTGTCTGTTCTTTTTTTTTTTTTTGAGGGTTAGTTGTAAACCATTTCAAAATTTTTGTTGTGCGTGCTGCTCGGAGTTGGGCCTCTTACGAGTGAGGTTAGGCCCAAAAGCTCGCATTTGTGACCACCCAGGTATCTTGCGGGTGGGAGCACCATGTAGCCTTGCAGTCATATCTGCCTGACAACACAGGTCCCCGTATAGCCGAATGCCAGAAGGACATATGATTATTTAATATTTTTTCTCTATATTTAGTGCTCTGTACACACTATGGGGTACATGGTGTTGCAGGTGACTTGAGGAAGGGAGTCCTAGTGCTCATTGCTTCATTCATCCTGTATTAAGCATCGTCCAACATCGGACCCTAGACGGTATCGGCTATAACAAGACGGGTATTGCCTTGGCAGCTTGGTTCGCCTATAGAGACCCCTGATCGGAGTGGCTGGCATTCGGAGAGGATGATTCCGGGCATGGCTTCTAAATGAAGTCGCCCGTCCCAAGGTGGTCCCCCACCTCCCTGAGAGGTTCAATTCCCTGGCAACATGCGCAGCATGAAGAAATGGGATCCAGCTTCCCTAGGTTTCCGGTTGCTGGGTACCAATGGACCGGCATGTTTTGCAGATGTATACCTCACCTCAAGTACAGGGAATTTCGTATACCCCACGTTACCTCAGGTATAATCGTAATGGACATAGGATGCTGAGATAATATAGTTATAGAATTAGTTAATATATAGCTTAAGCATACAAGTTGTAGAAGAAGAAGCACAAATAATAATAATGATTGAATGAGAGAAACGCGCAGTGTGAAGGAACTAGGCCAAGAGAAAAATATAGGAACAAGAGAAAACCGAAGGTTAACAATATAAATAAGATATGTTTTTACAATAAATAAATGAATAATTAAACATTTCTCAACAAGATAGTAAATCGCAATTGAGTAATTGATAGTGAATTATATAGAGGAAACCTTAGAAGACAAAGAAAACGTGCCACATTTACAATATAGATTATTAGAAATACATTTAAAACCGTATGAATAGGTATTAAGCGTACAAAAAAGGGTAATAAAAGTCGAATAAGAAGAAGCAACCTGAAAGATGATGCGAAAAGAGGGGAAAGGGGAATGAAAGTAGGGATCGAACTGGGGAAAGGATTCTCTTCGCCAGGTGTAGTTACGCTGCAGGATCTGTTGTTGTTGTTGTTGTTGTTGCTGTAGAAAGTAGCATTGGTCCTAGGAAGCAGATAATCTTCGTATGTGTTCGATTGTGATGTGACTTTGTTGCCTGACAGTGTTTAAAAACTGGCTCATTTAACCGTTCTCCGTTATTCGTAAACATTGTGGGACTTTGCCTAGCGCTGCATGTGCCATGCTGCCGCTCAGAGAATTGCGCACTGTTTTCTTTTGAGTGACTTCCATTTTACTTCTGAGATTTACAGTGTCTACCCCCAGTTCATTTTTATATCGCCGGACATGAGGACAGCAGTGACTCAAACCTTGGCGTATTAGTGATCTGTTCTGAGCGCAGAGAGGCTACTTGTTGCAGTCTGCTGATCCAAGGCCGCACGGCACAGAGCAGCTTGCAAGGCGGTCAAAGTGGCGGGTCGAAGCGCTGCTTGGAATTGCCTCTTCTACTGAACTGGACTGTACTTGATCTTTCATTTCCTTTTCCTATGCATTGTTTTTCATGTTTTAATCGGCTGATAACTACCTGGACTAGGGTCGAAACCAGTACCATTTCTACTTATTAAATGGGAATGTAATTCACTGCATTTCTTATTCTAGTGGCGGTGCCAAACACGGTTTTTATATTGTGTTTGCGGAGGACCTTGGCAATTCAATCTGTGGTGTTGTGAATGTAAGGCAAGTAGGCAGTTCCCTTCACTTCTTCCTTCTGTGAGCTTTGCATGGTCTTTTCTCTGGGATGCAGGGCTCCATGAATCTGCAAATCGCTGTAACCATTACTCTTTAACGCGACTTTGAGCATGTCCATCTCCTCCTGGATATTTGATGGCTCACAAATTCATCTTGCCCTCTTGGCAAGTGTTGTGAGAATGCCTTGTTTTTGTGCTGTATGGTGGTGAGAATCTGTATGAAGATAGCAATTCGTGTGGATAGGCTTATGATAGATGGTATGTCCTAAGGAGCCGTCCGTTTTCTTTCTTACTAGAATATCCAAGAAAGGAAGGAATCGGTCCAATTCCATCTCGATAGTGAATTTAATTAAAGGATGATGTTGATTTAGGTGGTTTAGTAATAGATGACGTTTCTCAGGACCTTCTGTCCGGACCACAAATGCATCAACAACATACCTCCACCATATCATGTTTGACGGGCGCCGAACTAATAGCCTCCTCAAAATGGTCCATAAAGGAATTAGCCACTTCGGGCGAATGTGGACTTCCATAAGCTACTCCGTCCGTCTGTTCGTAAAAATTCCCACCCCACAAGAAATAGCTGGATGTCATGCAGTGGTAAAACAGTTTAGTAATGTCCTCAGGAAACAGGTGTTCTATGAGAGACATGACCGATTCAGTCGGCAATTTCATGAACGACTCCACATCGAAACTCGCCAAAAGTGCATTAGGTTGAAGAGTTATGGTTGATAGCTTGTTGCTGAAATACAGTGTGTCCCTGACGTGTTATTCAATACGTCCTATGTGTTGCTGAAGCAAGACCATCTACAATAATACCAGACCTTAGTACAAAAACAACATGGCTGATACATCCGTTCCATGTTAACACACCTGTGGTACATAAACATAACCTTTTGATTATCGTATTGAATTGCTAAGCTATCAATAATAACGAACAGAATACTTTACTTTGGGTAATAGACCAATACTATCTAGAAATACCCTATACAGTATTTAGGTAAGCAATATGTGAATAATTCAAAATTTAATTATTTTCTATGAACTAGTCCGGTAAAGGAAATATGTAAAATGTAGGATTGTGTTCTAAAATAACAGTCCTAGTAGAATATTTGGTGCATTTCAATACAGTCAATTAATTAATCACCAATAATCCAAATTTAGGGCTGTTGTCCAAATGGCAGATTACGTATCAATTGTCTATCTTGTCTTTCCTTAAGTGATTTCAAAGAAGTTGGAAATTTATCTAATTGGTGTAGATATAGTAGGGGCTCCCTTGGTAAATTATTCCAGACCATAATTCTTCTTCCTATAAATCAGTACTTGTTTTAGAAATACATTTATTTGAATGGCCTTTCTATTACCATACACTTTGAAATATAATAGCCTACCTCGTTCAAGAATTTTGTTAGAAACATAACCTTGTCGTGAATTTCAATTCTCTCATAACAATGATTCTGATAATGATCCATCAAACTGCTATATCTGTTTCACTTCAGATAATCAATTTTAAATTCTCTGGTAGCATATGCATTTTCATATAAAGCACTTTAACACCCAAATCCTTGGCAACGTAAATACGTACTGTAAGTGACAGTAGGCCTATATCAGTTGATACCTTGTCCTCTAATTTAAGAAAGAGAATATAATCTTCCTTCACAGATAAATAAATACCTTTTATCACTTTTTATAACCTCACTTTTAAAATCTTCAAAAGGTATAATAATTGAGAAATGTACTAGGATTGGCACCAACACAGAGTTTTGGTTTCATCCGGAAAAATTAGCTCATCAATTACATAGAACACATCTTATATTGACAGATTTATCCTCGAATGTTTTAATGCATCTTAATAAATTACTTGTAACTACGAATTCGTCACGATGCATTAAGTACACTTGATCTGAATGTGAGTGCATCAGCTGTAATATTAATTACATCCAGGCATGCAATACGATCAACACGTCCTAATATATCATGTGATATAGATGTTGATATAGTTTTAACACATTGCTGACCGGATGTCACATACCCTGTGGACCAGACATTTTTCTACTAAGCATACTAAGGTGCACTTGATTATAAAAATGTGCATAAATATTAAACCAGTCAGGATTTTATCTTTAAAGTTGGTGGATCTGCCTTTACAAAACCATCTTCAGCGTCAATTCCTAACACATCATTCATGTTTACATCGTTGTCGTCGTCGATCACAAATAAATAAGCACACTAGGTAAATTACGGCGTGGCGAGGCTTGAATATCAATTCCACAATCACTCTCACATTCAGTTTCCACTAATTCAATATCAGTATATCCATTTGAACGATTACCGGCACATAATTCGTCTAAAATATCGTCGTTAGCTAACACCATATTCCGCGGGTGCTCCATCTTGTCATTGACTGAACCGGCAGAAAGAAAGTCGACATTTCAAAACTAAATCAAAGAATAAAAGAGGCCGTGAATAAAAGAAAAGTGGCAGATATACATCCACGATTTATTCTACTCAATGTGCAAGTCCGAAATAGTTCAATATATTATGGTCAAGAGATGTCACAGGAAGACGGAAAACAATGTCGTGAATAAAACCAAGATTTCTCGGGACCATTCACCTACCGCTGGCGAGCGTACTACGAGATTTCTCGGGGCCCGTCACCCATGTGTTAAAACCAAATTTTAATAGAACCATCACTATGCTAATATGTCCTAATCAAATCAAACCAACAGGAAGAGCTGAACAGATGCTTCGCACAGCTCATGTCTACATTTAAACAAACCAATCGGGGCGCAATTTTATCTAATATCGATAGCTTCCTTAAGCATTTAAAGATAGAAATGTGATTGCTACGTTTCTTTCTTTTGAGTATTGAATAGGTTGAACCTCCTTTCCAGTTATTTAATTTTTAACAGCTTCCTTAAGGTCTAATATATTGTAGTTAGTCTTGGCTGAAGCAATTTGCTTAGGTATTTAGCCAGAGCATACGTAGGAGAACCTAACACACTAACAATAGGTCTGAGGGGAACATTTTTTTTATGGATCTTAGGCAGTCCATATAATCTCGGTGGCACTGCATCCCTTGGGAACAGATGTTTAGCTTCCTCTTTTGGAATTGAAGATTGCCTTAAGAGTTTCATGGTGGCATTAGTCACACGAGTGGTTTGGTCACGTGAGCTCAGTCTGTAAACAGGCTCAGACAATATAGCCGAGATCTTATTCTTTTACCCATCAGTGTCCTTAACCACTGTCGCATTACCCTTATCAGCTGAGAGAATGGTTGGTTCAGAATCATCTCTAAGTTCCTTCAGAACTCTCCTTTCGCCTCTTGTTGAATTGGGCGCGGGTACAACAGCGTACCTTATGAGTCTCGCACATTTCTGTCTTAACTCCTCAGCCTCATCCTTAGGTTAGGTAGTTTCTGGATGGCCGTCTCAAGGAAGTAATCAACTCCTCAGTGGGAATTTTTGAGGGAGCGACAGCGAAATTAAGACCTTTAGCTAGAACTGCCATTTGGTTCTCGTCCAAGGGTTTCTTGGAAAGATTGACGACAGTTTCACTAGCATCCGTGTTCGTGTAAGAGACCGCCTGTTTCTGAGTTAGATGGAGGAACTTTGATTTCTGTCTGAATGACACGTGGTTGAATTTTCGTTCAGCCTGTATAGCAGTAATGCTATCGAAAGTCATTCTCAATTCCTGTGAGAGAGTGTTGCTTAACAGCATGTGGACAGTAGACAATTGCGATTTTCTTCTGATAACGTAGAGCACAGTTCTCTCTGAAACTTAAAGAATTTCGCCTTATTTTCTTGACACAGCTTAAGCCTAAAAGCCTATACAGTTTATCGTAATTTTTCTCTCATCTTTTTCATGCCTTTTAACCCCTTCGTGCCCTTAGCGCCCAAAAGCGCCTGACTGTTCACTTTGCCTTCTGGTCCTTAGCGCCCGAAAGCCCTCGGCTGCATTATCTGCATACTTCTGCAATCTGTGCGATATTTTTGTATTTTTTGAGCAGTGAAGTGTGTATAAGGCATCTATGAACATGCAGTATAATCTACAAGGCTTAGGAAATAAAAGAAGAGCTAATATCTGTCTTGATGTTGCCTATGCAACGGTCTCGAACTTCCGCGAGCGCTGGTCAGCTGTTTCGTTCGTATACATCGTGGGATTGTATACTGTGGATATTGAAGCTGAGCTGAGGTGCACCTTTAGTGAGTGAATAACATGTCAAAAAAGATAATTTTAAAGTTAACAGTGATATAAGTGAAAACAGTCGGACCTGATTGCCATGCTGCGGCAATTCAAGTAACACAAACATTTGGTTTTGTTACCGCAAGTGATTGTATGGGTGATGTTGAACCTGCCCATAATTCAGAAACTGTAATATGAGAAACAGATTTTTCTTTTGTTAGAAGGATACAAACTATTCAATGACATAGCCTATTGCATATATATCAATGCATAGAAGCATGATTTTTTCGCATTAACGATAAACGCGACAAAAAATATTTTGAAGCGATTTTGCGATATCCTTACGAATCATATGTTTCTGGTTAAGAAATTATGGATATTGTGTTCGCAAATTAAAGCGATAAGGCCATTTTAAAGCGCTATTTGATTATTTCACGATAAGCTCGATATTACAGCGAAATCTATAGTGAATAATGAACTTGACATTTTGTTCCAAGATTATTTACGAAAAAAGGAAGCACGAACAACGATTCATCGGCAGGAACGAAATATGTTATCATTAATGTTCTGGAAAATCTGCTTAGCCCACTTTTTCTAAGGCCTTTCCCATGTGGGATGGCAGTGGTAATCCTAAATAGGCCTGTCCAAACACAGATGCAGGACTGAATTCCTGAGTTGCCGCAGGGTCTAAGAGATGACCATCACACATCTGCTGCCTACGTGCAGGTCCGAACTAGGGGTTTTCAGCTTCAGACGTAATCTGCCCCCACCATCTATACCCATCACCGCTGGACTTTGGAAGCATCAATTGACATCTTGATGAAGTGCCCCTAGCATGGATTTGATCAGGGTGGATCTCAGCTTGCCAGGATACAATCATTGTATCGACTAGGTGGAAAATAATAAATACTTAATTGTGAATCTATTGAAGTGCGATACAGACCATGAAACTGATTTTATGTAATCTCTGCATTCCACTCGCAGGAGGTACTTTTAAAGATAAAAATTTCATTGTTCCGTATTGAAATTATTAACATTAAAAATTAAATAATTGAAGTTCAGCCAATTCAATACATAAAAGAAAGAAATGTAGTAATTACATTCTTATTTAAATGGGACCGGTTTCGACCCTAGTCTAGGTCATCGTCAGCCGTAAAAACAAGTAGGCGAAATCACACAATGTTTATGAATATTGGAGAAATGGGTCAGTTTCACACTCTGTCAGGCACAGTCACAACACTATCAAATAATATATGAAGATTATAAATAAACTTGAAGTCGCAGACGAATAGATTTGTAGAAGCAAACCGCCAGTTCCCGGTGATCAGCGCGGCACATTCAAGGTCATGCGCTGCGGTCTCGAACGCCAAAGTAGAGTGGAGAAAGTCTTGAAGGTCCAATATTTGTCTCGGTTGCGGGAAGTTAAGTACGTATATAAAAAATATACGACGCAAATCAGTATAATTGAATGAGAACTTGTGCTCCTGCTAAGTTCTTGGAAAACAGTTGACTTGAAAAAACAATTGTAAAGAGAAAAAATGTAGTAAAAAGCGCAATATCGGAAAACAAATGAAAACTTATATGCACAGTGCGCTATTTTTTAAATTGAAAAAATTATTAGGACATGATTGAAGTAGTCGACGTAGGCGCAAGACAAGAGTTAAAATTTGAAAGAGGAGAACCGAAATGAAGGTCGATTTTTTTTTTTTTTTTTTTTTTTTTAATAAATAGAGAAGGTAGAATAAATTAACAGAGGAAAAGTGATAGTGAAAAAAGAGAAAAAATAAACGAGATTGAAGTTAGATGGTATTGAGGAAGGATAAGATAGGGAAAATGAAGGAGGGGTAGTTTAGGGTGGGTTAGGAGGGTGGGTTATTGGAGGTAGAAAATGTGGGTGGGAACTTTGTAAGGCATGGAAAATAGAATTGGGGTTTTGGAATTTGGAATTTTTGAGAAGAAGAATTAGGAAGTCAAAAAGGATATTGGATTTTTCAGAAATGTCGTTTAAATTGAAATTAGGGTTGAAGTACTGGTCAAGGTGGATAAAGCAATTTTCAGTCATGTTTAAGAGGGGGGCCTTTGTTAATGATTTTAAGTATATTCATGCCATTGTTAATACTGGTGAAACTATGCTTGGAGTCTTGTATGTGCTGTCCTATGGCAGAGAATCTGTTGTATTGAATGGCGTTGACATGTTCAGACTACCTGATATTGAAGTTGCGGCCAGTTTGTCCGACGTAGGAGGAATTGCAGTTGTTGCATTTGAATCTGTATACACCAGATTTAGAAAAAGCATTAGACTTATTTAGAGATTTAGAGTTGTGTAAGATATCAAGATTTCTATTGTTAGATCTAAAAGAAATTTTCATGTTATGTTTTTTAAAAATATTAGTTATTTTATAAGCATCCTGAGTGAAAGTGAAGGTGGAAAAAGCAGTTGGTCCCATTTAAATAAGAATGTAATTACTACATTTCTTTCTTTTATGTATTGAATTGGTTGAACTTCAATTATTTAATTTTTAATGTTAATAATTTCAATACGGAACAATGAAATTTTTATCTTTAAATGCACAAGCTAACCAAGCTAAACAAAAAGCCTTCTCTTACATGGGCCTTAAGATCAAGATCGCTAAATTAGGAAAAGACATCGACTTCCTGAAACAATGCATATCCTACAATGTTACCCCCAAATTTCTTCAAAGTTGTACCAGAAAAAACATTTCTTCTCCTCACATGTTAAAAACCCAAAGAATAACCAACAAAATTTGGTTAAAAAACGAAATTCGTTTCTTATACAAGAAAAAATCATTTTTAAACAACAGATTATACGAAACACATCTAGAAATTGCTAATCTTGTCCCGAGTGCAGAATGGAACCTCTTCCTAACTCAAGTAGACAATAAATTATTTCATGTACTGTCAATCAAACAACGAACCCTAGAGAAAAAACTCAAAATTCTTAAGAACAACTCTTCTTCACATAAATTCCAGTTTAAGAACCGTAACACACCCTCCAAAACTATTGAACAATTCCATCCCCCATCGTAAATCTATCTAAAACAACTCGGAGTGATGCTGAAAACTCAATTCTTTCAAAGGGCTTCAAACACAATTGGCCCAATCTCAACACTTTCAATGTAGCCACCAATTTAATTATTGAATCTGAAATAGCCATTAACAAAATGCCAACAGATGTACAAGATGAAATCAGATATGAAGTAAAAAGGAAACTTGAAAAAGTCTTCATTAACAATAACAAAAACACTTCTCTTAATAATAATAATAATAATAATAATAATAATAATAATAATAATAATAATAATAATTTAATTAAAGATAATAAAATCATTTCAGATCTTAAAAAGAAAATCAATGACAATAATCTCATTATCACCAAATCTGATAAAGGCAACACTACTGTCATAATGGATAAAACTGACTACTTAGTGCACCATCCTAAGGGGTAGTTTCATCCTTGCACCATATTGGGCGACCATTTTTAATATGAACGCTAACTTGGCTAACAATTGCTCCGGCTATTTTCCCCTCACTCTCCCATCACTCTAATAGATCATTTAATGGATGAATGCATAATAAATTTGATGCAAAGTGTCGTTGGCTAAGTTCACTTTAAATATTCATCATATACGCAGTTATCGCCTCATAGAATTCTAGCGATATCGTAACTTAAAAATTCTCCTATCAGAATATATGATATGGTAATCCTTACTTTGCCTCGTGACACCTCTCAGGGATAATTAAATTGCTTTTTTTGAACCATACTATTTTACCGTGAGGTCAACTGAGGCACCACATTTCTACTTCAATAAATTATTATCGATACCATTCATCATCCTAAATCATTATTATGTTTTCCAAGTCCAATCATCCGAATATAAGTGAAGAAAATAAATAAAATATTTTTTTAAATGGATTAATTCAAGATTACCTAAATCCTAAAAATATTAGCCTATCTCCTAAAATAATAACCTCTAAATTAGAAAATCTATATTTTATTTCTTGATTCCGCAATCACAAAAGAAAATCCACTAATAATTATCATCATTTAATTATCTTCTTCTCTAATAAAGAAATCTTTAGGTTGAAAATAAATCTAAGTCCCTAATCCTAATTAAATTTCTTAATAAAATATAGTTTAAGTCCATCAGTTCTTGTTTCTTCTATATAAAAAAACAACTGATAATTTAAAAAAAAATTTTAAAAAAATATTTTCATCATTATCACTTCAACATTCCATCACAATTCACTC